>NC_031990.1:66414879-66582263 GCF_001879085.1 Nicotiana attenuata | reverse complement strand
AAAAAAAAAACGTGGAAGAAGGCCACCAAAACTAAGAGGATGACTTTTAGTCATCTTATCATTAGGTGGCTATCTTCTAAGGTTAGTAGGAATTTAATAAAGAAAGACTTACTACTAAGTCTTGTTTCCATTTTCATTTTGGACAAAGAATCAGAACGTCCATTTTCATTTCCATATCATTCTTCCTAGATTCAAAATACTTCAAGAACAGTAGCTAAATTCAATCCAGGCTCCAACAAAAATTCTTGCATCAAAACAATTCCAACGAGAATTGTTAGAATCGTAGCAACGTAAAATTTTGCGGTTCTAAAGGAGTACGGTGCAATCTTCTCCAAGAATATTATACGGAGTTTTCCCTACTCCAGGTATGTTAAGGCTAATCCTTCTTTCTTTTGGCATGATCCAAGTAACGATACGTAAACGTAATACTATTCCATAAGTGATTCTACTGTTAGCCGAAGGATGTTAATATGTATTTTCCTTTCATCTGAGTGCAAAACATTCACTTGGAGGGGGTGGTCCAAGTTATTCGAGATTAGTGGTGCAAAGTTTCTCGGCCAATATGATGTAGGATTACTCAGTTCTATTTCTCAGTAGGGGTGGGAAGGTATATAAGTCAGTGGTAGTGTGACACAATGGAACGACTGTTGTATATATCCTGTTAATTATGAAATAGAAAAGCAGCAGTTTTGAAATTTAAAATTAAGAAAGCAGTTAAGAGATAACTATGAAATTATGTCAAAATTTAAAATTAAGAAAGCAGTTAAGAGATAACTATGAAATTATGTCACCAAACAAAATCGTCCTAAGAGAGGGTGAATTTAGCATCTTCACAAATAATGAATTACCTGAAGTGAGAATTTTGTAGATACATAAGGACCTATAGAATAGTGTGTGGTGGCATAGAAGTTGAAAGGGTTTGAGTTGGAATTACTTTCATTTATTCCCGTAAGGTGATATTCAAGCATGTCCAAGTATGTATCTAGCTACCTATTGAGATATTTGATAAAGACGTTAATGTTTATAATATAGTGATACATGTACATGCATCGTCATGCATTTATCACCATGCTACGGCCGGTCGGGTAGTTACCACCGGTTGAGCAGTTATGTATCATTATTTACCACCGGTTGGGCAGTCATGCATATTCATTTACCACCGAGCTACGGCCGATTGTGCAGTTACATATTTACCATCGAGCTGCGGCCGGTTGGGCAGTCATACATTTACCACCGTACGACGGACGGTCGGGAAGTTACCATTGATCAGTAACGCCACGAGAATGATGTAATCAGAACTACTATATCGTAGTTTTATTTATATACTTCTACATGTTATGGCCCTCAGCGTCAAGTCATAAGTTATAAGTTGACTTCTATCTCTCCCCGAGATAGAAAAAAAATGATAAGGTACGTGGCGCTCGGTTGAGTAGGCACCGGGTGCCCGTCGTGGCCCTCTGATTTGGGTCGTGACAAAGTGGTATCAGACCAGTTCTGTCCTAGGGTTGTCTGCAAGCCGTGTCTAGTAGAGTCTTGTTTATAAATGTGTTGTGCACCACGTTGTATAAACAGGAAACTACAAAGCATTTAGGGACCGATTACCCTTCCTTCTGGATATTAGATCGTGCAATAGAGCAGAGTCGTAGGGAATAAAGCCCTTGACTTTTGACTTGTTTTATATATACAGCGATGCCTATGACCAGGAAAGCTACAGCTAGTCAGAAGGGTAAAGTAGTGGCAGATGAGGGCATGAGTAGAGCACCAATGTCTAGTGAGGGTCAGAGTGAGACCCCGAGGGGAAGTGTGACACCCTCGCATCCGATTTTGCCAGCACCCGAGGAGATGAGGGGGAACCCAGTACCTCCACCTGTTGCTCATGTTGAGGATATGGATATGCGGAGTGCAGTACGGTTGTTGACTAGGTTGGTAGCCACTCAAGCTCAGCGCCAGGTAGGTATAGGTGTTGGTTACGTTGACAGGGCTATTAGCGCGAGAGTTCGAGACTTTATCAACTTGGACCCTCTAATGTTCACCAGATCCAACAAGGATGAGGACCCGCAAAACTTTATTGATAGGATGCAGAGGACTTTGAGGGTGATGCATACATCAGACACCGAGTCAGTAGAGTCGCCCTCTTCCCGATTGCGGGATGTTGCGGTTCAGTGGTATGAATCCTGGGAATTATCTAGAGGGACAAATGCATCTCCAGCAGTATGGGAAGAGTTCTCAGGGGATTTCTTGCGTCATTACTTGCTGGCAAAGATTCGTCATGCAAGAGTAGACAAGTTCTTAGCTCTTAAACACGGGAATATGAGTGTGCAGGAGTATAGTCTCCAGTTTGATTCCTTGGCGAGGCATGCCCCCTCGATTGTGGCTGAAATAAGTGACCGAGTGCATCGGTTTGTGGTAGGACTTGGGCCGTGTATGCGGTGAAAACTGAGGAAGCGATTTTCCCCCGACATGATACTACGGGGAGTGACCCCGGAAGCACGGGATCTTAAGTCTATCGCCTCCCTCGAAGCCCGCCGATGCCTTGCCAAGAATAACGATTAATAGAGGTCCGACGAGCGTAAAAATTCCCCGAGGAATGCACCCGGGGTCGACCAAATCTCCTCAAGCGATTCGACACCAGCCCTCACACAACGTAAAGCCAACGGATTGTCACATCCATCCCTTTTTATCATGTCGAAAGATTCTGCACTAAGTTTGGGCATCCCCTTTTCTATAAAAAGGGGGTCATTAACGCCTTGTAAAACAGAGCTCCACTGGACCACGAAAAGCAATAATATCATCTCTCTCTCTTTACTAATTTGTTCATTCTCCTTAGTTCGAAGTCGTCTATATTAAATCGTCCTTTTCATCATTCAGAATAGGCCCGAGGCCACTTTGCATTTATTGTCTTCTTACTTGCTCTTTGCCACATAGCTCAACATTGGCCATACAGAGCCTTAATTAATCGTATCTTTGCTTGTTATCTCTTCCCCGACTGTCCCCGATAGCACGATACCGGCTCGAGCCTCGGCCCCGAGGCCTCCATCGATCTGCTCCGCGCTCGGGCAACAGGCCCCTTCGGTTTGCTTACTGCCTCGTCTTAGCTCGTATTTTATCGCTACACTTAACATTTTTAGCATCAACTGCCCTAACAACTAGCTTGAGAATAGATCACGCATTTTTAGAATCCCATTTACAAATTTAATTGGTGTTACCATTTTCACGGTAAATAGTTTAGTGCCCACCGTGGGGCTAAAAATAATAGTGATTATTTTCTTGCTGGTTTCGTCACGTAAACGCACGTTATCCTTCACTCTTTTCTTGTCCAAGATCTTTCGATTTCAGGTTAATGTCTGGCTTGGTGAGCAACATCGAGAACGACTACCCCGAGAACCACGGAGGAAGCAGTATGGCTGTTTCAGCGGTTGACGCGATGCCACAGGACCCTGATAATGCATTTGGGTCGAGTCAAGTGGACGCGGGCTCACGAGGCGCGGCACAAGTCGACAAAGCCCCGCGCACCGATGATAGCATACAGCCCGCTGACCAACAGAAAGCTCAAAAAACCCCGGCCCGGTTGGAATGGGAAGTTAATTTTCATATTATCCTTGAAATGTTGCAGGAACAACAACTGGCCATTGCTCAGCTGCGAGATCGCCCGGAGACTCCCGACGCAGCAGCAACGAGGACACCTTCTTACGATGAGCCGGAATCCGAGAGGTCAAATGACGACGAACCGGCGTCCGACCCCGGCGCGGCAGAGATACTGGGAATCTCCTCAAAAAGATCAGATTAGGTTCGTGGTAGTTTCTGCAACAATCCCCTCTCGGGGGAACAGCTCCGGAACTCGCCCCGTAGAAACCCGGAAAACCAGAACTCCCCGGATGCGACAGGACCTTGGCTCCCTACGGACACTCTACCACCCTCGCATGCTCGTCTGAAGGCAGCAACTCCCGAGACGACGGGTACAAGCCCTTCTCTCTGAGGAACCTCGAAGACACTCTCCTGAAGGAAACCGTGACACCGCGCCCCCGCCTGGCATCTGGCCTCACGGACTCACTCGCCATGCCAGTGGTCTTCCGCGGAAGCACACGCCCGTATCGATAAAACAATACCAAAAAGGGCCGACACACCCAAGGTCGAACAAGGAAGGAATGAAACATCGCGAAGAGCCACACCCCGCTCCCCGATAGGACGAATGAGATTGCTCCAAATTTCGAATGGTCGGACAGCACAGGCCTTCGCCCGAAGCCTAAACAAGGCACACCCGATGACTCTAGGACATTGTAAGCAAAGATAGATCAGGTATCCGACCGAGGGCTAGTTGAGTGACCGCACCCGGTTCAGCCTCGAATTAGAACCGTAGGGGACCATCTAGAAACCTCATCGGGCTCGGTATATCCGAGCAGACCCCCAGCAAAGATACTGATGCGAAGCAGATGGAGATATCACCCATGCGCAGCAAGTGAAATGAACGACTTGAGGTGCAACCTACCTCACAACGGTAGGGAGATGGCCCGAGGGAAGCATCATCGAGGAACGTCCAATGGAACTAGGTTCAACAAGGCGCAGCTGGTAAGGAAACCCCGCCAAGCCAGGTGCGATTTCCACATCCCTATATCAAATATCGTGATCACCATAAGCGAAGCCGGAAGCGCCGGGCGGCCCGGACCCGTTCAACCGAAACCCTTGCAAAAGAAATACGGCTCGGCGTGGGAACCACAGGGCGCACGAGGCCGCCAGCTCGGGAGAACGACGACCGTGCTATCCGACGGGGATCACTGCCAAGTATCATCGAACGGTCAGGAAGGAAAGAGACCAGGAAAAGTAAAGCCAGCAACCCACAACGTATTGCCACGGCAATAAAAAGGCGACGACACCCTTCAAACGTCCGGAAAATGCAGGAAGAAAGTATCCACCGTCGGGGTGGCGGATCCGCAAAATGTACCCATAGAGTACCCCTAAATCCAAAGGAAGGGACGCCTAGACTCCACCTCAGCCTCGTATTAACATACTGGTAACCTCCCTTTTTTCCTCATTTATCTCATAAAAATTGAAGCATGACCATGAATGCAGGTGATTCGACTAATCACGCCAATGGCGTCGAGCCAAAGCCGATAGGGCAGTTCGGACCGACGAACCAAATCACCCCTGCACTTCAAACCGTTGATGGACTCCAGCCGCCGGTTGCCACAAGTATCAGGAAAGTAGCTTCCCTCTATACAACTCGCTTGAGTTCGAACCAGGACGCCGAGCCCACGAAATGCGAACATGTTATTCGAATGACAACGGGTACACTGCCCGGAGGCGATTCCAACACCACTCCACCAAACGGATGGGACTCCCCAACAAAGGTAGAACCAAGGCATACAAGCAAATCAAATGATCGGGGGAGCCGAACCCGTGCGGGCCGAGCTCATGTCAACGAGATAGCATGTATTTACAGCCTGTGTCTACGCCGAACAATAAATAATATATGTGTATTTTCGGCATTCCATCACAACCTATATCTACTCCAAGCAATAAAGAATATCTTCTCGTCATTTCCTATTTCGAGAAAGACTACTTCGACATATTCGCGGTAAATGCTTCTCCATCAAACAGATCCGATATACTCGGAGACTTAAACGATTCAGCACCCCCACGACCCCAGGGTCGGGACTCCGGTCTCACGAAGCCCTCGCGATACAACTCCAAGTTTACAAAAGGGGATATTCAAGTCTAAACTGATCCGACATAATCGAAGACTCCATGTAAAGCAATTCAACAACTTGCACGACCCCAAGTTCGGAACTCCGGGCTTACCAAGCCCCCGGAAAATAACTCCGAGCTTACGAGAAGCTGTCTTCAAGCAAACTCGATGACTCGGGGGCTGTCGCCAATCGCCACGCACTGGAAAATCCGAAACTGTAAGACCCTAGCGGGCAACCTCGGCATAACTAGATATATTCTGCAAACTGTAAGACCTCAACAGGCATGACAAACTGTAAGACCTCAACATGCATGACAAACTATAAGACCTCAACAGGCATGATAAAACTATAAGACCTCAACATGCATGATAAAACTGTAAGACCTCAACAAGCATGAAAATCCCGATACTTAGGCTATACGTCGCATTTGTAAGACTCCATAAAGGGCATACCCTCGATGTAGACGCCTAAACTATCACTAAGGGATCAAAAATGTCTACGGCCAAACACATACGACTATGGTCGAAACGGCTGATACAGCCCAAATAACGCGACTCGGGGACGCCCGACTATTGCTAAAAAATCACAGGCCATCACTCCGATATACTTCGGAAAGAACCGGTTAAAACAGGCTTCCCTCCGCAGGCAAAAATGAGCTCCGACAATGTCGGCTCCAAAAATGCAAGAGCGTCGATCTACTCGACCTACGAGCTATGAACCTTACGAGGTGCTCGAAACACCGCCGACTAGAAATCGAGGTTCCTCTGGAACAGACGAGCGGTCAAGCAAAATTACTACAAAAAGACCTTAATGAGCGGATACAAAGCCTACACAAAGCCCACGGGCAAAAAATAGAGTAAGAGCCATTGTCGTCAGCTAAGCAAGCCTACGGGCCACATATTGAAGGTCTCTACGACCAGATAACGTAAGAACCATTGTTGCCGGCTAAAAAATCTTGACAACTTGAGGATTAAAATGAGCTCGAATCGTAACCCGATTCGGAGACCGGATCCAAAATAGTTAACTATACAAGCCTACGGGCCACATATCAAAAGGTCTCTACGACCAAGCAGCATAAGTGCCACCATCACCGGAAATGCAGGAAAATCTAAGGGTCAACTACAGCTCGGATCGCAACGCAACCCGGAGACTGGGCCCGAATATTGCAGTACGCCTACGGGCGCGACAAAAATACCACCATCGCCGGAAATGCAGTAAAATCTAGGGGTCAACTACAGCTCGAATCGCAACGCAGCCCGAAGACTGGGCCCGAAGATTGCAATATGCCTACAGGCGCAGCATAAGTAGTACTGTCGCCAACCGAAAATTTACGGTAATTCAAGGGTCGATAACAGCTCGGATCGCAATGCGGCTCGGAGACTGGACCCGAAAACTACGAGATGCCAAGAGGAAAGGAATAGAAACCACTGTCGCCAATCGAAAATTTACGGTAACTCGAGGGTCAATTACAGCTCGGCTCGCAATGCGACCTGGAGACTAGGCCCGAAAGTTATAATATGCCTAAGGGCACAACATGAGTGCCACTATCGTCGACCAAGGAATAGAGAAGACTCACGAGTCAATTGCAGCCCGAATCGCAACGCGACTCAGAGACTGGACCCGGAAATTGCGAAACGCCCAAGGGCGCAGAGTGAAAGCCGTCATCGTCGGCCAGAGAATCAAAGAAACTTAAGGGCCGATTGCAGCTCGAATCTCACAGCGACTCGAAGACTGGGCCCAAGATAGTTAAAGCACAGCATGCCTAAGGGTATGGCCCAGATGACACCCCAATCAGATCTCCAGGCCATTTTCCCGCCATATCAAATTCAACTAAGAGCATAAAGGGCCGTCATCTTCCGCCCATACAGGCCGAGATAAGTCTCGAAGAGCAATTGCAGCTCGGGTCACAAAAGCAACTGGACCTAAAAGACAGCTGAAAGCGGCAAAATGCCCAAAGGTATAAGATGAAAACAACTACTATCTGCCTGTAGGGGCACAAAGAAATCAAAGAACAGGAAAGGTCGAAGCCAGAGCACAACTCAGAGGCCAAGCCGAAGCAGCCAAGCCAAACGCAAAAGTCCTAAAAACCCATTCACATAAAAAAATCGCGCCTAAAGACCTTCGGACAGTTCCGAGCCTACTAGGATCCCTCCAAGGTACCTAAGTACAAAGTTACAAATTCCTTCTTATATATTGCGTGCGCAAAAAAGAAGGGCACACTCTCCATCTACAGGCATACTTCGCGTGCATCAAAAGCAAAACGACAAAACGGCAGAATCAACACCCCACACCAAAGGAAGCCACAACCCGCCAAAATTTCACCCTCCAAAAGAAATAATCTAGCATCACGGTTATTCTCCTTGATCGAGCCAATTCCTCCGGGACAACGGAGCCCCTTGCGCCAACACGCTCGAGTACCCCTCTCCAGATCTACGATGGACACATTCCTCGATTCTCTGCCCTCGGACAAAGGCTCACTCCAATCCAGCCTGGATGTCAGCGTCACCCCTCGGTTTCTCGGTCATACCCGGCCGATCTTTAACGCTGACACAAAGGAAGTCGGGCTTCGAGGGACAAAGACCCTATCCGAGGAATCCACCCCCTTCGGAGCATAAGCCCACACTTGAGCTCTTAGCTCCCCACGAGCCGCTCTGGCGAGATCAACGTCGCCCTTAAGGTACTCCAAAAATCCACCCTTTTTCTGCAGCTGGTATAAACAAAAAAGGGGGAGGGTAGCCCTAAAGGCAGAAGGGGCGAAGTACACATTGCAAAAGGCCAGCTGCTCCATCAAATAGCTCCCATATTTTGGGCCCTTCCCCGGACATAAAGGGCCCTAGAGGCAGTCGGCTTAGTCGAGGCATTCTCCTCAGAAGCACGAAATAGCCTCGCCTTGATAAAAGGCTCCAGCACACCACATATCTCATTATCAATGTCGCCCGCCTGGAGATCTACAGCCTCGGAAGGAGGCGCATCCACACTCCCGAGGGACCATCCGATGCCAACAACGCCCGCAATGGAGGAAAGGAAAAAACAACTGCTAAGTTCACCGTCATTGAAGACAAAACCGGAGGAACGCGGGGCATGCTGCCCGAAGGACATCCTTTCGTCCCTATAAGCAACTAACGAGGGTATCGAAGGCGTGGCACCATTGCCTGGGAGGAACAACTCGCCTGAGCGCGATCTTCACCTCCTCCAAATAAAGCAGCCATTAGAGGTAGGTCCCGACGTCCCCCAAGGATGCAAAGGCAACCAAGAACACCGGCCATCAGCGCCCTGTCCCGCACCGGTATGATAGCCAAAGCCCCTATCGCTGTAAAATAAAGATCCTAAAGGCCAGCAACGCCTTCACTAACACAAGGATAGAGCACAAAGGCCTTCTCCAATGGAAGACGGCCACCAGATGCAGTGGCATCTTGAAGCTCATATGGAACGACCCCCGGACTTCGATCCAGGCGATCCAATCGTAGGCAGACCTCTGCCCAGAACCCGCATTCGGGGAGCCGCCAGTGCCCCTAGACCTGCCAGCCCTCGGTCAGGCCTCCTGTCGAAGGTCACCATAAAGTCCGAAGACATCATCCTTGCCTTCACGGCAAAATGTCTGGCGGCCCAACGTTACTGGTCTTATTTTTAAGTCGGAGCACGACGAACCCTACGCGGAGCTATTTTTTCAAGCAAAATCCCTACAAGGGTCAGAAGAAGCGCCTGAATACGAGTAAACGTGGCTAACCTTATACAACCTGAAGAGGGCTATCGACATCAAGATTGACGAACGCCCCCAGGCACCCGAAGATAGTCCTCGACCAGGATAATGCTCTCGAAGGTTGTAGAGTTCAATAATCTCCAAACAATTCGGAGGGCCCGGTAACCCGGACATATCGGAACGAATGCTCACACTAAAATCAGATGCCAAAAGTCCACAAGTAAAAGGAAACGTTAAAAGGGCCTCAAAGAGCATAAAATGTTCAAAAGCAAAGCAAAGCAAGGAAGGTAGAAGTCTGAAAAGGGTTTATTCATATTCATAAGAAATACATAAACAAGCATCCCTCGAGGGGTCCTTACATATGACTACAAAAGCCCGCGAGGGGATCATTACATGGAAGAAAAATTTGAAGATGTGCATACAGCAAAAACCTAAGGGTCTAGCCTGCCCCTTTTGCGACATCTCTGTTGTCATCCCCTCGGGTGTATGACCTCAAAGACAATATCTTCCACGTCCGAGGCCCTTGGGGACCTCACCTCGAGTCTTTAGAATGGCATCTTCAAAAGGAAGAAAGGTGGGGTAAGGATACGAGAAGTGGCTGGGTGAAAAATCAGGCCGTGGAGAAACCCGCCAGTGTCAACCCTACCAAATCACTTCTCGAGACATTGCCCCGGCCCGGGAGACAGCAGCTGGCGGGAACCGCCGCCACACCCCCAGGAATCCAAAAGGGGTATAACGCGCTGAGCCGAGGAAGGAGGGTGAGCAGCGGTGTATATTTCGAGCCCTCTCTTGAGCAGCGGTGCATTGTCCGAAAGAAAAGACCCCCCAAGGTCGGAAGGAGTCGACCCTCTGCCTCATCGCCCCGAGCTGATAGCAGCAGCAGCAACAGCAATAACAGCAACAGCAACAACAACAGCATCACGGCGGTATGATTTTGCTTAATCAAAAAGAGACCATAGAAGGAGTAAGGGCATATATGGCGTGAAATCATGAAACCTGGGGTTTGGAACATGGCAAGATGGTGGAAATTCAAAAGCAGCAGAGCAGGAATGAGAAATTGGTATCAAAGAAAGTGGGAGTAAGAAAGGTAACCACCAACAGCCCCATTTATAGGGGGAACAAAGCAATCGATGATGCTATTATCGCCCTTGAAAAACATAACGGCAGGCGCAATCAATGCATTCATAGAAATCGAATCGATAGCAATGACTCCAAAGGTCGTAAACTTTTGGGTGGCCCCGGAGAAGCGAAAAGGCGAAGTACTTCGGTACCTATCGAAGGAAGGCTACGCCTTCGGTATGATACCGCTACCAGGGATCAAGAAATAATGTGCTCATATTGTTTCTTATCACTTCCCTCTAAGAAACGCGGAGACTATCTGTATGCGGTGAAAATCGAGGAACCGATTTTCCCCCGACATGATACTTCGGGGAGTGACCCCGGAAGCACGGGATCTTGAGTCGGTCGCCTCTCTCGAATCCCGTCGATGCCTTGCCAAGAATAAACGATTACTAGAGGTCCGACAAGCGTAAAAATTCCCCGAGGAATGCACCCGGGGTCGACCAAATCTCCTCAAGCGGTTCGACACCAGCCCTCACACAACATAAAGCCAATGGATTGTCACATCTCATCCCTTTTTGTCATGTCGAAAGATTCTGTACTAAGTTTGGTCATCCCCTTTTCTATAAAAAAGGGGGTCATTAACGCCTTGTAAAGCAGAGCTCCACTGGACCATGAAAAGAAATAATATCATCTCTCCCTCTTTTCTAATTTGTTCATTCTCCTTAGTTCGAAGTCGTCTATATTAAATCGTCCTTTTCATCATTCAGAATAGGTCCGAGGCCACTTCGTATTTATTGTCTTCTTACTTGCTCTTCTCCATATAGCTCAACATTGGCCATAGAGAGCCTTACTTAATCGTATCTTTTCTTGTTATCCCTTCCCCGACTATCCCCGATAGCACGATCCCGGCTCGAGCCTCAGCCCCGAGGCCTCCATCGGTCTGCTCCGCGCTCGAGCAACAGGCCCCTTCGGTTTGCTTACTGCCTTATCTTAGCTCGTATTTTATAGCTACACTTAACATTTTTTGCATCAACTGCCCTAACAACTAGTTTGAGAATAGATAACGTATTTTTAGAATCCCATTTACAAATTTAATTGTTGTTACCATTTTTACGGTAAACAGGCCGCACCTGATTAATAAATGCTCCACGGCCGCTCTGCTCGATGGTATAGATATTCCCCGCATCCAGGCTTATGCTCAGAATTTGGAGGATTGGAAACGATAGCAATACGAGAATCGTGATGAGGGTCAGCGTAAGAAGGCCAGGTATGCTAGGGCACCTGAGGATTTTCCGGGCGATCCTATGTCACCATATCCTACTGAAAGTGTCAGATAGTTGCAGAAGCCGTATTATGAGGGGTCTATCTATTCTGAATCAGGTTAGGGCTCGAGAATTTTGGGTTTTCAGAATCGGAGGGATCAGCACAGATGAGGGCACCTCCTCCGCGGTGCAGTCAATGCGGTAGAGCTCATTCTGGACAATGTCGTCTGGGATCTAATGCTATACCTGTGGAGACCCTAGTCATTACATGAAGGATTGTCCTATGAATGATAGAATCGGGATTGTTCGGCCCGCCAGATCTATAACAGTCTCCTCCTCTTCAGTACGCCCTCAAGAGCGAGGCTCTCAGGCATCAGCTAGTAGAGGTAGAGACAGGGGTGGAGTATCTAGCTCCGGCGGTAGTCAGAACTGCATATATGCTTTGGCAGGTCGTCAGGACCCAGAGGCTACACCGGATGATGTGTTAGGTATTGTGACTATTGGTAATGTTCGGTCTTATTAACGCAAATTGTCCAGTTAATATGATTAATATAAGAGTAAGTTGGCTTTACATCTGAAGGGTTAAGAGAAACAAAGGCTAGCTTGAAAGAAAAGCATGAAAGCGATTATTAAGATTACAACTAATAGGTGTTAGCGCCTAGAAGATAGATTAACCGAATCATAGGTGACGAATAGATTAGGAAGTAGTTTTAGGGAGGAACGACGTCCTGACCCCGTGAGAGCCTAATATTTGTTTCATTGGAGTTTAGCCCGGGAAGATATATACATTTATAATAAATGGATATGTATGTACATCATGCAAGTTTAAACATTCGAGGACGAATGTTTCTAAGGGGAGAAGGATGTTACATCTCGCGTTTTTATATGTTAAAGTTTCATCTTCAGTTAATGGACGTAGACTCGGGGATAAGATTTTCTTGAGATTATAAGCATTAGGCTATTTCAAACACGTGGTGAGTAAATTCGTGAAGGAAAGAAAGCAAGCAAATAAAAGAAAATGAGTTTCGTTGAAGGTTATCGATTTGGGATAAACTACGGGCCGAGCGATAATTTCCGATATTTATGGACTAGTACCATACAAGGTACCATATGATCATGTTAGTATGATGTATAAAGTGCATCAAACTAAGAAGAATTTCAAGTAAGTTGAGACAATTTTTAATTATGCGGGTAATTGATTAGTTATCGGGTAACGGGATATTACCTAGTTAATTATTAACGTAGAGATAAGATTAATCCTCCCCCCCTCCCCCAAAAAAAAAAACGTGGCAGAAGGCCACCAAAACTAAGAGGATGACTTTTAGTCATCTTATTATTAGGTGGCTATCTTCTAAGGTTAGTAGGAATTTAATAAAGACTGACTTACTACTAAGTCTTGTTTCCATTTTCATTTTGGACAAAGAATCAGAACGTCCATTTTCATCAAAACAATTCCAACGAAAATTCTTGCATCAAAACAATTCCAACGAGAATTGTTAGAATTGTAGCAACGTAAAATTTTGCGGTTCTAAAGGAGTACGGTGCAATCTTCTCCAAGAATATTATAGGGAGTTTTCCCTACTCCAGGTATGTTAAGGCTAATCCCTCTTTCTTTTGGCATGATCCAAGTAACGATACGTAAATATAATGCTATTCCATAAGTGATTCTACTCTTAGCTGAAGGATGTTAATATGTATTTTCCTTTCATCTGAGTGCAAAACTTTCGCTTGGAGGGGGTGATCCAAGTTATTCAAGATTAGCGGTGCAAAGTTTCTCGGCCATTTGATGTAGGATTACTCAATTCTATTTCTCAATAGGGTGAGAAGGTATATAAGTCAGTGGTAGTGTGACATAGTGGAACGACTGTTGTATATATCCTGTTAATACATGAAATAGAAAAGCAGTAGTTTTGAAATTTAAAATTAAGAAAGCAGTTAAGAGATAACTATGCAATTATGTCACCAAACAAAATCGTCCTAGGAGATGGTGAATTTAGCATTTGCACAAATAATGAATTACCTGAAGTGAGAATTTTGTTGAGCATTTTGTAGATACATAAGGACCTATAGAATAGTGTGTTTTGTGGTGGCATAGAACTTGAAAGGGTTTGAGTTGGAATTACTTTCATATATTCCCGTAAGGTGATATTCAAGCATGTCCAAGTATGTATCTAGTTACCTATTGAGATATTTGATAAAGACGTTAATGTTTATAATATAGTGATACATGTACATGCAACGTCATACATTTACCACCGTGTTACGGCTGGTCGGGCAGTTACCACCGATTGGGTAGTTATGTATCATTATTTACCACCGGTTGGGCAGTCATGCATATTCATTTACCACCGAGCTACGGTCGGTTGGGCAGTTACTTTTTTACCACCGAGCTACGTCCGGTCGGGCAGTCATACATTTACCACCGTACAACGGCCGGTCGGGCAGTCATACATTTACCACCATACGACGGCCGGTCGAATAGTTACCACTGATCAGTTAGGCAGTTAACGCCACGAGAATGATGTAATCAGAACTACTATATCGTAGTTTTATTTTTATATACTGATAAGTTGGTATTTTACCAACTTATCTTGTCTTTAAACCTATACTTTTGCTATGTTTGAGTGATAAAATCGTGTGTTTTAATGTCGTTTACTTCTATTTTATAGGGTGTATGTGATTTAGAAGTAATGGTGAAGAAACCAAGTGAAAACAAGTCAAAAAGAAGCTAAAAAGAGGAAAAATCTGGGCAATGCACTCAGTGGTCGCAATTGCGACCAAAACTTGGGAAATGCGAAGATTCAGGCTTGGGAATTGCGAGCAGATTCATGGGAATTGCGAAGCAATGCAAAACAGGCAGTCTTCGCAAATGCGAAGAGGACTTCGCAAATGCAAAGTCAACTAGAAAAGTCAACCTTCGCAAATGCGAAGGTTTTGTCGCAAATGCGAAGTGAAGCAGCACAAGCAGAGTTGGTAATTGCGAACTTTTGTTCGCAAATGCAAAGATCGATTCTCAGGCCTGGGCAAATTTGGAATTTCACATTTTTTTATCCCCAAGCCATTTTTATACACGACCAAACATATCTCTGGAAATCTTTGGCTTATTTTCAGTTCTTAGGGCTAGAGAGAACAAGTTTTGGAAGCTAGGGCTTTGCACACACACGTTGGTCTTGAAGATTGAAGCTTTTGGTTGAGAATTTCTTACCCATTTATGTTGCTTTCTTCATTTTCTTTCTTTGTATTGTATATCTAAGTGTGTAGTATTTTATTCAACACTTAAATCTTGTTTATGGAAATATTCATGTTTAAAGTGTGGATTAAATACCTTGTTGTGCTTATGTATTGAATGATTTTTATTTATTTATGAAGTGAGTTATTGTTATTTTAATTATTCTTGTTCTTTAATGTTTCCAAAGGGATTAGCTAGCCCTAGGACTCTCCCATTAACTCCGAATTAGTTTTGGAAAAGATGATTTGGGATTGGGAAAGACTAATTAACAAGAACTTGAGGCGTTAACCCTCACTTTATAGATTCTACCTAGGGATAGGATTGAACTACTTGTAGCCATTTCGGGTGTGCTTAATCTTCTAATTGTTTTAGGGATAATTCAATTAGGAAGTCTTGTTAGTCTTCGGAAGAATCTAATTAAGAATTATTATCCTTGGCTAATTAACATAAACTCGCTCATACTTGTAAAGTCATGAAATACATTGGATCGTTACTTGAGTGTAATTCCCGATGCAACCATACTTGTAGCCATTGATCATTTTACTTGCTTTCTAGGTTAGTTTACATTTTCGCATTTAGATATAAACATTTTCAAAACCAAATTCTTATTGTTTGGCACTGCGCGATAAGCGATAATTTTCTTACATTCCTAATCGCCTACACATTGTTCTCTGTGGGATTCGACCCCGACTCATAGTTGGGTAAATTATATTGCATTCGACCGTGTCTATTACTTTTTAGTAGTGGATTTGGACGTCATCAAAATTGGCGCCGTTGCCGGGGAACAATTTGGCGTAATTTAGGTTGTTTGAGAAATAAGAGAAAGTGCTTTGGTCCAAACTTGTGAATATTTGTGTAATTAAATTTTCTTACCTTGGTCTATTTTTCTTGTTTGTTTCTTGTTTATTTTCATATTTTTGAAAAATGGTATCATATAATGAAAATTGGTCGGATGGTAGTTGTTCATACTTTGATGACCCTTGTCCTTATTGTGGAGGACCACACTCGTGGCAAAATTGTTTAAATTCTCCCGGGGGTGGAATGTGTGCACAATCTCAACCTTATGAGTGGAGTATTTGTGATAAGTGTGGTTTTCAAAATGGTCATTGGGATGATTGTGCTTATTTGTCCTTCCCTTCCCCAAGCCCCTACTATGATGATTCTACTTTTTGTGATGAGAGTTATAGGGCTATGGAAGTTGAAGAAGTTGAGCATGGCCAAAGTGGAGAGTTCAAGCTTATGTTCGAGTGTTTACTTGACAAAGAAAACAAGGAGCAAAATGCCTTGGAGGAGCTTTTGGAGAATAGTCTCCAAAATGACTTGGCACTTGAAAGGTTGCACTCACAAATGGATGAGATGATCGAAGCCTTAAGGATTCAAAGAGCCGCGGAAGTGAATGATAGGCAAGAACCTTCCTTGGAGATTGAAGTTGAAAATCCTTCTTTGGCACTTGATCAAAACCAAGCAGAACTCTCAAATGCTCACAATGAGAAAATAATGCTCATGTTGGAGACCATTCTTGAGAATGAGGAGATGCACTCAAGGACTTGAAACAAAGCTTGGCTCACAATGATGAATATATTCGCACTTTGGAGGATCAAATGCAAATATTGGTTGAGGCTCACTATGCCCACCAACTTGAGAGTGTGGAAGAAAACCAAGAAGAGTCCAATTCCGAGGAAGAAAGTGAGCTTTACTATGAGGATTCAAGAATTGAACATCCGGCAACCGACCCTATGAGTATTAATGATGCCAAGAAAAAGAAGGAATTAGAGTCAACCGGTGTAAATGCAAATGTGGTTGATATTGACTCTAATCCGGGGGAAAAAGAGGATGTCAAAATCCAAGAAAAATTGCAAAGTGAAGGTTTGAAGTCACATTCCAAGCATTTTCAACGTTGGAATTGTGTGGTGATATGGAAATTGAACTACACGAGCCAACGAGGGATTGCGAGGAGGAAAGACAACAACCATACATTTTACATTTTGAAGAAACAAGAAAACAAAATGACATTCCTCACATGCGAGCCAAGAAGTGCAAAATGAAGAATTTAAGGATTGGCTTGATTATCAACTTACCACCCCCCATCGCTCGTGGTCACAAGCTTGATTCCAAGCTAGGTGCCCAGTTCATATCATCCAAGTGGCGAGAAAAGTGGTAAAGTTGCTTGCGTCATGCCACGACGTTAAATGCGGCGCTTGGTGGCAGGCAACCCATCGTTCATCAAAATTTTTAGTCAAGTTTGAAATTTTATTTTTTAGAATAGCTTAGTATATTATTTGTAACTAATCTGCCAAGTTTGAGAATTTTTGGAGTTGATTTGAGCAGGTCGGAGTGACCCGGAGAGGCCAAACCAGTAGCTGTTGGAAATGCAGGGGCAGGCTTCGCATTTGCGAATTTTTCCATCGCAATTCCCACCTTTTGTTCGCAATAGCGAACCATGCAGAAAAGAGTGACCTTCGCAATTACGAAAGGTCTGTCGCAATTGCGACTTCTGAGAGTCAAAAGCAGTCAGTCGTTCATTTTTGAACCAAAACTGAACAAAACATTTGGTAAGGCTCTCAAACTCATCTCCCTCACTCTCACCATTGTAGACTCCTTCAACTCTCACTCCTCATTGCAAAGAATCAGGTATGAAAGCTTAATCATTACTCCTTCTTCTTCTTCGTCTTCACTTTCTCTTTTATTTTCCTTGATTTTCTGCAACCCTAGAATCCAAATGGGTCCATTCTTTGCTCGAAATTGTTTCAAATTTTTTCAAAAAATATGTTAATCTCTGGGTGAGGTTTGGTTAAGAGTGTGCTATTTTCTTCGTTGCTAAAAAAAGTTGGGGAAGTCTGATTACCCAAAACTTGTCTAATGGAAGTGAAGTTTGTGTGCTTTTCTTATGTTCGATGAAAGGCCCGAATGAAATTCTTGGCCAAACCATCGACATTTTCTAATTCATGGTCGTTTATGAAGTTTAATGCATGATTTATGCTTGAATAATGATTGGGTTCGTTAAAAATTACTTGGATTGAAAAATTTTGGGGCGTGGTACTGTTGCCTGTAGAAAAGCTTGATTGGGGACGAAGGCTCGCAATTGCGATGGCCTCTTCGCATTTGCGACTTCGCATTTGCGAAGAACCCATCGCAATTGCCAAAAATGACCTTTCCTCAGACCTTCGCATTTCCCAAATATTGTTCACAATTCCCAAAACTGGTAAGTTCTGAGAGTTTCGCAATTGCGAGATATTTCTTCGCAATTCCCTGCTCTGCTAACTTCGCAATTGCGAAGTTTCTTTGGGAAATGCGATATCAGAGACCAGGCAGCTTCTAATTTCAAAATCCTGAAATTTTTTCTAAGTCTGAGTTTCGACAGTCCGATCATTCTTTTGGCATATTTGCTTCATTTTGCACTATTCTTCATAGCCCTACCATGTTTTCACTCTTATCACTTGTTGACAGGTACTATAATTGAAAAATGGACGCGAACTCTGAAGGATCGTCAAGTGACAACTCCGTGGAAGCTGAACAAAACTTTGACCAAGACCGTTTCTTGTCATTGGAGAGTCAAGAACGGTACTTTGAAAACCTGATCTCGAAGAAGGTGCTCCCGGAAAGCGGTATAGTGATGGACGATGTCCAGGAACGTCTTCCCGAGTTCTATCAAAGGCTAATGGACATGGGATGGAACTGTTTTGCCCCTCAACCTTGCCGAGCAAATGAGCAATGGGTGAGGGATTTTTACGCCAACCTCCCAGCCATCAGGTTAAAAAAGCCCAAGATGAGAATTCGGGGCAAAATGGTGTACTTTGGGGCTGAAGCTGTGAATGACTTCTATCATTTGCCAAACCACGACATGACCCCATTCAAGCAAAAAGACTGTGCGTCAGGGGAGTGGTTGGTGTCCAAATTATGCCCGGGTGCAGATGTTTCATGGGCAGCTGAGAAGAATGGGATCACATCAAAAGAATTCACTGCCGAAGCGAAGATATGGCTGGCCATCATATGCAGCTGTATCTCCCCTATTTCAAACACATGGAACGTCCCGGTCACAAGAGCTCAGATGATAGCCTGCATCCTTGACGGTATTCAGCTGAATGCTGGTGAGCTCTTCATCAATGAACTGAGGGAGTATCGGATGCAGAACATTCCTTCATTGATATTTCCATCGCTCATCACTGAGTTGTGCCAGCTTGCTGGGGTGGAAGAGGCTCCAGGGGACAATTGGATGGATCCGGGAAAGCCGCTGCATCCGTTGAAGAAGAGAGGAGAGGGCGGCGCAGTGAAGAGCAAAAAGAGAAAGCTGGGTTCTTCTTCTCAGGTAGATCTTAGTAGTCAGCCATCCTCCTCTGCAGGAGGACCATTTGCTATGCGCAGTGACGAGATGCGAGTGATTCGCGAGTTAGTAGCTAGCCTTCCCCAGGGACCTGGGGAGACATCTGAGGGACCTACTTACATTTCAAAGAAAGAGTTCCAGAAATACATTGAAGATCAAAGGAAGCAGGGGATCACCTCAAGGCACTGGAGAAAGCGTACACTGAGCTGGCCAAGAAGCATGGTGAGTTGAGCACTTCCCACAGCAATCTAGAAAAGGCACACCCAGATGGTAAAAAGGGAGAAGAAAAGAGATAAATTCTTTACTCGCATGTGGAAGGGTGTGAAAGGATTGTGGAAGGTCCTAAAGCCTCAGGACCGGATACCATCGACCAGGGCTGCGGATGATGATGATGTTCCTGTTGCTTGGCCCGAGGAAGAAGGCGAGGAGGATGATTCTGACTCAGACAGCGAGGAGAGCAGTTGATGCAGTATCCAGGGAGCACTTTCCACCATTTTCTACTCTATTATGTTTTGTTGCATTGGGGACATTGCAACATCTTTAGTTGGGGGTGGCTTCTTGTATAACTGTTGTTTTAATATAATTGTGGATATACGGCAGATTGGTACTGTGTTTGTTTTCATTTTGTTATTAGTATATTTATATGTCATGTGTTATATTAGTATGTTGATATTAGTATGTTTAGTTACTTGATGTTTATTAGCTTCTTAATTTTTTTTTTTATTTAGTATGCTTTATGTTAGTGGCGATATCCTTGGTTTTCTTGATACCACGGTTCTTTTTCCAAGGATGCCAATTTTCTTCTTGAACCGGGTAATTGTAGAAATTTTTTGTCGACTTTTCCCGATGATGGATAGATTGACAACTTTCTTAAGGGAATTAGTCTTGTAGTTAGAATTAGATTTTGTTAATTTAGGAAAATAAATGGTTTGAATTGGGATTTGTGCCCATTGTCCAAGTTGTGGCTTGCTTGGTACCAACATGAGTTAAACTTCGGCATATGGATTTTTGATTGTTGAAAAAAAGAAAAAAATAAGTGAAGTAGAAATGTCATGACTTTTAGACTCAAATTTTGGCTCTTTGATTCACTAAATAGCTTCATATGCTACATGCAACCTCTTTGAGTCATTGGTTTCAATTAGATTTTGGATTTGTATTCCACTTGAATGTTCATGTGTCATGTGTGGTGAGATTATTTGTGAGTTCTTTTGCATTACTTGTAGTCTAGAACTTGCCCGGAATGTGCTTCAAGGCTAAATCATAGACTAACTTGGTTTGAAAAATGATATTAGGTCTTCCTTGGACCGCTAGCATGCCTAAAATAAATTCCTACCCTTGAATGTGTTCCCTAGTCAACCCATTTTGAGCCTTTAACCTTATTCTTTGGCAACCATATTACAAGCGTAAATCCTTTGTTCTTAATTGATCTAGCTTTTGGCACCCTACCTCCCTAAGTACTTTGAAAGTGCAAACATAGGCTAAAAGCCTAAGTTTGGGGGTGAAGGTTGAAAAAATTGTGATATGAAAGTTGTTTGAAAAGGTGGAAGGTAGAAAAAAATATACATGAAATCTTCCTTGACTCTGAAAAGGAAAGAAGACAAAAAAAAAAGTATATAGAATAAAATGATAAAAAGTTGTGAATAAATGGAAGACTAGGTGTGGAATGAAAAGTGAAGAAAGGATGGAAAATGTTTTTTTGGAGGAAGTGGACTTTAATTGTAAACTTTGTGGTGCTTGGGGAGGTTTTGAGTCACTCTACCCAAAATTGTGCCCTACCTTAACCAAAAGCCTAAATTACAACCCTTTAAGTCCTAATTGATTTCGAACCAAGTCGCCTACATTAGTGGAGGAATACATGAAGGGCAAGCCTATGGTACTACTTGTATGCATTTGAACATCTTTTTGAGAGAGAGTTAATTCTTTCCATTTGATATCTCATTTTTGTATTGAACTAAGATTTATGAGTGTGGGATTCTCTTGTAAATGTGAGGGCACATGAGATTTGAGTTGTGAATTTAATCCCATTTTCAATTGGAAAGAATGACCAAAGAAAGCTGTTTGTGATGGAGATGCAAATTTTGAAGCTTTAATGTCATGACTTGATTGGTACTTTGATTTGTATTAGTGTTTGAGCACTTGAAGTACAATGAAATTCATGAGAAGTGCTTGATAATTCATATGCTTTGGAGTAATTGTTGGTACCAATCGAAGTCATGCATTTGTGCTTAAAAGTAGACCTTTATGGCTTGGCACGATAAGGATATAATGTTGAGTTAAATACTTGGGAAGAGATTTTGTCGCTTTCATTTCTTGAGGACAAGCAATAGTTTAAGTTTGGGGGTGTGATAAGTTGGTATTTTACCAACTTATCTTGTCTTTAAACCTATACTTTTGCTATGTTTGAGTGATAAAATCGTGTGTTTTAATGTCGTTTACTTCTATTTTATAGGGTGTATGTGATTTAGAAGTAATGGTGAAGAAACCAAGTGAAAACAAGTCAAAAAGAAGCTAAAAAGAGGAAAAATCTGGGCAATGCACTCAGTGGTCGCAATTGCGACCAAAACTTGGGAAATGCGAAGATCCAGGCTTGGGAATTGCGAGCAGATTCATGGGAATTGCGAAGTAATGCAAAACAGGCAGTCTTCGCAAATGCGAAGAGGACTTCGCAAATGCGAAGTCAACTGGAAAAGTCAACCTTCGCAAATGCGAAGGCTTTGTCGCAAATGCGAAGTGAAGCAGCACAGGCAGAGTTGGTAATTGCGAACTTTTGTTCGCAAATGCGAAGATCGATTCTCAGGCCTGGGCAAATCTAGAATTTCACATTTTTTATCCCCAAACCATTTTTATACACGACCAAACATATCTCTGGAAATCTTTGGCTTATTTTCAGTTCTTAGGGCTAGAGAGAACAAGTTTTGGAAGCTAGGGCTTTGCACACACACTTTGGTCTTGAAAATTGAAGCTTTTGGTTGAGAATTTCTTACCCATTTATGTTGCTTTCTTCATTTCCTTGCTTTGTATTGTATATCTATGTGTGTAGTATTTTATTCAACACATAAATCTTGTTTATGGAAATATTCATGTTTAAAGTGTGGATTAAATACCTTGTTATGCTTATGTATTGAATGATTTTTATTTATTTATGAAGTGAGTTATTGTTATTTTAATTATTCTTATTCTTTAATGTTTCCAAAGGGATTAGCTAACCCTAGGACTCGCCCATTAACTCCGAATTAATTTTGGAAAAGATAATTTGGGGTTGGGAAAGATTAATTAACTAGAACTTGAGGCGTTAACCCTCATTTTATAGATTCTACCTAGGGATAGGATTGAACTACTTGTATCCATTTCGGGTGTGCTTAATCTTCTAATTGTTTTAGGGATAATTCAATTAGGAAGTCTTGTTAGTCTTGGGAAGAAGCTAATTAAGAATTATTATCCTTGGCTAATTAACATAAACTCGCTCATACTTGTAAAATCATGAAATACATTGGATCGTTACTTGAGTGTAATTCCCGATGCAACCATACTTGTAGCCATTGATCATTTTACTTGCTTTCTAGGTTAGTTTACATTTTCGCATTTAGATATAAACATTTTCAAAACCAAATTCTTATTGTTTGGCACTGCGCGATAAGCGATAATTTTCTTACATTCCTAATCGCCTACACATTGTTCTCTGTGGGATTCGACCCCGACTCATAGTTGGGTAAATTATATTGCATGCGACCGTGTCTATTACTTTTTAGCAGTGGATTTGGACTTCATCATATACGAATGGGTTTTATTCTACATATTACGGCCCTCAGCGGCAAGTCAGAAGTTATAAGTTGACTCTTATCTCTCCCCGAGATAGTATCTTATTATTATTACATTTCATTTCTTCCTTACATACTCGGTACATTCTTCGTACTGACGTCCCTTTTCCTGGGGCGCTGTGTTTCATGCCACGCAGGTGTAGATAGGCAAGGTGAGGACCATCCACTATAGGCTACCTCCAGATATCATCTTTTGGTTGGTGAGCTCCACATCTTCCTAGAGTATTGCCGAGTCATGTTCTATATATGTTACATTGTTTTATGAAGATGTCGGGAACCCTGTCCCGACTTATATATTATGACCATGTTTTCTTAGAGGTTTTGCAGACAGTGTCCTGTGTATAGCTTTAGGTATGATATGTCAACGGCCTTGTCGGCCCCTATGTATCTATAAAAATCTTTTTGAATTAGATATGTGAGTTAAATTCTAATATTGTTAATTATATATATAAATGTGGCCTATCATGACCGTGACGTGTCTTATAGAAAAAAAAAGATAAGGTACGTGGCACTCGGTTGAGCAGGCACCGGGTTCCCGTTGTGGCCCTCTGATTTGGGTCGTGACAACTTGCTACATGCTTCTACTTGCTACATGATTTCATTTATGTTCAAAGTCTTCATTTGATCCATGTTCTTACTTGGAAAACATCTTTACTTTTTTCATATTCTACTCCCTTTTGCTTAATCGGATTTGGTGAGTTTTAGATTGGTTGTGTGTTTAGGCTTTGTGAAAAACTTGCCTTTATATGTCGGAGACTAGCTCTGTGGTGCTGTGTTGCTCATCTTATTTTGTTGAGTTTATATTCCTAGTTGATTTTCATGTGTTATTTTTCTTGATATTACCTTGTAAATATCCTATGCTTGATTGTTGTAGAATATCTATATCCTAGTTTATATATATATGTGTGTGTGTGTGTGTGTGTGTGTGTGTGTATCTGTGGATTGGGTTATGAACCGCAACGGATAAGATATTATATGTGGTATCGGGTTGCACGCTGCAATGGTATTGATATGATATATGGGATCAGGTTGCACGCCAGAATGGTATTAATACTGTATATTATGGATTGTGTTGCTCGCCGCAACAATATTGATATGATATATGGGATCGCATTTTACGCCGCAACGATATTTATACTATATATTGTGGATCGGGTTGCACGACGGAGAAGACAAATTCTGGTTATTCTTGTCTATTGTTTTTGTTATCATATTGTGTTGTGAGACTTAGACGTGAATATATTCTGGGTCCTATGTTATTTGTGTTCTTGTTTCATTTACTACGTGGTTATTTGTATCCCTTTCTAGTATCACTCTTTTTGCTTATCATATGCATAGGTAAAAATACTGAGTGAGTATCTTGACTTAAAACCTCGCCACTACTTCACCGAGGATAGTCAAGATACATGGGGCCGGTTCTATTCATGCTACACTTCTGCACATTGTGTGCAGATTTTGGAGCTGCGTAGCAGTAGAAGACGAAGCCTGGTATTGAAGAAGTTCCAGTGTTCTAGATTTAAGCTACCTCTTGTTCAAGGTAGTGTAGGACTTGAATTCTGTTTATGTATACTTCAAACAAATGTTATAGTATTTTCCTGCCAGTTTTGTAAATTAAATTCTTAGAGGTTCATGACCTGTACTACTAAATCCTTGGGTTATTGTTAAAAAATTCAATTATCTCAGTAAAATTGTGTTGACTGTTATTTGGCTTACCTAGTGGGGTAGGTTAGGTGCCATTATGACTAGCTATATGAATAACCATCAAAAGTATTTCTTTTGAAACTTGATTAATGGATATCACTCGTCGTATCTTTGAATGATGGATGTTCAATTGCTAAAGTCTTTAACATGAAGAAGACCACGTGTTGATCGTTTTTATTCAACTGGTTTAGTTCGGCCATGAAGTATGATTTGATAAAAATAGATCATTTAAGGCCACTATGCTATGAATCTATTTTTGAGATATCAAATATTTTGGGAGTTACTAGTGGAGACCATTGAGACTGGTTCGAATGTTGAGTTCGTTACCATGGAACTACAGTGCCGGTGTAGGAATACATTCCAAGGCTAAGCAGATACTTGTGGGATATAGTCCCCCATTATGAGGGAAAATGATCATTACTTAAATTAATAAGGTTATGTCGACTCGTACGACACTACGGGAAGCTGCCCAGACAAGTAGGGTCAAATACTTGCTACTAGGTTAATCACCTAGAGGTTGTTTATTATGTCGGTGTCGATATAGTACTCCTAGTGAAAAGGTAAAGGATTATTTTGTTATGTTTAGTCCTAAGGACTTAACGAAGTTGAAATGGTTTTTCATGATTTTTATTAAAATCACGGGTTGATATAAATGTTTTAGAAGTTTGTATCATGATTTACTTTTTCTAGTCTTTTCATTTAAAATGATAAAGAGCATGAATTGATATAATTGTTATCATTTTATATCAAATGTTTGTTGCATTATTTTTGTAAAGCCTTGTCCCAGGAACATGAGTTAGAGAGAGTCTATGAGACTTATTGAATACCGTCATGGTGTACTCAACCCTCAAGAGCCCTTCTCCAGGTCCCGCTTACTTTTGATGTTTTAGGAGAAGGTGTGGTACATGTTGACCGGACGAGGCTAGGATGACTCTCTTTTCGAGATGCGTGGTGAGACACCTCTTCCGTGTAGTTGTCATGTTGATCTCACTCTTTGTTGGTTGGGGTTGTCCAAAGTGTTTATTCTTACGTCTTATAGATTCCATAAACTATTAGTATTCTTTTGGGGTTGTAATTGATGGTTATTCATATAGCATGAAATGAAAGAGATATTGTTATCTTTATGTATTTTGAATTATACTTCATGTATGTTTTTAATCATTTAAAATGATTATATTTTTAAAAGAACTTCCGCATGCATCTATTTGGCATATAGATGGATAATATAGTATGGGTTGATTCACCCAGGCTGGGTAGTGTGCCGGGTGCCGGTCACGTAGTGTGGGTCGTGGCATTATCGATGAGTACGAGCTTGGAAGGATTAATTGGTTTCCTAGCTGTTGTAACCGTGGTAAGGGTCATGGGGAGATGTTGATTTGAGGCTAGCTAGTGGGATTTGAGGGTGTGTGATTTGTATGAGGCTTCTATTCAGTGTAATGCATATATCACCACTTCGAAGGGCTTGAGGGAGTTGGCTTGACGGTCGCTAGGGTGAGTGTGTACTTTGTAGAGTCTTTGGAGTGTTTATGACTAGAGTCACATGGGTTTATGAAGTGTTCAGATGACTAATAGTGCGAGACCGGGGCAGTTACAAAGGAGCAATTCTATGGGTTACAAATAATGTATTTTATATCCTTGAGCCAAGTGGGGGGAGCCTTCCATCCATGATCGGATTGAACGATCATGTGTTATATTAGTTCTTGAATGAGGATGTGCTTGCGGATTGGCTATGATTTGAGAAAGGTTCATCGGGGAGTATTTAGAGCGAGGTGGATGACTACCGAAAAGGTTCTGATGAGTTGAAGATTCGTATGTGGTATTTGAAGATTTTCATATTTATTTATGGTTAATTCTTGAGACCGGTAGTGAATGGTGTCTGGTTTGCGATACTTCTATATCAATAATGATTCTATATAGCAATATTTAAGAGATGCAAGAAACGGCTTCGAATTTGCAGGAGGGTCCTTCAGAGTGAGCATTTCAGATTGAGTTGATTTTGGGTTTGGGCAGTCTGTGTGACTCAGAGGAGATTGAGGAAATCAATTCTGATGACTCAGTTATGTGTTAGCGGGTTTCGAAGAATATACACGATGCTTTTGGCCATGGCTTTGGGTTGGTGTCTTCTACAGGTATAACAGGTGTGTGGCGTGCGGTGATATCCTCCTAGATCAAGTTAAATAGAAGGTTCTCAGTAGATGAGGTGTTTAACTAGCTTGTGGTTAGGAGTTGATTATGAGATTTTTGTATTTTAACGAATTAGCATGATGATTGCAGTGCGCCATGTGGGGTTGGAAGTTGCGATACAAGGTTATGGTTTAGTTTTGAAGGGAATTTCATGAGTTCAAACTGGCATGGGCGATTTTGGATGTTTAAGAGAATGTTGGAACTATTTGATATCTCCTGAGAAGGGAGCGCATTAAAAGAGGCGCATTGTATTTTGACTTGCAGACGCTTAGTCAGCGTTACAGTTATCCCCTGGTTTTTGGTGGTGAGGTTCAGGTTTCGCTACGTGGCGCAAAAGATCTATGTGGGTATTTTTTGTAAAATGCTGGAGTATGAGCGATGTATCAGCCATTTGAGAAGCGGAGTTCAGATCGGATATGGAGATTGTGATATTCATGAGGCTTAGAGACTAGATTTCCTTGTAGGCAGACTATTCCTTGATTGCGGATTGTAAGGAAATATTGGGAATTGGATAATGGACAGCATGTGTTATGGTTAAGTTGCTATGCACTTTTGGAAGGTTATTTACATGTTTGGGAATGATCAATATTAGTTTGGGGGCTATTTGTTGGCCTAATGAAAATGTGTGTTCTATATCGGATCGGGTTTGCTTACTCTTGTGCAACTGTTGCCGCAAGTATATCACCAGGCATAATGGATGTTATTCATGCCCCTAGTAAATGTTATGTGTTTCTCCCTTAGGTTATGACGGGTTGTTAGGTTACATGATTATTTGCACGCATTTTGTAATCCTGTTTAGGCCTTATGGCGATATGGGCAAGATGGCTCTTAGGATGTTGATTTTCTTATTGCGCCATAGTTGTTCTTGCCTTTCTCCGTATTTTTTTATGCCTAATCATTTTTCTACAGTTATATTTGTGCACTCTATAATGCTTGATGTTGAAGCACTTGTGATTAATGAGCCCGAGTGTTATGGCTCGTTAGGTATTCCTATGTCGATTGATATATTTGGGATCGGGTTGCACGCCACAACGGAGTTATGTGGGATACCCTTCCGTGTGTTTATTTTGTGTTTTATTTTCCCTTTGTGGGATGAGTTAATGAAATTATGTTTTTGTTTTCATATCAGTTGTACTTGTTGGATAGTCCTCGTACCTTGCTTTCTTTCTATTTTTAGATATATCTAAGTTACTGCTTGTTTGGTGTACGGACCGAATTGTATGAGGACCCATGTGATATATTTTTGTGGACTTGTTGTAACAACCCGACCGATCGTTTTGAACTCTAGTGCGTCGTTCAGCAGTTTGAGGCCATGAGTAGCTTCACTTTTGGTATTATAACTTGTGCGCGTGGTCAGAACTGAATTTCGGAAAGTTCAGGGTTCATTCGGAAAGAAAATTATCATTTTAGAAGCTTTAAGTTGGAAGAATCTGACTAAGGTCTGATTTTGAGTAAACGACCTCAGAATTGGGATTGGAAGGTTCCAACAGGTTTGTATGATGATTTTGGACTTGGGCGTATGTCCGGATCGGGTTTTGGATGACCCGGGAGCGTTTCAGCGCCTACTGTGGAAGTTGGCATTTTGGAAGAATTTCATAAATTTTTGTTGAAGTGCATTTCAATGTTATCGATGTCCGTTTGGGATTCCGAGTCTAGGAATAGCTTTGTATGGTGATTTTGGTCTCGGGAGAGCAATCGAATGTGGATTTGGAGGCCCGAAGGTTGTTTCAGGGTCTTTTGGCGAAAGTCAGAAACTTGAAGGTTTTGGGAAGTTTGACTAGGAGTGGACTTTTTTATATCGGGGTCAGATTTTGATTCCGAAAGTCGGAGCAAGTCCCTAATGTCGAATGTGACTTGTGTGCAAAATTTGAGGTCAATCGGACGTGATTTGATAGGTTTTGGCATCGAATGTAGAAGTTTGATGTTCTAAAGTTCATTAAGCTTGAATTGGGGTGCAATTCATGATTTTGGTGTTGTTTGAAGTGATTTGAGGCCTTGAGAAGGTCCGTGTTATGTTATGGGTTTGTGTAATTTGGACGGGGTCCCGGGGGCCTCAGGTGTGTTTCGAGATGGTTTCAAATCAATTTGAGCTGTTTTGGAACTGCTATTGCTGGTATCTAGTTTTCTTCTTCGCGAACGTGAAGAGAGTCCTGTGTCGCAAAGAGGAATTTTGAGGCTGCTGGGCTTTGGCCTTCGCGAACGCGAGGTAGAGGTCGCGAATGCGGAGGGATTGCCTGAGAAACCTACGCGAACATGAAGGGTCAATCTCGAACACATAGAAGGAAAGGGGGGAAGCTGGACCTAGAGCCATTTAGCCTTCGCGAACGCCGAGCTCCAACCGTGAATGCGAAGCAGTGGAGTCTGGAACCTTTGCAAATGCGAGGCTTTGATCGCGAACGTGAAGAAGGGCGGACCTGGGCTGGGCAGAATATTTTAAAAGTGGGGTTTGGGTTCATTTCACCCATTTTTCACACGACTTGGGCGATTGTTTTGAACATTTAAAGAGGGGATTTCATCATCAAGCATGAGGTAAGTGACTTCTACTAGTTTGTGAGTTAAATACAAGGTTTATTCATGGATTTAGGCATGAAAATTTGTAGAAATTTAGGATTTTGAAGAAAAACCTAGAAATTTATATTTTTGGATTTTGACCACGAAATTGGACATGGAATTGGGAATAAATTATATATTTGAGTTTGTGGTGTTATGGGTAAAGTTTATCTTCGAAAATTTTTGAAATCCAGGCACGGGCCTGAGGGTGATTTTTATCGACTTTTCGAGCAGAGTTGGAAATTGTTGTAAATTGGATTATAATGAGTATAGAGTATATATTTATGTATTTGCACATTTATTGACCAGTTTTGGGAGCGTTGGGCATCAGTTTGAGTAGTTGGAAAGGCTTGGGAGCCGGTTATGGAAATCCGGGGCGAGGTTAGTCTCTTTTCTAACCTTGTAAGAGGGAATTAACCCCATAGGTGAATTGTGTGCTTCTATTTGTGGGGGCTACGTACGCACGAGGTGACGAGAGTCGGTGCGTAGCTACTATTATGCTTAATGTCCGGGTAGTCTAGGACCCAAATCATGTTATACTCGCGATGTTTGCAACCTACTTGTTAATTTAATTGTTTAAAACATAGTGAAACTTGGTAAAGGAATGTAAAAGGTTAAACTTCATTTGCTTGACCGTTAATGAGAATTGGCATTTGCTTGAATAATTGCCCCTTAATAAACCCTGAATTGGTTGTTTTAAATGTATTTTCTCTTTTGCGGAGCGGGCCGAACGCATCGGTAGCAGATAGATGCATCTATGGTTCGTGCCGTTCGATCCTCGGCACTGCACAATTTAAATATTTATGTTGGATCGGTCTGTACGACCTTGGCATGATTTGCAGATGATTGAATTGGTTGCTTTGGATTTTATAATAATTGATACTACTACATTGGCTTGAAATATAATTAGTTAAATGACGAAAATAAATTTGGAAATTTCTTACTAACAAAAGAATTGTTTACTTACTTCATGATATTGAGTTTACATCCATTCTATACAATCCATGCTTAATTATAACATCAGTATATTAATGTTAGCCCATAGTAAGTGTCGGAGTCGACCCTTCGTCACTACTTCTTCGAGGTTAGACAGGATACTTACTGGGGACGCACTGATTTACGTACTCATACTACACTCGCTGCACATTTTTGTGCAGGCACATATCTGTCTAGTGGCCATGTGGGCTTAGGGGCGTGGTTAAATGCAGGGACTTAGGTGAGCTGCATCCTATGTTACGATCCGCAGCCAGCAGAGTCTCCTTTAGAATTATGTATATTTTTCCTGTCTAATCGTATTCCGGACAGATGCTGTATTTTAATTTACTTCCTAGTTGATTCTCATGCACTTGTGACATCGGGTTTTGGAGGTATTTATGAGTTGTTCAGTATTGTAGTGGTGAAAACATTATCATTTACTCTTTAAATTTTATCTCTCATTATTTAATTGAAGTGAAATTATGATTTCAAAAATACTAAAATAAGTAATTAAGTTAATCATTATTGTTGGCTGCCTGATAACGGGGTTAGGCGCCATCACGACCTTTAATTGTTTTTGGGTCGTGACAACATGGTATCATATCACTAGGTTTACTTAGGTCTCACGAGTCATGAGCAAGTCTAGTAGAGTCTGGTGGATCGGTACGGAGATGTCTGTACTTATCTTCGAGAGGCTACAGGGCTTTTAGGAGCACTTCCCTTCTTGATTCCCCATCGTGCGATTTGATTCCTTTGAGGCTTATGCTTTCATGTCCTTCCTACTCAATCTTATGCTACGTGAACCGCTTGTTATAAATGTGGAATGGAGGAATTGTAATGGTACTATAGATGTGGTGCAGGATGTTTCTCCCTGCTTATTTGATTGAGCTAATATCGCCGCCTTGCGGAAGGATGTTCTGTCATTTCAGCTTGGTAGCGGTATTTCTGATGGTTTTGAGGCTTTGCATAGATTTCTATGATGTTCAGCAGTTGTTATCGCACAGTATTGATGTGATGGTAGACGCTTGTCTATATGTCGAGACAGTGAATGAATTGAGACGAGGTTTTACTCCGTGCATGATTCAGAGGTTCATAATTTTATTTCCAGCGGAGGAAAGGCAACCAGACTATATGTGTTCAAGTTGGGTTGATGGAGTAACGAGATTTGGTATTTCGAGCATTGTGGAATTGTCAACTGTGATGTGGTGTCATCGTCCTTGTTGAATGCGTTAAGTTCGCCGGTGTTATGGTCTTCTTCAATTCGCCTCGGGCAGGGAATTGCAAAATGATGTTGGGGAAGTGGCAGTTAGATATCGCTGTGTGTAGTGGTTCAGGATCAAATCGGCGTTCCTAGTGTTGATGGGTCGAGAAAGATGATCTGCGGAAAGGTTTAAAGTTGGTAGCGATATATTGGTTCAAGTGCTATAGAGATAGATATTGATTTAAGTCAACAACTGGGCAGCGAAGGATAAGGAAGGACACGGGAGGTGTCTTGCGGTGGTTAGATTTCTAGAAGGCCAAGTGTGAGAAACAGAAGTCGAGTAGTTGCTCAAAGGAGAGGGTTTGACCATAGTGGGAGAGTGACAGAGTAGCATATGGGTTCTGTGTTAGGATAGTTGCACGCCTTGAGGAAAGTTTAGAGTGATTTTGGATTCATGGTGGACAGTGACTAGGTCTACGGGCTTAATTTGGAATATTGGTTACTATACAGAGGAAGGTTGGATATGACGGAAAGGAGTTTTCCTGATATGAAGAGGAATGCAACATGACTTCGGTTTGGAATGTATTGTCGCACTTTTTGGGAGTTCAATGGGGAGTGAACGGACTTGTACAACTAGTGAATGAGCACGGGCTCGGGATGGGTTACTGATTTCGTAGTAATTGTACCCAGTGCAGCGACATTGGAAGATGCCGGCATGTAATTTCCACATGTGGGTTATCTCCTATGAGCAGGTTAGCGGTCTCGTGGTGTTGATGAAGCTTCTACGAAGAATTCTACTGGCTATTCGGTAAGAGTTCGAATATGTAAATGTGGCTAGTGATTCAAAGTGTCATGAAATGTTAACAGAAAGATTTTGAGGAATTTGGCGGGTTGATTGTGCAGGATCATGTCAATGGGGAATAAGGAATCTTGGTGGATTCCAGAGTTATGCAATGGCAGCTTCAAGCTAAGTAGGAGAGCCCCACCGCCTATGATTGGATTGCATGGTTATCTACTTGTGAGATTTCTGGTTATCGGCATATTGGTGGGTTATTACAACTAAGGAAAGAGAACATCAATGGTAATTTGAGCAAAGGATTTGAGGAATGTGTGCTATAATTGGCCTTATGGATTCATGTTCAGGCTTTGGGAAGACTCAGGATTTATGCTTCGTGTAGAGGTGATTTACAAGGAAGGTGATTTAGCCGGGTGCTTCTTTGAGAGGGTGTTCATGTGCTAGCAGAGCCTTTGAGTTGATTATATTCGGGACCAAGTCAGAGTGGGTGACTCTCAACAACGGTTCTAGTGGATTCAAAAGTTAGAGTGCGGTGCCTAAGAATTTCGAGTCCGTAGTATGGTTGAGTATCGAGCTTTTGCAGCGGATTATGAAAAGGGGCTTGGAGTGTTCTGATTTATCTTCGGTCTGCGGTGTAGCATGGGAGGAATGGGAGAAAATGACTTCGAATTCATAGAGGAATTATTAGAATGGGTGTACCAGTTGAAGATGTGAATATGCGCCACAACGAGGGTATGAGATGGTTCGTGGGTTTTGAGACAGCATGGTCTCGTGGAATAAGGTCACTCGGGATGAGTGCGGATGTGAGTTCGTTATGTTTTTAATAGGGCTATTATTATTCCTAAGGCAATTCCAGAGTAAATTAGAAGAAGTCGGATCGGTTAGCAATGGTCAAACCGGCATGATGGTGGCAATGATCAGTTCCTTCAACGTGTTAAGTCATGCAGGTGATTTGTGGCGGCATGTGCGAGGCGTGACAGCCACCGTAATTTGATTTAGTTGAAGGCATTCAAGTATTATGGCATGTTATGTGTAGATGGACCCCGGAAGAGTTATGGTGGTTTAGACCACTACTTGAGGATTGTTATTTCTGCGGTTATGGGAATTCAGTCGCGTGTTGCAATGGCTCTCCTGAAATGAGTTAAGCGAAAGGTTTCTATATGATGGAGTGTTTATTCTATTAGTGGATCAGGAGTTATGATGAAATTCTTGTACTCTGAAATAACCTGACTAGATGTACCAATAGATGAACCTCCCCATTCCAACCTATGCAACTCTAGAATCACCAAGGTAACAGTCTTGGCATGGCAATCGAGAATGGCATGGTATGAAGACAAATAGTCCATGCCTAGGATAACCTCGAAGTCAATCATATCGAGCAATAGAAGATCCGCTCTGGTCTCATACCCATAGAAAGCCAGTACACAGGACTAGTAAACACCATCCATAATAAAAGAATCACCCACTAACGTGTACACATATATACAGGAACACCCAAGGACTCATGAGATACAGCTAGATAAGGAGCACATAGAGAAGATATATAGGAATAGGTAGACCCTGGATCAAATAGTACCAAAGCATCTCTACGGCAAACAAAAATAACACATGTGATCACAGTGTCGGAGGCTACCTCCTCTCGTATGGCTGGGAAGTTATAGAATATAGCTGGAGTGCCACCTGGCTGGCCTTTACCTCAAGAAAGACCCCTATCCACCTTCCATCCGCCTCTGGTCAGCTGGACATGCAGTGCGCCAGCTGGTGCGGTAATCACCGGCTGAAGAATACCAAAAAAATATCTAGGAATAAAGTCAAAATGCTACTACAACCAACCCCAAAATCTGGAGTCAACAAGTACATGAGCATTACTGAATAACAAGGTAGAAAATAAACCCTCTAATACAATTGTCTAAACATGAGAAACAGTAAAGATAAAGATAACAGGAAGAGAATTTCAAGGACTGCGGATGGTATGGCAGCTACCTCATAGTCTCTGGTGTCGCCCAAACTCACACCACAAATATAGGTTGTGAGTCGGTCTAAGCAATAATAAAAACCAAACGCAAGTCGGGGTCGAATCCACAGGGAGTTAGATTTTGGATTAGGTATATGTCACGACCCAAACCGATGGGCCGCGATGGGTGCCCGAGTCCTACCTGTCAAACACCCCTAATCATGCGTCTAAGATATAAACCTGAATAACATCTGCTGAATTACGAGAATAATATACATGAAGGAAATCTGCCAAAAAAGGCATACATACATATACGTGCAACATACGTAGGGCAAGTCGACAAGGCTGCTATAGACAACTATACATCTCAAACTGGAAGGCGGCAAGGCCACACACTATCCAACTAGACATAATGTCTACAGACCTCTAATAGAAATATAACTGCACAAAGACAGGACTGAGCTACGTCATACCCATATATATATATATACAAACATATCGTACCAAAATCAAAAGCAGCTCCGCATCAAGTGGAGCATGCCAACTCTTGTTGATCAGGGATTCTAAGAAGAGGGACCGTCAGCTTGCCTACCTGCTCCTGCGGGCATGAAATGCAGGCCCCGTGAAATAGGGCGTCAGTACAAAAAATGTACTGAGTATGTAAGGCATGAAAATTAGTACGTAAATGACATAGATGAAACATGGAATAAAGAAACACGTCTTTAAATATGAATAACTTTGTAAATTATGAAGCATTTATAATGTCATGCACGTGCGTATAAATGTCGTGCCATGCATAGGTATGGGTGCACCTAATATCATCAAGCCACTGAGGGCATCCCATCATATCGGCTCGGCCACTGTGGGCAACATCATCAACATATACCAACTGATGAGGTGGTGGTGCGTATATAATGCCCTAACCTTTTCTCATATCCCATATACATATATTTATGTATATACGCGTATATAACACCATCTGGTCATGGGTCAATGCACATGTATAAATGGGTGAAATGCATGAAAAATACGTAATAATCTCAATATTTCTTCCGGATAAACTTTTTCAACTGTGTATTATTCTGAGACCCATGAACAGAAGATAATAATAATTCTCATGGGGAATCAAGGATATAGATACCCCTAGTATTTCTATAAATAGAGTAATTTATGGAAATTGTGCGTTTGCTCGTTTCTTCTGTATAATTTGGACCATGCCAAAAGAAAGAAGGGATGGCCTTAACATACCTAGAGTGAGGAAAACTCCGTAAATTATTCTTGACGAAAATTGCACCGTACTCTTCTAGATCCGCAAAACTCCACGTTGCTACTATTCCAACAAATTCTCGTTGGAAGCTTTTGCTTTTTTGAAGCTTTTTTGGAACGAAAATTAGCTTCTGTTTCTAACATTTTTCTTGAAGAAAGATGATATATCAAAATGATTTATGAAATGTATTAGCTTCTGCTTCTAACGTTTTTCTTGAAGAAAGATGATATATCAAAATGAGTTATGAATTGTATTAGCTTGTGCTCTCTAACGTATTTGAACTTTTTGAAGGAATTGCTTCTGCTCCCTAACGTCTTTGAACCTAAGAAGGAATGATAGATAAGACTTATATTCAAGTCTTATGTTAGTTAAATTTTAATTTGACTATAAGTAGCCACATGGCGTAAATGACTAAGAGTCATTCTTAACCATTGTGGCTTTGTGCCACGTCTTGGGGAGGTGTAATTTTATATGTTTTTATCCACATATTAGTTAACTGGGTAATGGCTCGTTAACCGGTAATTAACCAATTACCCGTATAATTAAGAATTATCTCAATTTACCTAAAAATATTACACATTTTTAATATACTTTATACATCACTTTATCACGGCCATATGGTACCTTGCATGGTACTAGTTTATAATTATTGGGTATTATCGCTCGACCCGTATTTTATCCCAAATTGGCCACTTTCAACGAAACTCGTTTTTTTAGTTACTCTTTATCCTTCATGACACTTACTTCTCGCTTGTTATAAATAGCGTAAATACGTTAACCTCAAGATAATTTCACCCCCAGTCTGCGTCAATTAACTGAAGACGAAACTTTTAGCATACGAAAACGCGAGATGTAACATCCTTCCCCCCTTAGAAACATTCGTCCTCGAATGTTTAACTCTTCGGGATCTATATAACCTTGGCAGATTCGCCTTTGTAACAGTGCTACTATCGACTCTTCCTGTAGAAACCCAATAACATACGCCACATAGGACCACAATCATTAATAACGACGATGGCCTCACATGACCAATAACAATAGCTAGCACAAGAATTCGTACACGTACCTTGAGGTTATGACGTCTCAGTCGGACCTTTCTCTGGAGGAGGAAATAAGTAGGGATATCTAGACTTCATGTTTCGCTCGGCCTCCCAAGTCATTTCTTCCACATTGTTGTTTCTCCAAAGTACTTTTATGGAGGCTACCTCTTTATTCCGTAGCTTGTGGATTTGTTGGTCTAGGATGGCAACCAGAATTTTTTCGTATGACAAGTCCTCTGTAATCTATACATCATCTGTAGTCACCACTCAGGTAGGATCGCCAATGCACTTCTGTAACATAGATACGTGAAAAATTGGATGGGCAGACTCCCATTCCGAGGGCAATTCTAACTCATAAGCTACTTGGCCCACTCTTCGAATGATCCTATAAGGCCCAACATACCGTGGGCTAAGTTTGCCTTTCTTGCCAAATCTCATCACACCCTTCATAGGTGACACCTTTAAGAATACCCAGTCATCAACCCCGAATTCTAAATCTCGTCGCCGCACGTCAGAATATGACTTCTGACGACTCTGAGCTATAAATAGTCGATCCCGGATCAACTTTACTTTTTCTATGGCTTGCTGAATTAGGTTTGGCCCATGTAACCTAGATTCTCCAACCTCAAACCACCCTATAGGCGACCTACACTTCCGTCCGTAAAGAGCTTCGTATGGAGCCATCTGAATACTGTAATGGTAGCTATTATTATATGCGAACTCAATAAGCGGCAGATGATCATCCCAGCTACCTTTGAAGTCTATTACATAAGCTCGTAACATATCCTCCAGTGTCTGAATGGTACGCTCAGCCTGTCCGTCTGTCTGGGGATGAAATGCTGTACTAAGACTTACTTGAGTCCCCAATCCTTTTTGGAAGGACCTCCAGAAGTTAGCTATAAATTGAGCTCCTCTATCCGAGATAATAGATACAGGGACACCATGCAGTCATACTATCTCCGTAATATAAATCCTTGCATAATCCTCTGAGGAATATGTAGTTCTAACGGGCAGAAAATGGGCTGACTTTGTAAGCCTATCAACAATCACCCATATCGAATTGAACTTACGCTGGGTACAAGGTAAGCCTACGATGAAATCCATATTGATTACTTCCCATTTCCAAGTCGGAATCTCCATAGCTTGCAATAACCCACTGGGTTTCTGATGCTCAATCTTTACCTGCTGACAGTTAGGACACTGAGCAACAAACTCCGCTATATCCTTTTTCATTCCGTCCCACCACTACACTTCCCTTATATCATGATACATCTTTGTCGCTCCTGGAAACAGAATAACAAGAATAGTGAGTTTCTCCCATCACCTGCCGATGCAGCCCTGCAATGTTAGGCACACATAATCGCCCTCGATATCTGAGGACCCTATCTTCTATAATTTCAAACGGTGTCTTCTCCTTCTGAGGGGTGGTATCCCTATAATGAACCAACACAGGATCCTCGTACTGGCGTTCCTTTACTTCAGTTACTAAAAAGGATGTTGCCGTATCCTGTATAGTAATTCCAATATCACCCGAGTCTAGTAAACGAACTCCAAGACTAGATAGCTGATGAACCTCGTGGCTATTCCCATCTTTTCTAGCTGTAAATACGATAGGCTACCCATAGATCTATGGCTAAGGGCGTCGGCTACTACGTTCGCCTTCCACGGATGGTATAAAATATCAACGTCATAGTCTTTAAGTAGCTCCAACCATATCCTTTGACGTAGATTCAATTCCTTTTGCTTGAATATGTACTTGAGGCTCTTATGATCCGTATAGATATCAACATGAATGCGATACAAGTAGTGCCTCCACATCTTTAGTGCATGAATCACCGTGGCTTACTCTAAATAGTGGGCCGGGTAGTTCTTCTCGTGCTTTCTTAGTTGTCTAGAAGCATAGGCTACAACCTTACCATGCTGCATCAGCACACAACCCAATCCATCGCCTAAAGCGTCACAATAGATCACATAACCATTGGTCCCTTATGGGAGCGTTAGAACCGGTGTTGAAGTTAATCTGTCCTTTAAGGCCTGGAAACTCTGTTCACAAGCGTCATTCCATTGAAACTTTGCTCCCTTTTGAGTCAACTTCGTCAAAGGTGCTGAAAGGGAAGAAAATCCCTCTGCAAATATTCTATAATAACCTGCCAAACCAAGAAAGCTACGAACCTCCGTCGGTGTTGTGGGTCTAGGCCAAGTCTTTACTTCCTCAATCTTGTGTATCCACCCGGATGCCTTCACCCGAAATGATATGCCCAAGGAAAGCTACAGAGTTTAACCAGAATTCACATTTAGAGAATTTTTCATACAACTTCCCTTTTTGTAGAGTTCTGAGCACGGTACGCAAATGATCTGCATGTTCAGCCTCTGAACAAGAATACACCAATATATCGTCGATAAATACAATTACGAACAGATTTAAAAAGGTCCTGAACACACGGTTCATCAAATCCATGAATACTGTTGGGGCATTTGTCAAACCGAACGACATAACACGAAACTCAAAGTGTCCATATCCGGTCCTAAATGCTGTCTTCGGAATATCTTCCTCCTTAACCCTTACCAGATGGTACCCGGACCTCAAGTCTATTTATGAAAAACACTTAGTACCTTGCAACTGATCAAATAAATCGTCAATCCTCGGGAGCAGGTATTTATTCTTGATTGTCACCTTATTCAACTGTCTATAATCAATACACATCCGTAAGGTACCATCTTTCTTCCTCACAAATAACACAGGTGCTCACCACGGGGATGTACTAGGTCTGATAAAGCCTTTTTCAAGCAAGTCCTTTAGTTGTTCTTTCAACTCTTTCAGCTCTACGGGGGCCATTCTATAGGGAGGAATAGATATTGGATGAGTATCTGCTAGCAGGTCAATAGCAAACTCAATTTCTCGCTCTGGTGGAAGACCTGGAAGCTCATCGGGAAAAACATCGGGAAACTCATTAACCACAGGGATGGACTGAATGGTTGGTGACTCCATTTCCACATCCTGAACCCGAACTAAGTGATAAATACAACCCTTTTTGATCATCTTCCTTGCCTTGAGATAGGAAATAAATCTACCTCTTGGCGACGCCGTATTACCTTTCCACTCCAAAACAGGCTCCGCTGGAAATTGAAATCGGACTATCTTTGATCTAGAATCAACGTTGACATGACAAGAAGCCAACCAATCCATACGCATTATAACATCAAATTCTACCATATCCAACTCGATTAGGTCCGCTACGCTAGATCAACTATGAACTACTATTATGCAACCCCTATATACTCGCTTAGCTATCACTGAGTCCCCAACAGGCGTAGACACCTCAAAAGATTTAACCAATTCGGGTTTTATTCCAAATTTACTAACAACTAACGGAGTAACGTATGATAAGGTGGAACCAGGTCAATCACTGCATATACATCATATGAGGAGACTGATAATATACCTGTAACAACATCAGGCGATGACTCCTGGTCCTGTCGTCCTGCCAACGCATAAATGCAGTTCTGAGGATTGCTCGAGCTAGATGCTCCACCTCTACCTCTACCACGAGTCATTGGTGCTTGTGGACCTTGCCTAGGGGGACGTATTGATGATGACGAACCAGCTACAGATCCAGCTGGCTGAGCTATGCTTGCATCACCTCTCATCGGACAAGCTCTCATAACGTGGCCTGGATAACCACAAGTATAACAAATACCTAATCCCATACGGCACATCCCGGTATACTGCTTACCACATTGAGCACATCGTGGCAAGGGCGGCCTCATCTAATTTGACTCACCCATATACTAAGAACCTAAGGCCATGAAATTCTGACCAGACCCTGAATATGAGGAACGATCAAATCTCTTACAGCCAAACTGAGGGGGCGCGCTAGCCGATGGCTGGGCTGGATACCTTGGTTACTGCTGCCTCTGACCACTTCAAAACTCACCAAAAAGGACTCGAAGATCTCGCTCTCTTATTCTAGGCCCTATCATGCTCACGATCGGCCCTCTGTTTCTGTTTACTCTCCTCTACACCCTGAGCGTATGCCTGAATACGAGAAATATCCATGTCTGGCCGAAGTGAGACCGACATACAATCGTTAAGAAAGTGAGGCTCTAATCCCATCACGAGCCGGTGAACCCGATCCTACATTTTAGATACAATAGTGGGAGCATACCTAGCCAATGAATCAAACTGAAGACTATACACCCGAACACTCATGTTACCCTACCGAAGGGTCAAGAACCTATCAACTCTCGCCCGTCTAAGTTCTGGTGGCAGATAATGACGAAGAAAAGCTTCTGTAAACTCCTGCCATACTGCTGGAGGGGCATCCCCACCCCTGGACAATTCCCAAGACTCGTACCAATTAACTGCAACATCTTGGAGTCTATAGGAAGCTAGCTCAACTGACTTAGTCGCAGTGGCCTTCATTACCCGTAATGTCCTCTTCACTCTATCAATAAATAACTGAGGGTCCTCATTCAGATCTGCCCCAGTGAATACCGGAGGGTCTAAATTAATGAAGTCACGAACCCTCGCACTGATGGACCTATCTGCATGACCAATATCTATTTCCTGACGCCGAGCCTGCGCAGTTACTAATCGTGTTAATAGCTGAATAGCATCTCTTATCTCCCGACCCGGTGTATCTGGCTGAGGTGCTGAATGTACAGGGGCGAGCACTGGGGCTGGTGCCTGTCAGAGTTCTTCTGGGAAGGGCGGGGTATGTGAAGTTTGAGATGGAACCTCACCATGAGACTCTCCCCGAGCCCTGGTAACTCGTAGCGCTCGATTAGTAATCTCACCAGCCATGGACTTTCCCTTCTGGGCGGCCGTACTCTTTAGAAGCATCGCTGAAAATATAACATATCGTTAGGAACATGAATTCTTGTATCGCACGATCTGAGATAAAAAAAGAGGATAACATCCTATATGTCCTGTAGCCTCGTGTCTATAAGTGTGTGCACAACACACACATAAATAAAACTCTACTATATACGGTCTGTAGACAACCCTAGGACAGAATTGCTGTGATACCACTTTTGTCACGACCCAAACCGATGGGCCGCGACGGATGCCCGAGTCCTACCTGTCAAACACCCATAATCATGCATCTAAGATATAAACTTGAATAACATCTGCCGAATTACGATAATAATATACATGAAAGAAATCTGCCCTAAAAGGCATACATACATATACGTGCAACATACGTAGGGCAACCCGACAAGGCTGCTATAGACAACTATACATCTCAAATTGGAAGCCGGCAAGGCCACATACTATCAACCTAGACATACTGTTTATAGACCTCTAATAGAAATATAACTGTACAAAGACGGGACTAAGCCATGTCATACCCATATATATATACAAACATATCATACCAAAATCAAAAGCAGCTCCGGATCAAGTGGAGCACGCCAACTCTCGCTGATATGGGATCCTAAGAAGGGGGACCGTCAGCTCGCCTACCTGAACCTGCAGGCTTGAAACGCAGGCCCCGTGAAATAGCGCGTCAGTAGGAAAAATATACTGAGTATGTAAAGCATGAAAATTAGTACGTAAAAGACATAGATGAAACATGGAATAAAGAAACACATCTTTGAATCTGAATAACTTTGTAAATTCTGAAACATTTATAATGTTATGCACGTGCGTATAAATGTCGTGCCATGCACAGGTATAGGTGTACATAATATTATCAAGCCACTGAGGGCATCCCATCATATCGTCTCGGCCACTATGGGCAACATCATCAACATATACCAACTGATCAGGTGGTGATGCGTATATAACGTCGTAACCTTTTCTCATATCCCATATATATATATATATATTTACATATATACATGTATATAACGCCATCTGGTCATGGGTCAATGCACATGTATAAATTGGTGAAATGCATAAAAAATAAGTAATAATCTCAATATTCCTTTCAGATAAACTTTTCAACTACGTATTATTCTAAGACCCATGAACAGAAGATAATAATAATTCTCATGGGGAATCAATGATATAGACACCCCTAGTATTTCTATAAATAGAGTAATTTATGGAAATTGTGCGTTTGCTCGTTTCTTCTGTATAATTTGGACCATGCCAAAAGAAAGAAGGGATAGACTTAACATAGCTGGAGTAGGGAAAACTCCGTATACTATTCTTGGCGAAGATTGCACCGTACTCTTCTAGAACCGCAAAACTCCACCTTGCTACTATTCCAACAAATTCTCTTTGGAAGCTTTTGCTTTTTTGAACCTTTTTTGGAACGAAAATTAGCTTCTGTTTCTAACATTTTTCTTGACGAAAGATGATATATCAAAATGAGTTATGAAATGTATTAGCTTCTGTTTCTAACGTTTTTCTTGAAGAAAGATGATATATCAAAATGAGTTATGAAATGTATTAGCTTCTGTTTCTAACGTTTTTCTTGAAGAAAGATGAAATATCAAAATGAGTTATCAAATGTATTAGCTTCTGTTTCTAACGTTTTTCTTGAAGAAAGATGAAATATCAAAATGAGTTATCAAATGTATTAGCTTCTGCTCTCTAACGTATTTGAACATTTTGAAGGAATTGCTTCTGCTCTCTAACGTCTTTGAACCTAAGAAGGAATGATAGATAAGACTTATATTCAAGTCTTATGTTAGTTAAATTTTAATTTGATTATAAGTAGCCACACGGCATAAATGACTGAGAATCATTCTTTGCCATTGTGGCTTTGTGCCACGTTTTGAGAGGTGTAATTTCATAAAAAAAAATTCACTTATTAGTTAACTGGGTAATGTCATGTTACCCGGTAATTAACCAATTACCGATATAATTATGAATTATCTCAATTTACCTAAAAATATTACTCATTTTTAATATACTTTACATCACTTCATCACGGCCATATGATACCTTGCATGGTACTAGTTTATAATTATCGGGTATTATCGCTCGACCCGTATTTTATCCCAAATTGGCCACTTTCAAGAAACTCGTTTTTTTAATTCATGTACCCTTTATCCCTCATGACGCTAACTTCTCGCTTGTTATAAATAGCGTAAATACGTTAACCTCAAGATAATCTCACCTCCAGTCTGCGTCAATTAACTGAAGACGAAACTTCTAGCGTACGAAAACGCGAGATGTAACAGTATACACCTAGTGTGAATCTATGATGTGCCTCAAATTACACTTTCACATTTTCAATTGTTGTTTCTACTTATACTTTCAAGCTATTGATTGTAATAGTAGAGCTAAGAGACAATATTTTTGGTTTTGGTTGTTTTTCAAGTTATGAGAGATCTAGGGTTGCAACTACCACCTAGATGGTTACCTAACGGATTTAGAGCTTTAGGACATGTTTGGTTGGTTGGGATACAATATAGCAATCACACTCAATTACTCACTCTATACCTCTCGGTAGTTTGAGTGATTTTGCCCGATTTGGATTTCTCACGTCCAAATAGGTATTTCACAAAGCAAATGATAAATGCTCTAGTCGGGTCTTACTATCTCTAGGTTCGACACTTTAATTGGGGCTATCAATTTTTTGAGTTCATCACAATTCCTAGTTAGCCAAGTTTTCCTAGACTTAGTCTCTCTTTCTCAAGTAGAGACTAAGTCAAATAGATATGAATCAATGTTTGCAACCATCAATTCTCAAATTCAAGCAGGAACTAGGCTAAATATCATAAACTCAATCATAAATAAGCCCTAAATCAATTAGTCATTAAGTACCCATACTAGGGTTGGGTCACAACCCTAGCTATAGGTTTAGCTACTCATGGAAAATGAAGAAATTAAAGAAGAAACTAAGATAGAATTCATAATACTTGATTAAGGAAAGAAAATCTAAAGTTTAGAAGCTAATCTAGAACAATGTTACCCAATATAGTAAATAAAAACGGCTCAGATTCCCCTCACTTACAAAACATGACCTAAAAATGACAAAAAATTCTATTTATACTAAGTTGAAAATATCTGACAAAATTGCCCCTGCGGAGGTTGTGCGGCCGCACAATTATGTTTGCGGTCCACACATTGAGACTTGGCTTGACAGGTTCCAGTTCTGCGGCACACTTCTGGGTTGCTGCCGCACTCCTTCAACTTCTGCGGACCGCACATTTATGAGTGCGGCCACACTCTTGCTTTCGGGAATACCTGTAAACAATGTTAAGCTAAAACGCAAGTAAAAGAGTGCAAATAAGCAGTCAAAATCCCTATTTATCAACTCCCCCAAACTTAAGCTTTTACTTGTTCTCAAGCAAATAAGGTAATTCCCACCTCCACAATGACAGAGCTATTTCACTTGACCTAAAGTGAGTTAAACACACATCAATTGGGACCAACAATTACCCACAACACGTTTGAATTATCAATAATCCAATGATTTGACATTTAGAGTACAATAGTTCTAATGTGACACTAGAGCATCAAAAGTTGACTCTATTCATCAAGGACGCTCGCTCTATTATGTAGTTCATTGTAGATCCCAAACTCCTCCTCCTCTACTCTCCAGTAGCATATCTCACTTTTAAATGCAACACTCGATGAAAGGATTGTGAAAAGTTCGCTCATCTCTCTCAAAAGAATGTCACAAGTACGACTTTAAGTACCATAAGCTTGCCTCTCATGTAAATCACCACCAATGTAAGCTCACTCAACTTAAAACATGTGGGCTGTTTCAGGATGTAATGAAGGCTTTTGGATCAAGGTAGGGCTTGTTGGAATAGAATGGGTTCATCTTTCCTTATGCAGTCCATTTTCTCTTTTTGGCTCGTACTTCGTCGACTCTTTGAGTCAATTTATTTTTCCTCGGGGGAACTAGAGAGACGTAACGTCACTCTTTCTTGGTCATGATAATTATTTTTCTCCTTCTTTATTTATTCCATGCCCTTTCTTTCTTGCTTTTGTTTGAATCCCTTCAATTCTTCACTTTATTCACTTTCTTTTTGGCATTTTTCTTTTTGTTCTTTCTTTCTTTTCTTTGCCTTCCCTTTTCTTTATTTTTTTCTCTTCTTTGTACCTTTATATTACTTTCAAACTCCTTGTCTCTCCCTCAAACTTATGTTTTTGCCAATTGTTTCTCAAGAATACTAAGGAAAGATCAGGTGCCAAGACAGGGTCATTACAAAACGGATAAAGGCTTGTAACGTGGTTATTGAAAGAAAAAGGGCTTAGGCTCAAATGGGTTGAATAGAGATATCACATTGGTAGGCTATGAAAAATTTCAAATTGGATCAAGGAGAGCCTACAATCATTTCTCAAGCCAAGCTACACTTAGAATTTCGCCTAGAAAAAACATTAGGGGCAAGTTCTAGACTATTAGCACGGGTACATGGACTTGCAACTAAATATCTCACCTCTCACACTGCTAGATTGCTAAAGAGAATGGAGTCGAGGGCCCACAACAACCCTTGTTAAGATTTAGAATTACAAATGGCTCGACTGAACCACTCGATGACTGTTTAAGTCAACACAAGAGTCAAAAGGTCACAACTAGAGCTATTTTCTGCCAACCACTTGTTTTTAACCATAAGTTCGTAGGTAAATGTGTTGGTACCAAGTGAAGCACACTTAACACCCTTTTATTCATTACTACTAGTTTTGCCTAAACATAAAAGAAAACAGACTCAATCCCTTAAGAAGGTTGTCACGGCATCCATCGTTGGGAAGAGCCACCGGTTCACACAAAATCCACCTTTGGAAAGCATCGTAGCATTAAGAAAATCAAAGGCTTATTGTTCACTCAAACGTAAAAAGAAGCTAACAAATCAAAAAGAAGTTACTAAAGTAAATAAGAAGTTATACTACTAAAAAAGACAAACTAAAGAAGCTATGAAATAAACTACGGAAAGTAAGACTAATGAATATACAAACCAAGGGGAAAATAAATATATACATCAAGGGAAAGGGAAGAATATATACATAATCAAAGATAAAATAAAAGTAGTATAAGAGTTATTACAGGCCAAATGTCAATGTCAAATCAATAAAAATAGAACATCCCCCGAATAAAAATAAGCATTGTCCCTAATGCTTAACAAAAATAAGAACAAGGAAGGGCAGAGAGTTAAGAGAACTCCCAATGTGGTCTCAGTCTGCATGGCATCTGCAGCACCATCGATCTCTTCTAATTGTATCCCTTCATCACCAGGCTGAGGGACAATAGGGTTGCTGTGCATCTGGAGCATCTCCTCAGCGGTGTAGGCAGTAGCGTCCGGCTCCTCAGACTGGCCGGCTACTGTCGATGATGCCTCGGGTACTGCTGGTGCTGCCTGTGCTGCTGGGACTGCTAGCTCCATAAGTAGGTCAAGTGGTAGATCTCCTGTAGATTCTATCTTGGCAATCTCTTTTCTCAACCTCTCCACTAACTTCTTCGACGCCTGAGACTTCTACATCTTCTTCGCTTGATTTCCCAACTCTTCAATGACCTCCCCATGCGCCACCAGAGTCTCCATAATATTCTTCTGGTTTCCCAAAATCTTCTTCAATGTTTCCTCCGCTGACCGAGGTACCTGTGGTGATGCTGGTGCAGAAGACTGTGTTGCAACAGCACTGGATATGTCAGACAGTTTAGAATTAGCTGCTTGCATCCAGTTGTTGAGACTCGCCAATGTTTGGGAGACTCACAACGCATTTTGTGGATAAGTGGATGAAGTTGGCACTGATAATGAAGCTGATGGTCTAGAAGAGGAAGGTGGTGGCTTGTCTGATGTCCCGGTGGAAAGACCGGCTGTTGTGGAAGGAATGACATCTGTAGAAGGCTGAACAGCTGAATCAGTAACTACTATGGTTGGCTCCTAAGACTGGCCAGCGGAGGTAGTTGCCTTACCCTTGAACTTCGAGTTGTCAGCACCCTGTAGGTGGTACCATGAGACAGGCTTCTGTTGGCTTTTTCTTTTGTATCATACTGCCTCGGCTCCACCTTTTGATCATTGAAATACTCTGTGAGGAAGTTCGGGTATGGGTATGATCTCTCATCTTTCTGGACAGCTAATGTGATGTTGGTTGACATTATGGCATCCACATTGATTGGGTACCCAGCCACAATAGAAGCCACCAGAACTACTCGGGGAATTGGTAGGTTGTTCTCATTTAAGCACGGATCAATACGACTGCACACGAAGGTCTGCCACCCTTTAGCTTCAAAATTTAGGGTGGCCCGGACTATGAGAACCCCTGTTGTGAGCCACGGAGGTGGTGGTCCTTGAGCAGCCAAAATCTCGGCTAGCCACGGGCGAGCTGCATCACCCATAGCCAACTTTTCTAAATACTGGACAGCAGCTAGGGCAGCCCACACAGCAGCTAGGGCAGCATCTGCAGATCTACCAGTTGCCCCAGTTCAGGATCAAGTCCTAGATGTGAATGCACCAGCGGGACCAACCCAGGCACCAGCTGTGCCTATTGTGATTCCAGGCCTTCAGGAGGCCTTAGCTCAAATTTTGACCATGTGGACAAGTCTTGCTCAGGCGGTCTCTATTTTGGCCGCAGCATCCACTTCTCAGGCCGGGGGAGGCACCCAGACTCCCGCCGCTCGTACACCCGAGAAGGTGATGCAGGGACTTCAGACATTGGGGGCACTACCAACCCAGCCGGTGGAAGCTGCTCAGGCCCATGTGGCCCCTTCTATGACTGATGATGAGCAGCGGAGGTTAGAGAGGTTTGGTAGACTTCAGCCTCCATCTTTCGGCAGGGCAGAGTCGGAGGATGCCTAGGGCTTCTTGGACAAATGTCAGAGGATTCTCCGTACAGTGGGTATTCTGGAGACTAGTGGGGTCTCGTTCACTACTTTTCAGTTCATTGGAGCTGCCCTCACCTGGTGGGACGCTTATGAGAGGCGTAGGCCGGTTGGTGCAACGCCACTTATATGGTAGGATTTTTAGTTCTCTTCTTGGAGAACTATGTGCGGCAGTCTCGCAGAGAGCAGCTGCGCAGACAGTTCGAGCAGTGCGTCAGGATGATATGACTTTGACGCAGTACGAGATGAGATTTTCTGAGTTAGCCCGTCATGTCGTTTGGTTGGTTTCCACGGACAGTGAGAGGATTAGGAGGTTCGTTGATGGCCTCATATACCAGTTGCGGATACTTATGACTAGAGAGAGGATGTCTGGTGCTACTTTTAAGGAGGTGGTTTACATTGCTCGGGAGATAGAGTCTGTCCGCCGCCCAGAGCGAGTTGAGAAGGAGGCCAAGAGGCCTCGTGGATTCGGTAGTTTTGGTGGTGTTCCTTCTGGGGGTCAATTCTACCACGGCAGGGGTCATTCATTCAGGCATGCTCAGATGGCTCGCCTAGTTCACTGTGGTTCATCTGGCCATGGTTCACGCAGTTCTCATCAGGGTCACTCATCTCTTAGTGCCCTTCCAACTCAGAGTTCGTCCCGTGCTCCACTGGTTCGGGGCTCCACTATGCCAGGTCCTTCTACCAGTTTTCCTAGTGTTCGGGGCTCCCTTCAGTCCCCTTCACCAGCGCCAGGGAGTTGTTTTAAGTGTGGGGAGTTTGGCCATGTATGGAGGCAGCGTCCTCGTTGTCATGGAGGTTAAGCGCAGCAGAGGAGTCAGGCTGCATATTCCGCACCAGCTGCTACACCACCCGCCCAGCCAGCTCGGGGTGGAGCTCAGTCAGCTAGAGGTCTCCCTAGAGGGGGAGGCCGATCCGGTGAAGGTCAGACCCGTTTCTATGCACTCCCTACCAGGCCAGATGCTATTGCTTTAGACACAGAGATCATAGGTATTGTCTTAGTATGTCACCGAGATGCTTCTATATTATTTGACCCTGGCTCCACCTATTCATATGTATCCTCGTATTTTTCTCATTATCTAGATATGCCCCATGAGTCTATAGCTCCATCTGTTCTTGTATCTATTCTAGTGGGCGATATTATTATTTTGGACCGTGTGTATCGGTCATGTGTAGTGACTATGGGGGGATTGGAGACTAGAGTTTACCTTCTACTGCTTGGTATGGTTTATTTTGATGTGATTTTGGGTATGGATTGGTTGTCTCCCTGTCATATTATTTTAGACTACCACGCTAATGCGCCAGGAAGAGGTTAGGCAGTTTCCACAGAAGCGGACTATGGATCGCAGAAGCGCGTCCGCAGGTGCGAGACCTAGAGCACAGGTGCGAGCCTGGGGGTTTAAGTGATTTTCCGCAGATGCGGATGTTTTGGCACAAAATTGGCTTCGCAGGTGTGCATAGAAGGCCGCAGGTGCGAAAACCCTGGGCAAAACCTATAAATAGAGGACTTCGAGATTTTTCACCATTTTCTTCATTTTTGAGCTCGGATTTTGGGGATTTTTAGAGGGATTTCGAAGTGATTACTGGGGTAAGTTCCTTGTGCCTATTTATCCTCAATAATGGTGTTTTCCCATTGATTTTACACCTAGTTGGTGAGTTTTTGAGATGAAGTTTTGGAGATTAGGGCTTGAGAATTAGAGAGTGAATTTTGGGGATTTGAAGGGGCAAATGATGTCAGATTTTGATAAATTTAGTCTGGTTAGACTCGTGAGTGAATAGGCTTTCGGGTTTAGTGACTTTTATTGGATTTCGAGACGTGGGCTCGGGGGCCGGGTTTAAGCCGATTTTGGATTTTTGGGTTGTTAGTAGTTTCTTGTGGAATTGATCCCTTTAGACTGTGTTAATTGTATTGTACTGCTTGTGGATAGATTCGGGACGTTCAGAAGCCGACTCGCGAGGCTAAGGCATCTTGGAGTAGCGTTTTGCTCAGATTGAGGTAAGTACAGTTATAAATCTTGTCCTGAGGGTATGAGACCCCGGATTTTGTGTTATGTGATTATTTGGGAGCTGACGCACATGCTAGGTGACGGGCGTGTGGGTGTGCACCGAGGAGATTGTGACTTGGTCCGTCCCGTGGAAACTGTAAAGTTGAACAACTTGCTATTAGCTATATGCTCTTTAGGTGTTATAGAAATTTACTGTAAATCATGTTAGAAACCATGTTTAGGCTATGTGTTGGTACTGTTGGGTCCCACAGAGGCTGAGTTACATGTCAAATTGCCTGCTAAATGTTATTTGTACTTAGTCGCAGTTTTTACTCGCATATCATATCTCATTCTCTCTTATTCTATTTGATGCATCATGTTATTGCTGTTTTGACTGATTTTCCTGATTTCTAAGAGCCCGAGAGACTAGAGATATTGATGACTGAGTGAGGCCCCGGATTTTGTGTCATGTGATTATTTGGGAGGTGACGTACATGCTAGGTGACGGGTTGTTACAATTTACACTTAGCAGTGTGTAGATGCCTGGCATAACTGCCCATCATTAAGCACATATATGAAAAACTATGCTTGCGCCCACTGTTGGCATGTCAGACTCCAGAGGGGCGAATCCTACCCAAACGCTAATTATAATCACTTAGCCCGATAAAGAGGCCTTGTGCACGCGTTGCCTCAAAACAATAACACTCAGCCGAATATAGTCCTGGCATACACGTAACTTCAAAATCAGTACCTAACCAGCTCTAAGGACCAAACTCGATCATTTACCATTCAAGTCTTAGATGAACTCATCTCAAATATTCAATTAAATAGTTTTACCCTTAAGCGATATCAGTAACATGTGAGGAATCAGACAAGAAGTACTGAGACAGAAATATCATACATGGATCTAGTATCATGACTGAGAACATGTGTGCAAACAAGGTATATAACTCAGAAACAACAAGAATAGCCTATCAAGTCTCATGCAGTTAGCACATAGCCTAGACATGATGTCTAATATGATTCATAGTTCAAATAATCAAACAAGTAGAGGGTACGCGGGGATAACATGATATGATAGCAAAAGAAGCCTGGTATTAGCCTAAGGCCTCCCCAAACAGAACAAATTGGCGCACGCACACGCACACACACACACACACACGTCACCAAGCACGTGAATCGCCCCAATATCTTTCATATAATGTAGTCCTTAAGGTTATATACCCTTAAATCCAAGTTCAGAAGTGTTACTTACCTCAAAGTGAGCAACTCAATGCTCCAATAAACCCTTGCATCATGAATCGGCCTTCGAACGACTCGAATCTAGCCATATACAACTAAATATAATCAATACAAGCTATAGGAATCGATTTCATACCATAAAGCTAATATCTTTAACCAAAACTTAAAAGTCAACCCCGGGCTCACGCCTCGAAACCCGACAAAATTCACACGGGGATCTCAAGTCTGTAAAGCAAACCGCTCGGCCTCTAATGCTCGTACTTTACCTGCTGACAGTTCAAGCACTGAGCCACATACTCTACTATATCTTTCTTCATTCTTCTCCACCAATAGTGTTGCCTCAAGTCCTGATACATCTTGGCGGCACCCAGATGAGTGGAATACCACAAATTGTGGGCCTCTTCAAGAATCAACTCACGCAACCCATCCTCATTAGGCAGACAAATCCGACCCTACATCCGCAACACCCCATCATCTTTAATAGAAACCTTCTTAGCATTACCGTGTTTTGATGATGTCCAAATCTACTACTAAAAAGTAAATGGACACGGTCGCATGCAATATAATATACCCAACTATGAGTCAGGGTCGAATTCCACAGAGAATAATATGTAGGCGATTAGGCAATGTAAGAGAACTATCGCTTATTATGCTATGCCAAACGCTTAAAAGGGTTTTGACAAAATATTTATAACTAATTGCGAAAATGTAAACTAGAAAGTGAATAAAATGATCAATGGTTATAAGCATGGATACAAGAAAAATTACATTCAAGTAATAATTCGATGTATTTCACGATTATACAATTATGAGCAAGTTTATGTTAATTATCCTTGGATATTAATTCTATTAGCTTTTTTTGAATACAAACAAGACTTTGTAATTGAATTATATCCAAAAGTATTAAGAGATTAAGAGTATCCGAATATGGCTACAAGTAGTTCAATCATATCCCCAGGTAGAATCTATAAAATGAGGGTTAATGCCTTAAGTTCTTGTTAATTAATCTTTCCAGCCCCACATTATATTTTCCAAAATTAATTCAAAGTTAATGGGCGAGTTCTAGGGTTATTTAATCTTTTTGGAAACATTAAAGAACAATAATAATTAAAGAAACAATTAACTCACTTCACTATTAATGAAAATCACTCAATACATAAGCACAACAAGATATTTAATCCACACATTAAATATGAATATTTTCATTAACAAGATTAACGCCGTGGAATAAATACTACACACTTAGATATTCAATAAAAAGCAAGGATATGAAGAAATGAGTAAAAATGGGTAAGAAAATCTCAACCAAAAGCTTCAAATCTTCAAGACCCAAGTGTGTGTGCAAGAACCCTAGCTCTAAGACTTGTGTTCTCTAGTCAAGGAGACTAAAAATAAGCCAAAGATTTCTTCCAATAAGATAGGTCATGTAATTGTCGGTTTGGGATGGAAAAAGTGTGAATTGGCAATTCTGCGCAGGTCTGAAGCCCGTTGAGTGCATCTGCGGAAAAGTCATCGCATGTACGGTTCCGCAGAAGCAGAAAATCACTCGCAGAATTGAGTCTTGTGAAATTGTCCTACGCCGCAGAAGCGGTCATGCCGTTGCATAAGAGGCTCCAAAAATGCGAACATCTACTACAAAAGCGGATTTTTAGCCGCTAGTGTGCTTCCAGTGCAATACCTCCTGTTCTGCAGATGTGAACATTTCTCGCTGGTGCAGGCCTGCAGAAGCGGGCACTCTTTCGCAGATGTTGTTTCACTGAAGCAATTTTTCACTTCTTCCACTCTTTTTTTTGCTCAATTCCACTTTAATTGACTTTAATTCTCTTCATAACTACTTTCACCTAAAAATCTAGCAACACACAAAATAAAAAACCTCATATTATAATTGAAGGATACAAAAACTAAAATGAGTGCTACAATCACCACTCATCATGTTGCACCGTGTCCTTAAGGACAAGCAAATGGGGATCGTCATACTGACGCTCTCTGATGCTTTCATACAAAGAAGATCGAGAAACCACGCAAGCTAGAACCCGGCTAGGATCTAAAACATCTAACCTCACAAACTGATTGGCCAAGGCCCGAACATCTGATGCTAGTAGTCTCTCACCAGCTGGAATATATGCAAGGCTACCCATACTCGTGACCTTCCTACTCAAGGCATCAACTACCACATTGGCCTTCCCGGGGTAATACAAAATGGTGATATCAGAGTCTTTTAACAGCTCTAACCACCTCTGCTGCCTTAAATTTAGATTTTTCTACTTAAACAAGTGGTGTAGACTCCGATGATCTGTAAATACCTCACACACGCCGTAGAGATAATGCCTCCAAATCTTTAATGCATGAACAATGGTTACCAACTCTAACTCATGAATGGGGCAGTTCTTCTCATGGGACTTCAACTGACGTGAAGCATAAGTAATCATCCTACCCTCCTGCATTAAGAAATACCCAATACCAATCTGTGAAGCATGACAATAAACCGTATATGAATCCGATGTTGAAGGCAAAACTATAACTAGAGTTGTAGTCAAGGCAGTCTTGAGCTTCTAAAAGCTCTCCTCGGACACATTAGACCACCTAAAAGGGGCATCCTTCTAGGTCAATCTAGTCAAAGGTGCGGCAATGGACGAGGAAAGCTCCACAAAACGACGATAATATCCGGCTAAGCCAAGAAAACTCCGAATCTCAATAGCTGAAGACGGTCTGGGCTAACTCTGAACTGCCTCAATCTTCTTTGGATCTATCTTGATCTCCTCACTGGACACCTCCTACCCCAAGAATGTGATGGAATCAAGTCAAAACTCACACTTGCAGAATTTAGCATATAGTTTTTTCTCCCTCGACGCTTGGAGAACAATTCCCAGATGCTGCCCATGATCCTCCTGGTTGCATGAGTACACCAGCATATCATCAATGAATACTATGACATAAAGAATCAAGATATGGTGGGAATACACTGTTCATCAGATGCATAAATGTTGATGGGGAATTGATCAGCCCAAAAGACATATCAAGAAACTCGAAGTGACCATAGCGAGTCCTGAATGTTGTCTTCAAAATCAAAATCCCGAATCTTCAGCTGATGATACCCAGACCTTAAATCAATCTTCGTAAATACTCTAACTCCCTGAAGCTGGTCAAGTAAGTCGTCAATATGTGATAATGGATACTTGTTCTTAATTGTAACTTTGTTCAACTGCCTGGAATCAATGCACATCCGCATAGTACCATCATTCTTCTTCAAAAACAAAACTAGTGCACCCCAATGTGACATAATAGGCCTAATGAATCCCTTTTCAAGTAGCTCCTGAAGTTGTTATTTCAATTCCTTCAAATCTGTTGGTGCCATATAATACAGAGGAATAGAGATGGGCTGAGTGTCGGTACCAAGTCAATATAAAAATCAATGTCCATGTCGGGTGGCATGCCCCGCAGGTCTGTAAGAAACACATATGGAAAGTCTCTCACTACCGGAATGGACTCAATGGTAGGAGTATCAATACTAACATCCCTCACAAAGGCCAAATATGTCAAACATTCCTTCTCAACCATCCGTTGAGCCTTCAAGTATGAAATCACTCCACTGGGAACATATTCCAGGGAACCTCTCCACTCAACCCAAGACAACCCCAGCATCGCTAATGTCACAGTCTTAGCGTGACAATCCAGAATAGTGTGACATGGTGACAACCAATCTATGCTTAAAATCACATCAAAATCAACCATTATAAGTAGTAAAAGATCAAATCTCGTCTCTAATTCCCTTGTAGTCACCACACACGATCGATATACACGATCCACTATAATAGAATCATCCACCAGCGTAGATACATGAATAAGTGTAACTAAGGAATCATAGGGCATATCAAAATAGCGAGCAAAGTACGATGATTTGTATGAATAAGTGGAACCAGTGTCAAATAATATAGAAGCATCCATGTGTCGCACTAAAGCAATACATGTGATCACAACATCGGAAGCAATTGCCTCTGATAGGGGAGGGGCGAGCATAACATTGAGCCTCATCACTACCTGATCGACCTCCCCCTCTAGGGAGACCTTGAGAGCTGGCTGAGCGAGTGATGAAGCAACTGGTGTTGGGGTCATAGACTGGCCTCCCTACTTCCCTGGACCTTTGTATTGACTGGAGAAATGCTTCCTCACATGCCCTAACTCTCCACAGTCGTAACAACCTTGAGCTGGAAATGATGGTGGGTCCTGAATCAGACCCCGAGAACTAGAATAACCCGTGGAAGAACCCGGTACAGATGAACCCTAAATTGCTAGAGCACGATGAACCGGACGATCTATCTGAGCGGGCCTATAAAGACGACCACTACTGTTATGTGACTGAACTCTAGATGAGGTACCACTGAAACTAACGAATCCCCAGGGCCTCTTGCCCTCCCGCTCCTCGCACTCAAGAATGCAAACCGACTCCAAGAGCCGAGCAATATCAGCCACCTGGTCCAACCTAGCATCTGTCTCGGCCTCTCGGGCTAAACTGTAATGTAGGACATAGTTGAGGTCATCAATTAACCTCCTGATCCTATCTCTCTCTCTCTCTCTCTCTCTCTCTCTCTCTCTCTCTCTCTCTCTCTCTCTCTCTCTCTCTCTCTCTAGGAACCAAACATATAGCATGACGGGTCAAATCTATTAATCTCATTTCATACTAGGTCACAGTTATATCTCCCTGGCGTAGCTTCTCAAAATCTACAAGTAGCTCCTCTATGCGAGTCTGTGGGAAAAACTTCTCTTAAAAGAGAATGGAGAACCCATGCTATGAACGTGACACTCCGCCAACTGGCCTGCTCAACTCATAGTCCTGCCAAAATCTATAGGTTGCCTGTTACACCCAATGTTTTTGTACATAAGAGTACGTCTTAAGTCACTTTATGTAATACCAAAAACGAGATCATCTTAGAAAGTGTATAAAGTAAGTTATCATGTTATCTCATATGTTACATATATTGAATATCATTAAAAACAAGTACAAAGAGGGTTGGAAGGTTTAGAAGCTAAGGAATTGAAGAAAATAATGTTTCGTCGAAAGTCAACAAGTTGGGAAAGTTATAACATGTACTTTTGGGGTGAGACTAGGGTGCTTAACATGGTAAGGAGGTTATTTTATGAGTTATCTTAGTCGTGTGTTATGTTTTAAAGTCAAGCAAGTTGTGGAACAAAAGTCGATGAAAGTCATCACAAGTTACGTTGATAAGTTTCACTGAAAATTTGGGTCAAATGTAACTACGATTTTCTCCCAATATACTTAAGAGTTATGGGGTTTTCCACCCATCAAATTGAAGCCCTATGAGTCTATTTTCTAACAAGTAACTGTTTGTCAATAAGACATCGGAGTAGAGAGATATATGCATTTTTGCGAGACTACACGGCTGCTAGGTGACAAGTAGGTGTGTCACCTACTTGCTTAAATGAGAGTCAAAAAAGGGGCTATTTCAGGTCAGCCAAAGAGCCCAATTTAATGGCTTATCTCCTGACATATAGCACCCATTACATAACAAAATAACTAGACCTAAATCCCTGCAAATATCCTCCCAAAAATTTCCCACAAACCCTGATTGATTTTCTCTCCCTTCAAAGTTCTAATTAGAGGTAAAACCTAGAGTTTGAAGAACCAAGATAGGAGCTGAGTTATCCAACAAATAAGGTAATTTTACTGCTCTCTTTCATTCATTTTTTCTGCTGTAAATGCATGGTAAGTCGTTCCATATTTGTAAGAACTCACGGGATGGTGATCGGAAGCCGTGAGTTCGAGTTATTCACTTGTAGCGGACTGTTTTGTGTTGTTGTTGGGCTGCATGTTTTACTACTGTTTTGTGCATTTTTGGAGGAGGAAGGGTGTGGAGAAACACCACATAAATGCAGGGTGGTGGTCTAGTCGTTCTTCGAAACATTTTTAGGTTGTTTGACACTACTACGATGGTCATTTTGTGTGTGAAGAGATTGGGGTGTGTTGGGCTGTTTTGTAGTATTTTATGGTGTATATAAGGTTGGAAAATAATGTATATACATTTTTATTATTGTCTTCTTGTGTTGTTGGTGTTATCTTGAATTTGGAGGAAGTCAGGATTATAGGGGAGATGTTGCCCGTTTTAATACAAAATAAGCTTGTCATTCATTGTGCGATAGTTGTACCTTTCGTAACTTAATGATAGTATTATTATCGTTGTTGTAGATTAAGGTGCAAAAAGAAGTTCAACATGGTGATTGAAAAGATTGTGATAAGGTAACCTTTCTTCATTTTGGCATGATCCTGTAACTACATGAGTTTGATAAAGAGGCATAAAGAGAAGTTCGTATTTCTGAACTTATGTACATTGTCCTAGTCACATAAGTTATAGTATTATCCCTTATCGGAACTTCATATTCAGTTGAGTTTTGTCTTCTTTTAGCCAAGAGAGCAGAGAGCCTATATATATACAGTATTACAGTATTTTCACCACCATCGAGCTATAATCGATGGGCAGACTCCTATTGGGCAACCTCTTATCAGATGGTAATTTATATACCGAGTCTATTGTGGCCAAGCGCCTATGAGCGAGCCCAGAATGGCCGACATACAGAGCCTAGTATGGTCGAGCATCTATGAGCGAGCCAACTACTGCAGAGCAGTTACACATACCGAGCCTTATAGGGCCGGACAGCTATTTTACTTACTATATCCAGAGAGTTGAGTCAGTATCAGCAGGCAAGCACATCTTCAGATTACCTTTGACTCCCAGTTACTTTCAGTTATTATAGTATCAATTTAGTTTCAGCTTTTAGTTATTATGTTGCCTTACATACCCGGTACATTATTTCATACTGACGTCCCTTTTGCCGGGGATGTTGCATTTCATGCCTGCAGGTCCTGATAGACAGCTGGATAGACCTTTCTAGTAGACAGAGCCAAATATCAGCTTGGTTGGTAAGCTCCACTTCCCGGAGTTACCAGGTCTAGACCTTGGAGTCGATTTTATATATACAGGTTTGATGGGTAGGTCGAGGCCCTGTCCGACCATGATAATGTTCAACTATCTCTAGAGGCTTGTAGACGAGTCCTGTATAGTTTGTATATGAGTAGTGTTCATGGCAGCCTCGTCAGCCTACACAGTTTTATATATATATATATATATATATGAGCTTTTGGGTATGTTTACTCCTCAGATGAGAGAGATGAAATCTTTAGATGATTCAAGATATGGCCTCATCGACCTAAGTTGAGGGTTACCCCTCCAGAGTTCACAATTACAGAGTGGTACGCTCGAGCCGAGTATGGCACCGGGTGCCGGCCACACCTCCCCAAGTTTGGGGCATGACATTGCCCCTCTCAACTGAAAAGTGGTAAATGCAACTCCATTGATCTCTGATATACTCATTGTGTGAAGAATCTGCTGACATCAGTCTAGGAAATCCTGAGCATTCTCTGACTCCTCCCCACTAAACTCTAGAAGCTTAAGCCCCTCGAACCGCTCTAATCTCTTCTGCTCCTCATCACTCATAGGTGGGCCAACCTCGACCCGAGCAGCAGAAACCTGTTGGACTAATAGTACCCCTTGTTTCTGGATTCCTTGAGATACCTGCTCTGGAGTACGGGCAACAGGAGTTTGGGCACCTCCCCCAGCCTGTGAAGTGGCTGGTGCAGCTAGAGCCGAGACTACCTGAGCCAGGCTCGTGCCACAATCAAAATCTGGGCTAAGGCCTCCTAAAGGCCTGGGACCAAGATAAGCACAGTTGGTGCCTAAGCTAATCCCACTGGCTCAACAATATTTGGTATCTGCTCCTCAGCTGGAGCAACTGGTGGCTCCACAGGTACTACTCTAGCTGTAGTATGAGTCGTGCCGTTGCCTCTACCGTGGCCCCAACCTCTTGCACTCCTAGCTGGTGGTACTGGTGGCTGTCCGCCAAATTCGGTCCTACGTGTCCTCACCATCTGTGAGAGAATAGAATAATAGAAGTTTAGATTATGGAATAAATAAATCCACACGACAAGAATACAAGAAAGTGGAGTTTTCTAACGATTTGGTAGCCTCTCGAAGATAAGTAGAGACATCTCTGTGCCGATCAGCAAGATTCTACTAACCTGCTCATGACTCGTGAGACCTAAATAACGTAGTGCTCTGATACCAACTTCTCATGACCTAAAAGTCCATAAGTTGTGATGGCACCTAACCCAACCTGCTAGGTAAGCTAGTAGTCACATAATATCAATGAAAATGAAATAACACAGTCTAATATCTAATAACTCAACAACAGAAAAATGTCATAAAATATCTGAGAATAAAGCCAAAATGCTACAACAACCAGCCCCAAAATCTGGTGTCAATGAGTACACGAGCACTACTGAATAACATGGTTCAAGCGAAATCCTCTAATACAACTGTCTGAATATAAGAACAGTAAAGATAGAGATTACAGAAAGAGAACTTCAAGGATTGCGGATGATATGGCAGCTACCTCGTAGTCTCCTAAAAGTTGGCAACAACTCAAATCGAAAAATCACCTCGACTGGATGTACCTGGATCTGCACACGAAGTGTAGAGTGTAGTATTAGTACAATTGAACCAATACACTCAAAAAGTAACAACACTAACCTTGGGTTGAAAGGAATGATGAGCTCAAAACAATAGTCAAATGCCAATATCAATAATTGATGACAGTTTAGAATATAAAGGATAAAACGTAGAGACAGTAGCTCAAAGATATCAAGTTCAGCTTGTTCAAAATTCAAAAATTTAGGCATGCTTTCAAGTATAACAGTTAAAGCCCAAAACAGATACAGCTGACAATTATCAGTTAGCATGAGGAAATTATATCTCTATGCCTACATGTCAAGTATACATGTAAATCAACAGTATCATTGTGGATCCATCAAGAATATATACACTTAGCACTTTACGGGTGCCTGGTATAACTGCCCATCATCAAGCACGTACATTAAATGTTATGCCTGAGCCCACTGCTGGCAAGTCAAACTCCGGAGGGGAGGATCTTGACCAAGCGCTAATCATAATCATTTAGCCCAATAATGAGGCTTGGTGCACGTGTCTCCCCAACACAATAACACTTAGCCCAATATGGGCCTTGCGTACGCATCACCTTAAAAAAGTACCAAACTGGCTCTAAGGTCCATACTCAGTCATTCGTCCGTTCAAGTATCAGATAAACACATCTCAAATACTTAGTTTAAAAGAATTGCCCTTAAGCAGTATCAACAACACGTGAAGAATCAAATAAGAAGTACTGAGACAAAGATATTATACACGGATATACTATCAATGAGAACATATGTGCAAATAAGGTATATAACTCATAAACAACAAGAATAGCCCCATTAAGTTTCAAACAGTTAGCACATAGCCTACACATCATGTCTAATATGATTCGCAGTTCAAATAATCAAACAAGTAGAGGGAGGGGATAACATGATATGATAGAAAAACAAGCCTGGTAATAACCTAAAGGCCTCCCCAAACCATGAAAACATTGGTGCACGCACACACGCCCATCACATAGCGCGTATGTCACCCTAATATCTTTTATATAACGTAGTTCTTAGGGTTAAATACCCTCAAATCTAAGTTTAGATGTGTTACTTACCTCAATGTGCGCAACTCAATGCTCCAACTAACCCTTGCCACGCGGATCGGCCTTCAAACGACTCGAATCTAGTCAAAACAACTTAATCCCATCAATAATAGCTATATGAAACCATTCCAAAAGATAAAGCTAAGCTCTTTAACCAAAATCAAAAAGTCAACCCAAAAAGTCAATCTCGGGCCCGCACCTCGGAACTTGACAAAATTCACAAAATCCAAAATGAGAGAAAAACTCGAAACCCTTTGTTTATACTTTCTACCAGTGAAATCGCATCTGCGGTAAAATTTCCGCATCTGCGAAAGTCACTTAGACTCTCGACCAAGCGCACCTACAGCTCGAGATGCGCACCTATTTAATAACAACAAGGTCGGAAATCCAAACTAGAGTAAGAATTTGAAAAGTAAATACGGAAGCAATAATAATAAGGAATCGAACAACTAGAATTATAGTGTAGAAAATAGAGGATATGGGAAAATTCAAGGAAAGAATTCCAAGAACTTCCAAGAACGCAAGTTCTATGCCACGACCCAAAATTCATTAAAGGTCGTGATGACGCCGAACACCGCTGTCAGGTAAGCCAACAATAAATAATTAATTTGGTTCTCTTTTTAGTATTTTCGAAATCATAGTTTTCCTTCAATTAAATAGTAGAAGATGGAAATTTTAGAGTAAATAATAATATTTTCACAGTCTCAATATTGAATAACCCATAATCATCCTAAAACCCGATGTCACAAGTGCATGAGCATCAACTAAGAAAAATAAAATAAAAGACATAATCTGTCCGGAATACAACATTAGACAGGAGAAAAAAAATATAAATACGCTGAAGGAGACTCTGCCGGCTGCGGATCGTAACATAAGATGTAGCTCATCTAAGTCCCCGTATCAACCACGCCGCTGCACCCACAAGGTCACTAGACATACATGTGCCTGTACAACAAATGTACAACAAGTATAGTATGAGTACGAAAACAACGCGTACCCAGTAAGTATCCCGTCTAACCTCGAAGAAGTAGTGACGAGGGTTCGACTCCGACACTTACTATGGGCTATAAATAAAATTGCCAATGATATAATATAAACACGGGTTATATAAAACGGCTGTAAGCTCAATATTTTGAAGTAAGTAAGCAATTCTTTTATAACTAAGAAATCTCCAAATTTATTTCTGATCAATTAACAATTCATCTCAGGGCAAAGAGGCAATATGATTTATTATAAATTTCAAAGCAATCAATTCAATCATGCGCAATTCATGTCAAGGTCGTGCGACCCGATCCAACATATAAATATAAATTGTGCACTGCCGAGGCTCGGACGACACGAACCATAGATGCATCTATTTACCCTGCTCACGAATCATACATGCCACGCAGCCAAACATAAATTTAAGGAATTTCCCAGCTCAAGGATCATACCTGCGACGCGGTCAAATATAAATTTAAGGAATTACCCCGCTCACAGATCATACTTGCGATGCGGTCAAATATAAATTTGTCATTAAATCATAACCTTTTCTTGATTCTTTAATAAAGATAATTCAACTTGAAGCTTTTAAATCCTTAAAAATCCTCAACTTAGTTCCATTTGATACAATTAACAAATATAATCAAGTAACTGTGTCCACAAAGCATGGTGTAAACCTAAAACTACCCGAACATAGATAAAAATAGTAGCTACGTACGGACTTTCATCACCTTATGAATACGTAGCCCCCACAAATAGAAGTACAAGGTTAGAAAGGAGACTTACCTCACTCCGAAGTTCCATAACCGGCTCCCAAGTCCTTCCGACGACTCAAACCAGTGCCCAACGCTCCAAAACTAGTAAATATATGTGCAAACCAATAAATATACACTCAAATACTCATTAAAATCCTATTCACAACAATTCCCAACTCTGCTTGAAAAGTCGATAAAAATCACCCTCGGGCCCACGTGCCCGGATTTCGAAAATTTTGAAGATAAACTTTACTCATAACCTCACGAACTTGAATATAAAATTTATTCTCAATCCATGCCCAAATTCGTGGTCAAAACTTCAAAATACCAAATTCTAGGTTTTCGACGGAAACCCCACAATTTCTACTAATTTTCATGTTCAAATCCATATATAATCATGTATTTAACTCAAAATATGGAGAAAGTACTTAGCCCATTACGGTTGATGAAGATGGCACTCCAAAGTGCTTCAAAATCGACTCTCTGTCACACTTCCTTTTTACCACCCGGGGGGGTATAAGGAAGTTTTTCCAATTTAAGTGACATTATTCAAAATTGAATTATTTATTTATTTTATCAGAGTCGCCTCTTGGGACAGTTTATTTGGTGTCCCAAGTCACCGGTTTTTTTTTTAAAATCCCAGATCGAGGAAAATCGACTTTATTTAAAAAAGTCTGCGAACCAGAAACTCTAGGTAAGGAATTCTGTTAACCCGGGAGAAGGTGTTAGGCATTCACGGGTTCCGTGGTTCTAGCACGGTCGCTTAAACTGTTAATAATTGGCCTATTATCTGATTTACTACATGTTTTAACCTATTGTGCATTTTTTAGCTTTTAAAACCGATTTTAATTATTTTTATGGAATTATTCTGGAAGAAGTTACGATTGTCGTACACTTGTTTGTTTGATACACATCGCAAATCATGTCACGGGAACCGTACCCACGATCCACAACATGTTTAATTATTTAAAAGTTATTAGAAATTGTGGCCGAGTCAAATAAATGTACCCCCGGATTTGGGAATTAGGTATCACAACTACGTCACGGGAACCGTACCCGTAGTTATGATGATTTTATTATAAACATGCCTAAAGCAAACTACGAATATTTTAAAAAAATGTTTTTACACTAGTATTGATGTGAGGGCCATGGGTTATGGGTTTTGTTTGTGTATGACACACCTCAAATTACTTTTAAAGGATTGTCCTCAACTAAAGCAACTAAAGAGGTTCATATTTAAAACTAATTTGATGTTAGGTATCACAACAATGCCACGGGAACCGTACCCATAGTCGTGATGATTTATTGTTGATCGCGCCTAAAGCAAACTACGATATTCATGAATTGTTTATTTTACTAAATTTGAGGCAATTCATTTTACTAAATTTGAGGTTATTGCAAGGCCATAGATTATGGAATTTGTTGTGGATGGAGTGCTAACTTTTGTCCTTGTTAAATTGTCCTATAGCCCCGAAAGCATGCTATAGATAACTAATTTGTATTCTGCCCAAGAGAACTCCTCATACAACCAGATTTAATTTCTTAATCCAAATTACTAAACTCATACGTGGTTACCCATATTTGACCAGCAAATTGAAGACCACTACTCAAATATAATTAATGCCACATGTATTCCAAGAACAGAAAAGAGAAGCAACACAGTGAAACGCTATTATTCTTTTTATAAATAAACAATTGAAGATTGCTTAGCCTAACAATTCTAACGAACTACCAAAAGGGAACAGTAATAGCAAAGATTGATTAATCTAACAATTCTAACAAACTAACAATGGAAAACAGTAATAGCCAAACTACCAAATGAAATCAAGGATACAATATAGTAGGAGTATCTCGCAAAATTTCACAAATCGGGTGCAGTAGCAATACTCCATCAAATAACGGAAAAAAGAAGAAGCTACAAACATTTATTTCAAGAGCTTATAACAGTGAGCTAATTGAAAACTTACTTCAAGATATTCAAGTTCGAAATAAGCCTGCCGGCAGCTATGGGAATCATCCCCTTTTAGAATAGAACAATACTATAAATTCTCTAGAATTAAGATTGAGGAAGAGAAAGCCAAATCAAAACTTAATTGCATTTTCGCTCCACTGAAGCAAACGAGGAAAATTTAACAGAAACAGCAACAATATGTTCCAAAATAAGTGAAACCAACAAAATCGCCCAAATAAAAGATTTCAAGAAATTTTGAAAACCCAAACGATGAGCATATTATTTCACAAAGGTTTCAAGAATTTAAGCTCATAGAGATATTAAAACACGATAGTTTTGCCTGTTAAAGAACGCATAAACTCCTAGATTCTGCGAGATTGGCTCTTCGATTTTATAAGTTTACTTCTTCTGTCTAAACTCCAATTGCCACTGAAATTGTGAAGACCTCCCAATTATTTTGGGTCCCGTTATAACCAACATGAATTTCAAACCCCCCCCCCCCCCCCTCAAGCAAGAGACAATAGCCAAAGGCATCAGCAACTCTTAATAAAATTAGCAACTGTATGGAAACAAAGATGAAATATATTTGTCTCTCTAGTAAGAAAAAAAACGATATTTATATTTTAGTAGCGAAACCAACAAAATCTCAACCGTAGGCTTGAAGCTTCATTACTTCTCAAAAATTAAAATACAAAGCTGAAACAACGCACCTAGAAATCACGGATTGCTTAAAATGCCGAATAAAGGATAAAAGAACGAAGATGAAGCTCCGCGCGACAGCAACAACAACAGCAGTGATTCACGGCAGCAACCCAACCTTCGGCAGCTTTTAAAATCTATTTCATTTTTGGCCACGCCAACAGATACAACACACATCAGATGCATGAAGGCTGCTGGGGCATTGGTCAGCCCAAATGACATAACAAGGAACTCGTAATAACCATACCGAGTCCTGAAGGCAGTATTCGGGATGTCTGGCTCCCGAATCTTCAACTGATGGTAACCTGAGCGCAAATCAATCTTAGAAAACACCCGTGCGCCCTGAAGCTGGTCAAACAGGTCATCAATACGAGGCAAAGGATAACGGTTCTTCACTGTAACCTTGTTCAACTGGCGGCAATCAATACATATGCGCATAGAACCATCCTTCTTCACAAATAGCACAGGAGCACCCCAAGGCGATACACTGGGCCGAATAAAACCCTTATCAAGTAATTCTTGCAATTGCTCCTTCAACTCCTTCAACTCAGAATGAGCCATACGGTACGGAGGAATAGAGATGGGCTGAGTGCCCGGCAATAGATCAATGCCAAAATCAATGTCCCTGTCAGGTGGCATGCCCGGAAGATCAGCTGGAAACACATCGGGGAAATCCCGTACTACTGGGACTGAATCAACAGAAGGAGTATCCATACTGGCATCTCTCACATAAGCCAAGTACGCATCACAACCTTTCTCAACCATACGCTGAGCCTTAAGGAAAGAAATAACTCTGCTGGGAGTGTGACCTAAGGCACCCCTCCACTCAATACACGGTACACCTGGCATGGCCAGTGTCACGGTTTTGGCGTGACAATCAAGAATAGCATAATGGGGAGACAACCAGTCCATGCCCAAAATAATATCAAAATCAACCATGCTGAGCAATAATAAGTCAGCCCTGGTCTCGGAACCACCAAGAATAACCAAACATGACCAGTAAACGCGGTCCACAACAAGAGAATCTCCCACAGGAGTAGAAACATAAACTGGGGAACTCAAAGAATCCCGAGGTACCCCCAAATGTGGAGCAAAATAGGAAGACACATAAGAGTAAGTGGAGCCTGGATCGAATAGAACCGATGCTTCTCTGTGACAAACCAAGATAGTACCTGTGATGACAGAATCAGAGGCGGTGGCCTCCCTACGGCCTGGAAGAGCATAATATCTGGTCTGGCCTCCCCCTCGAGGGCGACCTCTACCTCCCCGACCTCCACCTCTGGCTGGCTGGGCCAGTGGAGTAGCAGCTGGTGCTGGGACCATACCCTGAGAGCTCTGTGGGGTGCGCTGCGGCTGAGGAGTCTGTGGGGGTGCAGCCCTCCCAAGTCTGGGGCAATCCCTCACCACATGGCGTGTGTCACCACACTCAAAACAAGCTCTGGGAGGACGTGGCGGCTGTGACTGGCTCGGGCCAGGTCTGCTGGACTGACCATTGGAAGCACCCCGTGCAGGAGGCGCACTAGAGTTTGGAGGTGCATAATAAGGCTCCTGAGGCCTAGGTGGAGCTGGAATACCACTGGCTGCTGGGAGAGCTGAATGAACAGGGCGACCCATATGACCTCTACCATAACGATCTGCAGCTAGGGCACGGACACCAGAAAAATGGCCAGACTCTCGAGACCTCTTGGCCTCCCGCTCCTCCCTGTCCCTAGCGTGCATACCCTCAATCCTCCTAGCAATGCTCACCGCCTGCGGATAAGACACATCCGTCTCTAACTCATGAGCCATGCTAGATCTGATGTTGGGAATAAGTCCCTTAATGAACCGGCGTACCTTCTCGCGGACTGTAGAAACCAAAGCTAGGGCATGTCTAGCCAAGTCAATGTAGCGGACAGCATACTCTGAGACAGTCATAGTACCCTGGTGCAAACTCTCAAACTCTGCGTGCCAAGCATCCCTAAGACTCTGGGGAACATACTCCCTCGTGAACATATCTGAAAACTGAGCCCAAGTCAGAGAAGCTGCCTCATCCGGACTGTCTAACTCATAAGCACGCCACCACTGATAGGCGGTTCCTCGTAGCTGGAAAGTGGTGAAGGAAACCTCACTCGATCCTGATATGCCCATAGTGCGGAGAATACGGTAGCACTCCTCCAGAAATCCCAAGGCATCCTCTGATGCTAACCCACTGAATACAGGAAGATCATATTTCTTGAACCTCTCAAGTCTCCGCTGCTCATCTTCTGAAGCCGCTGCTCTACCATCGGGCTGAACTGGTACTGCAGGCGACACAGGTATAACCTCTGGGGCCCGCTCAGCATGTACTCGCTGCTCAGGAGTGCGGGCGGCGGGAGTCTATACTCCTCCCCCAGCCTGGGATGCGGCTGCAGCAAGGGGAAGCAACCCTGCCTGAGCCAAAGTGGTGTACATACTCATAAACTGCGCCAAAGCCTCCTGGAGTGCTGGAGCAGTAGTGGCAGACGCATCGGGTGTCTGGACTCCGGCTGGTACTGCTGGTGGTGCCTCGGCGGAAGCTCGCGCGGGTGCTCTAGCTGCCCCACGAGCGCGTCCTCGGCCTCTACCCGACCCCGACCTCTGACGACGGCAGTATGGGGCGCGGGTGCCTGATCCTCTCGGGTAGCGCGTTTCCTCACCATCTGTGAGAGAATAGAAAGACAGGAGTTTAGTTGTGATGTCAAAATCTCGCACGACAAGGAAATCAAATGAAGTGGAATTTTCCTAACAGTTACATAGCCTCCCGTTGATAAGTACAGACGTCTCCGTACCGATCAGCAAGACTCTAATAAACTGGCATGTGTTCCGTGACACCTCTGAACCTAGAGCTCTAATACCAACTTGTCACGACCCCAGTTCGCCCTCCATGAACTATCATGACGGCACCTAGTCCCTACGACTAGGTAAGCCTAACAAGTGCGGAAAAACAATCGAAACCTTGCGGAAGTATAACTTAAAAACCAAGATTTAACAAGACGAAAACGAAATGTAAAATGCCACTCGGCACATACAGCACAATATCTCGAACTTCCACAATACTATCCCAAAACCCGGAAACTCACGGGAACACAAGCTGAGAGAAATATAATAAAAATGCTCTAACTCCGGAATGTCTACATCAACAGTATGATAGAAGGGCTAATACAACAAGATAGAATAGAGATGGAGACTCTTCGGTCTGCGGACGCAGCAGATGTACCTCGAAGTCTCCAAAACCTCTCCTTGCCTCAAGGATGGTAAATCTGTACAGCAGTACCTGGATCTGCACATGAAAAACATGCGCAAAAAAGGGCATGAGTACACCACAGCGATACTCAGTAAGTGTCAATTCTAACCTCGGTTGGGTAGTGACGAGGAAGGTCAGGGCCCTACTGATATATATATATATATATATATATATATATATATATATATATATATATATAGAGAGAGAGAGAGAGAGAGAGAGAGAGAGAGAGTCGATAATAAGGATCTACACAGTATAATAAGAGTGCAATAGTGGAAACAGATAATAAGGAAAACTACAAGGAAATATCCCTCACAACAAGATGAATAATCGGGATCTCTTGGTATCTCAATATACACACTAGGGATCTCTTGGTATCCCGAGGATCTCTTGGTATCCTCAATACACGCGCTAGGGATCTCTTGGTATCCTGCACCTCAATCCAGATCATAATTACGCATAGGGGATATCCTGGGATGCCGTCCTGTAGTCCCAATTTAAAACACACAGCAGCAGCTCAAGGATACCAAAATAAATACTAAGTCCGTAATAAGTAAAACAGTAAATTCTAGCCTAACATGCTTCATGTAATGCAATTAAGGCAGTTTAAGCAAATAGGCAATTAATTCAACTAAGCATGCTCTTCTAAACTAACACAGGCTATGTTTGCAAGTAGAATAAAATAAGTAAGAAAAGAACTCAGTTTAAACACTTAAAGTAAAACCGGATTTCCAACAATTTGCTCAAGTACGCGCTCGTCACCTCACGTACAAGGCATTTAATTACCAAATATCATATCCTAAGGGGAAAGGCCCCCCACACAAGGTTAGACAAGCCACTTACCTCGAACCGGCTCCAAAATCAACTCGAAACCATACGTTTTCCACGAGTATCCGACTCCTAATGGCCCAAATCTAGTCAATTCCATTACATATCGTAAATAACATCTCAAGCAACTAATTCTACAATTTAACTCAAAGCTAATACGCGAATTTAGGTAAAATGACCAAAATGCCTCTCAGGCCAACGTCTCGGAATCAGGTGAAATTCATATTTTCAGAAACCTCGTACTCTCACGAGTCTATACATAACAAGAACACTAAAATCGAAGTCCAAATGACCCCTCAAATCCTCAATTAAAGTTCTAAGGACTTTTCCCCCAATTTCCACCAAATTTCCTAAATCAAATGATGAAATTAACTAAAGATTGATGGAATATAACTAGAAAGGGTTAAAGAATCGTTACCCAATGACCTCCTCTTCAAATCCCTCTCAAAATCGCCCTCTTCCGAGCTCCAATTCGATTTTTCTTACTTTTGAAACTAAACCCTCAAAATCAATATTTCTGACCAGTGATTTCCGCATCTGCGGTCAAGGGACCGCATCTGCGGTCCCGCTTCTGCGGACCATTTGTCGCATTTGTGACTTTCATTAAAATACCATCTTTCGCATCTGCGGACCTCTAACCCCAGGAGTGGTTCCGCTTCTGCAGAAATTTCACCGCATCTGCGGTTGCTGAGGAAAATCCCAATTTCGCTTCTACGGCCCTATACGCCGCTTCTGCGGCTCCGCATCGGCGGTTCCCAGACCTCAGATGCGAAAATACCAGAAGAACAGCTGTTGCATAACTTCAACTTCAAAATTTCCTCCGTTAAGCATCCGAATTCATCCCGAGGCTCCCCGGGACCTCAACCAAAGGCACCAATAACACCTAATACCTCATTCAAACTTGTACCAATCCTTAAACCACCTAAAACAACGTCGGATACTCGAATTGATCAAGGATTTAAGCCTAAGAACTTCAAATTCTTTCAAAATACGCTTTCGATCAAAAACCTAACCAAAACACGTCTGAATGACCTAAAATTTTGCAAACACATCCCAAATGACATGACGGAGCTACTGCAACTTCCGGAATTCCATTCCGACCCTCGGATCAAAATCTCACTATCGGACCGGAACTTCAAAAATTCCAACTTTCGGCATTTCAAGCCTAAATTAGCTACGGACTTCCAAAACACATTCCTAACACGCTCCCAACTCCGAAATCACCTAACGAAGCTAACGGAACCATCGGATTTCTATTCCTAGGCCGTCTTCACACTGTTCTAACTACGGTCAGTTTTCCAACACTTAAGCTCTCATTTAGGGACTAAGTATCCCAGAACTCTCCGAAACTCAAAACCGAACATCCTGGCAAACCAAAACAGCAGAAATAAACTTGGGGAAAGTAGTTAATAGGGGATCGAGGCTTAAATTCCAAAAACGACCGGCCGGTTCGTTACAACCCCACACTTAGACTCTTGCTCGTCCTCGAGTAAGCATTAAAATCACTCTCAATAAATCAAGCCTAGAAACACCACCACTTTGGTTGATACTAATAATTAGGCCCTATAGCAACTCAAACCATCATATACACACTTCCTCCTCATTGTGCAAGATATATAAGTCACAAATAAACAACAAACTTCTAACCTCCTAACCTCATAGCTAGACTCTAACTTACCAAATCTAAGCTCGCTCACTTACTCTGTCAAAGAAGCTAATAACATCACCTATCCATCATGAAACAAGTGCCCTCACATGAAGAAATAGTCCATGCACTCAAATCAAAGAATGAATATAATTTAAGGACTTTGCATCAAAGAACAACTCTCGCACTCACAAACGAATTCACATGTATGCACAAAGAACCATAGGCTTTCCCATTATGTACATCTCTACTAATTAAGCATGCTCGAATAGAATCAAATAGGACTTTGACGGGTTGTAATGTTGGCTAGGGGACGGGTAGGAGAATCGTATAATAGTGACTTACACTTCCCTAAGCACTTTGCAATTTAGACTTCATCACCCATTATTTTCATCTCTTAACTTTATTTTCAGCCTTCTCTTCATCTATTGCTTCACAAGTATTTCCCTCATATCAAGAGCATTTCATTTTTTTTCAAACTTTTTTTTTTCATGTAACATTCTTTTCAAGAAGGCCTTTTCATCACCTTTCAGCTATCATTGATCACCATTTTTTACTTACCCATCCCATTCTTCAAATTTATCAATTAATATCACAGTCTAAGCAATAGTGCTCAAGGAAGCAGGGTGCAAAAACTAGGGATTCAACAAAAGGATCGAGGCAAAAATATGGCTTCTAAACAAAAGGCTATTGGCTCAAAGGGCTAACTAGTGATACAATATCTGAAAAGGCTAAAATTCACAAGACATATCAAAGAAAGCCTATCATCATCTTCTAAACAGAGCAACACTTTTATTTCGCTTTAATTACATGCAGGGCAAGTTCTAGACTAAGATGCAGAACATGGAATATATGTAACAAATCTCACCACACATGGCACAAGTATCAATCAAGATGGATCAATTCTACTCTAAGACAGACAGGGTCATAGCGAACAAAAAAATAAGAATAAGTTATATACAGAGTCAGAACCCTGAGCTTAGGTGTCGGAAAGTCTGGTATTTTATTCATTACTCAAGCACTCAGAGGAAAGTACTACTCAAACTCAGGCCTAAATATGCTAGTATAAAACAAGTAACAAAGGTTTTTCTTCTCCCTATTTTTCTACTCCTACAATAAAGAAAAAAAATAATCTAATCCTGAAAAATAAAAAAATAAAAAAATTACCCGGTTCAAGTTACATCCCTTGGAAAAGAACCGATGCACAAAGAAAAACCAAGAGAGATTATTACCTAACTAAAACTAACTAGAAATAAAAACAAAATATTTTTAATTTTTTTTAATTGGACCTTAATCCCTCAAGAAAGTTGTCCACAAAATCCATCATCAGGAAAAGTCCCAATTTTCTGATTTTTTTTTCTTCATTTTTTTCGTTTTTATTTTTATTTTTTTAACACAAGTAACTAGACTAAGAAAAAGTACTACAACAAATCTAGGATAGCATAGAAAATCACCCAGACAATCTCCTCACCCCACACTTAAAATTGTGCAATGTCCTCAATGCACACTAAAAATAACAAGAGGGTAAAAGAAACTCCCTGATAGGCCAAGGGCCGAAGAATTAGCAGCTCAAGGGATACTCAGACTTCTCCCTGGTATGATCCTTTGTGCGGGTACCTCACACTTAGTTTCAATCACCTACACGCTTTTGCACATGCCTATTGGTTTTGACTCCATGCTCACATTCCTACAAAATACAAAAAATAACACAATAAAAAAAAGGCAAAAGTACAAAAGAAAAATAAAATTGGGTTGCCTCCCAACAAGCGCTTGATTTAACATCGCAGCACGACGCCATCACTTTCACCACTTTTTCTTCCACTTTGAGGATATAAATTGCGCCCCCAATTTTGCATCAATTTTGAACCACGTTCCAGGGGCGGTGGTGTAAAAATAAAGGAACCAAGTAATAGGTGTCGCATCTTGCACTTCTTGGCCTTTAAGTGAGGAATGTTGTTTTGTATCCTTGGTGTGGCAAATTTCAGAATATAAACACTTTGTTCCTCATCCATTGATTCCTCCATATGCTCGGTTGGATCAATTTCCATGTCACCAACCAAACACAATGTTGAAAAGTGTTTAGAATGAGCTCCAATACGCTCCAACTCCAAAATTGCATTATTTTTTACATCCTCAATTTTGCACTCTTCAACCTCGGCAACATCAACAAAAACATTGTCTAATGATTGGTATTCTCGTTTTAGCTCCTCAATTTGGCCTAGAAGATCTTTTTCAGCTTCACACAACTCATCACTAAATTGTTGGGAGTTACACGCATCAATTTTTGCACTCAATTGAGCCTCTAAGTCATGAATAGAACTTTCAAATTGATCGATCACTTGTCCCTGTTCAGCTCTTCCTTCTATAAATTATTGAATCTCATTCATAACTTTCTCACGGAAACCTCCATATTCCTCTAATAATTTTCCGTGCATATCAAGAATGCGAACATCGTGTTCTACATCATCCCATTCGTTACTTCTGTCAAACTCACAAGAATTATTAGAATCAACATAAGAAGGGATTGGAGTAGGATAACAACACTTAGGACAATTATTCCAATTTCCATCACAAATAGTTCAAGATGGAGATGGTGCACACAACTCGGTATTGGGAATATTTTTACAATATTGTCACAAGTGAGGTCCTTTACAATATGGACAAGGATCACAAAAACAAGAATACTTATTATCCCACCACTTTTCGTTCAAAGATGCCATGTAAAAAAAATAAAAATACAATACTAACTACACTAGACTAAAATTAAAAACTTAAATAGATAAAAAAAGTAAAAATCTAATCTAGTAAAATAGTTAATTTCTAAGTCCCCGGCAACAACGCCAAAAACTTGTTGCTCCCAAACGCACACGCAAGTATATGTGGTCGACAAGTAATATAGGATTGTAAGTCCAGATATCGTACCCACAAGGATTTGTGATTAACTAACAACTAACAATTAATCTATTCAAGCGATTCCTAAAGTATGAATATTTAACTAAAATTAATCTAGAGTAACAAATTAATAGATTAAAGAAAACAAGTTAGCGAATTATAGAGACGAATTCAATATGAGTGAATATTCTAGAGCTATGGGTCAGTTAACAATCTCGTTGAGTTTTCCACTTAAATCGTCTAATTAATTTATCTGATTTATTGGTTGACAGGGTTAATATTGCTCGTAGCCTTCTCCCGAAGTACAACTCGCCTATTCAATCTAACAAAACGCCTATATTCCTATGGAATTAGGATTAACAAGAACGCATTTATAATTCCTGTATAATAACCAAGCAAGGCGATTAGGTATATTCCTATCCTAACCGCAAATCCGTTCCCCTTAAGAGTTAAGATTTTGCTCTACTCAATCTTATATGCAATCTAGAATTCCCTCTCCCGAGTTCAATCCTAGATTCGTAGATAGTATTCAATTGGTGATCAAGCAATCAAATAATTAAGCGCAAGATTGAATAAATAAACCAATATGATAAAATAATAAGGACAATTTAAGCTTCAAACTACAATGTTCATGTAGCACCCAACAACTCTAGAACTAATAAACTATGAGATTAAAGGAAGAGAATAGAAGAAAAACTAGTTAGAAGCCTCCTCCAAACGTGGTGTGTGTTCCCCTACGTGAATTCTCCTTCAAAGTATGTTAGTTCTCCTCCAAATTAGATTTAGAACCCCTTATATACGAGTTGGGACCGTGTAGGGCTGAAATAACCTTGTCCCAAACAAAATAGGAGAGTACCCCGCAACACAGCGTCCAGGCCAGCGCCTAGCGCTGGACCTGGCGCTGAAAACAGAATGTTTTCACGTTTTGCCTTCTTTTGAATTGTAAAACTTTCCTTGGTTGTCTCCACTTGGGGGGACAAAACCCAAAGGGTGTCCCCCCTTTTTTTATTATGTTAATTTTCTTTTTTTTCTTCCGCGTTTTATCCAATTTTGCTTCAAATCTCTTCATTTTCATACCGCTTTAATCCTACATAGTTAAAATATAATAATAAACACAAAATAATATAACTAATACTCAAAAGACGATTAAAAGTACTAGAATATGAGGCAACAATGGGTAAATATATGCATTTTAGGCTGAACATCAGTTATATAAAACGACTATAAGCTCAATATTTTGACGTAAGTAAGCAATTCTTTTATAACTAAGAAATATCCAAATTTATTTCTCATCATTTAACACTTTATTTCAGGCCAAAGAGGCAATATCATTTATTATAAATTTCAAAGCAATTAATTCAATCATGCGCAATCCATGATGATGTCGTACAGCCCGATCCATCATATAAATATAAATTGTGCATTACTGAGGGTGGAACTGCACGAACCGTAGATGCATCTATTTACCCCGCTCGCGAATCATACATGTGACGCGGTCAAACATAAATTTAAGGAATTGCCCCACTTGCGGATCATACCTGTGACGCGGTCGAATATAAATTTAAGGAATTACACCGCTCGCGGATCGTACTTGCGACGCGGTCAAATATAAATTTATCATTAAATCATAACCCTTTCTTGATTCTTTTCAAAATAAAGACAATTCAACTTGAAGCTTTTAAATCCTTAAAAATCCTCAACTTAGTTCCATTTGATACAATTAACAAGTATAATCACGTAACGGTGTACACAAAGCATGGTGTAAACCTAAAACTACCCGGACATAAACAGGAATAGTGCCTACGTACGGGCTCTCGTCACCTCATGCATACGTAGCCCCCACAAATAGAAGCACATATTGAATTATTTCACCTATGGGGTAAGTTCCCTCTTACAAGGTTAGAAAGGAGACTTACCTCGCTCCGAAGATCCATAACCGGCTCCCAAGTCCTTCCGACGACTCAAACCGGTGCCCAACGCTCCAAAACTAGTCAATAAATGTGCAAACCAATAAATTGTCACGTCCCAAACTACCCCCTAGACGTGACTGGCACCCCGCTAACACCACTCGCCAAGCGAACCAATTCTTGTACTCTTAACCTTTTATATAAGTAGTGAGAGAAGCATGTACAAGTCAAAATGCATTAAATATTACTAAATAGGAAATAATTATTCGAGTAAAATCATAATTTATTTATAAATCTAAAGAACACTCAAATAATAAATCTCTAACCCAAATTTCACACTAAGACCGTGGAGAATCTAACAGAGTAATAGAAGTTTAAGTGACGGCATGCAAACCCAAAAGAAATAATAGACATAAGATAGGTAGAGCTGAAACAGCGGCCTCTACGAATGATTCGGCGGCTCACCTCAGCAATAGGATCCACTCAGCAAACTTGTTAGCCACTAGCTTCGCCCTCAGCAATAGTATCTGCATGGACATGCAGGTGAGGAGTGAGTTATACGTAAATATAACCCAGTAAGATCCTCGACACGCCACTCTGAATACCTTTGGGATAAGTGTTAGAAAATACAAACACACAACAACCACAGAAATAATATGCGTAGAAATCTTTCACCATATAATTACTCTATAAGGTTCAAATAATTATTCAAAAACAATACTATATATATCTCAACACAATCTTGTCACGACCCTAAAACCGACCCGATCGTGATGGCGCCTATCGTGAAACTAGGCCAACCGACACAACTCCCGGATTAACTATTTAATCAATAACAATCATCTTTATGCCTTTAATTAATCAGATATCTCGTAATGTAAGTCTAAATGAATGGTGCGGAATAAAAACACAAGCCCGACTTCGGGGTATCACAAGTCACGAGCATCTACTAAGGTCTGAATACAACAAGGAGTCTTAAAATGTACTAAATACAGTCTAAGGAAGACAAGAGGGAGAAAAGTAGTGCTGCGAACGTCGGGCAGCTACCTTGCTAACTCCAATGACTCTGCCACTGAGCAATCAACACCCGCTACTGGGTTCAGAACTACCTGAATATGCACATAAGATGCAGGGAGTAATGTGAGTATGCCAACTCAGTAAATAATAAAAGTAAATGAAAGTTAAGCAGTAAGAAAACATGTAAGCCACGTCATAATGCTACAGCAAATGCAGTACATTTCCAAAACAGTACGAAATAATTTACTTCGTAAATCATGCTCAGTTTCGGTAAAAGCTTTTAAAACAACTTTCAATAATTTCAAACGAGTGATAAAAACAGTGAGTAAAAATGATAGAAACATAAACATCCCCTCGGGCAAAATATGTACCATAAATCGCCCCTCGGGCATAGTATCAACAGAACCAGCCGCTCGGGCTACCTCAAAATCACTCGTAATCAGCCCCTCGGGCATAACATGAATCAAGAACTGCCCCTCGGGCAAAATAATGGATCAAGAACAGCCCCTCGGGCAACACTATGAAACAACAACAGCCCCTCAGGCTACATCATATCACTCACACTGGGTACCCGCGCTCACTGGGGGTGTACAGACTCCGGGAGGGGCCCCTTATGGCCCAAGCGCAATAACAATCCATCTCGTGGCATAATCAAATAGGATCTCTGCCTCATATCAATCACAAGCCACCTCGTGGCATAATAAATCAGGCCATCGGCCTCTCATATATCACAAATCAGTACACATGCTGTGGCGCGCAGCCCGATCCCATGATATCCTCACAACAGAGGCCCTCAGCCTCACTCAGTCAGATCTCACTCAAGCCCCTCGGGCTGACAGTAAAACAAGTACTCGGCTCAAAATCATTTATGAATTTAAAAGGAGTGAATAAAACCGAGTTATGAAAACAGTAAGTACATAGCATGACTGAGTGTAAACATTAAACCAAAATAGTGAGGTAAAATAGTAGTAAAAGCCCCTAAGGGTCCAAACAATCGGCACAAGGCCCAGACACGACATTTAGCCCCAAACACAATAATATTTTCCAAAATATCACAATATCAAATAGTTTTCAAGTAAAATACGCGATTTAATAGTCGTACGGAACGGACCAAGTCACAATCCGCAACGGTGCACAACCCCACGCTCGTCATCTAGCGTGTACGTCACCTCAAAGTAGCACAACGATGTGAAATCAGGGGTTTCATACCCTCAGGACAATATTTATAATCATTACTTACCTCAATCCGGTCCAAACTCTAGCCCGTGATGCCCTTGCCTCTCGACTCGGTCTCCAAATGCTCCAAATCTAACCAAATATTGATTTATACCATCAAAATATGCTAAGGGAACAAAGCCCACTCAAAAATAACCAATTTACATCAAAAATCCCAAAACTGGCCAAACCCAACCCCCATTCCCACGTCTCGGAATCCGATAAAAAATCACGTCAATAAAATCCTTATCCTCCCATGAGTCCATACATACCAAGAACATCAAAATCGGACCTCAAATGGCCCTTCAAATCCCCAATTTACACTCTCCAATTTCAAGCCCTAATTTCCCAATTTTAGGCTTTAACTTCCACTAATTTCATGTTTAAACAAGTAAGAATCAACATAGGATCGAGTATTGAGTTCAAAAATCTTACCTCCAAGTGTTTCTCTTCGATTCCCTCTTATTATTTCTTTCTTCGCGAACGGGGCCTCGCTCTCGCATTCGCGTAGCACAATTTACACTGCCTCACCACTATACCCTTCGCGAACGTGAACGCAGCCATGCGAACGCGATGCTTAGCCAGTCCAGCCCTTTTGCGAACGCGACCCCAATCACGCATCCGCGATGCACATGTTGCCTTCACCTTCGCGTAGAACAAAATCATCATCACACGAAACACCCTTCGCGAATGCGATGCACCCTCCGCGAATGCGATGAACAAAAATCTCTACAACAAAAACAAGCAAAACTGCCAAGTCCAATGTCCAAAAATTGATCCGTTAACCACCTGAAACTCACTCGAGGCCCGCGGGGACCTCAACCAAACATGCCAACATATCCCATATCATCATTCAAACTTGTTCCAACCTTCAGAACGCTCAGAACAACATCAATACATCAAATCATCAACGGATTCAAGCCTAAGAATTCCAAAAACTTCCAAATTTCGCTTTCGATCAAAAAGTCTATCAAACCTCGTCCGAATGACCTAAAATTTTGCACTCACGTCACAAATGACACAACGAACCTACTCCTATTTCCGGAATTCCATTCCGACCCCTATATCAAAATCTCATCTATCAACCGGAAAATGCCAAAATTCCAATTTCGTCAATTCAAGCCTAAATCTACCACGGACCTCCAAATTACATTCCGATCACGCTCCTAAGTCCCATATCACCTAACAGAGCTAACCAAATCATAAAAATTTCAATCCTAGATCATTTACTAAATAGTCAAAACTCGGTCAACCTTTCAAATTTTAAGCTTCAAACTGAGAACTGTTCTTCCAAATCCGTATTGATTACCCTGAAAACCAAAACCGATGATTTACGTAAGTCATAATACATCACACGGGGCTAGTCATGCCCAAGAACTGGCGAGCGAAGTGAAAAATCTCAAAACGACCGGTCGGGTCGTTACAAATCTACAATAATGACTCGTCATTAATGGTAGTGCAGGAAATTAATCAAACACCCCAATGAGTCCAAGACAGCATACAGAATGCTACCACGGCGTCATACACAATGCCCCAAATTTATAACGGCAGCATACACAATGCCTCAAATTTATAACGGCGGCATACACAATGCCCCTAATTTATAACGACGACATACACAATGCCCCAAATCTATAATGGCGGCATACACAATGCCCAAAATCTATAAAGGCGGCATACACAATGCCCCAATATATATTACGGCAGCGAAGAAATAATTTCTAACACCCCAACGCTATAGCACGAGGCTATGCCACATCACACCACATCACAAATCACCCATTAAATAATTTTAGCATGTTACAAAATAATATATATTTGCCGCCGGTTAACGACCACCGATTTTGTCAAGCGCACGCTTGTCCCGATACATGGGCCGGGAAGAAAAAAATATACTTTCAAAATGGATTTTGGAAAAGCAAGCATCAAAGCTTAAAGTCTCACTTACCTCACTAACAAGAAGTTTTCACAACTTGCAACGTCTAGAACACCAACCAAACGACCTCCAATGGCCTCAATCTATTCAAGATATTGAATAACACGTCCTAATTAGTCTAGGGGACTAATTTTCATAATATTAGGACAAGTGAATATCAAAGTCAACCCACACTCCAATCATAAAAAACTTGTACAAAATCATCAATGCAGAACGTGAGAAATTGCCGAAGCAGTTCAACTTCAAATTGTATTACAATGGCTTAATCCCCAACCTCATTAATACCATTCTAATCACTAAATCATTACCTTCTTTCTCTTATTTTTTTTCCTCATTATAGCTAAAATTATTGGCCAGTTATTATATTTCATATACAAATATGAGCAACTGAAACTGTGACAGCAAATTAGTCTTTTATACCACATTACATAGCTTTTTCATTCTATACCCACTAACTAATAATTATGGCCAAATCAATCCTTTTTATCATAGTATAACTATTACTCCCTTATTTCATAATACATATCTACTAGATAATCAAAAATTATCAATTGAAAGGTATAACATGGTTAATTATTACCTGAACGTTTCTTTCTCTTCTAACTGGTACCAGACTTCTATCGTCGTCAATTTGCTCGTCAACCCGGCATGCACTATTTTTCCTTCTTTCGTTTCTTTTTAATGCTAATTGGGAACTTAATTTCAGCTATATACCCTAGACAAGTAAGTGATGGGCCCGGCTCTCTTCTTTTATCCATATTTTTAAAATTACTACCTTGCTAATTAGCATGTGTAACTATAAAGTACATTCACTAATTACTTATTTAATAAACTATCCTATATATTATTTTTTGAATTCCCTCCTACTAACTTAAAATTTGACTCAATAACTATAAATAAAATTAATTCTCTAGTAATGCATAAAAAAATCGGGCTATTACATAAATGTACACTCAAATACTCATTAAAATCCTATTTACAATAATTTCCAACTCCGCTTGAAAAGTCGATAAAAATCACCGTCGGGCCCATGTGCCCGGATTCTGAAAATTTTCGAAGATAAACTTTACCCATAACCTGACGAACTCAAATATATAATTATTCTCAATTCATGCCCAAATTCGTGGTCAAAAATCAAAAATACCAAATTCTAAGTTTTCTACGAGAATCCCACAATTTCTACTACTTTCCATGATCAAAACCATATATAATCATGTATTTAACTCAAAATATGGAGAAAGCACTTACCCCATTACAGTTGATGAAGATGGAACTCCAAAAGTGCTCCAAAATTGGCTCCCATGGACGAAATAAAGTGAGATAGAGCCAAACCCTCATTTTAAAGAAGACACTACCCAGCCCTAACCTTCACACATGTGGTCCAGTAACCGCACTTGCGGCTTTGCAGGTGCGAGATAGCTATCGCTTCTGCACCTTCTTCCGGTCTTATGCTTCAATTTTCGCTTCTATACTTGCGCAGATGCGGCCAAAAGCTCCGCACCTGCGGTCCTTCACTTCGCTGCCCTGCTCAGCTTCTGCGACTCCTATCTCGCTTCTGCGCCCTCCACACCCGCGGCCAAAACCTCGCAGGTGCGGGTACACCAGACATCAGCTGCTTCAATTCTTCTTCAAATTCCAAATTCGAACCGTCAGCCACCCAGAATCCACCCGAGGCTCCCGTGACCCCATCCAATTATACCAACCAGTACCAAAACATGACACGAACTTGATCGAGGCCTCAAATCACATCAATCAATGCTAAAATCACAAATCACACTCCAATTCAAGCTTAATGAACTTTAGAACTTCAAACTTCTACATTCGATGCCGAAACCTATCAAATCACGTCAGATTGACCTCAAGTTTTGCACACAAGTCACATTCACCATTACGGACCTACCCCAACTTTCGAAATCGGAATTCGACCCTGATATCAAAAAGTCCACTCTCAGTCAAACTTCTCAAAAACCTTCAAATTTCTAACTTTCGCCAAACAACTCCAAAATGACCTACGGGCCTCCAAATCCACTTTCGGGCACGCTCCCAACACCAGAATCACCAGACGGAGCTATTACGAGCATCGAAATCCCAAATGTACATCAATAACATTGAAATGCACTTCAACCCAAATTTATAAAATTCTTCCAAAATGCCAACTTCCACAACAGGCGCCGAAACGCTCCCGGGTCATCCAAAATACGATCCGGACATACGCCCAAGTCCAAGGCTATCATACGGACCTGTTGGAACCTTCAAATCCTGATTCCGAGGTCATTTTACTCAAAAATCAAACCTTAGTCAATTCTTCCAACTTAAAGCTTCCGAAATGAGGATTTTCTTTCTAAATTAACTCCGAACTTCCGAAATTCCAATTCGACCACGCGTACAAGTATTAATACCTAAAGTGAAGCTACTCTTTGCCTCAAACTTCCGAACAACAAGTTAGAGCTCAAAACGACCGGTCGGGTCGTTACATTCTATAGCCTTGACAAGATCCAAGCAACAACGTCTTGATCTATTGAAGAAATCAAACGTCTTTACTTAATAAAAAAATAAAGCCATAGATTTGGATCTTTACTGCTTTACGAGTAACTTGAGACAATAATCAATAACTAGCATTAATCGGTGTAGACATGTGATTTTTGACCTTCCCCAAATTTTTTTATATTTTAGCATGTAAATATTTAATTTAGGCCTAAAATAGCTATTTCAACTAGTTTTTACTCTTTTACTTTATTTTATTACAAGAAAAATGAAAATTAGAAAAATAGTTTTGTTTAATGTTTTGTAGTCATTTTTAATTTTCAAAAAATACCAACAAAAAAATTAGTTTTGTTTTCATGGTTAAATCTTATTTTAACAGTTATTTTATTTAAGTAGGACTAATTAATAAATGAGGTCGTATTTTAGTCCCGTTCGCGGAGAAAAAATAAAACTTGGGCTCGAGCAACCAATTTTTAGGCCTAATTTTTGGACCTAATCCATAATTACCAAGCCCATAATTCCTAAGCCCATACTCCTAACCTAATCCCTACCCCTATATAATAGTACCTAATCCCTACATAGACCTAGACCTAAAAAATAGGAATCAGCGCCGTTTTTCATATACACGAACCCCCCCCCCCCCCCCTACTTTTGGNCGACCCCCTGCTTTTGGGTCTTCGTTACACACTCGATCCGTTCTGCTTCTTCTTTGTTTTCGCGACCTTAGAGAACGAGGACCTCCATGAGAGAACACACAAGAGCACCCCCATCCTCTTCTGCTCTAATGGAACAATAGCACCCGTTCCTTTTTGACCCTCAAAAGCCAACGAAATGGACCAAAACAGTTCTGAAAAGTGACCTTGAGTTTTGAGTCATTTGTTATTGAAAGCTCCATCAAATCTTCTCCCGAAACACCATTTTCCAGCAGCAAAAACGCAACAGTAATGGACCAAAATAGTTCTGAAAAGTGACCTTGAGACACCGGTGAGAAGTCTGGCGAGTTGCGAGGTCGAGGTTCAATCCGTCGAGGTCGCTGGTTCGTAGTTCAGTCAGTAGCCCGTTGGGGTCGAATCGATTCAAATTTCACATTAAAAAAAAAATATTCAGCAAAAGGGTTTGTTCTCTTTCTCATTTCAACTAACATTTTAGCAATCTTAGTTTTATTTTGTTATTTTGTATGGAACATGTATGTTAGATTCTCTGTTATAAATTTTACATAACCCGTTTGAAGCATTAGACTGCCGATTCGATAATTTAGCATTGTGCTGGAGAATTTCGGTTTTTGGTATGTTGTTTGGCATGAACGTAACTTGATTGAATGTGTTATTGTTAGCAGTGCATTTCGGCGTTTGGACTGTTGGTTGATTTCTGTGTCAATTGGTTTGGAGTTCTCAATTAAATAAAAACGTTCCTTAAGCTTCCCTTGAAGCCTCTCATCTTGTTGATGGAAATACAGTCCATGACCTAGCTAGATGAACGATTCAGCTTTTACTAATTTCCAAGTTTTAATTTCTGAGCTTTGTAGTTTGGGTCATGATAAGTTCGCTGCAGTAGGATTTTTAGTTATGTGATAGTATTCGACGCTATTTGAGATGAGGAAGTATGCTTTTCTTCTGTTGTTTTACAAGTAATTCATATCGTTAGTATTCTTCTGGGTACGCTCTTAATCTTTTATTGTGGTTGCGTATATGTTCGCGTAACATGACCATGATCCTAAATTAATTCGGAGTATGCGTCCGCGCAACTTCGCTCAATCTTTGCTTAATAATAAAATAGGTTACAAGCTTTTAGTTATTTTCTTTAGTTCACATAAGTTCATTAAAATCGCATATGGCCTTGTAGTAATTTCGTAGGCTAGACAAAAGTAATATTTCGTAGAATATCCTTTAAGGCCGTTTAAAATACCAAGTGTGGTTGCGTATACGTTCGCATCACACAACCACATTTCTAAAAACCAAACCAGAGTATGCGTTCGCGCAACTTCGGCCCAAACACTCTTCATAATAACTAAGCGTTATTGACTGTGGACACGTTCGCGTGACATGATTTTTGACGCACTGAACGGGCGGGTATACGTACGCGTAACCCGTCTCAAGATAATTTTCTAATTAAAAATGAAGGAAGCAAAAACACATAGGTTTAAAAATCAGTAATTAAATAATTTCATAAGCCAAGTAGGATCAAAGCGACCGTGCTAGAACCATGGAGCTCGGGAGTGCCTAACACCTTCTTCCGGATTAATAGAATTTCTTACCCGGATTTCTGATTCGCAGACTGTAATAACAGAGTCATTCTTTTCCTCGATTCGTGATTTAAACCGGTGACTGGGGACACCATAAATCTCCCAAGTGGCGACTCTGAATTTTAAATAAATAAATACCGTTTCGATTGTCACTTAAATTGGAAAAAACTCCCTTATACCCTTCCAGGGGGTGTAGTAAGAAAAAAGGAGGTGTGACAGCTCTGGCGACTCTGCTGGGGATAATGAACCCAGAATTTTTTTGTTCAAGGTTCAAGAATTCGAGCTTGTTTTATGATTTTTACTTGGCTTATTTATTATTGATATTATTGTATTTTGTGAACCTTTGTGCTAAATGCTATCTGTTTACCGCTTTAATATTGTTGAATTGTATATAATTGCCTTCTTACGCCACCCCATTTGAGTCTTCTGAAAATGGTGCATACGTTCGCGTAGCCCGCTTTTCTGTAGAAATTATACCAAATAGAGCGAGGCTGGGCAAGCGACAAGGCCGGGCAGACTTTAGTGCTCCCGGTACGTCGCCCCCTCCTCGGCCCCAGTTGTCCGCTCGGGTACCCCAAGTCTAGACCAAAACCCCAGGATTTTAACTTAGAAAAACACAGCTTCATGACGGATCCCTAGTAGGAGCGCTTGTTTGCATCACGTGCATTTGACTTAGGGGACTCAACACAGGTGTTGGGTCCGTCTAGGACAGGTGTACCCAAAATAACAGACCATCTTGATGCATCCTATGTGCTACATGTTGCATTTGTTCAAGGGTAAAAGGGTCATTTGGCGGACCAATGATAGGTGAGGGCAATGAAAACATAAAAAATAAAAAAAATAAAAAAAAAAGAGAGGGTGAAGTGTGAAGATAAAGCGAGTTGGGTCCAATTATGTTGGTAAAAAAAAAGAGTTTGAAAATTCAAAAAAAAGATTTTGCACTTTTTCATTATTTTTTCAAAAAATCAAAAAATCAAAAAAAAAAAATAGAAAAAAAAAATCCAAAAAGATTTTGCATGTTTCATCATTTTTCAAGAAAAATAAAAAAATATGTTTTTTCTAGATTAGTTGTTTTCAACCGTATCCAATCTGCCCGAACTACGCATACCTGATTCTCGTCTTTCGGGGCGTGATACGTAGGCAACCCACATAGGGTTCGGTCTTCTTAGTAAATCTTAGGTTCTTGGCTTTGCGGGGTCTTAGCTAAATTTTGCACTTCTAGCTACCTTTTGGCCACATAAGTCATTTTGCTAAATAGCCTCAACCATGTCTTGCATGTGTCTAGTAGGGAATGTTATTGTCTCACATAGTGTTGGTTTAAGTTTTCTCATACAGGTGTGGATTTACTTAGCGGAGTTGGAGCATGACAGAGCCTAGGACATCTAGTCAGGATCGCTCATTCAGAAATGGATTAAAAGAAGATTTTCTTTTCTTTTTGTGTTTGGAGTCTGTTTTTTTATTATGTCGTCTTTTACCTTTTAGTTTTGAATAGTAATGTCGAGTTTTATTATTATTATGGTACTTTCTATTTTTCATTTGAAAAGGTGTGTAATAAATCAAAAATCCAAAAAAAAAATTGCATTTCATATTTCCGTTAGGAATTTTCTTTAGAATACTAATTGTAGAAATGAAAAAAAATATATTTGAGGTAGTTTTTCCTTTAGGCAATTAATATCTAGGACTTAAAATAAAAATTATTTTTATATTTTCTTTACTATATTAGGACCAAAAATTCAAAAAAAAAAATTCTTTTAGTACCTTGTTAAAAGTTTTCTTTAAGGTATTAATCTCAAAAATCCAAAAAGATTTTCTTTTGAGGTGTTTCTTTGGGAAATTAGTGAAAAATGAAAAAAAAAAGAGTTTTTCATTAGAACTTTAGGATATTGTAATAGAGAAAAAAAATATACTTTATTTTTGTTTATCATTAGTATTTCTTCTTTAGGCAATCAAAATTGAAATCCAAAAACATTTTATTTTATCTTTTTCATTGCCTGTTTCGAAATCTTGCGAAAATTCGAAATGTTTTTCTTTGGTTTATTGTTTGGACTTCATTTCAGAAAAAAAAAAGAATCAAAAAATATTTTTTCTCTTGTAGGATTTTTCCTTAATAAATTCCCATAGAGTGTTTGTTTCAAAAAAGAGGAAAAAATATATGCTCGTTAAGTTTGAGTTTAGAATAGGTTATAGAACATTAAGTCTAGAAAATTCAAAAAAAAAAAGGGTTTTGCATATTTTATTTCTCTGTTCTCATCAAAGTAGTCATCAAGATAAAAAAAATAAAAAAAGAGAGAATGTTAGTTTGTTTACTTTATTTCCGATCTTCCAGAACTATGCAAAGATCTGATTCATGCGGGGTCATGATACGTAGGCAACCTACATAGGGCTCGATCGAATCATTTTTTTTATTATTAAAAGGAAAAAAAAAGAAGAAAAAAGGGAAGGAAAAAAGAAAAAAGAGAGACAGAAAAAAAAAGAGGTGAAATCATGGGATGTAAGAAATGAGATGAAAGAAAAGAGTGATAATTAGAAGGGAAAAGAGGAAGGAAAATAAGCAAGCAAATGCTAGAAAAGCAGAGAAAAGAGAGATTGAAATGAACAAATTGGGATGATGCCAACTGACCTTTGTACCCTCGAAGTCATTTTAGAACCGATAACTGTAGGTAGGTGCATTGCACGTAAAGTGAGATTATCTTATGTTAAATGCCCTAACTCTAACGTGATGGTTTCATTTTGTCATGTCATTCCAGAAAAGGTGGTTGGTTTGTGGTTTGAAAGTGGTAACTCTGTTTCACAACACAAGGACAAGAGGCAATGGCAAACAACAAGAGAACTGAGTTGGTTGATACCGGTGTTCGATAACAGTTGGTGGAACGGGATAATTGGTTGGTTGAAGAGGTGCGGATGCTGAGACAACACATGACAGACATGTATCAAGCTGGATGACTGGAAAGGCGCCACCCCCGCAAATTTTCCCGATCACTACCCTTACCCAAACTCCCAACATAATACCAGATGATCCTCCATATTCTCCGGATACACCCGCTTATCACACTCGCCCCAACTACCCTAGTAGCTCCATCGCTCATCCTGCAGTCACTTCTCCCCAATATGCCCTCCTGTCATATCCGTTACCCCAGACAATGAATACCCACCCAAAGCGCGTAATGCCCGATTTCACCCTCCAGAGGTTGCCCACAAGGTCCTTGATCCATACAAGAAGAGCTCTCGGGATGAGCAGATTCATGGTAGAAATGAAAGGGTTACGGGAAGAGCGGGGCGAGAAGAGGTACCCAGGAAATTGACAAGCACAGAACTGTCCTTAAGGGACAAGCGAAGAGTGGAAGACCAGGGTAGCATGACTTGCAAAGGACTGATTGTGCCACATGACACCCGCCTGCCCGCAGGATTCAAATTACCAAACTTTAACTTGTATGATAGGCGTGGAGATCCGGTAGCCCACCTGAGGGTCTATTGCAACGAAATGAGGATTGTTGGAGAGAAAGATGACGTGATGATGGCATATTTCAGTGAAAGCCTAACTGAGGCATCTTTGGACTGGCATGGTCGTCAAAATGTCGATGAGTGGCTTACATTGGGTGACATGGCTCAAGACTTTGTCCGATACTTTCAATGCAAATCAAGTGTTGCCCCAGACCACACCTCGCTATATAAGATGGAAAAGAGGCCGGAGGAAAGCTTTAATGAGTTTTGGCTCAGATGGAGGGAGCAAGTTGCTCGAGTCAGTCCCCTGATCAACGAAGAAGAAATGGTTAAGCTTTTTCTACAGGCCCAGGACCCACCTACTATAGTCATTTGATCCCGGCCCTGGGTAAGCCTTTCAATGATGTGTTAAAAATGGGGCAGCTGGTGGAAGAAGGAATCAAGTCAGGCAAAATCGTGAGTCGTTCGGAAGCCATTCAAAACGTACGAGTAAGCTTGGTTGGAAGAAAGAGGAACAGAAAAGACGATCCAATAGGTTTTCCTGATCAACACTTCCAGCCTCAACATCGTCCCGGTGGTTATCCTTGTGCATTAGATGACTTCCCCGACGCCACTTCTCTCCACAGAAATCCCAAAGTCGCACATCACAGTACCCAGCTCAAAAAATGCCCATCTACCCCCGCAAGCTTACCAAAAACACCCCGGATCAGGTTTTGGCCCAATCCAGCATTTAAGAATGAGAGGTTACGAAAGAAGAAGCCTTCACTCCATTGGGAGAATCATATGCTAGTCTGTTCCAGAGGCTAAGGACATTGGACATGTTGAAGCCGATTCAGATAAAAATGCCGAACCCTCTCCCAAAGAAGTTTGATCCTTCGCAAAAGTGCGCATATTGCTCAGGTGCCCTGGGGCACGACATAGAGAAATGTTGGAATCTGAAGAATGCAATTCAAAAGCTTATTGATGCAGGCGACATCGTCGTGCAAAATCCAGATGCAACAAACACTGGCCAAGATCCATCTCCTGTGCACAATGAGACGCATATGGTGGGTATGATTGATTGTGAGAATGAGCCGGCAGAAGAAACCCAGAAGCAGTTTGCTCAGAACAACGTGATGAAGTCTTGTGAAAATTCCAGCAATCTTGGTGTGAAATTCAGTGGCTAAGACGCCGTACTTGGTAATTGGGAAGACGCTCCATCTCTTGGAGTTTTAGTGGTTTATTTTGTTGTCATTTCTGTTGTCCGGGTTATTTCAGGGTTGTAATCCGGATATTGTCTTGTGACTCAAACCCTTCTATCCTTTCATTTTGTCTTGTTTGTCTCGTCGTAGTAGCTTGTGTAGTGCTGTTTAGGTTTGTTCAAGGGTTGTAACTCTAGTCTAGTTTGCTTGTTTCGTTGTTTAAACCCTTTCACCGTCAGTCTAATGCAATTCTCTGTTTCCCGCCATTTCTAGTCATTTTATCTGGTTCCTTTCTCCTTTTGCAATTCTTTTCATGCTGGCTCTGGTGACATGACATGCACGCATAATTCTCAGCCTGGTTTTAAAAGTCAGTTTAGTAATGAAGCAATAAAACAATGTTGAAGATGTAAGGACAGTCGAGGGATTTTGAAATCTCTTCGAGCCCAAATTGTGTGAAACTGGGTCAGATGGAACATAAAGAAATACTGTTGAAATTCATCATGCCACATCAGTTTGAGACCAAAGGCAAGTTTGCCTCCAAGTCTACAGGGGCCGCTCGTGGTACCGAGACTGTTGTCCAAATGGTGCTGGGTAATTGACAAATGCAGAAGGCAAATGTGTGGATATGGTTAGTAATTCTGGTGCAATCAAAAAATGTTACCTATGTTTTCCTCAGTTTGTTTAGTTGCGTAGTTTGTACTTGGCATGTTTTGGAGATTAAAATGACGAAGGCATTTTGTTCTGCTATCCAAACACTTTATCCTTTGTTACCCCTTTGAGCCTCGGTTATTTTCTTGCATACCCCTCTTTCGGAATCAATAATAAAACTCGTAAGCCCGAGCGGGAAAGAAAATGGAGAAACAAGAGAAATACAATGAAAAAGGAAAAAAGAAAAGAAAAGAAAAGAAAAGAAAAGAAGAGAAAGGAAGAGAAAAGGAAAAAGAAAGGGAAAAGAAAAAAAAGAAAAAGAATAGAGAATAAAAACAGAAAAAAAAGAAAAAAGCAAAAGAAAAGAAAAGAAAAGAAAAGGAAAAGAAAAGAAATGAAAGGAAAGAAAAGAAAAGTGGAAGAAAAGGAAAGATCGCAACAACGAATGTAGTTTTATGACCTGAACTACGTTTGACTTGATCTCGAAAGGGTACGTAGGCAGCCTCTCTCTGAGGTTCAGTCACACCGAAATAAAAGTCCAAAGTCCCCAAGGAAGAAACTGGGGCAGAAGTTGTGGTTGTTGCAAGAGATTTGATTCCGGAAGCTGTAATTTTGAACCCATGTTAAATTGTTTTGAGCCTTTAATACCCTTTGTTTCTAACCCTATCCAAAAGCCCACATTACGGTCCAAAGGAAGACCTTCTGATCAATCTTCGAGAGATGCCAAGTCAAGCGAGCAGAAGTGATTCATGTCAGGGGCAACACTCCGGTACAAGCAGAAAAATAAGGAAAATGAGAGAGTCTTATTGGTGAAAACCCTCACGGGCACCATAAGGCAAAGTGAGTTGAGAGAAATCAAGAATGAGAGTGTCTTGTTGATGAGAACCCTCACGGGTATCCCAAGGCGACGAAAGCTGAGAGAAATCAAAGATGAGAGAGTCTTATTGGTGAAAACCTTCATAGGCACCATAAGGCGATGGTGAGGTAAGAGAAAAGACCAAAATGAGAGAGGCTTGATGGTGAAAACCTACGGGCACCACAAGTCGAATGAGGATTAAGAATCAGATGGGAAATCACCAGATGAAGATCGTGAAAGACGACAGAGCAGCGAAGCCCAGTTTCACAGTTTGGGGGTATAATAGGGGCTGAACATCAGATTTGCCTAACAGGATAGGCCACAGGTGCATGTCAAGGTCATTAGAGTTGGTATCCACACCGGATAGGTTTCTACTTCGTAGTTTTCTTGTTAGGAATCATCTCTTTCCTTTGTCCTTCACTCTGTTCCTTTTGTTTCATTTACTTCCTCCTCCTGAGTCTGTTTGGTCATAACAAGTGAGAAATGACTTCAAAATCTGCCACCAAGCTTTCCAATTGAACAAAACGAGATCTGGTGAACACATCAAAGCGTCAAGTCAGGAACAAAAATCAGGCACACCGAGTTGGCAACAATCAACATGCTTTGGGAATTCTTGTGAAATTCAAAGGCTTGGTATATGTCAATTCATGAAAGATGCAACAAATGAAGGGTTAGGGCGAACAGATCAAAGGTTTCTTGTGATAAGCTTGATAAAAGGGTGTTAAACCAGTGACGAGCAAGACCTTCCAAGCAGAAGTCAAAGTTATCATGGCAAATGTGGGAGCTGTAGACCTCAAGGACCGGACCAGGGGTTTGAGTTAAGAAAGAACAACATACATCTTGAGTGGGTGGCAATTGACGTACTTTGGGATTCGTGTGAAATACAAGGGCCTGGTACATATCAATTCATGAACAATGAAACAAGATGGAGGATGTTTGGTGAACGGATCAGGGATATTTTCTATGTCAAGGGTAACAAAGAAAGTGGTAGGTCAATAAACAAGCAAGGTCTTCGGGTGGAAATCAGTTATCATGGCAAATGAAGGAACAATAGATCTCGAGGCCAAGGCCATTGATTCAAATCAGGAAGGAACAACATGCGCGCTGAGTTGGTAACAATCAATATGCTTGGGAGTCCATATGAAACACAAAGGTTTGGTAAATGTCGGTACGAGTGGTGCAACAGATAAAGGGTATTGGGCCTGAACGAGAAGAGGTGTTTTCCGGGTGAAGGCTTACAAAGGAAGTGGTTAGTCAAGGAATGAGCAAGGTCGTCGAATGGAAATCAAAATGAAGGAGCAGCAGACCTCAAGGCCGAAGCCAGTGGTTAAGTCAAGAAAGAACAGCGTATACACAGAGTGGGGGTAATGGACGTGCTTTGGGATTCATGCGAGACACAAAGGTCGGGTAGATGCCAGTTCATGAGCAATGCAACAGATAGAGGGAAGCGGTTAGTCACCAAACAAGCAAGGTCTTCAAATGGAAACAACGATCATGGGAAGAAAAGGAGCAATCCCCCTCAAAGTTCAAGGCCACAAACCAACCACCACAGTTTTAAACTGACAAGATTTTTCTTTGACTGAAACAGGGGCAGAAAGTTTTCGTTGGTTTCGGAGAAACCCTCCTCAGGGAAAAAGCAAGCACCAAAACAGGTATGACTGGAAACTCTCAGGACCCTCCTGGAAAATAGGACTTAGTTTAAATTTCAAAACAATCATGAGTAGCATAATTTAGCATAAATAGGAATATAAGTTGGTTTCAAAGTTTGTACGTTTAAGATAGGATTCAATTAGGAGTTTTCAGGACCCTCCTGGATAATGGGATGTAGCTTTAAAGTTCATTTCAGATAACAAGATATAGCGGGAGTCGTACCTTCAGTAGATATAACTTAGGTTAAAACTATCTTTTAACCAGAAGTTGTCAGGACCCACCTGGATAATGGGGAGTAGTTTAAGACCTTTTAGACAACAAATGTAGTAGGAGTAATACCTCTAGAGGATATAACTTAGGCTCATAATTATTAGAAGTTGTCAGGACCTCCCTGGATAATAGGACTTAGCTTTCAAATTCTTAGAATAGTTGGTAGAATAATTCAGTTTAACACTCAGCCATGTACCCAGCTACCAAACTGGGGCAGAAAGTTTTCTTTGTTTTTGTTTATTTTGTTGCAGTCAGGAGCCCACCTGGAGAATAAAGGAATACTTTTCAAGCTTCAGCAATCAGGAGCCCACCTGGAGAACAAGGGAATACTTTTCAAGTTTCAGCAGTCAGGAGCCCACCTGGAGAACAAGGGAAGTGCAATTCAAATTTTAGCTTTTAATTTTTAATATTTGATAACATGCTGTGCCCAGTTACCAAACTGGGGCAGAAAATTTTCTTTGTTGTTTATTTTGTTGCAGTCAGGAGCCCACCTGGAGAACAAGGGAATGCTTTTCAAGTTCAGCAATCAGGAGCCCACCTGGAGAACAAGGGAATACTTTTCAAGTTCAGCAATCAGGAGTTTCAGCAATCAGGCGCCCACCTGGAGAACAAGGGAAGTACAATTCTTATTTAGCTTTTAATATTTGATAACGTGTTGTACCTAGTTACCAAACTGGGGCAGAAAATTTTCTTTGTTCGTTTATTTTGTTGCAGTCAGGAGCCCACNATATTTTGCTAACAACTCCCAAATCTTCCTAGTGCAAACTGGGGCAGAAAATTTTCTTTGTTCGTTTATTTTGTTGCAGTCAGGAGCCCACCTGGAGAACAAGGGAATACTTTTCAAGTTCAGCAATCAAGAGCCCACCTGGAGAGCAAGGGAATACTTTCCAAGTTTGAGCAATCAGGAGCCCACCTGGAGAACAAGGGAATGCTTTTCAAGTTTCAGTAGTCAGGAGCCCACCTGGAGAACAAGGGAAGTGCAATTCAAATTTTAGCTTTTAATTTTTAATTTGATAACATGCTGTACCCAGTTACCAAACTGGGGCAGAAAATTTTCTTTGTTGTTTATTTTGTTGCAGTCAGGAGCCCACCTGGAGAACAAGGGAATGCTTTTCAAGTTCAGCAATCAGGAGCCCGCCTGGAGAACAGAGGAATGCAATCAACTTTCAGCAGTCAGGAGCCCGCCTAGAGAACAGAGGAATACATTCAAGTTTTAGCAGTTAGGACCCCGCCTGAAGAACAGAGGGAGTACAATTCAAGTTTTAGCTTTCAAATTCTTCTTAATATATGGTAATATGATGCCCAGCCACCAAACTGGGGCAGAAAATTTTCTTTGTTTTGTCTATTTTTGTTGAAGTCAGGAGCCCGCCTGAAGAACAGAGGAATACATTTCAAGTCAGCAGTCAGGAGCCCGCCTGAAGAACAGAGGAATACATTCAAGTTTTAGCAGTCAGGAGCCCGCCTGAAGACAGAGGAATATATTTCAAGTTCAGCAGTCAGGCATCACCTGGAGAAAGGGCAAACATCTCAGATTACAATTCAAGTCAGCAACAAAAGAGGCTTGCGGAAAGAATGCGAGTCAACAGTCCGAGATGATCAGCGGAAGTTAGTCACATTCCAAAATAACAAAAGAAGAGGAGAAACAAAAGAAGGAAAAAGTGAATCCAAATGCAGAAGTAGAGAAAGATGTGAATTGCTTGAGACATGATTTGAGTCACAAGCTTGGTGTGGTGTCCGGGATTGGTCCGAAAAGCTGAGGAAGAATGAACTAGCACCTACAACAAGCAAACATCAAGGTTCAGATCTAAAGTCTGCATGAAGAACCATTCAAAACTCAAGATCAAGCTTCAGAAGACTTATAGATAGGAATCTTGTAACTTGTAGTTGACAGTCTTAGCTAGTCTTTTTCATGTTTTGAGTTTTAACAACGGGACCGCGGACTGGAACCTCGACGGCACCTCGCTCGGCTCTCAACCTCGGTACTCCATCACCTCATTCATTTCTGAACTACACGTGGCCTGATTCCTTTATAGCCAAGGATATGTAGGCAGCTCAGATACCAGGGCTCGGTCACATTCTCCCTCCTCTTAGTTTTTCTCTCACTAAATAAGGGTCGGGTCAAAGATCTGTCTAGTCATTCTTTATCTGAAAACTCTTCGTGTTTCCAGTCAAAGAGGGGCAGCTGTAGACATGTGATTTTTGACCCTCCCCAAGATTTTATATATTTTAGCATGTAAATATTTAATTTAGGCATAAAATAGCTATTTCAACTAATTTTTACTCTTTTACTTTATTTTATTACAAGAAAAATGGAAATTAGAAAAATATTTTTGTTTAATGTTTTGTAGTCATTTTTAATTTGAAAAAATACCAACAAAAAAAATAGTTTTGTTTTCATGGTTAATCTTATTTTAACAGTTATTTTATTTAAGTAGGACTAATTAATAAATGAGGTCGTATTTTAGTCCCGTTCGCGGATAAAGAATAAAACTTGGGCTCGAGCAACCAATTTTTAGGCCTAATTTTTGGACCTAATCCATAATTACCAAGCCCATAATTCCTAGGCCCATACTCCTAACCTAATCCATACCCCTATATAATAGTACATAATCCCTACATAGACCTAGACCTAAAAAATAGGAATCAGCAGCGTTTTTCATATACACGAACCCCCCCCCCACCCCCTACTTTTGGGTCTTCGTTACACACTCGATCCGTTCTGCTTCTTCTTCATTTTCGCGACCTTAGAGAACGAGGACCTCCATGAGAGAACACAAAAGAGCACCCCCATCCTCTTCTGCTCTAATGGAACAATAGCACCCGTTCCTTTTTTACCCTCAAAAGCCAACGAAATGGACCAAAACAGTTCTGAAAAGCGACCTTGAGTTTTGAGTCATTTGTTATTGAAAGCTCCATCAAATCCTCTCCCGAAACACCATTTTCCAGCAGCAAAAACGCAACAGTAATGGACCAAAACAGTTCTGAAAAGTGACCTTGAGACACCGGTGAGAAGTCTGGCGAGTTGCGAGGTCGAGGTTCAATCCGTCGAGGTCGCTGGTTCGTAGTTCAGTCAGTAGCCCGTTGGAGTCGAATCGATTCAAATTTCACATTAAAAAAAAATATTCAGCAAAAGGGTTTGTTCGCTTTCTCATTTCAACTAACATTTTAGCAATCTTAGTTTTATTTTGTTGTTTTGTATGGAACATGTATGTTAGATTCTCTGTTATAAATTTTACATAACCCGTTTGAAGTATTAGACTGCCGATTCGATAATTTAGCATTGTGCTGGAGAATTTCGGTTTTTGGTATGTTGTTTGGCATGAACATAACTTGATTGAATGTGTTATTGTTAGCAGTGCATTTCGGCGTTTGGACTGTTGGTTGATTTCTGTGTCAATTGGTTTGGAGTTCTCAATTAAATAAAAACGTTCCTTAAGCTTCCCTTGAAGCCTCTCATCTTGTTGATGGAAATACAGTCCATGATCTAGCTAGATGAACGATTCAGCTTTTACTAATTTCCAAGTTTTAATTTCTGAGCTTTGTAGTTTGGGTCATGATAAGTTCGCTGCAGTAGGATTTTTAGTTATGTGATAGTATTCGACGCTATTTGAGATGAGGAAGTATGCTTTTCTTCTGTTGTTTTACAAGTAATTCATATCGTTAGTATTCTTCTGGGTACGCTCTTAATCTGTTATTGTGGTTGCGTATACGTTCGCGTAACATGACCATGATCCTAAATTAATTCGGAGTATGCGTCCGCGCAACTTCGCTCAATCTTTGCTTAATAATAAATAGGTTACAAGCTTTTAGTTATTTTCTTTAGTTCACATAAGTTCATTAAAATCGCATATGGCCTTGTAGTAATTTCGTAGGCTAGACAAAAGTAATATTTCGTAGAATATCCTTTAAGGCCGTTTAAAATACCAAGTGTGGTTGCGTATACGTTCGCATCACACAACCACATTTCTAAAAACCAAACCAGAGTATGCGTTCGCGCAACTTCGGCCCAAACACTCTTCGTAATAACTAAGCGTTATTGACTGTGGACACGTTCGCGTGACATGATTTTTGACGCACTGAACGGGCGGGTATACGTACGCGTAACCCGTCTCAAGATAATTTTCTAATTAAAATGTGAAGGAAGCAAAAGCACATAGGTTTAAAAATCAGTAATTAAATAATTTCATAAGCCAAGTAGGATCAAAGCGACCGTGCTAGAACCACGGAGCTCGGGAGTGCCTAACACCTTCTCCCGGGTTAACAGAATTCCTTACCCGATTTTTTGATTCGCAGACTGTAATAACAGAGTCATTCTTTTCCTCGATTCGTGATTTAAACCGGTGACTTGGGACACCATAAATCTCCCAAGTGGCGACTCTGAATTTTAAATAAATAAATCCCTTTTTGATTGTCACTTAAATTGGCAAAATCTCCCTTATACCCTTCCAGGGGGTGTAGTAAGAACAAAGGAGGGGGAGTGAATGCACCTAGGCAGTTAACAATTCCTATTATGCTTTTGATCAGTCGCATGCGTCATCCCGGCCTTTTCATTTTTCTTTATTTGCCATGCTTTTCCTCTTATCCTTCCCTCGTGTTTTTCATTGTTTGTTTCTTGCCTTTCCCTTTTTTCTTTGATTTCTTGTTTTTCCTTTTCATTTTTCATCATTTATATTTTTAATTCTAAAAATGAATCTAAATACTAGTTTTATCTAAAATAATAAGGAATAATTAAATGAAATACAAGATGGTCATATAAAGAAATCTAAATACTACTCAATATTTACTAAATATGTACAACTTAAAATCACACTAAGCTAAGTAAAAATATTTTTCTTAACTTCTCTTTTTATCTTTTGTAAAAATATAAATAAGCTAAAATAAAAGGAAATGCTTTGTAGTTTTTCTTTTAATTTTCAAGATTGAATAAAGCAAAAAAAAAAAGAAGAAGAAAAAAGAAAAATGAAGAAAAAAAAACTAATGAAAAAAAGAGAAACAAAGAAAAGAAAAGAAAGAGAAGAAAGGAAAAGAAAGAAAGAAAGTAGAGGAATGATTGCAACAACAAAGTAACTTCTCTGTCCTGAACTACATTTGACTTGATCCCGAAAGGGTACGTAGGCAGCCTCTCTCTGGGGTTCAGTCACATCAAAACAAAATCCCAAAGGTCCTCACGGAAGAAACTGGGGCAGAAGTTACGGTTGTGCAAGAAAGTTGATTCTGAAAGTTGTAGTTGTGAACCCATATTGAATTGTTTTAGAGCCTTTTATACCATTTCTTTCTAACCCTATCCAAAAGCCTGCATTACGGTCCAAAGAAAGACCTTTTGATCAATCTTCAGGAAGTGCCAATACGAGCAAGTCAAAGTGATTCACATCAGGGGCAACACTCCGGTGCAAGGGAAAAATGATAAAATGAGAGAGTCTTATTGGTGAAAACCCTCACGGGCACCTGTAAGGCGAAGTGAGTTGAGAGAAATCAAAAATGAGAGAGTCTTATTGGTGAAAACCCTTACGGGCATCGTAAGGCGAAGTGAGTTGAGAGAAATCAAAATGAGAGAGTCTTATTGGTGAAAACCCTCATGGGCACCGTAAGGCGAAGGCGAGTTTTTCAGACAGGCAAATGAGACAAGTCCGTGNAAGACGAGCAAGGTTTGGGTTTGGATAAAAAAACAGGTTGTGAAAGTTCAAAACAACAAATGTGGCAATCAAAAGTTGATTGGTTAGACAGAATGGGCTGATTAATCCAAAATGCATGACATGCTCAATGGTACCAGTTGTTCCACTCAGATAAGTCTCATTCTCTTCTTTCTTCATCACAAATCATCCGTTCTCGGATTCTCTTTATCCTTAACCCTTGAGGTCATTGCATTTCGTTCTTTTGAGGTCTATCTCTAAGATGTTTCAGTGTCAGTTCTGTTCGAAACAAAGGAGGGAATATCAAAGCTAATTACCAGCTTCCTAGTTGCACAGATAGGGCCAGAGTATATCAAAGATGGCCAAAAGCAAAGTAAGTCATAAAGGACCACTGGAAGTTTCATTGTTGGATTAATTGGATAATTGTGGGGAAGAAGTGAAGTACCAAAAGAGGGGTCAGAAACACAAAAACAACAATATGGGGTAGAACACTTAGTCAAGAGGTTGAAATTCGGTCAGGAAGTCGAGGGGATTCAAGGCAAGTCCAGGAAAGCGAGACGGAGTAAAGCCTAGCAGCAGGGATGTACCTAGCAAGAATGCCGGCAACTAACCACATTTTTAAAACTGACAAGATTTTTCTTTGATTAAAACAGGGGCAGAAAGTTTTCATTGGTTTTGGGAGAAACCCTCCTTAAGGAAAAAGCAAGCACCCAAAAAAGGTATGCCGGAAATTCTCAGGACCCTCCTGGAAAATGGGATTTAGTTTAAACTTCAAAACAATCATGAGTAGCATAATTTAGCACAAATGTATCCTAAAGAACATGGGTTGTCTAAGATAGGATTTAATTAGGAGTGGTCAGGACTCTCCTGGATAATGGGATGTAGCTTTAAAGTTCGCTTCAGATAACAAGATATAGTGGGAGTCGTACCTTCAGTAGATATAATTTAGGTTAAAACTATCTTTTAACTAGAAGTTGTCAGGACCCACCTGGATAATGGGGAGTAGTTTAAGACCTTTTAGACAACAAATGTAGTGGGAGTAATACCTTCAGAGGATATAACTTAGGTTCATAATTATTAGAAGTTGTCAGGACCTCCCTGGATAATAGGACTTAGCTTTCGAATTCTTATAATAGTTGGTAGAATAATTTAGTTTAACAATCACCCATGTGCCAGCTACCAAACTGGGGCAGAAGTTTTCTTTGTTTTTGTCTATTTTTGTTGCAGTCAGGAGCCCACCTGGAGAACAAGGGAATACTTTTCAAGCTTCAGCAATCAGGAGCCCACCTGGAGAACAAGGGAATACTTTTCAAGCTTCAGCAGTCAGGCGCCCACCTGGAGAACAAGGGAAGTGCAATTCAAATTTTAGCTTTTAATTTTTAATATTTGATAACATGTTGTACCCAGTTACCAAACTGGAGGCAGAAAATTTTCTTTGTTGTTTATTTTGTTGAAGTCAGGAGCCCGCCTAGAGAACAGAGGCATGCGTTTCAAGTTTCAGCAGTCAGGAGCCCGCCTGGTGAACAGCGGCACACATTTCAAGTTCAGCAGTCAGAAGCCCGCCTGGAGAACAGAGGCGCACATTTCAAGGTTCAGCAGTCAGGAGCCCTCTTGGAGAACAGAGGCACACATTTCAAGTTTCAGCAGTCAGGAGCCCGCCTGGAGAACAGAGGACTACATTTCGAGTTTAGTGGTCAAAGCGTCACTTAAGGAAAGGGAGAACACGGCAGAATGCAATTCAAGGTAGCAACAAAAGAATTCCAGTGGAAGAATACAAGTTCAAGGCAACCCAAAGAGCAAGTTAGAAGACGTAGATAGGACCTTTTTGTAATTCATAGATCATAGCTTAGGCTAGCTTCTTTTATATGGTGTAATAAGGAGGTCAGCAAGCAGTAACAGCAGCAACAGCAGTGAAATCACAGCCCTGGTAGTCCCAGCTACCAAGCCTTCCAGAACTACACTCACCTGATTCCTTTATAGCCAAGGATATGTAGGCAACCTTTGAAGCAGGGTTCGGTCAGATGATTTTCAAAAATGCTTCACACGGAATATTCAAACGGGCAAAAATCGCTCGTTTCCGCTCACTTATCTTTGCCTGAAAACTCTTCGTGTTTCCGAGCAAAGAGGGGCAGCTGTGAGCACGTGATTTTTTTCCTAAGTGAATTATCCCCAAAATTCAAACAAAATAATTTTTCTTTCATTATTTTACACTTTCGTGAATTTTGTATTATTTTCTGATAATTGTTTGCGTTTTTATGTGTGCATTTTTATAAAATATAAAAATATGCATGACATTTGCATTCAGGATCTAATTTCATATTTTAGGAATATTTAGTGGTTAAGTCGTTGTTAGAACAAATTTAAGGAAAATAACAAAATAGTCCATTTATGCATTCTTAATTGTTAATTGTTGAGTCTACTTTTAAATAAGATTTAATCAATCTTTAGGAATTAATTAGCTTAGTGTCGGAAATGAATTAGGTCTTTATTTTTTATTTTTGTATTGTTATAAAATCAGAAAAATACAAAATACCAAAAAATGAAAACAAACAAAAATGAGAAATGAGCAATGTAAATAAAAGAAAGTGAGTCTTAATAAAAAGACCAAAATTGGTCTAGCCCAATTCATTTTACCCCAGCCCAGACCCAATTTCATCCCTTAACCTGTCACATTTTCGCCCAACCCAATTAAATTACCTGGTCCAACCCTCTAAAAGAACAAAACGACGTCGTTTCTCGTCCGTAGATCCTGGCCATTGATCTTCTCTAATCCAACGGCCCCAGTTGATTTTAATTTTTAGATAAAAGTGTTTTAAAATCTCTGAAACCCTAGAGACCAGGACCTCCCTCCCCGTACCCCCTCCCGTCTCCGACTGCCACCACCGTGTCTCCGCCTCACTCCGCCATCCGCCGCCGGCCGGAAATCATCGCCGCCGGCGGCGATGCTCCAATCACGCCCAAAATTTTACCATGACATCTCCTTCATCTCCCCATCCCATATCCTTCATCATTTTCTTCCAAATCCCAACCAAACATCCCAAATCCTCCAAACCCTAGGCGCCGCCACCACCGCCCATGGCGCCGCCACCACCCAAACGACCCCAAAAATATACCCTATACTCTCCTGGTTCCCCTCTTCTTGAATCCCTCATTGGTTCCCTTCAAACATTATCGGAACGGCTCGAATCTCGAATCTCAGAGCCGGCAGAACCCTAGAAATTCGTTTTGCTCAATTGTTGCCTGATTTCTTGAGTCCAATATTGGATTCGAGTCACGAAACAATGTTTTGTTTGTTCTTGGAATTGAAGAGGGGAGAACGAGCAGACATCGAACGATTAATTTCGATTTTGAGAAGAACAAATGTTTAACATTGTTCCGAGGCTCGAATCGAGTTTTCAGTCTCCTGTTCGACCTTGCATATGTGAGTATCTCCTATTTCTTTAATTAGTTTTCTTTCGTTTCTGATTAATTCATTCATGTTGCATTATTTTTGTTTTTGTTCTTTCTGGTTTTCCTCTTTATTTTTTTTTTCCATTTTCTGGTAGTAATCAGTACTTTAGGTCTGTAATTTAGTTTAGTTTAAATTTTTCTTTGATTCCTCCTCTGCTAGTCGATAGTAATTTGTCAATTTTACTGTGTTTGAGTTCTTTATCAGTAAATTCAAGATTCGAGCATGTTCAGTGTCATGGGGTTTAGTTTAAGCTTTTGCTAGTTTGAATAATTTTCTTCATGCTAATTGATACTGTTCTAGTTTTCATGTCATGATTTAATTCTGTTAGTTTGATTTTAGGGTCTGTTTGATTGTAAATGATTGGTTCTAGCCTTGATTGATTAACCATAGTTGAGTAGCTGGTTTGGTTATAGCTGATAGTTCAACTAATGTTAGTAATTTTAGGTTGAATTCAAGGGTAGCTTAGACATTTAGGGTTGGATAGCACATGGTAGTTGAAACTAGAATCTTCTAGGACCTTCCAAAGCAGGACTTTAGTATAATTTCAGTAATTGTAGTGTATTAACTTGTGACACAAGTCAGGAAACAAGGGGTTAAATGAGTAAATAAAGAGGGACTGGAATGAAAACAAAAAATCTGAGGGCTGCCCATTAGTTTGCCTATATAAGGCAGTCACCTCTGCCTTGAAAAGAAAAGTTTTTCAGCCATAAAATTTCTCCCCCCCCCCCCAAAAATCCTCTTGTAAGATCTGATCCTGCATTTCAAATTTCAAATCACAGAAGTTCAAAACTCTGCTTACAGATCTTAGTTCTATACAGAAAAACCAAAAAAAAAGTAAGGAAGTTGTCCAAAAATCAAAAGTATAGCTACCGTTTCATTCATTTGAAAATGGATTCCAACTATTAGCTACTGGTTACCAGTTTAAGTTCAGTTCTACTAATTTGAAGGTTCAAGGGTTTTGTTGTTTGTTCGATTAGTTTTTGAGGTTTGACTAGTTGTTGTGGGTCATTTGCTATTGCTGTTTGTTTCTGTTGAAATTTCCTGGTTGCTCTGGGTTCGGATTATTCCTGTATTGGCTGGTTGTTGCTGTTGTTGCTGTGTTGATCTTCCTCTTTTTCTGTTATAAAATCAGTTCCAGGTATTTCTTCTGATCTCCCAATGAACTATGAAGGCCTGATGTAATTTTGGTTGAAGGAATACATGAGGAAATGTTGCTTGAATTATTGTGTGAAGTCGAATCATGGATCTGTTCTGCTTCTAGCTGTTTAATATACAAAGTAGTTTATTTACTTGAGGTGTTATATCATTTGTATAACTGGACTGTCAATCAGTAGTGGACTGATTGAATTATTAGAATAGCAAATTTTCCTTCGCCATATCAGTATAGTTTCATTCTGTGCAGAGTAATTTGGAAATCAGAGGTTAATTAGAATAGGAGGCTACTTTGTTTGGAACTTGTGACTGTCATTCATAGTTGATACCTGGAAATTCAATTATTACGACTAGTTAATAATTGTAATTTGGCTTAGTTTGTGTCACTAATGAAGTATAGTGTAGTGGAGTTCAATTCGTTTTCAATAATTAAAAAAAACAGTTCAAATGGCTTTAACGAGGCAGTATGTTAATCTCAGTATGTTAGTGTAAATCTATGCATTTTGAACCCAATAGTTAGTAAGTACTAGTTCAATTTTGGGGCTGTTAATTTACTCTCATAACATAACCAAATCGTGTGGCCTACATTTATAATTATTGTGTTAATTTCAACTTATGCTCCCAGTGTGCTTCTCCTCTCAAAACATATATGAACTTCTCAGTATATAACTAGGCAACGAGTTTCAGTGGTGCTTTTGGTTTAGTTGAGTCGAGATTTTGGCTCAGTTCAATGCCCAGGCTGGATAGCCTCGCGCCTCATCCTGGCCAACGGTTCAAGGCCCAAGACTGCCATAAATCAAAAACCCTTCAAAATTACATAGGAATATGGGGAATTAATTCACAAATGTAAATTTGGGTTTCAAATTAGGTGGCGGGTTCAAATTAAGAGGGTCTTCCCTTTTGTTTGAATTCGGACTTGAACTTGAGGCCCGAATTTATAAATGCAAATTAATTAGGCCCTATTAGAGACAAATATAAAGTATAAAATCATAGTTGCTTTAGGACTTGCCCTTTTAAATAAAAACTAGATGAGACTCGCCAAATAAAAATGAATAAATTGCGGGGCCCTCATTAAATGCTTTCTTAAAAATATTTTAGAAATTCGGGACATGCCGTTTAGCGAATTTTCATGGCTTCCCGCAAAGTTAACAAGACGCTAGACACTTTAGGCGCGTTTTTTAATAATTTTACCTTCTTAACTATGGGTGTGCATTTCATGCAACCCAAATCCAAATCCCAAAACGTTGAATAAGAGGTGTCAAGGATCCGGGTGCATTTCATGTGACGTGATCCAAAAACACGCTCTTAAACGACGTTCACTTTCATAAAAATTAATTAAAAACGGTTAAACAATTCTAAAATTGCACTATAGGTTAACATGTATTAAAATCAGATTTTAGCCAAATATAGCAGTTGAGCAACCGTGCTAGAACGACGGAACTCGGGAGTGCCTAACCCCTTCTCCCGGATTAATAGAATTCCTTACCCGGATTTTTGGTTCACGACTGTTAAACAGATTCAAACCCTTTCCTCGATGCGGGATTCAAACCGGTGACTTGGGACACCATAAATCTCCCAAGTGGCGACTCTGAATCTCTTAATAGACGAATCCCGTTTCGATTGTCCTTTAATTGGAAAAATTCCCTTTTATTATACCCTTTCGGGGGTGTAGTAAGGTAAAAAAGGAGGTGTGACAGCTCTGGCGACTCTGCTGAACTTTTGTTTAGGAGACGCACTTCCTAAATTAAGAGTTTACCCTTAGGAGACGCACTTCCTAGTCTGGGTCTTTCAGGATACACCTGTAGGAGATGCACTTCCTAAGTTGATTTACACATGTAGGAGACGCACTTCCTAAATTGATAGTTCATTCATAGGAGACACACTTCCTAGTTTGAGTCATTGAAGTTTTACCCATAGGAGACGCATTTCCTAAATTGAGAAGTTCATTCGTAGGAGACGCACTTCCTAGTTTGAGTCATGAAAGTTCCACCCCTAGGAGATGCACTTCCTAGTCTGGCTTTTTCAGGTTATGTTTTATTTTAGGAGACGCACTTCCTGAATTGAGATTTCACCTCTAGGAGACGCACTTCCTAGTTTGAGTCATTTAAGTTCGACCCTAGGTGACGCACTTCCTAGTCTGATTCATTGAAGTTTTACCTATAGGGGACGCACTTCCTAATCACGTTCTTCCGGTTATTCTTTTAGGAGACACACTTCCTAAGTTGAGAGTTCATTCATAGGAGATGCACTTCCTAGTTTTAGTCACTGAAGTTTTCACCCCTAGGAGACGCACTTCCTAATTTGGTTCATTAAGGTTTTATTTTAGCAGACGCATTCGCTAGTCAAAGTCTCTTGGTTTTACTCGTAGGAGACGCACATCCTAGTCTAGTCTTAAGTTTACTCTCATCAATGCATCAATAGTATAAGTGGTTTACAATTTTGCTAACGACTCACAAGTCTTCCAAGTGCAAACTGGGGCAGAAAATTTTGTTTGTTTTGTTTGTTTTGATTGCAGGAACCCACATGGAAAACAGGGGAACACAGAAAGTTCAACAGTCAGGCGTCCACCTGGAGAAAGGGAAAACATCTCAAAATACAGTTCAAGTTCAACAGTCAGGCGTCCACCTGGAGAGAGGGAAAGAATCTCAAAGTACCATTCGAGTTCAGCAATCAGGCGTCCACCTGGAGAAAAGGCAAACATCTCAGATTACAATTCAAGTCAGCAACAAAAGAATCTCGCGGCAAGAATGCGAGTCAACAGTCCGAGATCATCAACAGAAGTTAGTCACAATAAAGAAAGAGAAAAAAAGAGAAAGGCAAGAAGTTAATCCAAATGCAGAAGTTGATGAAAGATGTGGGCTGCTCAAGACATGGCCAAGGCCACAAATACTGCATGCCTGGTCCTGATCCGAAAAGCCGAAGCAGGATGAACTAGCACCTGCAACTAGCAAGCGCCAAGGTTCAAATCTAAAGTCTGCATGAAGAACCATTCAAGACTCAAGATCAAGCTTCAGAAGACTTATAGATAGGAATCTTGTAACTCATAGTTATCAGGCTTAGCTAGTCTTTTTCATTTCTTTTGATTTTGATGGGATCGCGGACCGCAACCTCGGCGGAACGGCACCTCGACTGGCTCCCCATCTCGGCATACTCCATCATCTCACTCACTTCTGAACTACATGTGACCTGATTCATTTATCGCCAAGGATATGTAGGCAGCTCAGATACTAGGGCTCGGTCACATTCCCCTTTTCTCTTAGTTTTAGTCTCTCCAAATAAGGGTCAGGTCAAAAAACCTGTCTAGTCGTTCTTTGTCTGAAAATACTTCGTATTTCCAGTCAAAGAGGGGCAGCTGTAGACATGTGATTTTTGATCCTACCCAAGATTTTTTATATTTTAGCATGTAAATATTTAATTTAGGCCTAAAATAGCTATTTCAACTAATTTTTACTCTTTTACTTTATTTTATTACAAGAAAAATGAAAATTAGGAAAATAGTTTTGTTTAATGTTTTGTAGTCATTTTTAATTTTGAAAAAATACCAACAAAAAAAAAATAGTTTTGTTTTCATGGTTAATCTTATTTTAATAGTTATTTTATTTAAGTAGGACTAATTAATAAATGAGGTCGTATTTTAGTCCCGTTCGCGGAGAAAGAATAAAACTTGGGCTCGAGCAACAAACTTTTAGGCCTAATTTTTGGACCTAATCCATAATTACCAAGCCTATAATTCCTAGGCCCATACTCCTAACCTAATCCCTACCCCTACATGATAGTACCTAATCTCTACATAGACCTAGACCTAAAACATAGGAATCAGCTCCGTTTTTCATATACACGAACCCCCCCCCCCTGCTTTTAGGTCTTCGTTACACACTCGATCCGTTCTGCTTCTTCTTCATTTTCGCGACCTTAGAGAACGAGGACCTCCATGAGAGAACACACAAGAGCACCCCCATCCTCTTCTGCTCTAATGGAACAATAGCACCCGTTCCTTTTTGACCCTAAAAAGCCAACGAAATGGACCAAAACAGTTCAGAAAAGCGACCTTGAGTTTTGAGTCATTTGTTATTGAAAGCTCCATCAAATCTTCTCCCGAAACACCATTTTCCAGCAGCAAAAACGCAACAGTAATGGACCAAAACAGTTCTGAAAAGTGACCTTGAGACACCGGTGAGAAGTCTGGCGAGTTGCGAGGTCGAGGTTCAATCCGTCGAGGTCGCTGGTTCGTAGTTCAGTCAGTAGCCCGTTGGGGTCGAATCGATTCGAATTTCACATTAAAAAAAAATTCAGCAAAAGGGTTTGTTCTCTTTCTCATTTCAACTAACATTTTAGCAATCTTAGTTTTATTTTGTTGTTTTGTATGGAACGTGTATGTTAGATTCTCTGTTATAAATTTTACATAACCTGTTTGAAGTATTAGACTGCCGATTCGATAATTTAGCATTGTGCTGGACAATTTCAATTTTTGGTATGTTGTTTGGCATGAACGTAACTTGATTGAATGTGTTATTGTTAGCAGTGCATTTCGGCGTTTGGACTGTTGGTTGATTTCTGTGTCAATTAGGTTTGGAGTTCTCAATTAAATAAAAACCGTTCCTTAAGCTTCCCTTGAAGCCTCTCATCTTGTTGATGGAAATACAGTCCATGATCTAGCTAGATGAAACGTATTCAGCTTTTACAATTTCCAAGTTTTAATTCTGAGCTTTGATTTGGGTCATGATAAGTTCGCTGCAGTAGGATTTTTAGTATGTGATAGTATTCGACGCTATTTGAGATGAGGAAGTATGTTTTTCTCTGTGTTTTACAAGTATTCATATCGTTAGTATTCTTCTGGGTACGCTCTTAATCTATTATTGTGGTTTGCGTATACGTTTCGCGTTAACATGACCATGATCCTAAATTATTCGGAGTATGCATCCGCGCAACTTCGCTCAATCTTTGCTTAATAATAAAATAGGTTACAAGCTTTTAGTTATTTTCTTTAGTTCACATAAGTTCATTAAAATCGCATATGGCCTTGTAGTAATTTCGTAGGCTAGACAAAAGTAATATTTCGTAGAATATCCTTTAAGGCCGTTTAAAATACCAAGTGTGGTTGCGTATACGTTTGCGTAACACAACCACATATCTAAAAACCAAACCGGAGTATGCGTTCGCGCAACTTCGGCCCAAACACTCTTAATAATAACTAAGCGTTATTGACTGTGGACACGTTCGCGTGACATGATTTTTGACGCACTGAACGGGCGGGTATACATACGCGTAACCCGTCTCAAGATAATTTTCTAATTAAAATGGTGAAGGAAGCAAAAGCACATAGGTTTAAAAATCAGTAATTAAATAACTTCATAAGCCAAGTAGGATCAAAGCGATCGTGCTAGAACCACGGAGCTCGGGAGTGCCTAACACCTTCTCCCGGGTTAAAAGAATTCCTTACCCGGATTTCTGATTCGCAGACTGTAATAACAGAGTCATTCTATTCCTCGATTCGGGATTTAGACCGGTGACTTGGGACACCATAAATCTCCCAAGTGGCGACTCTGAATTTTAAATAAATAAATCTCGTTTCGATTGTCACTTAAATTGGAGAAAACACCCTTATACCCTTCCAGGGGGTGTAGTAAGAAAAAAAAAAGGTGTGACAATCGGCTTCTAAAATGTCACGACCCAATTTCCAAACCCGGTCGTGATGGCGCCTCTCGTGAAGACAAGGCCAGCCAACTAACCCAAATCGTCTCTTTAACAATTTTTAAACATAAATGAATAGATAAATATAGCTTAACGACAATAATAACCAGTATTTACAACCCAACACAACCCGACCGGGGTGTCACAAGTCACGAGCATCTAAAGAAACCTGAACACAACTACAGGGCCAATATTATACAAAAATAAATTCTGGAATGCTAAAGACAACGTCCGGTGCCNTAATCTTTAGAAATATCTGGGCTCAGTTTAAAAACTTCTTTCGAAAATGTATTTTTCCAACAGTTAAGCAAATGAATGCGAAACAGATAGTGCAAGACAACACGTAAGTCAGCCCCTCGGGCACAACACTCCATTAACCAATAACACCAGGGTATCAGGTAAACAGTGCAAGAAATAGCATGGAAGCCAATGAAATGCAAGTGCTGGAATGTCATGACAAATAATACAAATAGGAACAAATGCATGAGTGCAATGCAATGCATATGACGGTACACTCCGGTACCCATTGCGGCATGCAGCCCGAGCCATCCATATATTTTAACGTCGACGGCGCTCACCGGGGGTGTTTACAGACACCGGAGGGGCTCCTACAGCCCAAGCACAAATATACAAGCCATCTCGTGGCACCAACCAGGCCCTCGGCCTCAATATCAATACAATACCGCTACGGCGCGCAGCTTGAGCCATCCATATTTCCAGAAATCACTATAACACTACTGCGGTGCGCAGCCCGATCCATGCTCAGTCCAGAAATGCACATAAGCCACTTGGGCAATATTAAAATAATAGTTCTCAGCTCAAAACGTCAATAAAATATTGTTTAAGTTTTCAAATCATGAAAAATGGCTGAATTTGCAAAACAGTATTAAAACCCTGGACCGAGGTCAAATAACATGCAAAGTAATGCAAAATCAGTGATATCAATCCCTGAAGGATTCAAATAATCGGCACGAAGCCCAAAACATGGCAATCAGCCCAAATCATGATGATAACAAGTAGTTTCAGTCAAATACGTAGTAATTTCATCAATCGGGACGGACCAAGTCACAATCCCCAACGGTGCTCTACCCCACGCTCGCTATCCGGCGTGCAAGTCACCTCAATACAAGAACTATGATGTGCAAATCCGGGGTTTCAAACCCTCAGACTATCATTTACAATTATTACTCACCTCGAACCGGTGAAATCTCTAGCTCGCGACGCCTTTGCCCCTCAAATCGGCCTCCACGCGCGTCGAATCTATCCAACATCAGAGCGAATATATCACAATATGCCAAGGGAACAATACCCAATCGAAAACAATCAAAATATAGCAAAAATCTCGAAACTAGCAAAACCCGAGCCCCGGGCCCACTTCTCGAAAAATTATAAAATTCACATCAATGGATTCCTCATCTCGCCACGAGTCTATACATATCAAAATTATCCAATTCCGATACTATTTGGTCCTTCAAATCATCATTTTATATTTTGGAAGATTTCACCAATTTTCTCCCCAAATTCCATCCCAATCATGAAATAAATGATGAATTCAATGATAGATTCATGTACTTTAGCCAAATGTGAGTTAGAATCACTTACCCCGATGAGTTTCTTGAAAAACCATCGAAAAATTGCCAAAATCCGAGCTCTCTAGGTCAAAATATCAAAAAAAAACCAAAACCTCGTATTTATAGAGTAGCCCCAGATTTTCACCTCCGCGGCCGCGCAAAAATGACCGCGGTCCGCGCAAAACAAGTGCGGTCCGCGCTAAGACGAACGCGGCCGCGCCAACTTTGACTGCAGTGACAGGCTTCAGTATTTTGGCCATAACTTTCGCTACAGATGTCTAAATTGCAATATCTTTACCTTTCTGGAAACTAGACATAAAGGGCTACAACTTTCATTTTTGAACCAACTCAAAGTTCCTTGTATATCAAAAGATATTTGCTTCCGAAGTAGGACCAGCGACCTGCAGATCTTCATGACCGCGGCCGCGGTCACTTTTACGGCCCCGCTTCCGAAGTAGGACCGTGCCCCGCGCGAAAATGACTGCCCCATCCATTTTCTAAGTTCCGGGATGTCTGTACTCGCTCAAAACTCACCTGAAACACACCCGAGGCCCCCGGGACCTCAACCAAAAGCACCAACGCATCCTAAAATATTATTCAACCTCGTTCCAATCATCAAAGCACCTCAAACAACATCAAATTACCCAAAACTCATCGAATTCAAGCCTAATTTTCTAAAAACTTCCGAAATACATTTTCGATCAAAAAGCCGAACAAACCACGTCCGAATGACCTCAAATTTTGCACACATATCCCAAATCACCTGACGAAGCTACAGCAACTCTCGGAATTCCATTCCGACTCTCGGATCAAAATCTCACCTATCAACCGGAATTCGCCAAAATACTAACTTCGCCAATTCAAGCCTAATTCTACACCGGACCTCCAAAATGAATTCCGATCACACTCCTAAGTCATAAATCACCCCCCGAAGCTAACCGAATCATCAGAATTCAAATCCGAGCCCTCTAACACAATAGTCAACATCCGGTTGACTTTTCCAACTTAAGCCTTCCTTAAAGAGACTAAGTGTCACATTTCTTATCAAAACCAATCCAAATCAACTCTAACACACCACATACCGATAACGAAACATGAAGAAGCATAAAATGGGGGAAATGGAGCGGTAACTCATGAGACGACGGGTCGGGTCGTCACATCCTCCTCAACTTAAACCAACGCTCGTCCTCGAGCGTACCCAGAGTTGCTCTAGAGGCCATCCAATAGCTGAATAACTTTACCATGCATATGCTCGGGGTGATCCCACGTCACCCTATCTCATATAGGTCCGATAACACATTTTAACCGAAATTACACAATCCAGTCTGGCCCATAAATCTTAGATCTACCTTTTCACTTCTGAAACCATCAATACGATCAAAACCTCACACCTATACTTTGAATAGTCTCGAACCAGCTGTAATAACCCATACCTGCAACCTCAGGTGAAATCATATGATATACCACATAATCCAAGCACTCGAAACGATAACTCCTATTCACTGCAGTTGCCCACAACAACCAAATACCGCTAGAAAATCCCTTATTAGCTAAAGTCTTATTCCAACACTTCCATATACTGCCAACGATACATGAGACACGCAGCAAACCATAACCATTTCTCGGATCAACCACTCATGAATCCACTCCCCTCTTGACTAATACCCCAACAGATTTCCGAGCCGAACCTCGATATTATCCTTCTAACAAGCTGAAATCAAATCTGTTCGTATTCATTAATGACCCCAACGATCACCTCGAACCCATCACACCACTCTGGTGATATGACACCTCGATACTAGCCTAAGCCACCACTTGCATAATACACGCACCAATAAGAAACGGTCTGAACATCCTCAAATCATGAAAAATGACTCAAACGAAAGAGTTGTACCTCAAGCTCATCAGTGCCATCACAACACAAGGCCGAGACCCCGTCTCACATTGTAGAAATAGAACAGCTGAATCTACCTCGAAGGGTCATAACTCCACGTAGCCCCGCTACAATGCGCGATCATATCGAAACACTGTTACACATGAAACACCTCAAGTCACTATGATCAAAAATCGATAGCCACGCACATTTTGATGTCTGGAACCAAAGCAATTCATTACATCCACGGTGAAACAAATAACATATGACTCGCAACCCGATAGGTCATAACCGATACTCCATTTACCGATCAACACCCAATTACTCTTCCCGCTCGACTTCCTCTATGAATCCCCAATAGAACCGCACCACATGTGCCCATATCCAACAAATCATAACGTCTCACAGCACAGAAAAGCAACTCATAGATCTCCCCAGATCACTAGCAAGTTCAATAATGATCGAATCAACCTACCCCTCAACAACACAATTCGGGGCCAACCAAGCCAACTCAAGCTAAACACGTATCCAATCAGCTTACCAACAAACTCATTACCAAGAAGCCTGAAGCTGCTCCTTCCACTACTATAACTCCTACCGGAGCCGTACGATACGGTGCACGGCACCAAATAAATACCGAAATCCACAATCTCGCCCGGTGACATGCCCGGCCACAAGAAATGCATCCGAAAAAGTCCCTCAATACCGGAACTGAATCAATGGCAGAAATCTCTGCACTGACATCCGCCACGAAGGCCCAATTAAGAAAAGCAATCCTTCCCAGCCGTCCGCTGGTCTTCGGAATACAAACCACTCTGCTAGAACATAATCCGATGCACCTCGCCACGCAACCTGTGGCATTTTCCGACATAGCCCATAGCACAATAGTCTAGAATAACCCAACACTGAGACAACCAGTCTACACCCCAATATCATATCCAAAATCTAATATACCAAGCAAAGAAAGATCCACTCGGGCCTCCAAATCCCAATAGTCGCTAACGGTACCAATACACACGATCCACAACCACTACATCGTTTGTACCTGAGAACTCCCAGTCTCCAACTCCATATAGCACACGAATCACCGTACCTGATCCCAAATTCCGCAGTATGAATACATATTACACCTCGAGTACCCAATCATTCCACGAAAGAAATTCTAAAATTCCCCTGTGCCATCACACAAACTCAGATATCAGCAGTCGACCTAGCAAGAAAGCACCGCAATACTAACATAGTATCATCAGTCTAATCACATTACCCTTTTTCCGAGACATTTACTCTCGTCAAATCACTTCCGTTTAGTAGTACCATTTCCTTGATTACCTGAGGCTACCCGTTGCCTAAGAATTTTATGAACTTCTTTTCAGAACGGAATTGTAATTCATCTAGTCCAAGACTCCCACTGATCTCATTTGGAGGAAAATCATTACACATCCCATGCTTCGCATGCCCATAGAAAGACATATACATATCCAACCATGGTAAACCCAACAAGGACTCTCTCCCAACTCCATTTGCACAAGCTAAACTGCCAGGACTGAATCCTTCTATCCAAACCAAGCTAAGCAAGTTGTCAGGACTCAAAGTCTTGCTGCACAATACCTGTAAGGGCTCATTACCTCGAACACATACAAGGAATTGATCATATCCTTACCATATCGATTCGGTCTACTATCAAGCTATTCTATCTATCTAATTTCCCTTATGATCCATCATCAACTTGGTATTCCCTCTTGCTGTAACACCATAATGCCTCAACCCAGGTTTACCACACGAGACTCGAACATAAGACCACACTGTCTAAGACCCATAGGCCACTGAATACCCTCTCAAATATTCCCAGAAATACCATATTCCAGAATACTTTACTTTGAAGAACTTTCTGCGAATCCGAATTCGTTACCATTACTTTCCAGATACCGATACATAGGATCCCATGATCAACATAAAAAATACCACAAGTCTTGACCTTTTCCAATGAAAACACAGTCTCTACCCACATACACAACCTTAAGACACCTGATTGTTACATGTAGAATCTTGAACACAATAAAACCATTCTCGAGAGTCATTTACTTCATATTCGAACAGCAATTTACCTGATCAAACGGACATAACCATCCGTGCCTCATTAGCACTCTGACACCGCAGGATATGATCTCATTCCAATACAAACAAACATCTTCCTTCTCCATACACTGAGCATTCTTTATCAACGAAAGCTCAAGACATCCTATTATTTTCACACATCTACGAAGCACCATATAACCTTTGTCAAAATTTTGCTTTACCCGTGCCATCTTCGGCTCAATTTCTGCAATCCAGAACTGATCTGCCAGCATATCTCGAAACTGAACCAACATAGCACATAGCCGTGCAATCAGCTAATCAACAGCAACCTCCCCAACTTGGCTCGAAGCCATATATCAGGACACACTCAATAACCCATAATACTTTTACTCTAATGATGTCACAATATCATAGTGAGATTAAACTCAAATCATCTACCAGTTCGTGAAAACACAGATCATCTAGTACTGTAATCCTCTGCAAACCTCGCATTCATTCCCACCTCAGTTGAGTCTACTCTCTTAAGCGACCCGAATTCTCAAATTTCAACACGTACCCTTCAATTACACATGAGTTCTTCTAACATACGCATAAGGATCATACCACTTAAGAACACTCCGCAGGAGATAACCCACCTCCTTCGCTTCAATTTAGTACTTCAGCATACCTTCCACCATCATATACGTTATACAGTCAATTTAGTCTTCCTGGGTCTGAACTCATACCGCCACATGTATTGCACTTTAATTTCCAACTAAGAGACACGAAAATATCCTTCACGCGCCCATATTCGGGCTACACATCAAATCACAATAGGAAACGAATCACTTAACAGTTCATCTATTATCCAGCAGACTTCTCCGTCACTACCAAGTCATATAATTACATCTCGCAGTACTAACATACTCATCAATGAATACCAAACCGCCATTCCGGCTAATAGGGACAATACCGAACATATAAGGTCAAAACACTTGCTCACACGATCAGCACCTCAGTGCTCAAGCCATAGGCAAGATCCGGCCTCAAGTCCTCCAGACTGGCCCAACATCAAACTCACGGAGATTACATTTTGCCCCTTGATCGGGGAATCACAAGCCATCAAGGCACATCTGATACTGAGCTCTAAGGTGCGCATACAAACGCGTGGAAGGAATTTCAAGAGTTTCTTTTCAAGTTGAATCAAGGACGCATGATAAGAATTCAAGAATGTGAAGTTTTCCTAAAGGTTCTGCAGCCTCTCAAGGATAAATACAGACGTCTCTGTACCGATCCGCGAGACTCTACTAAACCTGCTCATGACTCGTGAGACCTAGTAACCTAGGCTCTGATACCAACTTGTCACGACCCAATTTCCAAACCCGATCGTGATGGCGCCTCTCGTGAAGACAAGGCCAGCCAACTAACCCAAATCGTCTCTTTAACAATTTTTAAACATAAATGAATAGATAAATACAGCTTAACGACAATAATAACCAGTATTTACAACCCAACACAACCCGACCGGGGTGTCACAAGTCATGAGCATCTAAAGAAACCTGAACACAACTACAGGGCCAATAATTATATACAAGTAAATTCTGGAATGCTAAAGACAACATCCGGTGTCGCGAACGCTGGCGGTCACCTTGCTCAGCTACAATAACAATACCTTCAATCAGCTAATAACCCGCTACCGGGTGAACGATACCTGCAACTGCACGCGAGGTACAGGGAGTAAAGTGAGTACTTCCAACTCAGTGAGTAATAAGAGTAAATAATAACTGAGAGGCAAGAAATCACGTAAGAGCACTCCATCATGCTATATAGGACAGTACAACCCTTTGAGAAAAAAGTAAAACCGTGAAAAATCCTTTAGAAAATATCAGGCTTAGTTTAAAAACCTTTTTTGAAAATATCCTTTTCCAACAGTCAAGCAAATGAATGCGTAATCAGATAGTGCAAGTCCGCACATAAGTCAGCCCCTCGGGCACAACACTCCATCAACAAATAACACCAGGGTATCTGGTAAACAGTGCAAGAAGTAGCATGGATGCCAATGATATGGGAGTGCTGAATGTCATGACACGTAGTACAAACAGGAACCAATGCATGAATGCAATGCAATGCACATGACCGCTGCGGCGTGCAGCCCGATCCATTTGGGTACCCGCGCTCACTGTGGGGGTTCAGACTCCGGAAGGGCTCCTACAGCCCAAGCGCAATATCAATATAACACCGCTGCGGCGTGCAGCCCGAGCCATCCATATATCCAGAAATCACTACAACACTGCTGCGGCGCGCAGCCCGATCCATGCTCAGTCCAGAAATGCACATAAGCCCCTTGGGCAATAATAAAATAGCAGTTCTCAGCTCAAAACGTCAGTACAATATCATTCAAGTTTTCAAATCATGAAAAATAGCTGAATTTGCAAAACAGTATTAAAACCCTGGACCGAGGTCAAATAACATGCAAAGTAATGCAAAATCAGTGATATCAATCCCTGAAGGATTCAAATAATCGGCACGAAGCCCAAAACATGGCAATCAGCCCAAATCATGATGATAACAAGTAGTTTCAGTCAAATACGTAGTAATTTCATCAATCGGGACGGACCAAGTCACAATCCCCAACGGTGCTCTACCCCACGCTCGCTATCCGGCGTGCAAGTCACCTCAATACAGCACTATGATGTGCAAACCCGGGGTTTCAAACCCTCAGACTATCATTTACAATTATTACTCACCTCGAACCGGTGAAATCTCTAGCTCGCGATGCCTTTGCCCCTCAAATCGGCCTCCACGCGCGTCGAATCTATCCAACATCAGAGCGAATACATCACAATATGCCAAGGGAACAATATCCAATCGAAAACAATCAAAATATAGCAAAAATCTCGAAACTAGCAAAACCCGAGCCCCGGGCCCACTTCTCGAAAAATTATAAAATTCACATCAATGGATTTCTCATCTCGCCACGAGTCTACACATATCAAAATTATCCAATTCCGATACTATTTGGTCCTTCAAATCATCATTTTATATTTTGGAAGATTTCCCCAATTTTCTCCCCAAATTCCATCCCAAATCATGAAATAAATGATGAATTGAATGATAGATTCATGTACTTTAGCCAAATGTGAGTTAGAATCAATTACCCCGATGAGTTTCTTGAAAAACCATCGAAAAATCGCCAAAATCCGAGCTCTCTAGGTCAAAATATCAAAAAAAACCCAAAACCTCGTATTTATAGAGTAGCCCCAGATTTTCACCTCCGCGGCCGCGCAAAAATGACTGCGGTCCGCGCAAAACAAGTGCGGTCCGCGTTAAGACGAACGCGGTCGTGCCAACTTTGACTGCAGTGACAGGCTTCAGTATTTTGGCCATAACATTCGCTACAGATGTCCAAATTGCAATATCTTTACCTTTCTGGAAACTAGACATGAAGGGCTACAACTTTCATTTTTGAACCAACTCAAATTTCCTTGTAGATCAAAAGATATTTGCTTCCGAAGTAGGACCAGCGACCTGCAGATCTTCATGACCGCGGCCGCGGTCACTTTTACGCGCCCAGCACAAGGCCAGCGCGCCCCGCGCGAAAATGACTGCCCCATCCATTTTTTAAGTTCCGGGATGTCCGTACTCGCTCAAAACTTATCCGAAACACACCCGAGGCCCCCGGGACCTCAACCAAAAGCACCAGCGCATCCTAAAACATTATTCAACCTCGTTCCAATCATCAAAGCACCTCAAACAACATCAAATTACCCAAAACTCATCGAATTCAAACCTAATTTTCTAAAAACTTCCGAAATACACTTTCGATCAAAAACCCGAACAAACCACGTCTGAATGACCTCAAATTTTGCACACATATCCTAAATTACCTAACGAAGCTACAGCAACTCTCGGAATTCCATTCCGACTCTCGGATCAAAATCTCACCAATCAACCGGAATTCGCCAAAATACTAACTTCGCCAATTCAAGCCTAATTCTACACCGGACCTCCAAAATAAATTCCGATCATACTCCTAAGTCATAAATCACCCCCTGAAGCTAACCGAATCATCAGAATTCAAATCCGAGCCCTCTAACACTATAGTCAACATTCGGTTGACTTTTCCAACTTAAGGCTTTCTTAAAGAGACTAAGTGTCACATTTCTTATCAAAACCAATCCAAATCAACTCTAACACACCACATACCGATAACGAAACATGAAGAAGCATGGGGGAAATGGAGCGGTAACTCATGAGACGACGGGTCGGGTCGTCACATAAAAATACAATAAAGGAATCAATGATATCAATGTCACACCCTTTTTTCACCTTAACAACCCTCTTTAAAATAAATAAAGTGATTTTAAAGCTCAAAAGGGTTTTTCAATTAGAAAGTGAGATTTAAAGTCACTTTATTTTAAACCTTTTGTGTTTTGAAGGAGTTTTCAGAGTCACCGCCTGACATTTGGTTTCGGTGTGCCAGTGTTTTTAAAATAACAATTTCCCTTCAAAACACATTTGACTCTTAAACCAGTTTACACCAGAGATTCTATGTAAGGGGGTTCATTTAACTCGGGGAGAAGGTGTTAGAAATTCCCCGAGTCCCGTAACTTGTATGGTTGCATACATGATCAAGTTGGCTTTAAAGACTACTCAAATTGAGGTGAAACACATGAAAGCAGAAATAAGCACAAAAGGTTCGAGGTCGTCCCCATCTAATAAAATAAAAAATATAAGTCTTACTATCTAATCTTATGCCCCCGACGATGACGCCACAGCCTCTATTTACATGCACTTCGGGGCATACCCCTGAATAAAAATATATACAGAATCTACGGGGCATTCCCCTGAAGATAACTAAAGGGAACAACCTCTCACCTCGAATCAAACAAAAGTACTAAAGATTTCCTACCCAGGTGTGGTCGGCCTAAACATGCTACTAGCGAATAAATTAATAAAGTAATAACCGAAGCATTAGAATATTTAAAGTCCGAATTTCTATTCATTTAAGTAATACCCCCCACCCCACCCCACCCCCACCCAAGAAAATTTAGATCATGAAAGAAGCACAGAAAGAGCAAGTAACGATGGCATATTTATGGAAGATTGGAAGTAGACAACGTCAAGTCTAGTTGGGTAACTAAATCAAATGTTTTAGCAGCCAGAACTTTAGCCAAATTAGTTTTCAGCACCCAAATGATTTCTCTAGTGCAAGAATACATAGATGAGAACGACAACCTTGTCAATTTTCCAGATGCAATATTTCTACTACCAAAATTAATCTATCTTTATGTGCTAATGGATCCTACGAAGCTCAGCAACTTGAAACCTACTTTTTAACAGAAAGAGATACATAAACTAAAGGATGAACTAATCAAACAGAGGAAATTTCAATCCAGAACAAAAATTAAGGAACAACCAAACAAAGAGTCCATTCATAGTATCAAGAGAAACAGATCTGGAAATCGAAGAGCAAATCAAGTTCACAATTGGACCTTATAGCTGCAATGTGTTTTTGAAACAATGAGCCGAAAAACTCCAGGCCAAAGCTATGGTTGACGACCTCGACGGACCGGACCTTCACGGGAACTCGAACGGAAACACGACCTAGAAACTTCACCGGATAAACTCGAATCTCTTGAACCTAACTCGAAATCCTAACAAAAAATGACTAGTTATCTGTTCATATTCTTACTATATTTCTCTAATCTGACGACTTGGGATAGAGGCAGAAGGGACGATGGTTGTTAATATGGTGTTTTGGGTGGGTTTGAGGCAATTTTCAGCTGGTTTGGAGCTCAATTTTGGCGTCGTTTTTTACATCTTTTCACGGTAAGTTGGAGGTGGGTTTGGGTGTTCATGTATAACTTGAGATCTGATATTAATGGATGAAAATCAGATGTTCTCATGGAGGTTTCATGGTAGAGATAAGGAAGAAGAATAAGAAGGTGGAAGACTCTTGATTTTGGTGTCTACCGTTGCTCTTTTTGCGCTTTTGCTCTGTTTTTGTTCCCTCTGTTCGTCCCTCCTCTCTATGTGTGTGTGATCTTATCTATTCTCTTGTGCTTGTAGAATAAGAAAGAATCTCTTTTTGCTGGCGTGTGGTCCCCACCCCATATGAAAATGTCGTGTTCCTGTTTTGTGAGTGGAATGAACAAAGTCATACATTATTGTTGTGCTAATCTCCCATAGTTCAAAGTATGAGAATGAGGAAAAGGAATTTTGGCTTCTGTTTTTTTGAGAATATGGAGGTAATCCATTTAAGGAGGTGGGCCCCATTAGAAAATAAAGAAACTATTAATTATCTACTTAAGAAAAATAAAAGAGGACAGAATGGGTAGGGAATCACTTGAATTGAATTTCAGAGTTGGGCAAAAATCTGTTTTCTCCTATTTACATTTCTTTCTTCTTCCTTTTCATTTCGATTTCTTCTTTTCTTCTAATGTTGGATAATAAAATGAAATAAAATAAAAGACTTCACAAAAATACTAATTTATCTAGGATAATAGAAAATATTAGGAGGAGACATAGAGTTACTATGTTAATGAAATTTAACTACTACTCAATATATACTAAAACCTACAACTTTAAAGCAAAAATAATTAAATATATTTTTTCAAAATTTTCTTCTTATTTTTTAAATATCATTACTAGTTTTTTTGTATTTTTTAATTCTATGAAAAGTGAAATAAACTAAAAGTAACTAGATAAAATATCAGTTAACTTAAAGAAAGGAAAATATTTTTGTAGTTTTCATTTTAAGAGAAAATAAAGGTAAAAGGTCAAAAATAGGCAAAGTAATAATATTAGAACTAAAAGAAATATGAAAGCACTAAAAACTGTAAAAATTTTGGGAAGGGTCAAAATTACATGTCTACAGCTGCCCCTCTTTGCCTGAAAATACGAAGAGTTTTCGGACAAAGAACAACGAGATAAGTTCTTTGACCCGACCTTTATTTTAAAGAGAATAGAAGTAAAAGAAAGAGAATGTGACCAAGTCCTGGTTTTGGATAGCCTACATATCCCGGGTTATAAAGGAATCAGGTCACGTGTAGTTCAAAAGTGAATGAAGTGATGGATTGTGTGGAGAGGACGAGAGAGTCGAGTGAGGTTCTGTCGAGGTTCCGATTGGTGGTCCTTGCCGTTACATCATGAATTGAAAGCAAAAATTACAGCAAAAATAAAAGAAAAATACAAGATCCTATCTACTTCTTATCTTGAATTTTCCGTGAATCTCCACTTAATCCTTCAACATGAAACCGAAAATTCACCCCATTCTTTAGGTGGGCATCCTGCTGACTTGAATTTAAAGAAAATTGAAATTTGACCCTATTCTTCAAGCGGGCACCCTACTACTTGCACTAGAAATAAACTTTAACTTGCAGTAGACTTAAGCTTGCAAACCTTGTTCTTCAGGCGGCTCGTGCTACTTTTTATTTGAATCGAAAAACTGGAGGTTAACCCTATTCTCCGGGAGGGATCTTGATGCCTCTTACTTGAACTTGAAAACTGAAAGTGCAGGCTCCCGATGCCTCTCTGACTTGAACATGAAAATTGAAAGTTGACCCTGTTCTTCAAGCGGGTTCCTGGTGCCTCTCTAACTTGAACTTGAAAACTGAAAGTTGACCCTATTCTTCAGGCGGGTTCTTGGCCCCTCTCTGACTTGAACTTGAAAATTGAAAGTTGAACCTGTTCTTCAGGCGAGATTCTCCTTCTTGATCTTGAAAGAAACTAAAAGTTGACCCTGTTCTTCAGGCGGGCTCCTGATGCTTCTCCAACTTGAACTTGAAAACTTAAAGTTGACCCTATTCTTCAGGTGGGCTCCTAGTGCCTCTGACTCGAACTTGAAAAATGAAAGTTGACCCTGTTCTTCAGGCGAAATCCTCCTGCTTGATCTTGAAAGAAACTGGAAGTGGACCGTATTCTTCAAGCATACTCTTGGTACTCTGATTTGAACCTGAAACCAATTTCTGAAACATTGCCCCTCGTTCTCCAAGTGGGTGCCTACAATCAAAAACAACAAAACAAACAAATTTTTTTGCCACTGTTTGCACTACGAAGATTTGTGAGTTGTTAGCAAAATTGTAAATCACCTATGTTATTGATGAAGGATGCAATGATGAGAGTAAAATTAAAGACTCGACTAGGATGTGCATCTCATGTGATATTGAGCTTATGGAAAACTATAAACTGAGCTTCACTAAACTAAAAATTTACCCTATTCTCCAGGCGGGACCCCTGATCTCAAGAAAAACTAGAGATCGAAAACTTAAGGAAACTAACAATTGACCCTATTCTCCAGGTGGGACCCCTAAACTTTAAGAAAAACTAAAGACTAACAACTTAAGGAAACTAAAAACTGACCCTATTCTCCAGCTAAACATTAATAACTTAAGAAAACTAAAATTGACCATATTCTCCAAGCGGAACTCCTGAACTTAAGGAAAACTAAAGATTAAAAACCTAAGGAAACTAAAGTGACAACTTAGGAGAAACTAAGAAGTGACCCTCTTTTCTAGGTGGGACCCTGAACTTAAGGAAGGATAAAGATGAGTAACTTAAGGAAATCAAAATTGACCCTATTTTCTAGGCGGGACCCCTGAACTTTAAATAAAGCTAAAGCCTCTTCCGACTACGGGAATGCCTAGGAGGTATTGTTCTTCTCAACTAGGAAAAATGCCTAGGAGGTAATGGTCTTCTCAACTAGGGGAATGTCTAGGAGGTAAAAACCTTCTCAAACAGCCTTTGTGCTGACAAAATTTGGGCATGACACCCGAAAGTCTTAAGCTTCCAAGCTTTGATTTGGACATAGTTTTCGTCCCTGTTTCAAACAAAGAAAACTTGTGAGTTTAAAATATGATGGTTGGTTTGTGGCCTTGACCTTGAGGGTGATTACTCCTACAGTTGCCATGATAACTTCGATTTCAACTTGGAAGACCTTGTTTGTTATTGGCTAACCTCTTTTATGTCAACCCTTATCACAAAAAATACCTTTGATCCATTCAAGCCTAATACCTTCTATCTGTTGCATTGTGCTCATGAATTGACATTTACTGAACCTTTACATTTCACACAGATCTCAAAGAACGTCAATTGTCACCAACTCAGCGCGCATACTACTATTTCTTGACTTATGCCACTTTGATGTGCTAGCCAAACTCCTCTTTGTGCAATTGGAAAGCTGGTAGCAAATTTTGAAGTCATTTCTCACTTGTTCTGGCCAAATAGACTTAAAAAGAGGACTTAAATAGAGCAAGAGGAACATAGTAAGGGAACAATGGAAAGAGAGATATCTAACAAGAAAATTACAAAGTAGAAACTTATCAGATGTGGACACCAACACTAATGACCATGGCATGCATTTTGGATAAAGTAGCCTAATCTATCCAATAAGTCTAATTTTCAATTCTTGGCATACCTTCAATCACTGGAAACTCCAATTGTCCACTTGTTCTATTAGATTCACAATCCTTATTCGAATCGTGGTCCTCCAAAGGGTTTTCACCATCGAGCCTCTCCTATTTTGTTCTTTCTCTCAGCTCATCATTGCCTTATGGTGCCCGTGAGGGTTTTCACCAATAAGACTTTCTCAGTTTGTTCTTTTCTTCTTATTTCCTCTGATTCTGCAGATGACAAGGCATTAACCATGGTAAAAATATCATATGATCCTGGCATGGCTAACACGGCGCTCTCAAAGATTATCTGGAAGGTCTTTTTTGGACTGTAATGTGGCTTTGGACGGGGTTAGAAAGAAAGAATATCATAAAGTCTCAAAATAACTAAGTCAACAGAGTTAATTTATTTATAACTTTTGGAATCTATTTTGAAAACTTTTCCCTAATTTCTAGAACAAGAGAATTTAATTCTTTTCTTTCTTTTTTTAGATGGAATTACTAAGAAAACCTACCCCATTCTTGACTTCGTGGGATTATGAAAATTTTTTTGTGCGACCGAACTATAAGGCTACCTACGTATCTTGTAGTGACAAGAATCAGGTCAAACATAGTTTAAAAAAGGCAATGGACAAAATAAACTAAAAACAAAAAACTTTTTGGATTTTTCATTTATAATAATTATTTGGCTTACAGATACATCATAGGAAGTACGATAACAAAAGATTCGGCAAACTCAACTAGATTACGACAAACTGTAACACCACTTAAAAGACTCGATACTACTGTACAAGACTAGAAAGTAAAAGACAATATGAATGACAGACTCAAAACATAGAAGTATCCTCAAGTAGCTCACGTATGCAACGGTCCTAACTGGAATGGTCCTAGGGTATCTGTCATGCTTGAGCTCTGGTGAATGAATCCATACCTGAACGAGAAAAATAAGACCAAATATATTAGTGACTCGAGACACTATGAGACGCCACAACACCTCATATTAGACACATGCAAGACATGATTGGAACTATTTTTGCAGAATGACCTACGTGACCAAGGGTGCCTATTAGTGCAAACTCACCAAATGTGACCTCTAAGACATGGCCCTAGAAATTACTTTGCAAAAATGACCCAATTTTGCAAAAATGGTCGATATGGCCAAACACGACTAGAGATGCAAATTCCAGAAAGACGGACCTTAAAGTAATAGGACACCTAGTTGCGGACTCAAGATTCTAAGACATGGGTCAATGAACCACTTTTGCGAAAATGACCCCATTTTGCAAAAATGCCGAGGTGGCCAAAAGTGGCTTGACATGCAAATTCAACAAGGATGGAACTTAAAATTAGGAAAGAGCTAATTGTGGATTCAAGACTCTCCGGAAACGGTTCAACAAGCTACTTTGCAAAAATCGCCTATTTTGCAAAATGGCCGATGTGGCCAAAAGTGGCTAGACAATGCAAGACTTGGCTACGACCCCCAAAGCCAAGAACTTAAGATTCACTAGGAAGACCGGATCCTACGTGGGCTGCCTACGTATCCCGCCCCGAAAGACGATAATCAAGTATGCATAGTTCGGGAAGATTGGCCAAAATTGAAAAGACTTACAAAAGGATCAATTAGACTTGAAAAATGAGTTTCTTCTTTTTTGATTTTTTTTGCAAAAATTGTGTGAAGGTGTAAAATATTTTTGGAATTTTCCTTTCATTTTTCAATTTTTTTCTTTTTTTTTTCTATTTTTCTTTTAAAAAAATGTGAAAGAAAACAAAAGTGGGTCCTACTTGCTTCATTTTTATACTTCACCCTCTTTTCTTCTCATTCGTACCCAACAAACATTGGTCCGCCAAATGACCTTTTTACCCTTGAAGAATACAACATGTAACACATAGGAATGATTAAATGTTTTTTTAGGCCGCGGGCTCACTTTGACATACTTTGGATAGGCCTCCTACAAAGGAAAACGGTGCCTGGGACCGAGCCCTTCTAGGTCTAAATGACATGATGCAAATAAGAATGACCTAAAGGCTGACCTAATTTTAAGGTTCACTAAACAAGGCAATTCGTGACGGCACGTGGTCGATGGCGGCTGCTCTAGCTGTCCGCCCATTCCATGCTCTCGCGCCACTCCCCTAAAGACACGGGTGAATCACGAAAAGACCGTGTACGCTCAAACGTACTCCGAAAGACATGTTGCAGAAAGAAGACCCATGGTTATGCAAATGGTGACAGTTTATAAAGCAGTAAAAATATATACAGAATCTACTGGGCGTTCCCCTGAATATAACTAAAGGGAACGACCTCTCACCTCAAATCAAACGAAAGTACTAAAGATTGCCTAACCAGGTGTGGTCGGCCTAAACATGCTACTAGCGAATAAATTAATGAAGTAACAACAGAAGCATTAAAATATTTAAAGTCCGAATTTCTGTTCATTTAAGAAATATCATTAAAATCATCTATAGGGTTTTCTTGATTTACAATGGGAGCAAGGAGTATATTTCTCCTAGCTTGGGGCCTAACATTATTTCCCTCCTAAGTTCAGCTATTTATTATTTTTCTCGGCAATGGTATCCCTCATATCTTGGAAGGTCAAATCATTTCTTGCTTTCATTTCGACTTTTTGGAGAACCCTTCATTCATCATCACTACCTGTACGCAACATCTTAAATGATTAAACTGTATCACACAAATTGGTTTTCCCTCAATTGTTCTCACACACACTTTGCCTTTTTTTTCTCTTGAAATAACCTTTGAACAAAACACTTTGTAGATTTATAGTTAAACCCAACTCGTATGAAGTTCTTAATAGTAAAATTCACATTTTTAGGGAACTAATGAAAGAAGAACCAAATCCTAGAACTGTTAGGCTCGATTGAAACAAGACACAAACAAAAAGGAAAGGATTATATTTTTAGATTAGAAAAAGTAAGATAAATTGAATTTTTTTACTTATCTTTGAAATCTAGAATCCCCTCTTCTTGTTTTCATTGTTAATTTTTGGAAACAAATTAGATACAAAAGATATTTACCGCGGAGCAACATATTCTATTTTTCTTAAAACAGACTTTCATTTTTTTTCGCTTTTTTTTCTTTCTTTTTTTGCTCTTAATGTTCAAGAAATCCCCAAAATTATCAAGAACGAAATCATGATAGAACCGCTCTGATGGCACTTGATAATAACAAGGTCGGGAATCCAAACAATAGTAAGAATTTGAGAAGTAAATGCAGAAGCAATAATAATAAGGAATCGAACAACTAGAATTAAAGTGCAGAAAATAAAGGATATGGGCAAATTCAAGGAAAGAATTCCAAGAACTTCAAAGGACGCAAGTTCTATAGATTTGACAAGATCCAAGCAACAATGTCTTAATTTATTGAAGAAATCAAACGCCTTTACACAAAAACAAATCAAAACAATAGATTCGGATCTTGACCGCTTTACGAGTAACTTAAGACAACAATCAATAACTAGTATTAATTGCCTTCTAAGAATACCACAAAAGAATCAATGATATCACAATAGAGAAGTAATCTTACTACCTTGAACTATGAACTAGTAAAGGTTGAAAGATAAATCTCAAAGCATAAGTAACAAAAGTTCAAAAGAACTCTCAAAGTATGATATTCTTAATCAATAATGAAGTGCCTCAATGAATGAGAAGAACTCCTTATTTATAGGAGTAAAAGTCCATAAAATTAGGTAGGGTGGCTGCTAAGGGATAATTAAAAGTCATCAAAATTAGGTAGGGTGGCTGCTAAGGAATATAAGAAACAAGAAAATAACATGGTGGGCGGCAAAATCCCTTTGGGGAAGTTTTGGACCTTAAAACTACTAATTTGGGTCATTGGTTTGGACTCCAATTGGGATCCTTTTGAAACACTCCTTTTGGACCTCTTTTAAGCTCATTTTGAACCCTTTTGGTGGACTTCAAGGGCTGATTTGGTGACCAATCTGCCTCTTCTTGGACTTCAATTTAGGTCACCAAATAAATTTAAAACATGGACAATTCATCTCCTTTGGGCTTGAGCTCTTCCCTACAATTAGAAGCTTCTTTATTTGCTATTGAAGTCCAGCAAGCTTAGTCTGCAACTCTTTAGCATGATATCTTTTAAATGGCCTTCTTGGAGCTTCCAAAACTCGATCCTTGTCCTTGATGCTATCATTGCGATACCGCTTCTGCGGTCCATCCTTCTCTCCTGCCCGCCCGCACCTGCGGAGACACTCTATTTCTGCAACTCCAACCTCTCCTGCCCAATGCTTCTGTCGTAACTTCTTCACACCTGCAGGCTCACAGATGCAGAAAATGCCTCACTTCTGCGGCATCTGCCAAGCCTAGCCAACCTCCGCACTTGCAACAAGCCTGTCACTTCTGCAACTTCTCACCTGCAGTCAAGATCTCACAGGTGCGATCACACTAGAAGTCTTAAGCTTCAAGAATTCCTTAAGTCCAAATATAATTCTGATTTCAATCCGAATCACAGCCGAGGCCTCCGAGACCCCATCCAAACATACCAACACGTCCCATAACATGATACAACCAAGTCGAAGCCTCAAATCACATCAAACAACATCAAAATCACGAATCACACCCCAATTCAAGTATAATGAAACTAATGAATTTCCAACTTCTAAAACTAGTGCCAAATCATATCAAACCAACTCCAATTAACCTCAACTTTTGCACAAAAGTCATAAATGACACCACTGACCTACTTCAACTCTCGAAAATAAAATTTGAGCTCAGTATCAATAAAATCAACTCTCGGTTAAACTTCCCGACCTTCCAAACTTTCAACTTTCCATCTTTTGCCAAGAAAACCTCAAACCAACCTACAGACCTTCAAATTATTATCCAAACATATGCCTATGTGCAAAATCACCCTACAAAGCTATTGGAACCATCAAAACTCCATTCTAGAGTCCTCTACACAAAAGTCAAACTTCGGTCAACTCTTCCCACTTAAGCCTTCAACCTTGGGACTAAGTGTCCTAATTCACTCCGAAACATTCTTGAAAGCAAACCAACCACTCCGTCAAGTCACATAACCACAAATGAGTATTGAAGAAGCAATAAATGGGAGAACGGGGCCACAATACACAAAATGACCAGCCGGATCGTTACATGATATATCGTTCTCAAATTAAATTTGTAATCATATTCGTTGTCGCTCGTGAATTGTACTACGAGTCCTTGGGAGGTTGTATAGAATTCAGCCATTTATTGATTGTTATGAATAATCTATCATTTAGGTTATCTTTTTCTGTTTGGCTTACCTAGCATTAGGGTTAGGTGCCATCACGACCTAGTGGGATTTTAGGTCATGACAGACTGACACATTCTTCACGAAGAACTCTGAGCAATGAAGAAAATCCCTTAGGATATTATTGCGATTTTTAATGAGCTATCTAAATATGCAAACCAATGACTTGCTAAAAGAAATGAAAGAAGAAAAGCAGTTGGGATACATCATGTGGAATCCAACTCAATGAAGGCTCAACTTGATTCAATGGCAAAGAAGATCAGAAAGTTGACCTTAGCTAAGGTCCAAAGTCAGCCACCAACAGTTTGTAATTTCTTTGTGATGGGACACCCAACACATGAGTGCTAGGCCTCAACTACAGATAAGGTGGTGAATGTTGTGGGAATTTTTTATAAAGGAAATTATTAAGGCGAAAACAATTTCAATTCCATGGGCCAGAGGCACCCTAAATTTTTGTGGAGTTCACCCGGTGGTAGTGCGAATGTATGGGAACGGAATAACTCCAGACCCTGGACAAGGAGCTCCAGGTTTTCTAAATCGGCAGAGGCAGCAGTACCAGCGCAATAGTCCAATCGGTCTAGCATGGAAGATCTAATGAAGGACATTATTATTAAGACAGATGAGAGACTTAAAACTCATGGCACAGCTATCCGGAAATAGGGCACAGCCATCCGGAACTTGGAAAGACAGATGGGATAACTGGCTAATCTGTTGTCTGAGAGGGTTCCAGGAACTCTCCTAGCTGATACCAAAAGGAATTCAAAAGAAACAATAAATGTAGTGTCTTTGAGAAGCGGGGCACGTATTGAAGAACCCCATTGCAAAACAAAAAAGTGAGTTGCTTGGAAGATGAGTGGAGATTGTGGAGGAGTAGATAAAGAACGACAATCAAGAAGGTGAAGTGAGGTTAGATCCAAACGATGGTCTGAAGAAGAAGGGGAGGACTAGAGCTCTTAAAAAGAAGAAAAATGAGAATTCAATGAATGAGAAGACTGGGGAGAGCAAATATATACCTGCTCTAACTTTCCCCAGAAGCAAAGAAGAGAGAGGCTGGACAAATAATTTGGGTATTTTCTAGAAGTGCTCAAGAAGGTGAATGTTAATCTACCTTTCATAGAGGTGATCTCACAAATGCCAGCATATGCTAAGTCCTTGAAGGAGATATTGTCCAACAATTAGAAAGTGGAAGAGACATCGGTAGTCAAGCTCATAGAGCATTATAGTGCTATAATGCGAAATAAGCTCCCTCAAAAGTGTGGAGATCCAGGGAGTTTCACTATACCTTACTCTTCAGGAAGTACTAATTTTGAGAAAGCTTTGTGTGATTCAGGTGCTTCTTATGCCCTTGTCTATTTTCAGGAAACTTGAGATAGAAATTTGAGCAATCAGATATGTACCTTGTGTCTTTGCAGCTAGCGGATCAGACCACAATAATACCTGAAAGACTAGTGGAAGATATGCTAGTTCGGGTGGACAAATTTGCGTTCCCTAAAGACTTCATCATGGTGAACATGGAAGAAAATAAGGAGGTCGCTATGATTTTATGGAGACCTTTCTTGGCTACAGGCAGAGCTATTCTGGATATTCAAGAAAGGCAGCTTATGCTAAGAGTAGGGGTAGAAAGAGTGATGTTCATGAAGGAAGCAATATGGGCACCTAGAGATGAGTCGACTGCACACTCTGAGTTCAACACAAAGCCCCTTAAAGAAAGAGATGGAGAGAGTAAGCATGAAAAGTGTGGGGTGTACCCGAACATGGAAGAGAATAAGGAGGTCGCTATGATTTTATGGATACCTTTCTTGGCTACAGGCAGAGCTATTCTGGATATTCAAGAAAGGCAGCTCATGCTAAGAGTAGAGGTAAAAAGAGTGGTGTTCAAGATGAAGAAAGCAATATGGGCACCTAAAGATGAGTCGATTGCACACTCTGAGTTCAACACAAAGGCCCTTAGAGAGAGAGCTAGAGAGGGTTAGCATGAAAAGTGCGGGGTGTAGCCGAAGAGGGCAGAAAAGAAAATTTCAGCATGGAAGTGTGCATTGGGTCGGGCGTGCAAAGTGGACCTCGACATTGATTCAGACCCAGACTAGAAGATTCAGGGGAGTTTCCTTTACCTCTTACTTTTTATTTGTGTATCACGGGGAAATGCAACAATTTAAAGTGTGGGTGGGGAATGTATATATGTATATGTGTGTTTGTTCTCGTTAGTATTATTTGGGAAAAAATTGATTTTTTCCGATGATGAATTTTCTCGACTGTCTTCTTAAGGGATTAAAGTCGAAGAATAAATTTTAGCCATTTATATTTGTTTTGTTTTCTTAGGTAGTGTAACAATTCCCCTTGATTTTTTTGTGTCGCGGTTCTTTCCGAAGGTTTTTTACTTGAACCGAGTGTAGTTAGTTTTTTTCTTCTCTTAGGAATAAAGAATCTTGTTCATTGTGCTAATTGGAGACAATCTTTCTTAATGTTGTTGTGCCTTGAGAGTGGGGAGTGCTTTACTGGTGACGCATATGCTCAATTCTTGAATCACGTATAAGTACCTTAATTTGTTTAATCTTTATTTTGCTTATCTGCTTTGACTAGAGAGTCGGGATAGATCTGATCCTGAGTGACTTCTGTGCCAATGTGTATGTGAGGTTATTGTTGATGTTCTGTGCATGTCAGTTGATGTCTAGAACTTTCCCAGTGTGTTTGCAAAGCGAAATAGCAGTCTTGCTCAGTCTAGGAAGTGATATAGGCATTTCTTTGTTGAGCCAGATATATGCTTTTATCCACCTAATTATGTGTATCCTAGTTAGCTCCTTTGAGCCTGTAATCCTATTTCTTTGACAACCACACTACAAACCTGACCCTTTTTGTTACAATTGACTATCTGTTTGAACCTGTTATCTCTCTTGAGTACTTGAATTCGTTGTGAGCTTGTTTAGAGCTAATTGGAAGTATAGTTGGGCTTTTGAGTGAAACTAAGAAAAATAGATAAAGGTGCAATGATTGTAAAACTGTGAAAGTCATGTGTAAGGAATTGAAAAAACAAAGTAAATTTTCTTGAAAGGAAAAAAAATTCGAACTTTTAAAGGAAAAAAAGAGAGAGTTTGTGTATGTACTAGTGGTAACTCTTATCTTGTTTGTGCTTAAAGAAGTTGGGATCTTGACGCTATTATGTTGTGAATGTTAGGGTTTAGATTGTGGATTGTATGTATTAAATTGCTCAGGGAGGTGTATTCACTATAACTAAATTGTATCCTACACGTCTCATAGCCTACATTAAATCCAAATAAAGTCCTACTTGATCTGTGACTGTGTGAGCTCAAATTAATAAAGTATTACATTACGGGCAAGCTTATGGTACGTCTTCTGTGGCATATGAATCTTAATTTTGAGAGTGAGCGAATTCTTTCTATCTTGAGTTTGTATTTGTTCTTGAACTTTATTGTGTGTGAAACTACTCTCTATTGTTTTTGTGAGGCACATGACTTACGGAGGAAAGGTAATCTCATTGGCTATGTGTTAGACTAAGTGGGCAAATTTTGAAAATTGTATGGTGCTTGTGAGTTGAGTCTTGAGGCCAGGATGTTACGGTATGGTGCTTAGTCTTCTTTAAATATTCTTGGCACGATGCGTTAGAGAAGTTGTTTGATGAGAAGGTCGTCTCTATGTGAAATGTAGTTTGATTGCTCGAGCACGAGCAATGGTTTAAGTGTGGAGTGTTAATGGTAGGCTAGAAACTCGTGTTTTAGTCGTAGGTTTCACTCTAATTACTGCACCTTACTTGCGTTTGAGCTTAAATGATGGTGATTTGCACTTATTACGTGTTTTATGCCTTGCATAAAGTGATTCCGAGTTAAAAAGATAAATTGGAGCTAAATCAAACAAGTTGGACTTTTGAAGTTTGAGTAAAAGCCAAAAAAATTAAACCGGGATCACGTTCGGGGGTGGAGGACCAAGTCCGAATAACAAAACGAGAAAGAAAAAATATACTCTGAGAAAAAGCCACTACCGCGCTGCTGGGGCGATGCGGCAGTGCAATTGGAGCTGGCCTGTCAGAAACGAGCCTCTACACTTCTCCATGGCACATCGCATGGGGTTGTCATGCGTCGCGCCTGTGCAAATTTCTCAGACTGTTTTCCTATTTCAGCTTGGAAAGAGTAGTTCGTCTGGACTCGTTCCTACATGGTATAAATACACCAAAAATATGATTTGAGTGGACTTTTGACCTACGGAAGATTGGGAGAGCATTGGAGACTCAAAGGCACAAGGATTCATCATTCTTTTCTCAACTTAACACCCGAGTTTGGATTGAATTCATATTTTCTTATTCTTCAACTTATTTGTGATGACTTTCTTAATGATTACATAGTGATTTACTTTAGGGTTTGACGGATATGGTATTTTGATGGATATTTGTGGATTTTAACTCTAGTTATTTTGCATGAATTCATTTGTGGAACTTTAACTTGATTGCAATTTTGTTCGCCGAAGTATTTAATCGAAAGAGGAATATTTTGGGTGATTATCTTTGCACTATTTTGTTTGATTTAATTCAGCGATTCTTTTAAGTAATTGAAAGAGATTGTTAATTGTTGATTAAATCAAGTTAGGAGAATATTCGAGAGAAGTTTTCCTAAAGGCTAGTCCATTAACGTGTTCTTGCATATTTACACAGTGCTTTATATTAGTTTACCCCGTAGTATTAAGATTTAATCAAGAGAGGAGTCTTAGCTATACGATTGAACTAATCGTCAAGTGATTCGTGAGAATCATTAGAACATTAGAGTGAATTGAACTAGAGTTAGATCTCGAATAGCTTTCTTGCACCCATCCTATCACGACCCTTATTTCTCCCATTGATTATTTCAGTATTACTCAAATCTTGTCTTTTCGTGATCAATTGTTAATGCTTTAGTTTTCATAGTTAGTTATAGTTCATAATCGTTCCAAGCAAAGTGTTAATCACCCTGAGTAGCATTTAAGCCAGAAATTACTTGAACATTATTTTAATTAAATCCATGTGGAAATGATAATTAAATTATACTAACTTTGGCTAGCTAGCATCAATTTCATATCACTGCCCCGAGCATGGATAATACCCTGGTGCACGTACATAGACTCAATCCCCTCACATATGCACCACTCATAGCGCGTAGCCAACACTTATAAATCAGGCAACTTGTCGCGACCCAAAACCGATGGGCCGCGACGGCCACCCGATACCTTACTCAACCGAGTACCAACATAGCGTATCTTTTCGTATCATACTATCATAAATAACTACACCAGAGAGGTTTCCGTGAAATAGGTAGAATACAAGATGTAATACCAATCTACACATAAGACATACGGGCCTATAAGCCCAAAATAACCACTCGTACACTGAATATAGGCCGACAAGGCCATACAATATCTTACGTACATGACATCTGTCTACAAGCCTCTAAGAATACAAAATTTTCATAAAGGTCGGGACAGAGTCCCACCATACCAAACAATACACGTCTAAATCATACTAACCAAACAAGCAGCTACGAAGCAAATGGAGCGCACCAACATCTTCCGCTGAGCTGATAGCCTACTTGGAGGGCTCTCGACCTGTCTATCGGGACCTGCGGGCATAAAACGCAGCGTCCCCGGGCAAAAGGGACGTCCGTACAAATAATGTACCGAGTATGTAAGTCACATAAATAAGTACATAACAGACATGGAAGAAATATAGAGTAATTGACTCAATTTATAAGTCTGGAAAACTTTGTAAATCATAAAATACTTAAAGTGTCATGCATATGTGTATGAATGTCATGTTGTGCATAGGCACATGTTACATAACATCATCAGCCTCTGAGGGCATCCTATCATATCATCTCGGCCACTGTGGGTAAAATCATCAACGTATACCAGCTGATCAGGTGGTGGTGCGTATATAATGTTGTAACCTTTTCCCATATCCCATATACATATAATATACATATATACGCGTATATAATATCATCTGGTCATGGGTCAATGTACATGAATGCAATGCATGAAAAGCACGTTAATAAAACCTTTCGGAATGTCATAAGACCATTTTGCCTTTGAGTAATATCATAAAGTAAACTCTTTTCAACTTTCGTATTTTTCTGAGACCCATGAACATATGATAGAATACTATGACACATGGAAATTCAAGAACATAGATATCTCTAATACTTTTATGAATAGAGTCATTTATGGAATTTATGCATTTGCTCGTTTCGTTTGTGTCGTATAGATCATGTCAAAAGAAAGAAGGGATAGCCTTAACATACCTGGGGTAGGGAAAACTCCGTATAATATATTTTGCAGGAGAATTTGATTGTGAGAATCTCGTTGTTAATATCTTGTAGGAGCTTGAATTTTATGAACGTTTCTAGCGTTCTGCTTATGACCTTGATGTCAAGATATGAGAAATTAATCTCTTATTGAAAGCTTTGAAGTCGATGTTTTGCTTAGTCATTTCTTTACAATGTGGCTAGCTGCCACGTCACTTGGAGTGTAATTTTATTAATTTTTATCAACTTATTAGTTAACTGAGTAATGTCCTGTTACCCGGTAATTAATCAATTTTCCGCATAATTAAAAATTATCTCAACTTACTTAAAATACTACTTGCTTTTAACATACCTTATACACCTTACTATCATGGCCATGTGGTACCTTGTATGGTACAAGTCCATAAATACCGGATATTTTAGCTCAGGCCATATTTTATCCCCCCATGCCAAACTTTGACGAAACTTATTTTCTTTGATTTAGCTTTCCCTCTCACCTTCACGAATTTACTCATCACTTATTTAAAATAGCATAATTCTTATAATTTCCAAAAAAAATCTTTTTCTTGGGCTGATGTCAATTACCTTACGACAAATCCAACGTACAATACTACAGGTGCAACATTGTCGTAATTTAATACTGCGAAACGTAAAATCATTGTAATATAGTACTACAAGGCGTAATGCCATCGTAATGTAGTACTGTTGGACGTAACATTTATGGAATATTGTGGGGCGTAACATCATTCCCCCCTTTGGAACATTCATCCTCGAATGTTGGCTGACGCTCTTATCATTTTCATAACTTATAGTTCTTATGAATATATTAATACTCTCTTTGCCATTTAGGCAGTTGTTCTGTGTATAAATCCAAAGTCTAGGGAAGTCCCCCCTTTAGTCTTCTTGCTCATATCATGACTTGTGATCGAAATCTTTCTGATCTCGCCACTGCTGCTACCTCCTGTCATGCAGCCTGTATGACCCTGGCTTTGTAAGTGTGCTTATGCGATTCATCTTTCCTTTTTCCTTTTAGCTTTTATTCAATCTCTAGGCCTTACTTTGTAAACATATACAAGTCTTAATAGGATGCCTCTCTGGGCATCTATAGGTGTACTGAAGTTCTTCGCTTAATACTTTGTAGAACTTGCAAATATGGCCATATCTTATTTCATAGATCTGGTTATCCATTCGTATGGCTTTACTGCATCTACATGGGTCATACTATACCATAATTTTTAGTTCAGTTTATCATACTGAGGTATGCTTACCAGACTCCCAGTTATTTTTGTTGCCTATCCTTTAGGCATAAATCTCAGTCCTTTAATGCTCCTTCATTATCGTTCGTCTTAAGAAGGATGGCGTAATCTCATGTCATACTTTGTAACTTGTATCTGTCTATTATTGATTCACCTCAATGTTGATCTACAATCCTCCACTTAAAGACTTGAAACTTCTTACGTAATACATTACTGCTAGGGCTTACGTTGCATTGAGGAATATTTGAAATGATTTCCACAATCGTATTTCATAGTGTCTCATTGTGATTCACCTTATAGGAGTATCCTAGTCTCGTGCCGTCAGTGAAATCTTTTCTCCTTCTCTTCTTCTTCTTCTCTTTTTTTTTTCAAATCATTATTCAAATGAAGGCTCAAATGTCATCCTTTATCTGTCACAGTTACGCCCTCATTTTATTACCAGGTCAGCATTTCATTCTTTCCAAATGCTATTAATCTTAGACTCATTTGAGTTCATTCAGGATATACTAAACTTTCAATAACTTAGAGAAACCATTATCTCTTTTTTCTTCATGGGCTTAATCCTGAGGACTTATCCATTTTGTTATAGCTTGCGACCTACACATCTCTATTTATATTACTTGCAGCCTTTCAACATCCTTGCATCATAGATTTCCTTATGTCATTTTGGGAACGTTAAGCGAGACATCACATCATCTCTAAATAACTCTCCTTTATTCTCTTAGTCAGGATTTTCGATACCTAGAAACCATAGGCTTGAAGACATGCTACTGATGATGCCACTATCATTCCTGGAAACTAAATCCCCACACTTCTAGCCTTCTATCCAAAGCATGAATTGTTCACAACCTTTTACATTTGGGTATCTCGTATGTTGTTCACCTTTACCTTACTTACCTTAAAATCTCGCATCATATCTTCTATCTCTTTCATGACCTCCCTTCCACGTAGGTATAATTCACATCCACAACTTGATGCTCTACTATAACACTTGCCCCTTTGGTGCATACACGATCCGGTGGGAGATTCATACTGACTTCTTATGAGGCCGGTACTTTACTAGCTGGCTCTAACGTAGGGCCATTATAGAATATGGTTATTTTACTATCTCTCTCGTACCTCTGATTTTAAGGGAGATCCTGCAATGTTCTCGATCACGATGTTTCTATTTTTCTGGGTCCAATAATCAAACTCTTGATTTACTTGGGTGGTGTAACTCTTTAGTTTCCTCCTTCTTCTGATCGACCTTTATGTCGGCTTAAGCTATCTTCCGATCTGGGGTTCCTGGTATTATTTATTCTGTTTAGCCTTTCACGGGCGCTGAGGAATATGCATGATACAATCTGTTAATAATTTAATCTTTCGTTTATGCCCTGGGCTCAATTCTTTCTTTTAACGTATACCAGCATCTTCTACGCTGTATATGTTGCATGTATAAAACTCTGAACCTTAAGTGCGTTCATAACGTAACCAACTCTGGATCATTGATCGAATAATTTCTTTCCTTCCATTTTAGCTTTCTTTCAACGTAAGCTATTACTTTTCCTGGTCCTTCTGCCCCCTTGTTGCGTCCATACTTAGCTCATCTTAGTGCCCACACATGCTAGAGTTTCCATGCAACTCATATGATCTCGAATATTACTTTTAATTTTACTTCCCGTTCATTAACCACAGTAGGAGCCACTTTCCTTTGGAGTGCTTACAATGTTGTTGTGAGACTGTTGTTACACGACCATTTCCTCTTTAGGTCGTTGTGCTTAAGTTGAAGCCTTCTTCCTTATTTCCTCAGCTAGTCTTTCGTTGTAGTACTTAGGGAGGATCCTCTGACTCTTGTAAAGATGCGAGCTTATTATATCGTATTCCCGATAGAATTTTTGATGTTCGTGCTCACTTGTAGTTATCCTTATTACTTACCTCCACATCATCTGCTCGTACGCTTGCTTCTGAACTGAAGTTTTGACTGTCTTCCCAGTGGAACTATCTTTTATTTCCGTAACACTCATACGGTACCTTTAACTACCCCAACTCCTATTTGAATATTTCTCAAGTATTACAATGTCATAACTGCGGGGTTGAATTCACTATATTGGGTTTTACTATATTTATCTTGCACGACCTGCTGACTTGTCTATATCCTCTTGACTAGCCATAACTATGATATTCCTGAATCAACTACTAACTACTCGTTGGCCCATTATTATATCAATATCCTACGAAATCTTTCTTGGGTTATTTCCTTGGTCTTAACTTACGTCTTGCACTGGCTCCTTAATTATTAATAACATCTCGGGCAGGAACCCTTACTTTCTCTCCTTGACGTCGCGTTTGCATAATGTTCTGGAATCGTAGCATATCTGTAGGATTTGAATAAGTGTAATATCATCCCTTTCTCATTTTTTTTCGCATTCTTCCTTTAGCATTCCATTGTTACTAGAACCACTTAATTCCTGACTTAATGCCACATCACTCCATATTCCCCCCTTTAGGGGAGTACTAAGATTTATCACTACGATGATCTACCTGTAGATGTTTTACCTCTTCAGCCTTGGCATCTTCTCACATCATCGATGATCCTTACTCGCCTTGCGGTAATCCTTCTGTACCAAGAAAACAAAATTTCTTACTCGCGAGGGTAGCACTTAGTGTAACTGGCACACATAGTCCCTTAAGCTTAACTTTGCTCACATTGCTTGCTTTAGGGAAGTGTCTTCCTGAATGACCATTCTCACAATTTCTCCTGAATCTTCTTCTGTTGTCCATTCTACTATCGCTGGAACAAAATCTCAAATTCTCATGATGCCGACTATTATCAAATCACTCAGTCCCTAATTCACGTTTAGTTTATCCTGTTCACCATCTCATACTGATTTCTATTATTCTGGGGTCTAACTTTTCCTTCTGGTAATCATGTTAGAGTCACGAACTTATTTTTTTGAAATGAGGATATGACTTTATGGCCTATATTTTCTTGATGTCTCAAGGCATGTGACTTCTCGTCTTTTCCTTCACTTGACTATAGACTCTATAATATTGTCATTTTTTTATATACCATTGTCATCCATGTGTCACGTCTCACTCATAATGCTTCATTAACTCTTTTCTTATTTTCTGCTAACATTTCTGTCTATCACTTGATTCTGTAAACTTCAACAAGCTATTCCTTTGCTTTTAGCCCCCCTTTGCTCTATCCATTGGCTCTTCGGGTTGCCAAACATTGTCTCTCTATTAGGGACGGGAGCCATACTAAGATAATATTTATCCCTTCCTGGATTCCAGTGCCTATCTTTGTAGTACTCATATCCAGTTGTACTATTTTAGGGTGCACCATATGGGTGTCTCACAAGGAGATCTACTAGTACATTTGTAATATCCTTCGGAAATGTCAACTAACGCAAGAAATTCTTCACCAATTTGGGTTACCCTAACCCCAGCCGAATTCTGATATCCCGTCCTTTTCTTAACTATACCGGTTAGCCCCCATATGGCATAACTGGATGGGTGTGACCAATTATATATACCTCTGTTACTGTTTAATATAACTCAAAAGGTTTATATTCCTCTTCCTGAATTATAAACACTGTTAACCTTCATTAACTGGGCGCCTCGTACCCTTCTTCATCTTGCTTCTTTTGGTTGCTGAAACTTGTATTTATCTTCTAAATCTCTCATTGTCTTTCACCATAAAGGTGGATAGGTATTCTTGCCTTAAGGCTTCTTATCAAGAAGCTTACACCTTTCAGTATACCCATGATCTGCTAAAGACCTCACATTTACTTATCGTAGGCATCACACAAAAATCGAATTCCTCTGACTCAGCTCTTCCACAGCTATCTCTCTTTCCAGCCGTCTTTCTGGATGTAGGTATCATCTTATTACGAATAAAATAGAATTTCGAAATTTGAATTCTTATAAGTGAGCTCTACCACACGATCTAGAGTAAGAAGAAAGAGTGACAATTCTAAATGCCCTGTAGCCTCCTGCTTATAAGTGTGGTGCACGACACACCCATAAACAAGACTCTACTAGACACGGCTTATAGACTCCCTAGGACAGAACTGCTCTGATACCACTTTTGTCACGACTCAAATCGATGGGCCGCGACGGGCACCCGGTACCTTACGCAACCGAGTACCAACATAACGTATCTTTTCGTATCATACTATCATAAATAACTGCACCGGAGAGGCTGCCGTGAAATAGGTAGAATACAACATGTAATACCAATCTATACATAAGACATACGGGCCTATAAGCCCAAAATAACCACTCGTACACTGAATATAGGCCGACAAGGCCATACAATATCTTACGTACATGACATCTGTCTACAAGCCTCTAAGAATATAAAATTTTCATAAAGGTCGGGAAAGAGTTCCGCCATACCAAATAATACACGTCTAAATCATACTAACCAAACAAGTAACTCCGAAGCAAATGGAGTGCACCAACATCTTCCGCTGAGCTGATAGCCTACTTGGAGAGCTCTCGACCTGTCTATCGGGACCTGCGGGCATGAAACGCAGCGTCCCGAGGTAAAAGGGACGTCAGTACGAATAATGTATTGAGTATGTAAGGCACATAAATAAGTACATAACGGACATGAAAGAAATATAGAGTATAGAGTAATTGACTCAACCTGTAAGTCTGGAAAACTTTGTAAATCATAAAATACTTATAGTATCATGCATATGCGTATGAATGTCATGTCGTGCATAGGTACATGTTTCATAACATCATCAGCCTATGAGGGCATCCCATCATATCATCTCGGCCACTGTGGACAAAATCATCAACGTATACCAGCTGATCAGGTAGTGGTGCGTATATAACGCCGTAACCTTTTCCCATATCCCATATACATATATACGCGTATATAACGCCATCTGGTCATAGGTCAATGTACATGAATGCAATGCATGAAAAGCACGTTAATAAAACCTTTCGGAATGTCATAAATCCATTTTGCCTTTGAGTAATATCATAAAGTAAACTCTTTTCAACTTTCTTATTTTTTTGAGACCCATGAACATATGATAGAATATTATGACACATGGAAATTCAAGAACATAGATATCTCTAATACTTTTATGAATAGAGTCATTTATGGAATTTGTGTATTTGCTTATTTCGTTTGTGTCGTATAGATCATGCCAAAAGAAAGAAGGGATAGCCTTAACATACCTGGGGTAGGGAAAACTCCGTATAATATTCTTTGTAGGAGAATTTGATTGTGAGATTCTCGTTGTTAATACCTTGTAGGAGCTTGAATTTTATGAACGTTTCTAGCGTTCTGCTTATGACCTTGATGTCAAAGATATGAGAAATTAATCTCTTATTGAAAGCTTTGAAGTTGACGTTTTGGATTTGGTTGAAATATGTTTCTGCAAAATGGCTAACACTTGGTTAGGTTGAAAGAAACCTTTTTTGTTGTAAGAATGAATATTATGTTATGGAAAGTCTTTACTGATTTTGAGAATTAAATGAAGGTGTATTTTGCCACCTATACAATGTGGCTAGCTGCCACGTCACTTGGGTGTAATTTTATTAATTTTTATCCACTTATTAGTAAACTGAGTAATGTCATGTTACCCGGTAATTAACCAATTTCCCGCATAATTAAGAATTCTCTCAACTTACTTAAAATACTACTCGATTTTAACATACCTTATACACCTACTATCATGGTCACGTGGTACCTTGTATGGTACTAGTCCATAAATACCGGGTATTTTAGCTCAGGCCATATTTTGTCCCACCATGCCAAACTTTCACGAAACTCATTTTCTTTGATTTAGCTTTCCCTCTCACCTTCACGAATTTACTCATCACTTGTTTAAAATAGCATAGTTCTTATTATTTCCAAAAAAAAAAATCTTTTTCTTGGGCTGATGTCAATTACTTTACGACAAATCCAACGTACAATACTACAGGGTGCAACATTGTCGTAATTTAATACTGTGAAACGTAACACCATCGTAATGTAGTACTCCGCGGCGTAATATCATCGTAATGTAGTACTGCTGGACGTAACATTGACGTAATATTGTGGGGCGTAACACAACTAGTGCCTCAACCAAGTTTAGGTGAGATATTTACCTCAAACAAGCCAAATCAATACTCTAAAATGTCTCCTCGCGCGAATCAACCTCCGAACGTCTCGAATCTAGCCAAAAGCAACTCCAAAATATCAAATAATGTTATAGGAATCAAACCGAAATAATAAAGGTCGAATCTTTAACCAAATGCTCAAAGTCAACTAGGCCTGTATCCCTGAAGGCAACAAAACTCACAAATTCCGATAACACATTCGAATACGAGTCCAACCATACAAGTTTCATCTAAATCCGACTCCAAATCGATGTTCAAAATCCAATTATTCATTTTAGAAAAGTCCCCCCCCCCCCCCCCCGAATTTCTCTTTTAGATTCTCCAATCAAATGCCAAAATCAAAGATAGAATCATGAATAATAATCAAATCCGAGTCAAAAATACTTTTTACTCCAATCCAGGTGGTGAAATCCCTTCAAATGTCGCTCAAATCCGAGCTCCCAATCTCAAAATATAATAAGATGAGCCAAACCTCGAAATATAACAAGTTGTCAGTGAATCCGCATTAGCGGACAAACAGTCGCATCTGTGACACCGCTTATATGTTACAAACCTCGCATCTGCGAGTATTCCTCAATAGGCCACCTATCACATCTGCGACAAACCAGCCGCATCTGCGGCTCCGCATGTGCAGCTCTTCAAGCGAGAAGCGCAAATCCTCAGTCTGGACAAGTTCCGTAGGTGTGCACCTCCAACCATAGGTGCAACTTCACATCTGCGGCCAATCCTCCGCAGATTCGACACGCCAAACCAGCAACCCATGCAAACTCAAAAATGATCCGATATTAATCTGAAACATACCAAAGCCCTTCGGGACCCTGTACGAACATACCAATAAGTCCCAAAATATAACACAGACCTACTCAAGGCTTCAAATCCCATAAAATAACATCAAAACCATGAATCACATCTCAATTCAATCTTAACAAACTATTTCAAATTCTCAAATTCCAAACTTACGCCAAGCACATCTAAATAACTCGTAATCACCTCAAATTTTGCACAGAAGTTTTAAATAATATAACGAACCTATTCCAACTCCTAGAATAACAATCCAAACCCGATAACATCGAAGTCAACTCCTGGTCAAATCCATGAGCTTTCCAAACCTTCAAATTGTCAATATTCGCCAAATAGAGCCAAAATATTCTAAAAATATCCAAATACGAATCTGGGCATACGCCTAATTCCAAAATTACCAAATGAACCTATTGGAACCATCAAAACTCCGATCCGAGGTCAAATACACAAAAGCCAAACTTGGTCAACTCTTCCAACTTAAAGCTTCCAAATTAAGAATCATTCTTCCAAATCAATCTCGAACCACTCGAAAACCAAAATCGACCATACATGCAAGTCATAATACATCATATGAAGCTACTCAAGACCTCAAACCATCAAACGGCATATAAATTCTCAAAGCGACTGGTCAGGTCGTTACACTTAGGAACATACTTAGACATGCTTTGAATTACATTTTACAAGAATAAATAACATAGACATCCTTAACTACTAAGAGTAGAACCATTTATGGAATAACATTACGTTTATGTTTCATTACTTGGATCATACCAAAAGAAAGAATGATTAGCCTTAACATACTTGGTCTTAACTCACTGGCTCAAGAGCTCAACTCATATATGCTTCACAACCTATGCAATAACAAGAATGATACTATCGTCAACCATAAGAACAATTATCCTAATCTCATAACGGAAGGTAACCTATCTAAAAACGAAATGGATAGCATTTTCCCTGATCTTATCATTCCCTCAAGCCTACCATAGGCAAGGTAATACAGCAACACAACCAGCAACTCCTTTAACAAGTTTTACAACCCAAACATCGATACAACGAGCGGCAAGCTCGGCTACGATTATCAAACATACTTCTTTTATATTTTCATATCAATGACAACAACAACAATATGCTCAAGTTACTCCAATAATTTCCAGCCACTTTAAACAACTAAACCAACTCAACAAATCCACATAACACAACATGCGACTCAAATACACCATTCGTCCATTACTTCCATCGTAAAATGACTAAGTATAACTACAACATCAACATGTATACATACATAGAGAGGAAGAGAGGTTTTACCTTGTAATACTTTCATATAATCATAACTATAACTCAGCACCACCTTCAACAACTATACATACCAAGAACAATGTCAAGATGTCATACAATATACTCAACAAGTTGCTTTCATCATCTGCTCTTCAATTTACAACATATAACAACTAACATAATTAAATCATCCAAAATGTCCAGCACACAAACAACCACATTCATATAGTTTCCAGCCTTATATCCATCATAAAAACAACATTAGACAACCCAACACATCTCAAGAACATCACGAATAACTTTCGAGTGCTATCTTGCAACATCTCAACCAAACAACCTAGCTGGGGCTTAGATATGATCAAACTCATATAGGAGAAGAGGAGCTTACCTTTAAACAACAAGAAAAACTCCAAGATCATCTCTCCTTAAACTTGAAAGAACTCACAACTCATCAACAACATTATATAAGTGATCTCCACCACTTCTACAACACTCTTAATGAAGAACTTAGGTGGTTTGGCCTTGGATTTGTGTATGAACCTTTAGGATGTGCTTAGAGAGAGTTTAGAAGTGCCTGGAGGTCTGGTTTTAGTCAAAATGAGACTTGGAGACGAAGGCCACCACTCTGTATAACAGGATAAGCTTCCACCGACTTTGTGGGTCCCAATGGGAGCTGCTTGTGCAGTCTCACAAAAGCACGAATGTCTCTCTACTCCGACGTCGTATCGACGAACGGTTTAATGCATTGGAAACTAAACTCGTAGATCTTTAATTTGGTGGGTGGATCATCCTATAACACCAAGTACATTGAGATAAAAGTTCAGTAACATTAAACCCAAATTTTCAATATTATGAACGTAACTTGCGACAACTTTTGCCGTCTTTTGTTTCACAATTCGCTTGACTTTAAAACTTAATATACGACTATTATATGATTCAAATACCTCATAATATGATCTTCTTTGTATGTTAAGAACTCCTAGTCTTAACCCAAAGATACTGATTATAACATTTTCAACTTGCCGACTTTTTTCTTCGACTCATTCAACTTCTAACCCTCTTAGTACTTGCTGATCATGATCTTAGACATTTGTCCCCTCTAAGGTAACATGATTAACTTTGTATAATCTCAAGAATAATCTCATTTCCGAGCTTATGTCAATTGACTTACGATGTACTTAACGTGTGAAAATACGTGAGGTAACATTCCCAACACACACGTACCCAAAATTTAACATGGTATAGAGTTCGGATTAAAGTTTTAAATTGTCCATATGTTGCTAATGTTAAGTATCACTCATATCTATAATTTCATGATACTAATAAGAACACTATTCACTCCTCCTCCACCCCCACCCACCCACCCACCCACACACACAAAAGATAAAATATGGCACAGAGTTAGGAGTAAAGTTTTAATTGATTGAAGAACAAAAAATTATTAAAATTAGCTGACATAAGCCTCTTTTAACACATTTGGGCGCGAGTGAATTGAAGAGACTCCACCTACCTCTTTTCTTTTCATTTCCTCCACAACTTCACCAAACCATGATATGCAATCAGTATAATATTATTATTGCTGCTATATAAGCACGTTTACCTATACAATTAACAGCAAAGATACTCCCCGCCATTCAAGAATCCATTAATCCAAGAATGTGTTCACCTTATTAGATTCTGCTGATGCTCTTTTCAGATTGACCTTTCAGGTACTTTTCCTTTTGGATATTTTCCCTTTTACAGTATCAAATTTATCAGGGTTTCTTTGTATTTTTCCCTCTTCATTCTTGGTTTTGCTTTTATTGAAATCTTGAACTTTCACATATGAAGTTACAGAAGAAGTGATAATGAAGCTGGATTTTGGAGTAAAAGTTTAACTTGGTGTTTGAATTTTTGCAGAATTTGTTGTTGCTGAGCTAAAATGGCAGCTCTTAAGCTCTCAGGTGCAGTAAAGATTGGAACTAGTAGTAGGGAATGTGCAAGAAGAAGCTTAAAGAAAGTTTTTCTAGTTAAAACTTCAACAAGGAATAATTATGTTGGATCAAGATTTGTGAAGAGGTCGAGATTGGACAATGTTGTTAAGAATTGTGGGTTAGTGAATGATGAACATTCTGTAGATTCTTCTAATCTTGAAGAAAAATTTGGCTCAACTAGAGACCAACTCTTAACTGCAGGAGCAATGTAAGATTTCCATCTTAGCTCTTTTTTCTTTTACCTCTTTTTTCTTTCAGTTAGTTTAATTTTGTGACAAAAGATAATTTTGTGGCTCTACTATTACAACCTTAGAGGTAAAGTTTAGTGATCATACGTGAAATTAACAAAGGCTAGGATGTAAAGATTGAAAAGCCTCCATGTTAATCTGTTTTTACAAACTTCTGTGTGGAAAACTCTTTTGTGCAAATTGGAGATGTTACACTTACATAGGGGAATCAAATAGTGTTCATCTTTTGGTATATCTTTGTTTGACTGTATAATTTATGCATTGGTTACCAGCACAAAAAGATATGTTTGTGTGAGAATGTGATGGGAAATTTCTAAGTTCTATGCCTCAGTGCATTGCCAGGAACTTCTACCGAACAATTCCCAACTCAGGATGTACAAACCGAGCTTATAATGCTTTCTTTGCCTGCTATTGCTGGTCAAGCAATTGAACCGCTGGCACAACTAATGGAGACAGCTTATATTGGACGAATGGGTTAGTTATTGTCCAATCTTCCATTTTGTTTATGCTTCTGCCCCCATTTACTGCATTATATTGCTAGTATTATCCTGTTATTTCTCTCCTTTGAGAATGGTTTCTTTGTTTGTTGCTAAATGCACTCATTAATTGATCTCACTTGAGATAATATGTCACGCAATGCTGGTTACTGCTTTGGTTGAGCTTCCTAACTTATTCTGAGAAATAAATTTAAGACAGTAAAACTTCAGTCTTCCTGTTGATTTTGTTCTGTGAACTTCGAAATTCAGTGCATTCTTTCAAGAAATTGCTTTGTTGAATTCTTTACAGAGAAACGAGAGTTCCACAAGGTTCTTGCTTGGATTTTGAGGATTTTACTGAATGGTCCTTCAAACTTTTTGCCATTTACTTTTTTGGTTGGCGCATGCATCATTTTCCTAACTCAATCTTTGTATTATTTTTTTCATTGTTGCAGTATTTCTATAGATAAATGTTTATTGGAGATAGTGGACTCCACTTCATACCTGACTAGCTCTTTGCTTTGATTAAAGGTGCATTGGAGTTGGCATCAGCTGGCATTTCTGTATCAATCTTTAACATAATATCGAAGGTGTTCAACATCCCTCTCCTGAGTGTGGCAACATCATTCGTGGCAGAAGACATCTCCAAGTATGCTGATGAGGATTCAGCTGCTGGTAAATTTGCATAGGTGCTAAAGGGGGATCTCCTTATAAGCATGTCACTTGTTAATTACACATATTCACAGTCACACATTTATCTATATATCTATACAGATGGTAAATAATTACTCCCTCCGTTCCAACTTATGTTAACCTTTTTCACTTTTCGAGAGTCAATTTGACTAATCTTTGAAGCTAAATTGGATTAAATTAACTCAATATTTTAAAGTTAAAATTTGGACATTCAAAAACTATACGAAAAATACTATAAGTTGCAATTCTTTTCACGTCAATATGATGTAAAAATGCATTTCAAAATGTTGGTCAAAGTTTACATAGTTTGAATCTAGAAAAGCGAAAAGGTTCATATAAACTGGAATGGAGGGAGTAATAGATTAACATTATTTAATTAGCACTGCCTCTGAAACAGCAAAGTGTTTCCTGAAACAGCTGAAAGAAAGGCACTTCCATCTGTCTCCACTGCCTTAGTTTTATCTGCTGGAATTGGTTTGATTGAAGCCGCAGCAATGTATCTGGGCACTGGACCCTTTCTCAGCATCATGGGTTTATCAACGGTAAACAATCCTCACTGAAATGCATTTGAATAGGTTGATGTGTTGTTTAAATGCTATTATATTTTAAGCTTGTGTACTTGCCCATCACAGACCGGCATATATGCTTGCTGATTGAAATTTGATTATGATAACTAGATTATTTTGAACCTTTATCAACAGGATTCAACCATGCGTATTCCAGCAGAGCATTTTCTTAAACTTAGAGCGCTTGGTGCTCCAGCTGTAGTGCTTTATCTGGCTGTGCAAGGCATCTTTCGTGGTTTTAAGGACACAAGAACCCCTGTAATATGTTTAGGCAAGTCTTCTAAACTATTGGTAGAATATTCAAGAGAAGAGTTTTACAATTTAGGTGTTAACCTGTTTGGTTTATACAAAATACAACTCCCTGGCCCAACTCAACCAACTTTTTCTTTTTCATTTAATGCCTTTGTGTACGTTGCATTACTGCTAACATTCATCTTGAGGAAGTTGCTGTCTGCTTCATTGCATGCCTTCAAATAGCAGTTTGCAATCAGTAGATGAATGTGTGTACTAAATTTTCGGGATTGTAGATATGTTACTGTACAATATATCTCCACATCTAAGTAGAGCACCTACTTTGCTTTTATTCTATGTAATGACATGTTGAGCGTCAAGTCATGTACTAATCAATCATAGAAAAACATTGTAACAGAAAATTTATATTGAGCTATATCTGAAAAGAAATAGCTCTTGGCAAAGTAGTATTTACCTTTTGGTTTGTAGTGTCACTAAATATTAGACGAAGAAACTTCCTCAGAATATTTCTCCACGTGAAAGAAGCTAAGCTGTCTCTTGCTCTGTTAGTTGAGCATACATTTTATTTTATTTTATTGAAGATATGAATAACTAGGCATTCTATCAATATCCTTTAATTTTTTTCTCTAACTTTAACTGGTGGAGAATGTGTGGATATTGCAGGGTTAGGGAATCTGTCAGCTGTATTCTTCTTTCCCATCTTCATGTATATTTTTCAACTGGGCATCACTGGTGCAGCCATTTCTACCGTCTTATCTCAGTATGTTCCTGGGAAGTTCTACTTTGTTTTTCCATAACAACGTCTGGAAAATAAATTAATGACTTTAAATTGCAGATACATTGTGGCCATTTTGATGTTATGGCATCTTAATAAAAAGACTGTATTGCTGCTGCCAAGCATTAAGAACTTGCAACTTGGTGGCTATTTAAAATCTGGTATGTGATTTTTGTTGAGCTAATTAATCCCTTGTACGAGTTTTTCTATCAAATTGTCCAAGCTGTTGTGTATGACTTACTATGTTGGTGCATGATAATCAAGAAAAAACAAGACATTCATTCAACTGCTGCTCCCAGTACCTTAGGTTAGCTTAAACAAGTCTGTTCTCAGAAAATTTCAGACTTCAGATTATAGTTACAGTCGTCGCCGTAAGAGTTGTAAAACAATTACTTGAGTTAGAAGCTTAGTTACTAAAGAGGAATGATGCTTTCATGTAAGTTTCACTGTAGTTGAAACTTCTGGAAATTCTAGGAAGAAACAAAAAATTAATCAAAAAGCTTCATAACATGATCTAATTCTTTCTACTTTGAAGTTGAATTTCTAGTATTAGCTGTTCTGATGATTAATTCATCAAAAATGATGTTCCTGTAAGTAAGCTAGTCCGTTTATTATTGGAGAGTCTGAATCTCTCGTGTTAGTATCTGTGGGGAGTAAGTTTCGAACTTTCATGTGGCATTAGGTGGTTTTCTTCTTGGGAGAACTCTAGCTGCTGTTCTTACAGTAACTTTGAGCACATCAATGGCGGCTCGATTAGGAGCAATACCCATGGCGGCCCATCAGATATGCTTGCAAGTATGGTTGTCTGCCTCGCTATTGGCAGATGCCCAAGCTGCATCTGGTCAGGTAAGCATTTTTTTACCCTCTCTTTATTCATCTGTTTCCATTATGAATGAGTTTGCAATTACATTTGCATGCTGATGATGGAAACAATGATAACTGAATTTATGAGCTAATAAACCTGCATGGAACATTTTCAGTAATTCCGATTTGGATGTTAAAGCTTTCTTTGGAACACTTTAGGTCTTTGTCATAAAAACAAAGACACTGGACAAGTCAGTAGTGCTCAGCAGACTTCAGTTGAATTTATGAGCTAATAAACCTGCTTTTTATTTCGATAAGTAAACCATTTTGTTTAATTTCATTTTGTTGAAATCGCACCTAAATCTGTTTACACTGCGAAGTCCAATCTTGTATTTCTATTTAACATTTTGCTTTGTTCACTGTGGTTCTAATCCTGTACGAGATATTCTGCAAAACATCAAAGCATGACAAGTATATGTCCTCATTGAAGAAATCTTTATGACTTTTACTGTATGACAAACATAGATTTTCGTTTTTCATTTTGCAGGCTCTCATTGCAAGTTCTTTTGCAAGACGGGACTACAGCCGAGTTAAATTGATCACACATGTAGCTTTAAAGGTTAGATAGACTTTTTTTGCATCTTATAGCTCTCCTAGATGGAAAAAAAGTCGAGACATCCTTAGCTGTTTCCTGTTTTCTTCTCTCTCTCTCTCTCTCTCTCTCTCTCTCTCTCTCTCTCTCTCTCCTTATTATCTTCTTTTTCTTTAATCTCTTTTAAGTTTTTAACAAAGTGCACTTGGCATTTTCAGACTGGATTAGCTACTGGGGTTTTGTTAGCCATTATTTTGGGTCTGTCCTTTCCTTCTTTTGCGAAGTGCTTCACAAACGACTCTCAAGTTCTAGATATCGTTAGATCTGGTTTACTGGTATGCTTTATCTATTCTGCACTTAGTTTATGTGTTCCTTTCATTGCATCTTCCTCAGCATTTTGTGTCCAATTTCTTACAGTTTGTCAGTGCCAGTCAACCCCTTAATGCTCTAGCCTATATCTTTGATGGGCTCCACTATGGTGTTTCAGATTTCCCATTTGCAGCTATCTCCATGGTAAGCAACCTCTATAAAAATGGTACAATAATTAAAAGAAAATACGAACTTTGTACTGACGTTTCCTCACAATTTGTAGATGATCGTGGGTGCACTCTCTTCAGTGTTTCTGCTTTATGCTACTCCTATAATTGGTCTTCCAGGAGTTTGGTCGGGTTTGACTATTTTCATGGGATTGCGCTCTGTGGCTGGTTTCATGAGGTAATTTAACTACCAAATAAACTACTATATGTAGACTAGGAACTTACAATCTCGAACCTAGACCTGTTTGATTATTCTCGACTTCTTGGCATTTAGAAGCCTTCTAAAATGTCAAATTCCCCGTAAATCTGGTGAACTCGTTCCCCAGCATCTTTTCGGATCTCTATTCCCACATTTATATGCATCTCTTTTACAAAAGAAATGAAGGCCAACGTTTTCTTTTTAGTTACTTTTCAAATCTACAATTTTCTTTGGGTGTTTTAGGGTGGGGGTGGGGGGGAGGGTTGACTGGTTGAATCTACAACACGTTGACAAGAGCATCATTTTTTCTAAAATATAAATAAGAGCCATAGTCAAGGGCCTTTTGGTTTAACAATATGTTCTGTGGAAATTGAATATGTTGTTAGATTCTACATTCTGAAGTACCTTCCATCCAGGACCATTGCTTCACTCTGTTTGCATAATTCTTAATTCATGTTTCTATTTTAGATTATCAGCGAAGAATGGTCCATGGTGGTTCTTACAGGACTCACAAGAAAATGAGGTCAGTTGACTTTAACTTTCAATATGGTTCACTAGTCAGGTCACAACATGCACTAATGTTGATGTATTGGCTTCTCTTTAAAATTTTAACTTCTAGATGGAATGTCATGAATGCTGGAATCTGTATAACACATGCAACCCACATCCACCTCTTTCCACCCCTACTTACCACCACAGCCCCAAAAAAATGAAATTGAAATTGTAACTAGATTCTGGCAATTGAAGAAGGATCTCGGATACTTGGCAAAATATGAACCGCTTTAATACTTGTATTGCTGCATTAGGGGCCGAGGGAGAAGAAAGGGGGTTTAATTATAGGAGTCGAGCCATGACCTAAAGCATTATTTCAACCCCCTTTGTCACACTCTGGTAGCCTTCATTATTATGTTAATGGAATTCAACAATCGATATATATACATAAAAGAGATTTTCACCTATACACAGTTTAATTTTCTGACAAAGGGTATCAATTAATCACCTTTAGGCCAATGTGGCTCCATTACTGGCTTGCCCCTCTATGCAGCAGTAAGAAGAAAAATCCTACTGCTTGCAAGCGTACCTATTAGGGTCGTTTGGTTGTGAAGAAGTTATACCGGATTATGGTGATGGGATTATAATATGAAGATCAGGTAATGACAGGACTATTTAGTGAATATACTTTTATTGATAGATGTTTGTTTCATTGGACTGAAAATGGGAGATACGGGATATAATATAAACATGTGTTTTGTTTCAAACTAGATAAGTTGGGACTAATCTTGGATTTTTAAAGGACTTTGTTAGAAGAGCTTTGGAGAAGGGAATCATTCATTTTGGTGTTTTATCCAAGGTTTGTTATGATGTTGGTACAAAAATAATACCATAATTGTGGTATAAATAATCCTTGAATTGCTAATCACAAAATGGAAAATTCAACCAAACGCGGGATAAAATAATCCCGCATTTATCCCAAAATTGTTAACTTATCCCACAAACCAAACGACCCCTTACTGAATTGCCCTTACCTTATGCAAATTTGGAATTATTTGTACTTTCGCCTTCCATTTACGCCAAATTTATGCCGTCTTTTCATGTGCATCTTTTGTCATGAGTTCCACTTTCTTATGTTCCTTCATTTCTAGGTTGCAATATCATAGGAACGTGTTGAGATTAAAGGCTGCATGATTTTCAAATGAAGTTAAAGCTTAAGGCAATGGAGCTACTATTGAACAACATACCCAACATAGATCAGCTGTGGTGTAAAATTTTGCAACTTTAGCTACCTGGAGTAGAATCATCTGGTACTGTTCTACTCAAACCTTAGGACTTCATAGCCTCTATTTTTCTTACAACGTTTGTATCTTTTGAAGCCACAGATACCCTGTAAATTTCATTTGATAGATAAATGGAAGAAAAATCTTGGTCTGTTTCTAGTATGTGTAGATCAAATTGAACAGAAGACTTGAAGTTTAGCGAGAAAATGTAGAACAGAAAAATAAAATAAAACAAACTTCATGAGTGGATAATCTCATGTTCAATCTGCATAGCTAGAAAGTTTTTTCTTTCTGGATTTTATTTATATTCATTGACAGTGTAATCAAATTTTGTTTTTCAAGTTATTACTTCCATTAATTATGGTTGATTACCCGTAATTACTTTTTTAATGACATGATAGTCTAATTACGTTTACTCTATTAGTATAGTTAACCTGTATTATTGCAGTGTATCCCAATTTATGGTACAGATCATTTTTCTTGCTGGAACATAACATAAAGTAGAAATCAGTGTTATTACCAGCAATGTCCAGTATTGAACTTATTGGCATGAAAGAATGATCCACAGACTATTTAGCAGATGACTTCATAAAGTCAATCCCTGTCCTGCCGCTTCAATTCGTTCAGAATAGACTGCCCAAGGCTTTTGCTTTCTCCCTTAGGATAAATTTCTCTATCTTTCCAGTCGATGTTTTGGGGAGATCTTGAAATATTACTGTCCGGGGTGCCATGTAATGAGGCAAATTATCCCTGCAGAAGTTGATAATGTCTTTATCACTAACATTAAATCCCTCCTTCTAACTTCACAAATGCATAAGGTGTCTGTCCCCAGTGGTTATCTGGTCGTGCGACTACGGCTGCTTCAAACACTGCTGGATGTCTATACAGGGCTCTTTCCACCTCAACTGTGCTTATATTTTCTCCACCAGAGATTATGATGTCTTTTAACCGATCCTTAACGTCTATATAACCATCAGGATGTTTAACAGCAAGATCACCAGTATGAAACCATCCACCTCTAAAAGCTTCTTCTGTTGCTTTGACATCTTTCAGATAACCACTCATAACTGTATTCCCTCTAAACATAACTTCTCCCATTGTTACACCATCCGCGGGCACCTTCTCCATGGTGGCAGAATCTCTTACATCAACTTCCTCTAAACAAAGATGTTGCACTTCTTGTCTTGCTTTCAGTGTAAATCTTTCATCTGGAGGCAAAGAATCCCACTCAGGCTTCCACAAACAATATGTACCTGAAAGGTTAATTTCACGTATTATGACCGGATTTTATCAACTGCACAGTAAAATCACAAATTTGTTTTTGTCACGATAATGTAACTGAACTTTACCAATGACAACAATAAAGTCATAGAACTGTTTTTGTGACTTAACTTTTATAGTAGGTTAAGTTCAGTGATCATACATGAAATTGATCTTGTACCTGGACCATATGTCTCTGTTAGTCCATATAAGTGATTTACTCCAAATCCCAACTCCTCCATTCTGGAAAGGATTTGTGGAGGTGGTGGTGAACCCCCTGTCATAATCTTAACCTTGTGTGGAAGTGGCTTCTGGTCACGCGGCGATGAATTCACTATCATGTTCAAGACAGTAGGTGCCCCTCCCATATATGTCACCTTGTACAATGAAATATTTTCAAGTATTTCTTTTGCAGATACATGTCTTAGACAAACATTAGTGCCACCAAATGCAGCTAGAGCCCAAATGAGGCACCATCCATTGCAGTGAAATGTTGGGACAGTCCAAAGATAAATAGGTAATGAACTCATCATGAAGCAAAAATGTGGCAATAGAATTAAGATATGCACCTCTATGACTGTAAACAACTCATTTAGGTTTTGATGTTGTTCCAGAAGTATAGTTAATGCTAATAGGGTCAAATTCACTTATTGGCCACCTTATAGAAAAATCACTATGGCCACTTTTGAGGAGACTTTTCATATTCATAAGTGTTAGAGTTGTCAATATTGTCAGAGATTACAACAAGAAGAGGTGGTTGTGTTTTCTTGATAGCAAGAAAAGAAATTGCTCCTTGAGCAAGTTGGAGCAGCTGTTGATCCACAAATATACTTTTGCTTCTGAATGCATTAACAGTGTTGATATCATAGCTGAATCAAGTCGTGTGTTTAATGTACAAAGAACTGCTCCAGCCATTGGTACTGCAAAATGCAGCTCTTGCATTGCTGGTACATTAGGAGCTAGTGTTGCAACCTACAGAATGTCAAATACATAAAATTGAGGAACTAAATCATGTAAGTTATTGTGTCATTATTATTAAATTGGTGCAACAAGAAAGAAATTGATTAAACACCAAAAGAGTAAATATCAAGAGAGTTTAAGTTTTATGCACTGACTGTTTAAGAAATATTTACACAATTAGGTTACTTAAATGTAATTACAGGTAAATCTATTTAATAAGTAAGTATATGCACTAGTAACCTACAAATCATAGTAAATAACATGGTATAACTGATTAAGTTGTTTTTACACTAAGGGTGTGTTTGGTATAACGGAAAATGTTTTCCGTGGAAAATATTTTCTTGGAAAATAAGTAGTAATCCTATTCATTTTCCGGTGTTTGGTACGCAAATTACGGAAAATGACTTCTCAAGAGTATTCATAAATAATTTAGATATAATAAACATGAAGCCATAAACTTCCAAACCAACAACCTTCCGAACCCACATTTTTCATAAACTTTCGAAACCGCGGAATTCCTAACCCGTAAATTTTATAATTTCTAAACCCGTAAACTTCCAAACAAATAAACCTCCGAACTCATAACTTTGAAACTTGTAAAATTTTGAACCTTTAAACCGATAAATAAAAAAACTAAAACTGAAAATATATTAAAAAATCCTTTTGTCGGGGGGGGGGGGGGGGAGGGCAGGGGTGGGGTGGGGTGGGAAAAACGAAAAAAATAGAATTTGAAATTACAAAAGAAAAAAAAGTAAAAAAAGTTTTTGTGCGGGGCGAGGGGGGAGGACACAGTTGGGGGGTGGGGTGGGGTGGAGGGGTAGTAGGGTGGGTGTAACAGAAAAACTGAAATTTAAGTAAAAAAAAAAAAAAAACCGTTTTTGGAGAAAGGGGGTGGGGGTAGGTTGGTGAGAGTAGAGAAGGTTGAGAAGGAGTTTTGGAAAAACATTTTCCTCCAATTGGAGGAAAATAAGTTCATAAGGGAAAATGTTTTCCAAAACATTTAAACCAACCAAACATGGGAAAATTGAAAAACATTTTCAGGAAAATGTTTTCCTTCGTACCAAACGCACCCTAAGTGTATATAACTTAAAATCCAATTTGAAGTAAGTTTTTGCCAATGAGTTTCTTCCCAAATTTTTTGTTAAATAGCAAATTAATTAATGCATAATTTCTAGCCATGTAACACTGTTAACATCTCAAATGACAGAATTAAAATCATTTCTTAATGGGATATATCATGAACAAGTTGACATAAAATCTTACCACATCACCACGAGAAATCCCCAACTGAACCAAAGCAGAAGCAAGCTTTATACACCTAGCATAGGTCTCTTTCCAAGTGTACGTCACAGAGGAACCATAGATAAAAAAAAAAAAAAGATAATCTATCACTAAAAACATTAGCTGCTCTCTCCAAGAAACTTATGGGTGTCAATGGAACATAATTTGCATCACATTTGATCATACCCTCCACGGATGGCCATGGCTCAGAAACTTGATGATCATGATCCCCAGAAAGCCGGCACAACCTCTTAGACGTCTTCAATGTCTTAGGAAAAAATTCTGACTACGCCACTGCAAACCTGAGCTTGATTAGGACCATTAAAGAACCATTTTGAGTCCTTGAAAAAGTGACTCATGTTGAATAAGGATAGCATTTCCAAAAATATTGGAAAATAGTAAAAAATTATTTTTATTTTGATTTGCTAAAATAAACAAGTAAAAGAGAAAATATAATTTTAATATAGTGAACAAGTAAAAATTGGAGTACAAGTGTGAGAAGTCTTCCTTTTTTCGTGTCCAAATTGTGTCATATGAATTGCATATGTATTTGATATTTCCCTTTGTAGAACCAACAAATAAATTAGGAAACCGAGTAGTAGGCTCGAGGTTTTAACTGCGTACCGATAGCCTTTTGCTTGATATATTAACTGCGTACCGATAGCCTTTTGCTTGCTATATATCACGTGAAATAAGCTTCCTAGGGAGTAGGTTGGGCGAAAATTGTATCACAATTAAAATCATACGACATTATCAACCATCCATTTTAAGGTGTGATCTATATTATGAGTTCAGAGTTCGACAACTTCTTCCGTGTAAAATCAAACTTTGACTTTTAACCTATTTTTTATTTATTTATTATATGTACAGTTTTAATAGTTACTTAAAACTACAGTATTAATCAAAACGTAATATACAATTTTCTAACTCTTCAAGTAATAATATGGAGGCAGTTGTTGTCAAAAACTGTATTGCTGTAAAATTGATAAAACAATAAACTTTTTGAAAAATAGAAACAGAAAGTTAGTAAAACTAGAACGTTAAAATATATTCTGAAAACAGTATAGTAACTTCAAAATAAATTCTGAAAATAGTATAGGAATAAATCGAGCACACTGAATACACACTGTGTCCTTAAGAAAATTATTCCTCTCAAGTACCCAAGGTTCGGGAATATATCTTCCTAGGATAGAACGATTTAACTCACCGGAGTGTTGGTACCAAAAACGCCGAAAGATCAGAAAATTTCGTAAGTAAATATTCTGGGATTTGAAGGAATATTTATAGCCAATTTGGTAACAGGTTTGACACTGTTTCAGAACAGCTATAGCTGTTGAATTTTCGTTAATTAATTAATTAATTATTGGAAAAGAATTTTGTGCCGAAGCCGAGCGACGACGGCGCAAGGCTTGCCTTCTTCTTAACTCTTTAAGAGCTAAAAGATGAGCTTCTCTATATATACACAAAGATTTTCTTTCCTTCTACCAATGAGGGACAAAGTGCATTAGTAAAGTGAACTCATTCAAATTTCACTTCCCTCCGTTTCTTTTCTCATCATTTTCCATTCACACCTCTTTTGTTATTTGTTATTAATAATAAAACCCAACAGTAGTAGTATTTTTCTTTTGCACGATCCAATAGAATATAATTTGTTTACATCATAACTTGATCTCTCTTAACATTAGTTAAACTAACGTCAATCAGTGTGATTGAATCTTTACATCATAACTTGATCTCTCTTAACATTAGTTAAACTAACGTCAATCAATGTGATAGAGTTTAATTTGCTTACATCAATGCGATTATGATCTCTTTCATTAAGGAAAAAAGAGTTTAATTTGCATAAACACTCTTTGTGCTCGATTCAGAACGTTTTCTAAAATTTAGTTAATGTGTTCAAAAGTGGTAAATGTAAAACGTATGGTGTAAAAACTCTGCCTTTTCAGTCTTTATATTCTTCACGTACATGTTTGAGTTTCCTTTACTGTGCTATCATTACTCCATCTTAATTTGGTTTAAATAAAAAAATAAAAAATCATAATTTGGTTTTTTTTTTTAAAAAAAATTACTAGTACCTACTAAAATATGGACCAGCATTGTACTCATCAATTCACACAGAATTACTTTTGTGGTTGTCATTATTGTATGATATTTATATTCCTTTTATTTCAACCTCCAATACATTTCTTTTATAGTAAGTTCAATCTGTTTCTTACTTATCTCTAGTAATTAAAGATAAAAATATTAGATTCGGTTAGTAAAAATTGAGAAAGTCCATTCGTTCTTAGGCAAATCTGGCATTCACTACTAGAAATCCGGTAAAAAGCGACCACAAAAAGCGACCAATAAAGCGACCAAAGTTGGTCGCTTATAGGCCCAAAAGCGACCAAAAAGCGATCAAACATGCCTGGTCGCTATATTGATGGTCTCTTTTATTTAGGGACCAAACTTGGTCGCTAATTAGCGACCAACACTGGTCTCTAAGCTAAATGGACCAAATATTCTGGATATTGACTATAGAGACCAACTTTGGTCGCTTTATTAATTTAATAATATAAATTTGGCGACCAAAGTTGGTCTCTAAATATAAAATACTTTATTTATTTATTTATTATTAATCATTAAGAAGCGACCAACTTTGGTCTCTAACCCAAATATTATATTTTAAAATCTGGAAACTAGAGACCAAGGTTGGTCGCTTTTTATTCAATAATTTATATATTTTATTAAACTAGCGACCAACTTTGGTCCCTAAATACATGAATTTAATTATTTTTTGTACTTTTAGTCGTACCAAAGTTGGTCGTCTATATCTACCAGAAATTTTGTTTTTTTAACGTAAATTAACGACCAAGTTTGGTCGCTTTTTGTAGAAATCTGGGTAAGTAGCGACCAACGCTGGTCGCTATTCTCCAGAAATTTATTTTTTTTGAACGTGAAAAGCGACCAAATAGAGACCAATGTTGGTCGCTTTTCTGTGTATTATTTTGGCAGAAACTGTCTGTTTTGGCAGCTACACCACCTGCCAGTCATACCAAAACCCTAACAAGCAACAACAACAACAATTCAAACAACAATTCCAATAAGAATACCAAACAATAACCCAACAACAACAACAACAACACAAAAACAACATTAAAAGCTACATTAAAACCAAGAAAGTGTAAATTTCAATAGAACTACCAAACTAAGTTAACTCTTATTACAACCCAATGGAAAACAAATTGTATTTTTCTAGTTCAAATTGTCTAAAATTCATTAATTGTTTGGTACATCATTATCATCACCCTCTGATGAAGTTTCATCATCATCACGGTATTGAGAAGGGTCTATTTGTCGATGATGGGAAGAATGATCACGGGGAGGACGGGAGGAACGGCCACTTGGAGGACGGGACGAACGAGCACGGGGACGGGCAGCCTCTGGCGATGATGGCCGAGATCGGGGAATCGAAAAAGATCCAGCTAGGAGATTTTTGATCTGCTCTTGCATGCCCTGGCACTGAGCGACCACGCCAATGTACTGAGCATCTCTAAGCTTTTCTCTTTCCTTGGACGCTTCTAGCTCGGATGTGAGCTTTGTCACAGTCTCCCGCATAGCGGAGAGGCTCTCCCCATCAAGTTGCTCGGCTTGCGAGGAAGTCCCTATTCCTTGCATTCCACACCTATAGCGATGGAATATCTTAGTAGGAAGGCCGTATACCTTCCCCCATTTTGGACCGCCTGCAGCCCGCGTCCATAGTCTTTCAACATTCTCGGCCGAAAGTTTGAATGGCGCGCCCGACTCATGGTGGCTGGCTGCGTATGAATTCCTCAGCTTCAACTCTGAAGCGATCCTATAAGAAAACGTAATTTGAATTTGAATTTCAAAATTTATATAAAAGTAAATGAAAATACTTAATGAAAAGTGAAAACTTACATGTACAGTCGAGGCTCGTCCCTCGACCCACCTTTCTTCATCCGTCTCTTTCTTCTTCTTCACAATATGAGTCTCCTTGAATAGCTCATCTTGGTTCATCTGACGGCCCAACTTCTTTTCCTGAAAACTCATAAATTTTAATTAATAAATAGAATAGATATACTTTGAAAATTAAAATAAATTAAGCAATTACGTACCATTCTTCTTTTTATTGTCCCCAGGCTGACCGCACCTCCAGTGTGCAAGGATCCTCCCTTCTCAGATGCGCGAGCTTTCTTTCCCTTTTCGCTCTTCTGTAAGAACTCTGCAGTAAGCCATTGCCTTTGCAAATCATCCCAAAACTCTTGAAGCAACCAGCCAGGCTTCTGGTTCAGCTGTCTAGCTATGGAGAAAGAATGCGACAACCGCTTGCGAGCTTTGAGATTAAAATTTGCAGCCACGTCCGCGCTATACTGGTGTTCCCATACACACTTGCTCTGTATTTCAAAAGTTAAATATTATATGAAAATATCATAAATATAAATAATTATACTGCTTAAAAGAACATTTATACCTTAAATTCATTGAAAATTGCCTCCTTCAGTGAGAATGGGAATTCACGCCAAGACGCATAAGGGGCATCATAAAGCTTTCTGGTTGCTTTGGTGATTATCCTCGTAGTAATATTACTCGGGAGGAACCTGCAATTTAATAAATAAAACAAATTAATATCTTAGTAAAAACTGTACAAAAAAATAAACATAAAAATAACAAATAACTCTTACCCATCACCCTCAGGGACTATGATGATCCTGCCATACTGATCATAATGCACCTCCTCGTCAGCAGCAGTAGCAGCATCAGCATCATCGTCCGAAACATGTGTATCAGAGGCATGTGTGGAAGGAGTAGGGGGGTCAGAGCTACTATCCCGCAAACGAAGGCCTCCAATAGGTGGAGTCGCTGATGAAGATAGATGTGATCCCTGTGACTGCGACATAGCTGCACGGATCGCAAGTGGCTGTGATACTGACTGCTGTGACCCGACTGGCTGTGACGCTGATGGCTGTGATCCATGTGGCTGTGACATGGATCGATGCGATCCATGTGATGCTGCTGGGTGGGATCCACGTGGTAGTGAGGCAGGTGGACTGTATGTCGGACGCACAGTCCGATGGCCCTGTGAAGAAACACCCGGGGTCTGCACGAAGGTGTAGGGCTGGTGATGCTGTGGCAGCTCAGTATAGCCATGGGGTAGAGGCTGTGGCATAGTGATAGGCAAATCAGAAGAGGGTGTAAAAGATTGATGAGTAGTATATTCTACCCTCCTCTTTTGCTTCCTAGCCTTATCTCGACCCCGAGAACCACTACCTTCATTGTTACCTCGACCCTTGCCTGTCATCTGCATAATATAATACATATTTAGATTGAAACATATAAGGAAACTATCTATAAACGAGAGTTATCGAAGAAACCAACTTTTTAAAGCTCATCGACGTATTCTTCCTCGTCAGAGAATTCTTCTTCCTCGTCAGAGAATTCTTCTTCCTCACTAGTTTGAGCTTCATCAGTTGATTCTTCTTCCTCGTTTTCTATAATTCTTACTTCATTTATATCAACTTCTTCCAATATGTGTTCAGGATGTTCCAAATTATTTTCTAAAAGTTCGTCCACTATTTGGTGAACACTGGAGATATCGTTTTGATATGCAACATCCAATACATTCTCGACTTCGACCCTACCTACAGGCTTAGTTTTGATTACAACCCACCAATCGGACTTATTCTGCCTCAATGGATAAGGAGCATAATACACTTGCCTAACATTATGTGCAATTATGAAAGGATCATAGCGATTATACTCCCTCGTATGATTAACCTCAATTATGTTGTATTGATTGTGTACTCTCGTACCTCTTGTTGGATTTGGGTCAAACCACTTGCATCTAAAGAGAATAATTTTCTTAAATGGCCAACTTGAATATTCTAGTTCTATTATTTCTTTGAGCACACCATAATAATCAATATCTCCAACTTGGTTGCCATCACCACCTTAAACCCACACCCCACTGTTGTTGCTTTTTTTATTTTTAGAGCAATCCTCTGTATTAAACTTATAACCATTCACAACGTACTTGGAATATGTTGTGACCTCAACACCAGGTCCCCAAGATATATCTTTCAAAAATTGATTTACATCATTATTTGGATCATTTACCTACATATTGTTAACAAAATTCATAAGTTAGCATAACTTCCAAACATTGTTTACCTACATAGTGTTAGAATATTTTAAGGATATACTTACAAATTGTTTGAACCACTTATCAAATGTCGTATATACACCATCTTGGCCAAGTTGACCCACGAAGTGACTGTGACACATCAAATATTTTTAGTAGTTGCATTGAGATGTAATCACAGTAAATTTTGTATTTTGATAACTATTAAATCAATACTTACTTGAGAAATGGTACTACTTCGGGACAATTTAGCAACACATGAAGTGTAGCTGACTTGAACTCCATATCACTCAAATTTCTCTTTCTACCATCCTTAGAACATCGGCCTGGTTGATTGAATATGGACATAGGCGGATATAATGGATCATTCGTAAGGGCGACCGTGTGCCTGTTGGGCCTATTCCTAGCACATGGCACATTACTCTCAAAATAATAAGAACAAAAATGAGCAGTTTCCTTTGCAAGATAAGCTTTGCATATAGATCCTTCAATTCTATTCCTCTGCTTAACAAATTGTTTGCATTTGCCAATTGTCCTACATAATTTCAGGTTAGCCAAGAACATTCAAATAAAATAGAAAATTATATATGGACTATAATATTAAATCTCAAAGGGATACATCTATCTGCATTGAATAGGCCCTCCAAGTCGTGCCTCGTGTACAAGGTGGATTCGAAGGTGTTCCATCACATCAGGCGAAGTTACACGAATGTTCTGATCCATCCGGTGTAGGTTTTCTTCCCTTAATGTGGAAGAACACAAGTCTTTGAAAAACAAACTAATCTCAGTGATAGGTTTCCAGATTCTTTCAGGCAAACCAGAAAACGCAATAGGCACTAAGGTCTCCATGAAAACATGACAGTCATGACTTTTCAAATGGCTCAACTTCCCTACCTCCATATCAACTTTTTTCCCAAGATTCGACGCATAACCCTCAGGCATCTTCAATTTCGTTACCCTATCACAAATCTGCCGTCTTTCCTCCAAAGTGAATGTGTAACTTGCTTTGGGCTTGAATAACTTACCATTGTTTGCTGTCTGTAAGTGTAATTCAGGCCGCCTGCAATATTCTTGTAAGTCCATTCTAGCATTCGGGTTATCATTTGTCTTACCTTTAACATCCATCACTGTGTTGAATAAATTGTCAAAATAATTCTTCTCAATATGCATGACATCAAGGTTGTGACGGAGAGGATTATCCTTCCAATAAGGCAACTCCCAAAATATACTCTGTTTGGTCCAATTATGAGTAACACCGTATCCGGGGAATCTATGCGGTGGAACTTCAGTAACTTTACTGAAGTTCTGGACCCTCTCCCAAATTTCATCACCTGAAAGTATCGGAGGTGGATAATCATATTCCAGTTTATTCTTTTTGAAAGCATTTTTCATTCTTCTAAACTCATGACCCTCAGGCAAGAATTGACGATGACAATCAAACCATGATTGCTTTCGGCCATGTTTCAAAGTGAACGCTTTACTATTTTCCATGCAGTAAGGACAAGCTAGCTTCCCAGCAGTCATCCACCCAGACAACATTCCATACGCAGGAAAATCATTAATTGTCCACATTAAATTAGCACGCAAATTGAAATTCTGCTTGGTTGATATGTCATATGTTTCAACACCATCGTACCACAATTGTTTTAGCTCATCAATCAAAGGTTACAAATATACATCTATCAAACTTTTCGGATTACGTGGACCGGGGATAATACAATTTAAGAATATATATGGACTAGTCATGCACAACTCGGGTGGTAGATTATAAGGTGTAAGAAAGACAGGCCAACATGAATACGGTATCGCAGATACAGAAAAAGGCGTGAAGCCATCCGCACACAGACCTAACCGAATGTTCCTTGGTTCACTAGCAAAATCTGGATATGTCCTATCAAAGTGCTTCCAAGCTTCTCCATCTGAAGGATGGCACATAACACCAGGTGGTCTTCTATTTTCAAAGTGCCATCTCATATGAGGAGCAGAACTCATCGACGCATATAACCTCTTTAGCCTAGGTATAAGAGGTAAATAATGCATCGCCTTGATAGCGACCATCTTCCCGCTGGAAAGCCTCTTGAAACGAGGCTTTCCGCAAAATTTACAAATGCTTAAATTTGCATCATCTTTATAATATAACATACAACCATCTTCACAACAATCAATTCTCATTGACGAAAGTCCTAACTTAGAAACTAATCTCTTTGCCTTATAGAAATCACCAGGTAATTCGATTTCCTCGCCAACTAGTTCACGCATAAGGTCAATGACAGAGTCCATGGCTCCTTGAGAAATATTCCAATCAGATTTCATACTTAGTAATCTAACTGCAACAGACAACTCAGAGTGCGGACGACCTTCACGTAGTGGACGACTAGCTTCCTCTAACTGTTCATAAAAATGTTTTGCTTCATCATTAGGAGTTTGTTCAACATTTTCGTTGGGCTCACCCCCAAAGTGCATTCCAAAAGCATTCGCAACCATATCATGAATTCTGGAATCACTATTTCTATTCTCCCTCGACCTACTACTTTCACCAAGAACCATGTTATGAAATATCCCATCGCTACCATCCATCTCTCCATGATAAGTCCACACAAAGTAATTCGCTATAAACCCCTTCATATAAATATGAACCTTAACTTCCTCCGGTTTTCCAAACTTCATACAGTCGCATTTAACACAAGGGCACCTAATTACTCCTTCTTTTATGTATGGCGGAAGTGACATTGCATGTCTAATAAAGTCCTCAACCCCTTCTACAAAATCCTCCCGCAATCCCCGCCGATTAGGATAATTCCTATTGTACATCCAAGAACGATGTTCCATCTATTTAAATAAAGCAAGAACAAATTAAATTAGTTAATACATTAATAAACTCCTCCCTTTAAATCTTTTTTCTTATCTTATAAATGTATAATTTATAGTTTAAAGCATGAATTTAGGTACTCTTATTTAGGTATTGCTCCTCTTCTAAGACAATGAATTGTATCTTTTCACAATTGAACTCAATATAAGTAAAAAGCTAATAGGCAAAAAAAAAACAACCCTAATACTAAATAGTAAAAATTTCATATTACCTAATGTAGTTCATATTAGCTAATAGTAAAAAGTTCATATTACCTAATGTAGTTCAAACAAACAACCCTAATGTAAAAAACTCATATTACCTAATGTAGTTCAAACAAACAACCCTAATACTAAATAGACAAAAACTCTAACAAATTACATAAAATTATATAGCAAAATTTAAAAATTAAAAAGCTAATAGGTAGATTACTAACCTTGGTAGATTAAAAGGAGGCTAAAATCAGTGGGGGGTAGCGGAACAGTGGTGGCGGCATTGACAGTGGTGGTGGCGGCGTAACAGTGGTGGCGGCGGCGATGACAGTGGTGGCAACGGGTGGGGGAGATTGATTTGTGTAAGGGAAATAGAGAAGGGGAGGAGAAATAGTAGAGAGAGAAGTTGGGAAATTTGTGTGAGAGAAAATAAGATTTTGGGAGGGGAAACCTGATTTTGAGTTCTGCAATTAAAAAAAGCGACCAATATCGGTCGCTATTTTGGTAGCTATATAAGTATTGACTGGTTTGACCAAAACAGCAACCAACGTTGGTCGCCTTTCTTGACCGTTTGACCAAAAAACGACCATCTTTGGTCGCTATATTTGAAAATAAGTAAATAAAATAACCCTAATTTTTTTCCTGTTTTATATATATATATATATATATATATATATATTATATACTCAAAAGCGACCAAAGTTGGTCGCCTTTTGGTCAAACGGTCAAAAATGGCGACCAACTGTGGTCGCTACTTGGTCAAACAGTCAGTAGCGTAATACACTTATACTTAGTGCATAGTATATAAGCTGTATTCGATACGGTATTACCTAATACACTTATACTTAGTGCATAGTATAGCGTAA
>NC_031990.1:66398670-66413436 GCF_001879085.1 Nicotiana attenuata | reverse complement strand
TATATTATTTACATAGTAAATATAAAAGTGATTTTTAATTTTGACCATATAGAGACCAACTTTGGTCGCTAACTGTAAATGAATTTAATTTAGCGACCAAAGTTGGTCACTAACTGTACATGAATTTAATTTAGCGACCAAGTTTGGTCACTAAATTTTAATCAGATTTATTTATATTTTATATAATATTTAAATTAATAATAAAAATTATTAAATATTAGAACTGGGTCCCACGTTTGCGACCAACACTGGTCTCTATTTAGTTAAGCGACCAACTTTGGTCGCAAACTTTTGAATTATATTTATTTATGTTTTATAATTTATTTTAAATAAATATATATTTACTAAAATATAATAACTGGGTCCCACTTTAGCGACCAATGTTGGTCGCTATCAACTTATCCTTCAGTTAGCGACCAACTTTGATCGCAAGTTTTAAATTACATATATTTATATTTTATAAGTTTTATAAAATAATAATAAAATTATTAAAAAAATTTATGTGGGTCCCGCTTAAGCGACCAACATTGGTCGCTAATCTCAGTATATCTTTGACCAAACAAGTCTGACCAGTCCAGTCAACAGTTTGACTAAATTTGCGACCAAATAGCGTCCAACTTTGGTCGCTAAAGTATTTCAAATATTTTTTTTATTATTTTCGGCAGTTTGGCGACCAACTTTGGTCGCTTTTTTTGACAGACCAAATTTGGTTGCTAATCTTTGGTCTCTTTTTACAGGGATTCTAGTAGTGATTGGAATAGAAAAAAAGAAGGTTAGGAGCTATAATAAAGGTGAGTTTTGAACTTAATTGTTGAGTCGCCTTTTAGGTTGAAGGTTACCAAAATTCAGTTTAGCTTTTAGCTACTGCACATTTACAACGGGCAGGCTGCCAATGCTAAACAGGAGGAAGGAATGAGCTACGCAGTCAATTACTACAAATCTAAAGCCGATCTAAACTTAACCACTCTCTGTCAATCTTGAAAATGTTTCAGCTTTACTTATTGCAATCTTTCTTCATTGGAGATCAAAGTACGTACTCATCAATCAAAGAACATTGACAAAACATTGAGGATTAACGATGTGATCGAATTGAGCTCCAATGGAGGAAAGGGGAAAATACACACACTGAGAAGCTTCGAGAAGCAGATTGAAGCAAAAATAAAACTTGCTTGCTTTCCAAAATATTTGTACAATGTATTTATACACGTGCACAGCTGGCACCAGCTCTAATATTCACTAACTACTAATCTAACTGCCTTATTACAATGATAGCCTAAATATTTACAGAAATAGCCTATACAAAAATAGCCTATGTGAATGTAAGGTAAGTACAATATGACTAATTATTAAATAATCTCAACAATACCACCCTCCCCCCCCCCCTCAAGATGGAGGTGGGGAACACACAGCCAACTTGCCAAGTAAAGGAGTATGTTTGTTGCCTGGCAAAGACTTAGTAAAGATATCTGCAAGCTGTTCATGCATAGCAATGTAGTGTAATGAAATCAAGCCATCTTGAAGCTTGTCTCCTATAAAATGACAGTCCACTTCTGTGTGTTTGGTCAGCTCATAGAAGACTAGATTCTTCGCGATGTGAAGTGCTGCTTGGCTGTCACAAAATACAAGTATGGGCAGAGAAAGAGGTACTGTAAGTTCCTCAAGCAGTCGTGCAAGCCAGACCAGTTCTCCAACTACTTTTCCCACTGCTCTATACTCAGCTTCTGCTGATGACAAGGAAATGGTGGATTGCTTCTTGGATTTCCAACCGATGTGGCTGTCACCAAGCAACACTATGTAACCACTGACAGACTTCCTAGTTTCAGGGCAGACAGCTCAATCAGAGTCACAAAAGACCCTTACTCTATAATCTCTGCTGTTGGATATAGAGATGCCTAGAGATAAATTCCTTTTCAAGTGTCTCAACACATGTACTGCTGCTTTTAGGTGACTATCTCTAGGACTTTGCATGTATTGGCTCAAGTGTTGAACACTATAAGCTATATCAGGCCTAGTTCCTGTAAGGAAGTTCAATTTCCCATTTAGTTTCCTATAGTGACTAGGATCTGGAAGTAGTGACCCTTCTCCTGCTTTTCACTTCACTGTTGGATCAAGAGGTGAAGTCACAGCAGAACACCCTATACAATCAAACTCCTTAAGAAGATCTTGAGTGAATTTCCTCTGTGTAATCACAACTCCATCCCCTTTATAAAGTATCTCCAACCCTAGGAAGTAATGGAGTCTACCCAGATCTTTTATTCTGAAAGTTTCATATAGGAACTTCTTTAAGCTGGTAATTTTCTCCAAGTGAGCTCATTTGATAATAACATCATCTATATACACGGCCACAAAGGTTACTGAGTTCCCTTTTACCTTTATAGAACAAGGAGTAGTTAAACATAGAATGTGTGTAGCCTCCAGAATACAGAGAGCTTCTGTCAATTTGGCATACCACTGTCTACTAGCTTGTTTTAATTCATACAAGAATTTTTTCAACTTGCATATTATTCCTGATTGCTCTACAAGTAAGCTTGGTGGTACCTCCATATATACTTCCCCATGTAAGTCACCATGGAGGAATGCATTGTTCACATCTAATTGAAACATTTCCCATCCCTTCTTAATTGCTACCCCAAGTAGAGTTCTTACTGTTTTCATTGTCACAACAGGTGAAAAAGTCTCAGTGTAATCCACTCCAGCCTGTTGAGTGTAACCTTTCACCCCCAACCTAGCTTTGAACCTCTCTACACTCCCACATGCCCTTTGCTTTATCTTATACACCCATTTGTACCTTATTGCCCTTTTTCCAACTCGAAATGGCACTAAATTCAAGGTGTTATTGGCATACAATGCCTCAAATTCTTGACTCATTGCTGCTTGCCATGCAGGTATAGCTGCTGCCTTTTCATATGAGACAGGCTCAGAGTTTAGTAACACATTATTTATCAAATGTTGACTATCAATGGCCAAGGCTCTAGAGTAATGGGTTGCATGTCAGGAATAAAAATGTTGAGGGAAAGAGAAGATATGCTCTGTTCATCTTGAGATGAAGTGTTGACAGGTTGGTTTGGGAGTGTATACACATAATCCTTCAGGTAAGTAGGAAGTTTGTGAACTCTAGGTGGTCTGAAATTTTCTGGAGATGCGGCTGAAGCACTTTGGTTAGAATCAAATGAGCTAGTAGTATTATGTAGACTGTTTTGATTCTGGAGTTGTAGAAATGGGATACTGGTTTCAACTGTATCTTGATCACTTCCAGTCTCATAATCTCCTGATACAAGTGTTGGTGATACCATATTGTGACTGTGAGGTGATGCAGTGGGAGATGTAACAGAATAATTTGAGATAGAGTCAGTAGGTGCATTATTTTCTACATTTAGATGCATTTGATGTAATAGGAAGGAGGAAACATCAAAGTTAGAAAATAAATCATTAAAATTTGGTTGGAATTTTCATGAGACAATATATCTCTTGAAACATGTATTCTTTTTGTGGCAAGATTTAATACCTTGTAGTCTTTTGTCCCAAAAGAGTTATTTTGTCCCAAAAGGGTAACCCATGAAAACATGTGGGATTAATCTAGGTTCAAACTTTTCTTTATGTGTTTTGAGAGTGGCTGAGAAGCAAAGACAGCCAAAACTTCTAAGATGTGAATAAAGTGGTTTTTTCTGGCAGAGTAGTTCAAATGGACATCTGTTTTTTATAGAGGATGATGGTAGTCTATTTATTAGGTAAGTTGAGGTGAGTATGCATTCGCCTCAATATTGTAAAGGCATTTTCGATTGATATAGCAATGCTCTGGATGTTTCAAGGAGGTATTTGTATTTCCTTTCCACTATGCCATTTGTTGAGGTGTATAAGGGAAAGTCTTTTGGTGTATCATTCCTTTACTTTGGAAAAACATGGTGCTGGCAGCATTAACAATCTCCAGACCATTATCTGTTCTAGCTGTCTTGATGGTAGTTTGAAATTGATTCTCTACCATGGTAACAAAGGCTTTGATGACATGCAAGGCATTGCTTTTGTAAGTCAGAAGGTGTGTCCATGTAGACCTGCTATAATCGTCTATAAGGGTAATGAAATACTTATAGCCATCATGAGTTGGAATATGATAGGGACCCCAGAGGTCTACATGTAATAGCTCAAAGGTTTTAAGGGTATTTGTGGTACTTTCTGGAAAGAGGGATCTGCTTTGTCTGGCTATTGGACAAACAGGGCAGAAAAATGGCTGTTTTTGTGCAAAGGTTGTTGGAATGGTTGAGATGCTCCTCATTTTGACAAAAGGCACATGGCCTAATCTATTATGCCACAAAAATATCTACACCATATTTCTCAAAAGCAGATGCATTTGGAACAGAACTACAAAGTTTATGGATTTCGAAAGAAAGATAAGAAGAGGAATTTGAATCAGGACATTCATTATTATTGCTTGAAACAGTAGTTCCTACAATGGGCTGCACATTATTTCTATTGTGTGTGGAAGTACTGATGGATGCACAAGGTGTAGTGTGAAAACTATGTGATGAAATAGTAGTGTCAAGCGCAGAAGGTAAAACTGAATTACTTTTTCATGAATTTGAGCAATGAAAGTAAAGGTTGTCCTTGGCCACACGAATTTTCAGTAGCCTCTTCAGTGAAGGTCCCTGTAGAAGAAGACATGATAATTTTGTGAATACAACTATGCAGTCCAATTGCACAGTTAGGGAATGAACAGAAATCAAGTTAAACTTGAAACTGGGCACATAAAGTACTTTTCTTAGAATGAACTTTGGACTAAGAATCACATCACCAATAAGTGTCACCTTCACTTTGTACCCATTTGGCAGTGAAACTAGGTAAGGATATACTAAGATTTTGATATTGCACAGTAATGTCTTATTGTAGGTCATATGGTTGTGGCCCGGAGTCAAGGATCCACGAATCAACATCTGATTTAGAACATTCATGCTACTGATTACTATTCTCAATAGAAGAAGAACAAGCAACAGTTCCTGCAAAGTTTACAGCTCCTCCAGTCAGGTTCATGTCTCCTGGCTTCTCCCCTGTGTTTCCTGTTTGAAGTTTTTTCCAAAATGCTGAGAAGCTAACCATATTGCTCTTGATTTAGATGTTGCATAATTCTTCTCTGTTTATAAGTACCTCTTTCGATTTCTGAAGCATTAGGTCACTCATTTGGTGTTCCAAATACATTTGATGCAACTCTCTTCCCTTTATTATTGTTGCCATAACTAGAGTACTTTGAATTCTGAGGATACCCATGGAGTTTGAAACACTTGTCTTTATTGTGTCCTGGCTTGTTGCAATACTCACAAAACAGACAAGGCTTGTTTGATGAACATCCTCCTCTATTTGCATTGTTCCCAGCATTGTATCCATTTGCACTATAATTGGTTTTAAAGTTGTTGTTTTCAGCACTTGCATTGAGAGATGCAGACTCCATCACAAATTGATTGTGTGGCTTAACTTCCCTTTGTTTTTCCTCTTGAATGAGTATGGAAAATGCTTGTGCAATAATAGGTAGTGGGTTCATCATTAAAATACCACCTCTCACCACAGTATATACCTCATTCAACCTCATTAATTAGTCTTCTATCCTGTTCTGCCTTGTGCATGTTCGCCTTATCTCCACAAGTACAGGTGCAATTGCATTGAGCGTGTGCATTTAGGGTATTGAGTTCTTCCTAAAGCTTCTTTATTTTGGTGTAGTAGCCAGTGATGTCAAGAGTTCCTTGGCTTACATCATTGATTTCTTTCTAAAGCTGATACAACTTACCGTTAAGTTTGGATATATCTATCTTCCAATTCCTGCCACAATTCCTTCGTATCCCTAACATATGGGAAACTATCAGCCAAATCTTTTGAGAGTGAGTTGAGAATCCACGAACTGACCATATCATCACATCGTTCCCATTGATCAAAAGTGGTGTGACCTGCATCTGGCCTTTTAACCTTTTCTGTGATAAATTCGATCTTGTTCTTTACTGATAACGCCTTAAGTACTCCTCTCCTCCAGGATCTATAACCGGTGCCGTCGAAAGCCACCAGTACCAGCATTGTTCCGGCGTTCTCTGACGGATACATGTACAAAGGACTAGATGAATCCAAAGTTTCTTTTTCTCTTGCCATGAATTAAACTATTGAATCGAATCGCAGTTGAACAACAATCAAAATCCTTGCCCTAATTGACCTGAATGAGCAATTTCAAGAGAACGGATAAATTACTGAAAGAAAATGAGCAAATTGAGTAACTAAAGAGAGAATCGGAGCATGTGCTCTGCTACCATGAAGAAACATTGAGGATTAACGATGTGACCGAGCTCATATTGAGCTCCAATGGAGGAAAGGGGAAAATACACACACTGAGAAGCTTCAAGAAACAGATTGAAGCAGAAATGAAACTTGCTTGCTTTCCAAAATATCTATACAATGTATTTATACACGTGCACACCTGGCACCAGCTCTAACCTCCACTAACTACTAATCTAATTGCCTTATTACAACGATAGCCTAAATGTTTACAGAAATAGCCTATGTGAATATAAGGTAACTACAATATGACTAATTATTAAATAATCTCAACAAACATAACAAATTAATAGCTACCATTTTACATTTCAGCATCAGCCGCACATCCCAATTTCCAATTGCCTTGCTAGTACACCCAGATTCTTACCAAGGTTTCTAACTCAAACAAAGACCATTAATACACAAAAGAACAAATATTAACAAAAGAAAAATGTACTGCCTGTATACGGCCAAAATCATATGCCTTTGATTTATATGTTCGAGGGTCCATCCTAGGCCCAAGTCCGGGCAAGGTCGAGTTCGAGCCCGGTGGACTAGATTCGAGCTTGAAGACAGAGTGCAATGCTCGAGAGATAGGAGTACGAGGAGTGCCAGGGCTGAGTACGCTCGACCTCAAAATAGCCGTTATGGATTTACAACGGAATGAGCTTGGTTCCTGCCACGTCCCCAAAATCATGGCGCAAATCCCGGAGTAGGATCGTACAATTTCGTACTAGGCGGTTAGATAGGTGTATCAGGAATATTCCCTACTGTAAATAGAATTATTCCATATTCAGGATTCCCCTATTATATAAAGGGGACCTCAATCATTTGTAACACAATCTAATCATTGAGAAAAGAATATACTCTCTACTTTTGGCTTACTGCTCATTAGAATTGTCCTTTAGCTCTATTGTTCTTACTTAACTTTCCTGCTTGATTATTTTTATGGTTCTAAACCCACCTCGAGGTCAATAAGCTCGAGGTCACTGCTGCTGAGTTATATTGGTTTGATTCACTTATTTCTTTCATTTCTACTTCATATTTCTTGATCATTAATTGGTATTGAATCTAATCACGTATCTTTAAAATTACAAATCAAATTTAATTGTTACTCCTATTTTCGAGGTAAACAGTTTGGCACCCACCGTGGGGCTAAAGATAATAGTGATTATTTCTTTACTGATTCTTATTACACACGTTATTTTTACACTTTTTCTTGTCAAGAATTTTTTGATTCTCAGGCTGAAACATGTCTAGCTCACAAAATGTACTTGCTCATGAAAACGAAGGTCTAGGTGAAAACAACAATGTAGGGGTCGGTGTACCACCGTAAACTCTGGGGAAGTGCCAAACATGGAACCAGTTGGTGTTAGTTCTCATATTGCTCTAAACACCAACTTAGGCACAGACCCCAAACAGAGTGTACGCAGGGAAGCCCGACATGTGGACCAAGGAATACCAGGAATAGGATATGGGGGAGTCAGCCTCCAAGTGATATTCGAGATGTTGCAGGCTCAGAAAATCGCCATCGCTCAACTTCAAAGTCAAAATAAGACTCCCAGTGTAGCTGAACATGAAAACAATCGACGTGCTGAGCCAACACCAGAAAGGTCAAATGAAAGCGGCTCGGGGACTGACCCCACGATTATGAAGATGCTCGAAGAGCTCACTAAGAGGATCGATTCCGGAGAAAAGAAAATTGAAGACAATGATAAGAAGGTGGAGATTTATAACTCCCGTGTAGACCAGATACCGGGGGCACCTCCAATTTTGAAAGGATTGAATACCAAAAAATTCACACAAAAACCATTCCCTCAACGTGCGGCTACGACGCCCATTCCTAAAAAGTTTCGCATGCCCGATATACACAAATATAACGGAATAACCGACCCCAACGAGCATATTACTGCATACACTTGCGGGATCGAAAACAATTTGAAAGACGATGAGATTGAATCGGTCTTGTTAAAAAAGATTGGAGAAACGTTATCGAAAGGAGATATGATTTGGTATCACAACTTAGCTCCTAACTCTATTGACTCGTTTGCTATGTTAACAGATGCCTTTATGAAAGCACACGCCGGGGCCATAAAGGTGGCCACGGGAAAATTGGATGTCTTCGAAAAAAACAAAGGAACAACGAGATGTTAAGGGAGTTCGTGTCCAGGTTTCAGATGGAAAGAATGGAATTGCCACCGGTCTCCGATGACTGAATAGTACAGGCCTTTGTACAGGGTTTGAACGAACGGAGCTCGATTGCATCTCGACAAGAACTTTATCGAGTATCCAGCTATGACGTGGTTGGATGTGCACAACCGTTACCAATCAAAAATCAGGGTTGAGGACGATCAGTTGGGAGCCCCCTCGAGTTCAGTTCATCCTAACAAGTTCGCGGTCAAGCCCCCGAGGGATGTGAACAGGGAATCAAGATCGAGCAGGGAACGATATCAACCGTATGACGATCGAAGGAACAACGGTCCAAGCCAGAATGCTAATCGGAAAGATTTGAGAAACAATCGAGGTCAAAGTTCTCAGGGACTCATGATCAAAAGTGGATTCGATAAACATGTCGATCACGTAGAGGCACCTCGATTATCGGAGTACAACTTCAGTGTAGATGCATCAGGGATTGTGTTAGCTATTGGAAGAATCAAAGACACTAAGTGGCCCGGGCCTATACAGGCCGATCCTTCTCAAAGGAACCTGAATTTGATGTGCAAGTATCATGGCACGCATGGTCATAGAACGGAAGATTGCAGACAACTTAGGGAAGAAGTGGCTCGGTTATTCAACGAGGGTCGCCTTCGAGAATTCTTCAGCAATCGAGCCAAAAACCACTTCAGGGAGAGGGATGCAAGGAAAATGAGCAAGAAGAACCACAACATGTCATCCACATGATCATTGGCGGAGTCGATGTCCCTCAACGGCCTGTATTCAAGAGCAACAAAGTATCAATCACAAGAGAAAAATGAGCCCGGAGCTATGTGCCTGAGGACGTCTTATCATTCTGTGACGAGGAAGCAGAAGGCATATCTCAGCCTCACAACGAAGCCCGATAATCTCTATCCTTTTGAATAAAATTCAAGTTAAACGTGTTTTAGTGGATCCAGGTAGCTCAGCAAACATAATCAGATCGAGGGTCATGGAACAACTCGGCCTACAAGATCAGATTGTACCTGTATCCCGGGTCCTAAATGGCTTCAACATGGCAAAACAACATAGGGAGAGATTATCTTGCCAGTAAACATTGCCGGGACCATACAAGACACTAGATTCCATGTCATCGAAGGTGACATGAGGTATAACGCACTCCTCGGGAGACCATGGATACACAACATGCGGGCAATACCTTCAACTCTTCACAAGATGATGAAATTCTCAACAGAGGAAAGAGTGAAAACAGTCTACAAAGAGCAGCATGCTGCAAAAGAAATGTTTGCAATCGAGGAAGTGGTGCCGATACTAGAGCCCTTGACCTCGAAGAAATCGAGCACCAAAGGTAAGCAGACTGCTAAATAGCAATCACATCCCCCAGCCTCGATGGAGTCGAAACAACAGGTAATCGAAGACGAAGAAGAGGATCTCCTTACTCCCCGAACCTTCGTCGTTCCCGAAGAGTCTGATGCAACCAAGTCAACTATCGAGGAACTGGAGCAGGTCATACTTATCGAATACTTTCCCGAGAGAAAGGTATACCTGGGAACGGGATTGACCCCTGAACTCAGGAAAAAAACTCATTCAATTTCTTATTGATAATATGGATTACTTTGCTTGGTCCCATTTAGATATGACAGGAATTCCACCGAAAATCACCACGCATCGCCTGAGCACCAATCCCAGGTTCAAACCAATAAAGCAAAAGAGGAGTCCTCAATCCAAGGTAAAACATGCCTTCATAAAAGATGAGGTAACCAAACTTCTTAAAATCGGATCCATTCGGGAGGTAAAGTACCCCGAGTGGCTAGCCAACATAGTTATAGTTCCTAAAAAGGGAAATAAGCTTAGAATGTGTGTAGATTATAAGGACTTGAACAAAGAATGTCCGAAAGATTCTTTCCCATTGCCAAACATCGATCAAATGATCGATTCCACAGCTGTCCATGAGACCTTGACTTTTCTCGACGCTACTCCAGGTACAATCAAATTCAGATGAACCTGGAGGACCAGGAAAAGACTTCGTTTATTACTAAGTTTAGCACTTATTGTTACAACGTAGTGCCCTTCGGGCTTAAAAATGCAGGAGCTAAAAACCAACGCCTAGTTAACAAAATGTTCGAAGAACAAATAGGTAAAACAATGGAAGTCTATATTGATGATATGTTGGTTAAGTCCCTAGGCGCAGAGGACTATTTAGCTCATTTGCAAGAAACATTTGAAATCTTGAGGAAATACAACATAAAGCTTAACCCGGAGAAGTGTGCCTTCGGAGTAGGCTCGGGTAAGTTCCTCGACTTCATGTTATCAAATTGGGGTATCGAGATTAACCCCGATAGGATCAAGGCCATCGAGGATATCAGGGTCGTGGATAGTGTGAAAGCCATGCAAAGGCTAACGGGGCGAATAACTGCTTTGGGTCGGTTCATTTTGAGGTCGTCAGATCGAAGTCACCATTTCTTTTCCTTGCTCAAAAAGAAAAAGGATTTTGCATGGACCCCGGAATGCTTACGAGCCCTGGAGGAACTAAAACGATACTTGTTGAGCCCGCCTTTGCTTCATATCCCAAAGGTAGACAAAAAGCTTTACCTATAGTTGGCTGTGTCAGAGATAGCAGTAAGTGGGGTACTAGTTCGAGAATAGCAAGGTATGCAATTTCCTATTTATTACGTAACCCGAACTCTAGGAGATGCCGAAACAAGGTACCCTCACTTAGAAAAATTAGTACTTGCATTAATAAGCGCATCTAGAAAGCTAAATCCATACTTTCAATGTCATCCTATATGTTTATTAACCACTTACCCTCTTCGAAATGTTTTACATAAGCCCGAGCTATCGGGCCGATTGGCTAAATAGGCCGTCAAACTTAGCCGGTACGATATCGAATATCAATCCCGAACGACCATCAAGTCTCAGATCTTAGTTGACTTCATGGTTGATTTCACGCCATCCCTCATACCCAAAGTGGAGAAAGAACTCCTGCTTAGTTCGGGTACATCATCGGGGGTATGGACCCTTTTTCACAAAAGGTGCCTCGAATGTGAAGGGGTCCGGGCTTGGCATTGTCTTGAAGCCACCCACAGGTGATATCATTAGACAATCTATTAAAATTTCTAGATTGACTAATAATGAGGCCGAGTATGAGGCCATGATTGCAGGTCTCGAGCTAGCTAAAAGCTTGGGATCAGAGTTCATCAAGGCCAAGTGCGATTCTCTATTGGTGGTAAACCAAGTTAATAAAAGTTTCGAGGTCCGAAAGGATAGAATGCGGCGGTACTTGGATAAACTACAGGTAACTTTGCACCACTTCAAGGAGTGGACGCTGGATCATGTGCCTTGGGAAAAAAATAGTGAGGCCAATGCACTTGCTAACCTGGGGTCCTCGGTAGAAGAAGACGACATCGTCCCGAGGACTGTCATTCAATTATCGAGATCAGTGATTGAAGAGGGTCATGCTGAGATAAATTCAACAAGTTTGACATGGGACTAGAGGAATAAGTACATAGACTATTTGAAAAATGGAAAGCTCCCCTCAGATCACAAAGAATCGAGGGCTCTACGAACCAAGGCTGCTAGGTTCGCCCTAGACGAGGATGGAACATTATACAGAATGTTGGCCCAAGTAAGAGTGGAGTTTTGAAGATTGACAAAAGAACTTAGTCATGGACTAGGTCCATCTTGTGAGGCACAGTAGTGATCAACCCAAACATGTGAGATGCACGTGAAGGAGATAAGCCTAACTTATCAGAAGTGATATCTCCTGATCATGATCGAAAAGGTTGCATATTGGATAAGGAGAAAGAATCCTTATACAAAGAGAACACGGTTTAAGAAAAGGACAAGATAGAGTATGGGATCAACTAGAACTCTTTCACGATGGAAGAGTAGCATCTGTATCCTAGTCAATCTCTTATGACTAACTCCTTAAATATCAGTGTTGTTCTCTTTTGCAGGTAATGCACATAAGAAAAAGTTAAACGTGAATTGAGAGTAAAATAGCAAGGCAATTTTGCAAGCAATTTATGTGTGATTCAAGTGTGCAATCCTAAAGCTACTTGAACCAGATAGAAGAACCAGTTCCAAGTGTCTATCTTTTATTCTAGTTCAATTGTAGTAGGTGATTTGCATTGTACCTTTCAGCTTTTATAGAAGCAATTGTATTAGGTACTTAGAGTGTTCAAGTTAGATTTAACTTGAAGTTGTTGCAACAGTTGAGGTTGTGTGCCACAACGGGATTAGAGTTAATCCTAGGTTTACAAAAGAGTTTTTGTAAATACAGTTTTTGGCTCAGTGATTTTAGTGGAAGTTTGGAAAAATCCTACTGAGTAGTAGGCCGTGGTTTTTTCACCTTTTGAGCCAGGTGTTTTCCACGTAAAAATCTCTGTGTTCTTTATTTTCTTTACTTATGATTCCGAAAACAGTAGTAGTTGGAACATATAGAAGAACCAGGTCCTTCTATAATTCAGTTAAGCGAAAAAAGGGTACCACACAAATCACCCCCCCTCTTGTGTGGTATTGAAGTATAAAACATCAATTGGTATCAGAGCAGGTTATCCTTGAAGAGGTTAACACCTTAGGAAAAGATCAAGAGTAGTGCACCACCTGAAAACTGGGAAGGGCAATCCACTGCCAAGCCCCCACTCTTTATTGGTCAGTACTAATCTTGGTGGAAGAACAGGATGAGAGATCACATCATAGGAGAAGACTATGAACTATAGGACATAGTCACTGATGGTCCCCTAGCTACTACAAAGAAGAATGTTGAGGGAGTGGACGTGCCAAAGACAAGAGTTGACTGCACTGCTGAAGATTTGAAGACATGAGAAAAGAATGCCAAGGCCAAGAAATGGCTTGTGTGTGGACTAGTTCCAGACGAGTACAGCAGGATTCAAAGCTGTACCACTGCTAAGGAGATATGGGACACTCTACAAGTGGCCCATGAAGGAACTCCTCAGGTAAAGAGATCAAGAGGAACACTGTTATATTCTCAATATGAGAATTTTACCATGAAGGAAGGAGAAACTATCCAGGAGATGTACACAAGGTTCACAACACTAACAAATGAACTTAAGTCTCTTGGAAGAATTATTCTTGAAGAAGACAAGGTTGAGAAAATCCTGACAAGGGTCTTACAGTAACTTGGGAAAGCAAATTCACTACTATTCAGGAATCAAAGAACATTGCTACTCTCAAGTTGGATGAGCTGATTGGAAATCTCACTGACTATGAACTGAGAAGGCAAACCATGAAAATGGATGCACCCAAGAAGGAAAGGAGCCTGGCTCTCAGAATATCTGAAGGTGCAGATCTAGAGGATGATGAAATGGCCATGATCACAAGGGATTTCAAGAAGTACCTGATGAGAGGAAAGGGTTCTTCAAAAGGTACAACCTTCAACAAACCAAGGGCTCCAGAGAAACAGACCAATGAGGGCTGCTACAAATGTGGCAAGACTTACCACATGATCAAGAATTGTCCTTGTGAGCACGTGATTTTTGCCCTAAGCAATAATTCCCAAAATTTCAAACAAAATAATTTTTCTAGTATTTTATAAATTTTTGTGAATTTTGTGGCATTTTTTTCTGATAATTGTTGCATTTTGTTTTACATTTGCATTTAGGATCTAATTTCATATTTTAGGATTAATTAGTGGTTAAGTAGTTTTAGAACAAAATATAAAGAAAATTACAAAAATAGTCGCTTGTTTGCATGTTTGCGTTTTGTTTCGTTTTCTTTTTTTTTACTAGGATTTATTCTATTAATTGGTCTAATTTTGGAGTTAAATTAGGTTTTGTTAATTTTACAAAAGAAATAAATACAATAAACAAAATAGAATACAAAAAGAAAAAGAAAGAAAACAATAAAAGAATAGAATTGAAGGAAAGGAAGCAGGCCATCATTTTGGGCCAGTTTCTGGTCACATTTCAAGCCCAAGGCCCCAAAACCTGTTACATTTTGCCCAACCCAATTAAACTACCCGGTCCGGATGCCCATGCCTTTGAGACCAACGAAACAACGTAGTATAGGAAGCATACTACGTCGTTTTGAGTTATAAATGCCAAATCAAATCCAGGCCGTCTACCCATTCTCATCCAACGGTCGTGGTTCCATCTCGAGTATTAAATAAAAATGTCCAAACTCTTCAGTAACCCTAGAGACCAAATAGTCACCCTCCTCGTACCCATTGTCCCCGCCGGCTCCACCCTCGCTCCACCGCCGGAAATCGCCAACGGCGGCGGAGAACAACCAAACATGCTCAAAATTACACCCCTGGTTCCCCTTCTCCTCCTCAATACGAATCCACGACCAACTCTCGCAAATCCCAAC
>NC_031990.1:66357162-66390543 GCF_001879085.1 Nicotiana attenuata | reverse complement strand
AATTCCAACATAATAATAGTAAGTTCCAAGTGCAACTTAATAATTAGGAAACATGATAAGTTTATAACCACATTCAACAACGAAATTCCACTTTAATTGCATCACTCATTATATGTCAAGTTTGTTAATGACTCATTATTTCTTATATTAGGAGGTGTAGTTTAAAAAAATAGAATAATAAAATAAATAAAAAATAAAATATAAGCAATTACATGGAATCACAAGAAGTAAATATAGAGAAATAAAAGATAAATAATGTACAAAAAAATTTAAAATTAGTAAAAATAAAATCAAAAAATTAAAGAAATAAAAAAACAAATTAAAATAAAAACAAAAAGGAAAGAAACTAAAAGGCAACCTTGCAATTACATAGTGTAATTACCACCAATTCTCACCTCTCCCTTGAGAATTGGAGAGTGTAATTATACCCCTCCAATTACACCCAATTCCATGCTGACCAAGTAATTACTTGGCCAAACAAACATGCCAAACTGTGTAATTACACTCAATTACACCCAAATCCATTTCCAAGGTGGCTTTCCAAACAAGCTCTAAATGTCCCAATTAAGTTTCAACTTAGCAATCTCTAGCCATTAATTATAGACTTGCACACATAAAAATTGAAAATCCAAATAAATAAGGTTCTTTCTTTCCAAGAATTGCACGCAAAGATCTCCTTCCATATTTTAAGCGTGATCAACAACATTAGATGCAAGACGGAAAAGAAATTTCATTGATGAAATTTATATATATATAAGCAAAAAAAGATCTTTTTCAATGGATATGGTTGAAATTCATTGAAAACATATAGATGACTCAATATACATAATTTCTGGAAGATTGGAGGTGATTTGGACGGATTTGATATCGAAATTCGTAGTTAAAATCGAGTTTAAAAAAATCTTTTACGATACATGTATCATGTATGTATCACGCATGTATCTCACCCAGTTAGACAAGGATGTACTTGCAATACACATTTGATATATGGCGATGAAAGAATTTTTTCCCAAAGTGGCCAAACTTTGCCTGCTACTGAGAGATTTGTAGTACTTTTGAACATGAAAGAGGAAAGTAAAAATAGTGTCGTCTTGTGATATTGTTAGAGAGGCCAAAGAGAGAGAAGGAGGAAATCTGAAACAATTCATACGCAGGGGAGAAATTCAAAAATAACCAAATTTACAAATGGTCATTTAAAAATAGTCACAGTTTCAAAAGTAATTAAAATTTAGCCACTGCCTTCCTTCTTGTTTCGTCATGTTGCCCCAGAACGCAACCGAAAGCTCCATCCAACACCGCAAGGTAGAGTAATAAGGGTTTACCTGGCTCAGGCGGGACCAAGACTGGTGGTGTTGAAAAGTACTCCTTGATTCTGTCGAAGGCCATTTGACAATCGTCGGTCCATTTGGTAGCGGCGTCATTCTTCAACATCTTAAAGATTGGCTCGCAGATGACTGTGGATTGTGCTATGAACCGGCTGATGTAGTTGAGTCTTCCCAAGAAACTCATCACGTCCTTTTTGTTCTTCGGCGGTGGCAGTTCTTGAATGGCTTTGACTTTTGATGGATCCAGTTCTATTCCTCGGCGGCTCACAATGAACCCAAGCAGCTTCCCAGCAGGAACCCCAAATGCACACTTTGCGGGATTTAGTTTTAGGTTGTATCTCCGCAATCTGTTGAAAAACTTCCTCAAATCTTCCATGTGATCAGTGGCCTTCTTGGACTTGATGATAACATCATCTACGTACACCTCGATCTCCTTGTGTATCATATCATGGAAAATGGTAGTCATGGCCCTCATATAGGTGGCCCCTGCATTCTTTAGACCGAACGGCATCATTTTGTAACAATACATTCCCCACGGCGTAATGAAAGTCGTTTTCTCAGTGTCTTCCTCATCCATCCAGATCTGGTGGTAACCGGCGAAACAATCCACGAATGAATGCAGCTCATGCTTGGCACAATTATCAATCAGGATGTGTATATTTGGCAAGGGGAAGTCGTCTTTCGGACTGGCCCGGTTGAGATCCCGGTAGTCGACACAAACTCTGACCTTCCCATCCTTCTTTGGTACCGGCACAATGTTGGCTAACCATGTCGGGTATTCAAATACCCTGAGAACCTTAGATTTGACTTGCTTAGTGACTTCTTCCTTGATTTTCAAACTCATATCAGGCTTGAACTTCCTGAGCTTTTGTTTACCGGCGGGCATGTCGGATCAGTTGGCAATTTGTGAGCCACAATAGACATACTTAGACCAGTTATGTCGTCATATGACCAGGCGAATATGTCCTCATATTCCTTTAGAAATTCTGTGTATTCCTTCTTTTCTGATGGCGATAAGTGGACGTTGATTCGCATTTCTTTGACGTTCTCTGCATCTCCCAGGTTAATAATCTCAGTCTCGTCCAGGTTGGACTTAGGTCTATTCTCAAAGTTCTCAACTTCCTTAACAATCTCTTCTGGTATGTCATCTTCCTCTGAATATATGTCCATTTGTCGCGTTGTCTCGTTCCATGTCACAGTCATTGGTTCATCAAGATAAGTAATAGTAATGCTGTATAAGTAAAGTAATGAGAGAAAATAATAAGAGTAAGTGTTGATTCATAAGAAAAGTCGAAATGCCTTGATAAATTGCATAATCATTTTGAACATTGAAGATCTTATTGTGGAAATTAAAAAAAATGCGAAAGGAAAAATTAACTAGTAAAAATAAAAGATAGTGCATGATGCTTGTTCAGCCTTGCTACCCCGAGGCTCGCCGGGCTCTGGCGGTTCTGATGGTCTAGTTATTCAGGCGTGCTCCTCTGCTTACAGCCTGTATGGAAGGGCCTTCCTCCCCCTCCTCCTCGAGAATGACACAACAATCCATATCATTGTCTTCTAGGAACAAATTCTTCACCGCTGCCAGTGCTTCCTCTTCTTCTGACCTATAGATAACATCAGGCCGGTTGGAAAGTCTGTTCCAAGCGTGGTATTGGCTGCTCCAGCAGATAGTAAGGACCGCGCCATGGTGGCGACCAGTTGTTGAATTCAGTTATACTCATATCCCAGACCGAAGGTGGTGCCATGTTTTCTTTAGTTTTATAGGCTTAACGATTCCTTGGAGGTTCTTGCCAAGCCCCTTGCCAGGTTCGTACCCACTCCAGTTCAATATGCTATCGATTTTGTTGTCCCACCATTTGTCCTTGTCAACGGCGTTGACTCGCTCGATGTGGTGATAGGTCTCCCCACCTAACCTTCTTCTGCCTCCGATTGCCGGAATGGTCTGGCGACTGTATATAGGATTCCTACCATTACCGTGAATGATCACCTCCTGGTGATTCCACTCAAACTTTACCGCCTGATGTAGTGTTGATGTTACGGCCCCAGCAGCATGAATCCATGGCTATCCCAACAGCAGATTGTAAGATGCCGGCACGTCTATCACTTGGAAATCCACATCGAACCAAGTAGGCCCCATTTGCAAACACAGACTAATTTCCCCAATGGTGGACCTTTGGGAGCTGTCGAAAGCTTTCACGTTGATGGCCCCATCCTTTATCTCGTCCAGTCCCTTACCCAACGTCCTGAGTGTTACCAACGGACAAATGTTGAGGCTGGATCCCCCATCAATCAGAATTCTGGTGATAAAATAGTCTTCGCATTGCACGGTGATGTGCAATGCCTTGTTGTGACTCAACCCTTCTGGTGGCAGCTCATCTTCATGAAAAGTGATCTTGTGACTTTCCAATACCTGTCCTACCATGTTAGCCATTTCTCCGCCGGTGATGTTGCTTGGAACATACGCTTCACTCAGCACCCTTAACAGGGCATTCTTGTGTGCATCAGAATTTTGTAGCAAAGTAAGGATAGAAATTTGCACCAGTGTTTTGTTCAGCTGGTCGATGACCGAGTATTCCTTGGCCTGTATCTTCCTCCAGAGATCATCCGGCCCGGTCTCGGTGATAGGCGGCCGGTTAAAGGCCTGCTTGCTCGACTCAGCCAGATGTTCCGGGGTATAAACTCTACCAGTTCTCGTCATACCATGTGCCGCAATAGCCTCTACGAACCTAACCTTGCCTTTCCTTCTTGCCTCGGCTGTGTAGTCCCATGGTATAGCCTTTGTATGGAATGGTGTCATGGCCGACATCGCTACTGGAATCGGCGTGGCTATCTTTACTCCGAATGGAGCATGTACCTTGGGCGGTAAGACTGCAACTTTGAATGGTGTAGGTGTATTCGCTGGAGACACAAAGTCGACCTCAATTGGCGTTGGTGTCTTTGCAGAGGATGTCGCTTCAAACTCAAGTGGCACGGACATATTTACCTCGGCGTCCCCAGAGGGTTGAATCTGGACTACGATCAGATTAAGGGTGACTATTGGTTTCTTTGGGTCGTCACCTTCTGTGATCAAACCGATCGATCCCTCGGGATCCCAATCATCCTCTATTTCAATCATGTGAACCCCTCCACCCTTGTGATCCGGCAGAGGGTTATTGCGGACATTTGGAGCAGGTTCCTTTGCCACAATAATCTTGTTATCAATTAAAGTCTGGATCTTGTCTTTCAGAGAATGGCATTCGTCAATGGTGTGTCCTTTCATGCCGGAATGGTATGCACATGATTTATTTGGATTAACCCACTGAAAAGGGTTCTCAGGAGTTGCAGCAGGGATAGGGGTGACATAACCAGCAGCTTTGAGTCTTTCATACAACTGGTCAATAGGTTCAGCAATAGTCGTATATTGTTTCATAGGCCTTTGGTCAAAGTTTGGTCGAGGTCTAGGGAAGTCTTGGCGTGCGGGAGGGGATTAATAGTGAGTTTGGTTGAGCATTGTAGGCTTGGTAAACATGTTCGGGTTGGGAATATTTAGGTGAAGTAGGTTGATATGTGGAATGTGTAGGTGATTGATAAGTGGGTGGCGGAGTTTGGTAAGTGGGTGAGGGTGTTTGGTAGTTTGGAGTAAGCTGAGTGAGTGGAGGCATTGGGCAGGCTTGGTATTTGATGGGAGATTTGGTTCTCTATGCCACCATTACGGCTCCTACGTCCCTTTTCTTGGACACACCTCCTGACTGTAAGGCCTTATTTGTATCTTGCAAGGCCTCGAAGTTCGTGACCATGCCGCTTTTGATGCCCTCTTCGATCCTTTCTCCGAGCTTGATGATGTCAGAAAATTTGTGGCCCTTGACCATCATCAGCCTTTCATAATACTGTGGGTCTTGAGCCTGGACAAAGAATTTGTTCATTTGTTCTTCCTCTAAGGCAGGTCTAACCTTAGCAGCTTCAGACCTCCAGCGAGTAGCATACTCGCGAAATATTTTTGTGGGCTTCTTCTTTAGATTTTGAATATAGAACATCTGGTGCATTCTCCGTGTTGAACCTGAATCTGTCCATAAAGTCAGACGCCATACTTACCCAGTTCGACCACTTCTTTGGATCTTGGCTAATGTACCAAGACAAAGCATCTCCTTTCAAGCTCCTCATGAAAAGCTTCATGCAGATTTTCTCGTCTCTTCCTACTCCAACCAGCTTGTCACAGTACGTTCTCAAATGGACCCTTGGATCCCCTGTACCATCAAACATCTCGAACTTAGGAGGTTTGTACCCCTCGGGCAGTTCAACATCGGGCTGTATGCAAATATCTTCGTAGTTCAGCCTTTCCATTCCCTTACTTCCTTCAACACCTTGAATTCAACTAGCCAATTTCTTGAGTTCTTCGGCCAGGTTTCTAATGAGAAAGTCTTTATCATCGGACTCGTGTGTGCTTGGGCTGGGTGGAGTGTGGCATAGTCTCCATGTAGATGGGGGTATTATGGTGGGTTTGGCAGTGGTCATTTGTGGAGTTCTGGAGTTCTGGGATGAGCGACGGGGTGTTATTTGAGGTATGGCAGGTATTGTAGTGGTGGTGAGGAGCGGGATGGCTCGGTTGCTTCGGGATGTTCTGTGGAGGTGTAGGCTTCTGAGCATTTGGGAAATTGATATCTGGAGTAGTGAGGGAAAATGACAGATTTGCTAGATTCCGAACCTGATCAAGTTCTTCTTGGAATTTCAGCAGCTTTTGTTCGAGTTGGGATGCATTTTCTTTGGAAACCTGAGTAACATGACCATGAGTGACCTATACCCATTCAGTCGAGTTTTCCTTTCTGGTGTTGTTCAAATCTTCCATCTTCCCTTTGTTCTTGTTTCTTGACAAGACTAAGAGGAGGAGTGGGTGGAGGGCCCCTGGATCTCGTGGAATAAGATGATGTTGCTAGAGTGCACGAACTAACCTTCGGGGAAGGGAATAACAAAACAAAAATAAAACAAAAAGGTAACCTAGTTAGTTGGGTGTTATAAAAGCGTTGCAATATTTAAACACATAGTGCTAGAATGTAAATCACGTCCTAATTTGGGGACCCCTTTATGCCAGAGGTAGGCCTAGCGATAAATTAATTTGGAGAACTCATGATGCTAAATGCCTCATATTATTGATAGAAAAATAAGACGAATCCCAAATCGACACTAAACAACAGGAAATGAAAGTCACTAATGGTCAATGACCTTATTACATTTTAGATAATGAAAAGATAAAATCCTGTCTACTTGGTCCCTGAAGGACCTTCCCCAGACTCGGCATCCTTGGCTCCATCGAACAACTTCCCCGGCTCGCGAAGTCCCAGCAATAGGTAGGCCCTAGCTAGATGTCCACCTTCGTTCCCCTCAGCATTCTGACAGTCTTCGACCCTTTTGAGAAACCTTCTTTCCAGCTCCACTATGCCTCACTCCAGGTATCCCAGTCGCTTGTTGGCACTGACAGCCATGTCCTTCCACTCCTCCATTAGCTTTTGATTGGCTTCTTGTATCTCACGGTGCTCGCTTTCGCACTCCCGGATTCTCTTGCGTAGTTGGTTCTATTTGACATGTGGCTCGGCCTTTTCATCTATGATCCTATGACCTCGAACAAACCCAGGTTGGCTCAGACCATTATGATTATCCTCCAACCAGCCGGAATAGTAGGGAGTACAACCGGCGTGGTATCTATCTGGTTCGATGGTATCTTCCCTTATGACGATCTTGCAGTGCCACATATGCTACGCTTGGCACTTGTAAGGCTATCATCATCCTGGAAGTCAGCTCGGAAGTGACTCATCTTATCGACCCTGGGTACAACCTGTTTCCTACCAGCTTGCCTCATAAGTCGAAAAGGGATGGTATCTTTACATAATATCAAATTAAAAATACTGGGCTTAATTTTTATAGACATAAACGTAATTAAATCTAAAAGAGGCTAATATTGTAATTATATGCAATTTAGCTTTATAAATGATAAATAAATTTATAAAAATATGTAAAAATTATCTTAGCTACATTTTAGCATAAATATGAGAATCCAATAAATGAATCACCAAAAATGCCAATTATTGGGTTTCTCTGAATAAAATAGGGCAATAAATTAATTTAAAAATCTTTAAAAATTAAAGAAAAATAGTAAAACATTTGGACATACTTATATATGCATGCACATGCTATTTTGAAAGTATTTTTCATGTTAAAATATACAGGGAAAAAATTGGGTATCAACAGCTGCCCCTCTTTACCCGGGAAGGATGAAAGAGTTGTCGGGTAAAGATACGATGGCTAATTTTGACCGAGCGAAACGGTTTGAAGAAAATTTAGGCCATACCCTGGCTTCTGAGCTGCCTACATATCCCTGGTTTTGCAGGAATCAGGCCATATGTAGTTCAGGATCCGTCGGCGGTGTATGCCGATAGAGACTTTTTAAGAACGGACGCAATATCTAGGGTCGGGTGAGTGGACGACTTACAGGGATGGTTAAGGTTTGATAGGGCTACGGGAACTGGAGCGGGATTGCTCCTACCGAGATGGTCGTTGCTCGCCGGTTTACCTACAAAAGCAATACAAGCATATATCGTGCGTAAATTTAAACATGATGCAAATTCCCGTCGGACCATGAAGGTTTTGGACGGTTAGAATGACGTCCTTAGACAATGATGTCCTGGGCCATGAAGCGTATAATAAAGGATTCGCATGCCATGAAATAATGCTCTCAGGCTATGGGGATGGTGCCTCCGAACTATGACGCCTTTGAATAATAATATGCAAAAGATTAACAGGGATCCTCAGGCCATGGCATGGTGTTCTCGGGCTATACAAATGGTGCCTCTGAACAATGACGCCTTCGGATAATTTGGCGATCTTTCAGCCCATGAGATGCAGTATTTGGTGATCTTTTAGCCCATGAGATGCAATAGGTGGCGATCTTTTAGCCATGCAAATGTAGATAAGGTGGCGATCTTTCAGCCATGCAAATGTAAATGAGGCGGCGATCTTTCAGCCATGCAAATGTAGATAAGGTGGCGATCTTTCAGCCATGCAAATGTAGATAGGATGGCGATCTCTCAGCCATGCAAATGTAAATAAGGTGGCGATCTTTCAGCCATGCAAATGTAAATAAGGTGGCGATCTTTCAGCCATGCAAATATAAATAAGGTGGCGATCTTTCAGCCATGCAAGTGTAAATAAGGATGGCGATATTTCAGCCATGCAAATGTAAATAAGGTGGCGATCTTTCAGCCATGCAAATGTAAATAAGGTGGCGATCTTTCAGCCATGCAAATGTAGATAAGGTGGCGATCTTTCAGCCATGCAAATGCATATGGAGACAGCGTTTGGTCTCGGAAGGCAGAATGGTAGCCTTATGCAATGCAGAAAAATACAGATGGAGGTAGAGCTTAACCTCAAAAGGCAGAATGGTAGCCTTGTGCAATGCAGAAAAATGTAGATGGAGACAACGTTTAGTCTCGGAAGGCAAAATGGTGCAATGCAGAAAAATACAGATGGAGACAGCGTTTAGTCTCGGAAGGCAGAATGGTAGCCTTATGCAATGCAAAAAAATGCAGATGGAGACAGCGTTTAGTCTCGGAAGGCAGAATGGTAGCCCTATGCAAGAAATAAAAAGGGCAAATGGTAATAGAGTTTTCTTAGCTGATAGTAGGTCGCGATATTATGACTGCTGGGGACATTGTGATATAGGGAATATCACCGGCGTGCGTGGATAGCAAATGCTGGTAAGTGCAACAATTCTGAGAATTGTATTCATGAACAATGTTTGTCTCGTGAGTGTATAGTATGCCAAGTGCTTTCGCAATCCAAGTGTCTGCATTCAAAGAAAAATCGTGAGTTTTGTAGAGGGGGAGGTTAGTTCGCATCCCCCCAGGCTCTGCTTGACCTGTTTGGCTTTGATCCAATGATACTGTATGCATCATTGGGGTAGCGTTGCTAAATAAGGAAATTTCAGCAATAAACATGCATGATTTAGTAAAAACGTAACATAAACACGTAATTCATAATAGTTTTTCTTTAGATGAACCGATGATTGCGACGTGGTTCAAGATATTGCAACCCTCCTTGCTACGGAATTTTGAAGGTCCTCCTCAAAATTCCGCCCCAGTTTGCTGGGTTGATGCTTCCGACCGCTGCTAGTGATGATCGGCTGAAATTACTTCAGAATTTTGAGGGTCCTCCTAAAAATTCTACCCCAGTTTCCAATTGTGGGGGAAATGAAAATTTTATTGAATTGTGACCGAACCCATAAGGCTGCCTACGTATCCCCTCTTAAACAGGAATCAGGTCAGACGTAGTTCAATTTACATCATGTAGGGCAAACATAAAGATTACACATAGTAGCGCTTGACTGCATCTGAATTAATTGGCTTTGGCCAAACTTCTCCGTCCATTTCTGCAAGTATGAGGGCTCCTCCTGTCAGAACCCGGTGAACCATGTATGGACCTTGTCAGTTGGGAGAGAACTTCCCTTTGGCTTCATCTTGGATGCGGAAATTTTTTCTTTAACACCAGCTGCCCTGGCGTGAACTGTATCGGCTTGAATCTTTTGTTGAAGGCTCTGGACATTCTGTTCTGATAAAGATGACCGTGGAAGACTGCATTCATTCTCTTTCCATCTATAAGAGCCAGCTGCTCGTAACGACTTCTCACCCATTTTGCGTCGTCGAGCTCAGCTTCTTGTATGATCCTTAAGGAAGGAATTTCTACTTCGGCAGAAATGACGACTTTTGTACCATAAACCAGCATGTATAGGGGGTTTCCCCGGTTGATGTATGGACTGTGGTGCGATATCCTAACATAGCAAATGATAGTTTTTCGTGCCTTTGCTTATGCTTCTCTATCATCTTTCTCAATATCTTCTTGATGTTCTTGTTGGCGGCTTCTACAGCTACGTTCATTTGAGGCCTGTAGGCTGTAGAATTCTTGTGTCTGATCTTGAAGGTTTCACACATGGTTTTCATCAAGTCACTGTTGAGGTTGGAGCCATTATCAGTAATGATTGATTCTGGCATCCCGAATCGACAAACGACGCGGTCGCGGACAAAGTCTGCCACGACTTTCTTAGTAATGCTCTGTAAGATGCTTCTTAGACCCATTTGGTGAAATAGTCGATTGCTACCAGGATAAATCTGTGTCCGTTAGAAGCGGCGGGCTCGATAGGTCCAATAACATCCATTCCCCAGGCGGCGAAAGGCAATGGTGAGCTAGTCGCATTAAGCTCATTGGGAGGTACCTTTATCATGTCTGCATGTATCTGACATCGGTGGCATTTTCGGACATACTGGATGCAGTCTGTCTCCATAGTCATCCAAAAATAACTAGCTCGGAGGATCTTCTTTGCTAAGACAAAACCGTTCATATGTGGACCACAGGCCCCAGCATGGATTTCTTCTAACAGTTTGGATGCTTCCTTTGTGTTGATGCACCTGAGTAGTCCCAAATCAGGAGTCCTCCTATACAGGATTCCTCCACTGTGGAAGAAATTATTGGACAGCCTCTGAAGTGTGCATTTCTAAATAGGATTTGCAAGCTCCGGGTAATCTCCTTTTGCCAAATATTCCCTGATATCATGAAACCAAGGCTTTCCGTCTGCTTCTTCTTCAACATGAGCACAATAAGCTTGCTGATCATGGATCTTTACTGGAATGGGATCAATGAAGTTTTTGTCTGGATGTTGCATCATGGATGACAGGGTAGCCAATGCATCAGCGAATTCATTCTGGATTCTGGGAACATGTCGAAATTCTGTCTTTGTGAACCTCTTTCTCAACTCCTGTATGTGATGCAGATACGGGAGTATCTTAGAGTTCTTGGTTGCCCATTCTTCTCGGACTTGATGTATGAGTAAGTCTGAATCTCCAATTACTAGCAACTCTTGGATGTTCATGTCAATGGCCATCTTGAGCCCTAGGATGCAGGCTTCATATTCGGCCATGTTGTTGGTGCACGGGAACTTGAGCTTAGCTGACACCAGATAATGTTGACCGGTTTCTGACACTAGGACTGCTCCTATGCCAACTCCTTTGAAGTTTGCTGCTCCAGCGAAAAACATTCTCCAACCGTCATAGGATTCTGCAATGTCTTCTCCTATGAATGATACCTCTTCGTCAGGAAAATACGTTTTCAGGGGTTCGTATTCTCCATCTACGAGATTTTCCGCAAGGTGATCTGCTAGTGCCTGTCCCTTGATTGCCTTCTGAGTTACGTAGACAATGTCAAATTCACTCAACAGGATTTGCCACTTGGCCAGCTTGCCAGTGGGCATGGGCTTCTGAAAGATGTACTTCAAAGGATCCATCCTTGATACGAGATATGTAGTATAGGCACAGAAGTAGTGCCTCAGCTTCTGGTCCACCCAAGTCAGAGCACAACAGGTATGCTCTAACAGAGAATACCGGGCCTCGTATGGAGTGAACTTCTTGCTAAGATAGTAAATGGCCTGCTCTTTCCTCCCCGTTTCATCATGCTGCCCTAGGACGCAACCGAAGGCACCATCTAACACTTCGATGTAGAGTAGTAGAGGTCTACCTGGCTCGGGCGGGGCCAAGACTGGTGGTGTTGATAGATATTCCTTGATTCTGTCGAAAGCTTTCTAGCAGTCATCAGTCCATTTGGTGGCGTCATCCTTCTTCAACATCTTGAAGATTAGCTCACAGATGACCGTGGACTGTGCTATGAACCAACTGATATAGTTAAGTCTTCCCAAGAAACTCATCACGTCCTTCTTGTTCTTTGGCGGTGGAAGTTCCTGAATGGCCTTGACCTTTGATGGATCCAATTCTATTCCTCGGCGGCTCATAATAAACCCAAGTAATTTTCCAGCAGGAACCCCAAATGCACACTTCACGGGATTCAGTTTTAGGTTGTACCTCCGCAGTCTATTGAAGAATTTCCTCAAATCTTCCATGTGATCAGTGGCCTTCTTCGACTTGATGATAACGTCATCTACGTGCACCTCGATCTCCTTGTGTATCATAGCATGAAAAATGGTAGTCATGACCCTCATGTAGGTGGCCCCTGCATTCTTTAACCCAAACAGCATCATCTTGTAACAGTACATTCCCTACGGCGTAATGAAAGCCGTTTTCTCAGCGTCTTCTTCATCCATCCAGATCTGATGATAACCAGCGAAACAATCCACAAATGATTGCAATTCATGCTTTGTGCAATTGTCGGTAAGGATGTGTATGTTTGGTAAAGGAAAGTCATCTTTCGGACTGGCCCGGTTGAGATCCCGGTAGTCGACACAGACTCTTACCTTCCCATCCTTCTTTGGTACTGGTACAATGTTGGCTAACCATGTCGGGTATTCTACTACACTGAGGACCTTGGCTTTGACCTGCTTGGTGTTTCTTCCTTGATTTTCAGACTCATATCAGGCTTGAACTTTCTGAGCTTCTGCTTTATCGGCGGACATGTCGGATCAGTTGGCAGTTTGTGAGCCACAATAGACGTGCTCAGGCCCGTCATGTCATCATATGACCAGGTGAATATGTCCTCATATTCTCTTAGAAATTCTTTGTATTCCTTCTTTTTTGATGGCGATAAATGAACGCTGATTCGTGTTTCCTTGACATTCTCTTCATCCCCCAGATTAACAATTTCCGTCTCGTCCAGGTTGGACTTAGGTCGATTTTCAAAGTTCTCAACCTCTTTAACAATCTCTTCAGTTATGTCATCTTCTTCTGAATCTATGTCCGTTTGTTGCGTTGTCTCATTGCATGTCACAGTCATTGGTTCATCAAGATAAGTAATAGTAATGCTGTATAAGTAAAGTAATGAGAGAAAATAATAAGAGTGTTGATTTATAAGGAAAATCGAAATGCTTTGATAAATTCCATAACTGTTTTGAACATTGAAGATCTTATTGCGGAAATTTAAAATTCGAAAGGAAAATTAACTAGTAAAAATAAAAGATAGTGCATGATGCTTGTTCAACCTTGCTACCCCAAGGCTCGCCGGGCTCTGGTGGTTCTGATGGTCCAGTTATTGAGGCGTGCTCCTCCGCTTACAGCCTATATGGAAGGGCCTTCCTCCCCCTCCTCCTCGAGAACGACACAACAATCCATATCATCGTCTTCTAGGAACAAATTACCGCTGCCAGTGCTTCCTCTTCTTTTGACCCATAGATAACATCGGCCGGTTGGAAAGTCTGTTCCAAGCGTGGTATTAGCTGCTCCAGCGGATAGTAAGGACCGCGCTATGGTGGAGACCAGTTGTTAATTCTTCCCAGGTATACTGATATCCCAGACCGATAGTGGTGCCATGTTTCTTGAGTTTTATAGGATTAGCGATTCCTTGGAGGTTCTTGCCAAGCCCCTTGCTAGGTTCGTACCCACTCCAGTTCAATATGCTCTCAATTTTATTGTCCCACCATTTGTCCTTGTCAACGACGTTGACTCGCTCAATGTGGTGATAGGTCTCCCCACCTATCTTTTTTCTGCCTCCGATTGCCGGAATAGTCTGGCAACTGTCAATAGGATTGCTACCGTCGCCGTGAATGATCACCTCCTGGTGATTCCACTCAAACTTTACTGCCTGATATAGTGTTGACGCTACGGCCCCAGCAACATGAATCCATGGTCGTCCCAACAACAGATTGTAAGATGCTGGCACGTCTATTACTTGAAAATCAACATCGAACCAAGTAGGCCCCATTTGCAAACATAGACTAATTTCCCCAATGGTGGACCTTTGGGAGCCGTCGAAAGCTTTCACATTGATGGCCCCGTCCTTTATCTCGTGCAGTCCCTTACCTAACGTCCTGAGTGTTACCAACGGACAAATGTTGAGGCTGGACCCTCCATCAATCAGGATTTTGATGATAAAATAGTCTTCGCATTGCACGGTGATGTGCAATGCCTTGTTGGGACTCAACCCTTTGGTGGCAACTCATCTTCATGAAAAGTGATCTTGTGACTTTCCAATACCTATCCTACCATGTTAGCCATCTGTGACGACCCAAAGGGTAATCACTTATTTTCTCATTCATTCCGTACTTCCGAGGCCTTGAAAACCTCATTTGGGGTTGCCTCGATTTGTGTGCGCAGTCCGAGCGCGTAGCCGGAAAGCTTAAATATGAATTTTGTGTGGAAAAATGCTAAATTTTGATATTAGTATGAATATATTTGACTTCGGTCAACTTTTTGGGTAAACGGACCCGGACCTGTGATTTGACGGTCCCGGAGGGTCCGTAGGAAAATATGGGACTCAGCCGTATGCCCGGAATCGAATTTCGCGGTTCCAAGCCCGAGAAATGAATTTTTGAGTAAAATTGTTTTTCTGAAATTATTAAGGAAATTGGAAATGAAAGTTGATTAAAAGACTATGGTATCGGGCCCGTATTTTGGTTCCGCCGCCCGGTACAAGTCTTATATATGGTTTAAGTGCTTTCTGTGAAGTTTGGTTGAAATTGGACGTCGTTTGACGGGTTTCGGACTTAAAATGGAAAATTGATGCTTTATGAAAATTTGGAAGAAATCATGAGTTTTGAGGCTTGATCCGTTGTTTTTGATGTTATTTTGGCGATTTGATCGCACGAGTAAGTCCGTAGGATGTTTTTGAGGTTGTGTGTATATTTGGGTTGGAGCCCCGAGGGCTCGGGTGAGTTTTGGATAGGCCACGGAGTGCATTTTTGAACTTGGAAAATTGCTGGTGTGATCTGACCTGCAGGCTTCGCATTTGCGAAGCCTGGCTCGCAAATGCGAAAAACCCTCCGCAAATGCGAAGGTGCTCGTGTTGCACAGGGATCACAAATGCGATCACAGCATCGCAAATGCGAAAGCTGGGACTTTCGCAAATGCGACACTTTTGTTCGCAAATGCGAAGTCCCCAAGTAAGCCAATAGTTCGCAAATGCGAACTTTTGTTCGCAATGTTGATACCCAATTTTTCCCTAGGTAATTTTATGCCCAAAATATTTCCAAAATAGCATGTACGTGCATATATAAGCACACTCAAGAGTTTTGATATTTTAATGATTTTTAAACCAATTTATTGCCTATTTTAATACCACAAAATTCAATAATTATTCCCAAAATTATCATTTTTTGGTGAATAACTCTTTTATTCTCACATTCACGCCAAAATATAATTGAGGTAATTTTTGCATATTTTTACAGATTTATTTGGCAATTTTAAAGCTAAATTACATGTAATTGCAATTATAGTCTATTTTATGATTTACAGCATTTTTACAGTTATAAAATTGCTTCTAGTATTTTTTAATTTAATACTTGTATATCATTTATCAATTTAGTACCTTCGATTTGTTTCAGAAAAAAGCCTTTTACTAATTTTTAAAATAAAACGGGAAAAGTGGCTATTTAAAAGCTGGCCCTATTTCATTTCAATTTTAGACCAAATTGCACCCTAATTCGACCCAATCCCAACCCCCAAATCAAGCGACCCAATTCCCTTTTAGACCCGACCCCTGATCCGATTACCCAAACCCGTCCGGTCTTTTAAAATCTGAGCCGTTGATCATTTTTGATCAACGGCCAAGATCTTTTATTTCCTTTTTAATTTCAAACGACCCCTAAACCCTACCCCATTCTTTCAGAGATGCCGCCTCTAACTCCCTCTTCTCTCAAACGCTCTCGAACTCTCTCGAAACCCTAATCGCTTTCCGTCACTTTCAACCCCAAACCCACCGGAATTCATGGCCGCTCAAGCCATGGACGACCTATACTTACCCCCTACTGCTCTCACGTGCTTGATACCTGAAGGTTCGAGGCCAGACTTCGAGGGCCTTCACTCAGACCTTCGTCGATTCGAGGTTCCCAGCCATCTCCCGCCTTGCTCCGGCGTGTCTTAGCCTCCTGAGCATGATTCCGACCTTATCGACTCCAGATCTGATCTTGTTTCTTCCAAGCCTTTCTCGTTTCTAGGGTTCTCAGAAACCCTAGCCTATTCGAGGTTCTTTTTCGTTCATTTGTTTAGATCTGTGCTAGATCTATGTTATATTTGATATTTCAAGTGTTTTCCCCAAATTTCCTTTTTCAAAATTCCTTTGATTTCAAATTAGGGTTTCTGAGTCTGTTTGTTAATGTTTTGTTCGACTCAGCTGACTTATCATCTCTAGGTTTAATTGGTGTTGAAAACCCTAATTCTTGGGATTTGTTTGAGTTTCTGAGTCTATCTGTTAGTATTCGTTTGATTTACTGATTAGTGTTGAAAACTCTAATTTTTGGGGTTTATTTGAGACTCTGAAATTGTTTGTTTGTTTCACTTGTTTATCGCCTCTAAATTCGACTGATTTCGAAAGTCCTAGTCCTTTGGGGTCCATTCGAGTTCCTGAGTTTGTTTGCGCAACTCGTCTGCTTGAAATTGCTCAATCTGCTTCCTTTAACTTCAGCATCTCTTTTCTTTATGCGATTCATTTTTGTTCTGAGTTCTTGCTATTTGTCAAACTCGACTATGTTTTCTGAGAGGTTTTCACTTGATTTTTTTTTGCATGCTTCTAATCCTTTTCTCTATTACTAAGCCAATGAAACTTGACCTACGTGACTATCATGCTACGAATGCTTGCTGTCTATTAATTCTGTGCTATGCTGTTTCCTCTTGCCATAGCTTGGCCTCACATGTCTATTACTTACGCACTTTAATTATATACTGAGTCCCTTATGTGATTGGTTTTCAAACGCGTGACTGATTTTCAAAACTTTTCCTTGTGAAATTCTGATTTTTACTCGCCTGTTAAGGGGTTAACTGATTCCTTTCCTTATTTTGCTTTGCTGAATCCTTTCCCCAAAATTAAGTATACTTTGTACTTAGACTTAAATATTTACTCTATACTTTTACTATCCCGTATATGGTCGGAAATCAATCTTTCTCAAATTGATTTCTTTCCTAAATTAATCCTGTTAGTATCCGTTTGAGCAGTAATCCCTTGATTAAAGGGAAATATTTGTGTTAATTGATTATTGACTGTGATTACTTCCATATTTGTGTTAAGACCTTACTTGTTACCCTATTCTCTACTCGTTTTCAAAACTATAAATACCTGCACCTCTTCTCTTTCAAAAGGGGGTTCGAACACACAGAACACATCATTACTTCTTCTCTCAAATACACTTAGATTTCTTAAAAGTATTCGAGTTCTCTGAACTCATAAGCTTAAAGTTCTCTTCTCTGATTGTGGTTTGGCTGAAAGAATCCTGCTTTTTCTTTGCTTACTTTTTCTGCGACTGGTATGTCTCTCTTTGTTTAATTTCTGCCTCTCTACTACATGTTTATTCTTCAGCCTTTCCTTTGCCTGTCTTATTGTTTCTATGCTGTAACTCTCTGCAAGTTTACTTACTTCCTAATCTCTGTGCTTACATGAATCCCTATCCCTAGTCCTTTTGTATGTTGAGTTATGATTCAGAAGACATGACAACACTCGACATTGTTGTTCATGTATATGGATTGGACTCCCTGAGTCCTAAACTCTTCCAATTCCCATTCCCCCGCCCTTTATATGTACTCTGAGCTTGAGACCTTGGTCTGGCAGTGTCCTAATCACTGTCCAGACCAGGGTCTGACCTTCAACAGGTCTGTGCTCTTATTTGCTGGCTGAACAGGCTTAGTCAGGGGTGTGCCAGCCTACCTTATGGTTTGGTATGACCACCAGCCTGCTTTGGCACCACCTACCCCTCTCTACTGCACTGGCACTCACTCTTAGAACTTAAGGTCTGCCCCCCTCCTGTGAGCCTTGCCTTGGGATCCATGAGCTCCCTCTGAACTTGGACACCTGAGGGTTGGCTCTTCCATACTGCACTGTAACTCATTCTGATTAATATCTTGGGTGTAAGCACTTCCTAGGGTTCCTGAAACTCTTTGGATCTCTGAAACACCCTAGATAAGAGAAGGCTTTGGAAATCTTGATCTCGGAAGTGGTTCAATCTCATATTGTTAGACACTAAGTCTAAATTAGTTTCCTTGGATGCAGCTGATAGCTTCTGATGTACTTTTAATTGAAGTTTATTTTACTGGTCTGTAGCAATTTGTACAAACTCATGGGGATTTAGTGAAAGAAGGGAGGGGAATTACTTTTATGCACAAAGGATAGAAAACATGCCTATAGGATTTAATTTCTAATCTATGCAACTTCCCACCTAGAAAGCATGCCTGTAGGATTTAATTTCTAATCTGTGCAACTTCATATGTAGAAAGCATGCCTAGGATTTAGCTTCTGAATTCTGCAACTATGCATATAGATACCATGCTTGCAAGGGTTTACATTTCTGCACATAATGATGTCATTAGACAACTGTAGGCTTAACAACAAAGTTGCATATAGATACCATGTTTGTAAGATTCCTATTAAAAGGTGTTAAAATCAGTTAACGCATAGAAAGCATGCCTATAGGGACTTCGAATCTGAGCCGTTTCATTCATTCAACAACATCAACCGTTGAAATTAGTATTTACTTTGGTAAAACTGGTGGTCTTCCGCAATTTTTTCTGAACCTCGTAAAGTAACAAATCTTTTCTAAATAAATCGGCATTTTCCCGAAACTCACTATTTTCTGATAAAATTCGTGAAACTTTCTCCAATTAGTCTGTAGGTCCTCTGAAGTTCTTTTCTTTTCTGTTAAACCTTTTCAAAACAGTGCATCCTTTTCTAAAACTTCTTTTACTCTGTAACTTTGCTTTATAATCAGTTTGTGTTTTAAAATCAATAGTTCTATCTAACACATAGACAAAGGGTTAGCTAATCAATTGGATCAGTCTTAGACAACTGCATTCGAGCGAGCCTAATGCGGACTTCCTATCTAAAAATATGTGTTGAACCAGTCCGCTTATCGCTTTATTTTTTTGAGACTAAACCAGTATGTGCAAGACATGCTAAACTCTATGGCTTTATCTGATTTAAGGAGGCTTACTTGAGCCCTACTTGCTTATTTGCTTTCCCCTTTACTTGCATTATGTGTTTTGACTGACGCCTTAGTATTTTGTCCTTTGAAAACTCTCAAAAGGCCCCCAAACCCCTCTCCCTTTAGGACTAGTAGTCCAAATGCCTCCGTGACTGATAGGATTGGAACGGGTACTAGCATGCAATAAGTAACGAGACATTCCGCGCTTTAGTACCTTAACGGGGTGGGAAGGGTAGACACGGAGATGATGATCACATGATAACACTATGTGTACGATTGTTTACCGGTGTTGTGTGGATGATCCATGTATTTCACAAGCCTAGGAACCCTTTTTCCTTACATAATTATTTTCAGATTGTCGATTCCCAATTCTTTAAATCCTGCATTTTCGTTTGTCATTAAAATTCCTTTTTTTTTTGATTTTCGCACTGCCCTTCTCCTCTAAAATCTTCTGCTCATTCACTTCTTTGCTTGATGATTGGTATTCATTACTTGATCCATTTTTCTGCATTTGGATATTCTTGCCAATAATTAGGAAGCCACCTACTCGAATTTCAGCATGTTTAGTAACCTTTATGCATACCTACTTGCAGTCTTTATGTGAGATGGTCCTATATGTTTGCTTGCTTAAAGTCACAATTGTAGCATGGCCGGGAACCACACTAGTGGATCTTGGGGGGTGCCTAACACCTTCCCCTCAAGATAATTTCTAGCCCTTACCCAAACTCTGGTTTTCCAACTCAAAAACTCTTTTAGTGTCCTAATGCACTTAATCATTAGGTGGCGGCTCTTCAACCTCCAAAACCCAAATTCCCAAAGGGAATAGAGTTGTCCTCCCAAATGTCGTAAACCCAATTTCGCGAGAAAAAGGGGGCGTCAACAGCATGGCGACTCTGCTGGGGATTTCTTTAGGCTTTTACCATTGCATGTTGCTTGTGACTTTATTATCTTATTAATTGCTTTTATTTACTGCCATTTATTCTTCCACTATGAAACAGACTTGGCTCTTCATGTCTTTTCTTTCCTTTAACTGCTTTATTTCAATACTGTTGTAATTACGAGCAATTATTGTAAACATTTACCTTATGAACGTGGAAATACATGTATATTTGTTTCATTCTTGTAAACTGCATCTTCAACATCATATTCCACTCGTGCCAAACAAATACCATAGCAACGCTTATCATGAGTGGTTGCGCTCTTCCAACATTATCACCCTTTAAATTTGACAAAGGCATATTTGCGGTAAAACTAGTCGATCGGTGGTGCAGTCGACGGTTCCGTGCCTTTCCCTCTTGAGTTGTCCGCTCAAGGGTACCTGTCTAATACCCCAATAGAAACCTTACTCTGTTTAACTATACATGCATCATGGTCAAACCTAGCTGAGTCAGTTATGTTGTCCACATAATGACTCGTTAAGATAGCCTTGTCCAAAGTCCATCGGGTTTCCCTGAAACCCAAACGGACACCTACATGTTCTGTGCATTTATTTGGAGAACTAAATGCTTGCTATGCTAATTATTGGTTTAAATAGCCGAGTCCGGTGGGGTAAGGGCCTAACACTTTGTTTTGCAGAAGATGAGGCACGAAGTCCCCAGATTTGGCATGGTAACCAACATTCACCCAAGGCTGCTAAATTGGTGGAAATACCTCCACTCCAGTGATCAGACGCTCGTCCGCAAATACTTAGGGAATTTGCCTTCTCTTCTAGAGATCCAGCCTGACAACAAAATCATAGAGGCTGCAACATTGTTTTGGGATAGTGACAGGTCCGTGTTCCGCTTTGGGGACCTTGAAATGACTCCTTTGCTCGAAGAAATAGGAAGTTTAGCTGGTATTCCTTGGGAGACTCCGGGTTTGCTTATGCTAGAGAATCGCAAGGGTAGGGGTTTCCTTAAGATGGTGGGACTGAAGAAGAATCCAGATTTGACATGTCTGAAAGACTCTTACATCCCATTCGACTATTTTTACGAGAGGTACGGCCATAGCAAGTCATACCACACCTACTCAGATGAATTCGCCCTTACCTCATTGGGACATATCCACAGAAGGGTCTTCATTTTTATGTTCTGCTTTTTGGGAATGATAGTGTTCCCTATGAAGAAGGCTAGGATCCACACCAGACTAGCCATGGTAACCAAGACTCTGATGGAAGGAATTGACGGGCAGCCTTTCAGCATAGTGCCCATGATCGTTGCTGATATCTACCGAGATTTGGAGAACTGTCAATGGGGAGCCAGTCATTTCGAGGGTTGCAACTTGTTACTCAACCTCTGGTTTATAGAACATCTCCAAAAGGGTCGATACCGCCAGGAGCTTCCGCGAAGGCCGTGGAATGACCATATAGCCTTTCACCATCCCAAGAAAAGGAACTACATGCCCGACGTGTTCGCTCAGCCAGAGGATGCTGGAGGATGGGTAGAGTTATTTGAGAATCTGAAAGAAGACCAGGTACAGTGGATGGTCGAGTGGTTCCCTACGGAAGAATTCATTGTTCGATCCCGAGACGCACCATTTCTCATACTAATTGGTCTAAGAGGAACTTATCCCTACGCTCCCCTCCGAGCCATGAGTCAGGCTGGAAGAAAGCAAATCATACCAAGGGTCGACAAAATGAGTCACTTCAGGGCTGACTTCCAGGACGATGATAGCCCTCACAAGTGCCAAGCTCAGCACATGTGGCATTGCAAACTCGTTTTGGGGAAAGAATCTATTGAGCCAGACAGGTATCACGCCGGTTGTGTGCCACACTACTCGGGTTGGTTGGAAGATAATCACAACGGTTTGGGTCAGCCCGGGTTCGTTCGAGGACACAGAATTATCGACGAGAATGCTGAAGCACGGGTTGAGTACAATGAACTGTGCAAGAGAATTCGAAAGTGCGAAAGTGAGCACCGGGAAATACAAGAAGCCCATCAGAAGTTGATCGAAGAATGGAAAGATATGGCTGTCAGCGCCAACAAGCGACTAGGGTATTTGGAGCGGGGTCTAGTGGAACTGGAAGGAAAGTTCATCAAGAGGATTGAAGACTGTCAAAGCGCTGAAGGGAATGCAGGCGGACATTTGGCCCAAGCTTATTTGCTGCTAGGACTAGGCGAGCTGATGAAGCTGTTCGAGGGAGACAAAGATGCCGAATCTGGGGAAGGTCCTTCTGGGACCAAGTAGTTAGGAGTCTTTTGTTTTGCTTTAATGATGTAATAAGGCCAATGGCTACTAGTGACATTTTACTTTCTGTTATTTAGCGTCGTTTTGGGTTCGTCTTATTTTTATCAATAAAATGAGGCATTTAGCATCATAAGTTCTCCAAAACTATTTGTCGCTAGGCCTACCTCGGGCACAACGGGGCACCCAAATTAGGACACGATTTATATTCTTGCACAATGTGTTTAAATACCGCAACATTTTTTCTCATAACCCGCACTAACTTATTACCTTTTGTTTTTCTTTTATTTTTATTCCCCTTCCTAAAGGTTAGTTCGTGCATTCTGGCACCATCATCATACTCCACAAGATCCAAGGGCCCTCCACCTCCTCCTCCTCCTCCTATCCGGAACAAGAACAAAACTAGAATGCGAGATTCAAGCGCCAAAAAGGAAATTGAAAGAACTGAGATTCCTCATGGTACCCCGGTTGCTAAGGAAACTGCTGCCCAACTTGAGCAAAAATTACTGAAATTCCGAGAAGAACTGGATCAGGTTCGGAACTTGGCGAACTTATCATTCTCTCTCACCGCTCCTGATGTCAACTTTCCAAACGCTCAAAATCCCGCACCTCCACAGAACACCCCATAACCACAGATACCACCCACTCACGCTCAACATTGCAACACATGCCACACTCCCAACAACACTCCACTACTCATTACTGAACCACCGAACACTACAAACGACCACCTCCACAACACTCCCATCTACGTGGATACTGTACCCCACTACACTCAACCAAACTCAAGTGCACCTGAGTCTGATGACAAAGACTCTCTTATCAGAAACTTGGCCGCAGAACTCAAGAAGTTGACCAGCCGAGTCCAGGACGTGGAGGAAACAAAGGTATCGAGGGGCTAAATTATGAGGAGCTCTGCATTCAGCCAGATGTTGAACTTCCGGAGGGGTACAAACCTCCCAAGTTCGAAATGTTCGATGGCACGGGAGATCCCAAAGTCCACTTGAGGACATATTGCGATAAGCTGGTTGGAGTCGGAAGGGATGAGAAGATCCGTATGAAGCTCTTCATGAGAAGTCTGAAGGGGGATGCTTTGTCCTGGTACATCAGCCAGGACCCCAAGAAATGGACAAGCTGGGTAGGTATGGCGTCAGATTTCATGGATAGGTTTCGATTCAATACGGAGAATGCACCAGATGTATTCTACATCCAGAATTTGAAGAAGAAACCTACCGAGACATTCCGCGAGTATGCTACTCGTTGGAGATCAGAGGCTGCTAAGGTTAGGCCGGCCTTAAAAGAGGAACAGATGAACAGATTCTTCATCCGGGCTCAGGATCCATAATATTACGAGAGGTTGATGCTGATCGAGGGTCAGAAATTCTCCGATATCATCAAACTGGGGGAAAGAATTGAGGAAGGCATTAAGAATGATATGGTTACTAATCTTGAAGCATTGCAGGCCACCAACAAGGCTTTACAGTCTGGTGGCACGTCCAAGAAGAAGGATGTGAGCGCCGTAATGGTCGCACAGGGAGCCAAATCACCATTGAAATACCGCACTTACCCATCACCTCCACTCACATATCAGCTTATCCCGAATTACCAAGCACCCGCACCCTCTTACCAAAATCCACCACCCGTTTACCAATCGTCTCCACCTCTCACATATCAACCCATCTCACCCAGATACTCTCAACCTGCACTTGTCTATCAAGCTTATAATGCTCAACCCTCTCACTACCAATCTCGCCAAAATTTCCCTAGACCCAGGCCAAGTTTCGACCGCAGACCTCCCAGACAATACACAGCCATCGCCGAACCAATTGACCAGCTGTACGAGAGACTTAAAGCTGCTGGTTACGTCACCCCTATCCCAGCCGTAACTCCAAAAAATCCTTCCCAATGGGTCAACCCGAACAAAACCTGTGCGTACCATTCTGGCATGAAGGGACATACCATTGACGAATGCCGCTCATTGAAGGATAAGATTCAAACCCTGATCGACAATAAGGTCATCGTAGTAAAGGAGCCTTCTCCTAATGTTCGCAGCAACCCTCTGCCTGACCACAAAGGTGGAGACATTCACATGATCGAGATCGAAGATGACTGGGACCCCAAGGGGTCGATAGGATTGATTGCTGAGGGTGATGAGCCAAGGAAACCAACGGTCACACTTAACCCAATTGTTGTGCAGAATCGGCCCTCCAGGGGCGATGAAGTAAACATGTCTATACCTCTCGAATTTGAAGCGACTTCTTCTGCAAAGGCGCCCGGACCAATTGAGGTTGAGTTTGGAGTTCCAAAAGCACCTGCACCCTTTGAAGTCGCTGTGTTACCACCAAGGGTACCTATTCCTGTAGCAATGTCAGACATAACACTGTTCCACTCAAATGCCGTACCATGGGATTACACGGCTGAAGCTAGGAGGAAAGGGAAGACCAAGACAGGAGAAGCAATTGCTGCACAGGGTATGACCAGAACAGGGAGGGTTTACACCCCAGAACACCTCGCTGAGTCTAGCAAGCAAGCCTCTGGATGGCCTACTAAAACTGGGCCCGATGATCTTTGGAGGAAAATACAAGCTAAGGAGTACTCGGTCGTTGAGCAATTGAACAAAACACCAGCGCAGATCTCCATCCTAGCTCTTCTCCAGAGCTCTGACGCACACAAAAATGCCTTGATGAAAATACTGAGCGGAGCTTATGTGCCCAGCAACATAACTGGAGGCGAAATGGCAAATATGGTAGGGCAAGTACTGGAGAGCCACAAAATCACCTTCCACGAAGATGAGCTGCCACCGAAAGGGCTGAGTCACAACAAGGCACTGCACATCATCGTGCAATACGAGGATTATTTCATCAGTAGAGTTTTGATCAACGGAGGATCCAGCCTCAACATCTGTCCGCTGATAACTCTCAAAACCTTGGGAAAGAGTCTGCATGAGATCAAAGATGGGGCCATCAATGTCAAAGCCTTCGATGGGTCCCAAAGGTCTACTATTGGAGAAATTATCCTATGCTTACAAATGGGACCGACTTGGTTCGACGTGGACTTTCAAGTAATAGACGTCCCGGCATCCTACAAATTGTTGTTAGGACGACCATGGATCCATGCCGCTGGAGCTGTAGCATCAACCCTGCATCAGGCAGTGAACTTCGAATGGAATCACCAAGAGGTGATTATTCATGGCGATGGTAGCAACCCCATATATAGTCGCCAGACCATCCCAATGATTGGAGGTAGAAGGAGAATAGGCGGAGAAACATACCACCACATTGAAAGGGTCAACGCTATAGACAAGGATAAATGGTGGGATAACAAGATTGAAAGTATCTTGAATTGGTGTGGGTACGAACCTGGAAAGGGACTCGGCAAAAACCTCCAAGGAATCACCAAACCCATCAAACTGAAGAAACATGGTACTACGTTTAGTTTGGGGTATGAATACATTTGGGAGGAGTTCGATCGCCACCATGGCGCGGACCCGACTATCCACTAGAGCATCCGATACCTCGCCTGGAGCAGACTTTCCAACCAGCATATACTATATATGGGTCAGGGGAAGATGAAGCATTGGCAGCCATGAAGAATCTGTTTATGGAGGATGATGATATGGACTGCTGTGTTCTTTTTGAGGAGGAAGGGGAGGAAGGCCCTTCCATACAAGCTGTGAACCGAGGAGAACGCCTCAGCAATTGGTCAGTCAGAACCACCAGGGCCCGGAAAGCTTCGGGGTAGCAAGGCTAAACAAAAGCACCATGCATCTCATTTTATTTTTTACTAGCTGATTTCCTTTCCGCATTGTCTTTAATTTTGAAAAGAGCTCCGATGTTCCGAACAATTATGAATTTATCATATATCTCGCTCTTATTATTTTCTCTATCATTTACTCTATTTTACAGCATTACTATTACTTACTTTGACGATGAACCAACGATTGTGACTTGCAACGAGACAACGCAACAAATGGATATAGATTCAGAAGAGGATAATATACCAGAAGAGGCCATCAGAGAGGTTGAGAATTTTGAAAATAGGCCTAAGTCTAACTTGGACGAAACTGAGGTCATTAATTTGGGAGATACAGAAAACGTCAAAGAGATGCGCATCAGTGTTCACCTATCACCATCAGAAAAGAAGGAGTACACGGAGTTCTTAAGGGAATATGAGGACATATTTGCCTGGTCGTAAGATGATATGACTGGTCTCAGTACATCCATTGTAGCTCACAAGTTGCCAACAGACCCACCATGTCCGCCGGTGAAGCAGAAGCTCAGGAAATTCAAACCCGACATGAGTTTGAAAATCAAAGAAGAGGTCACCAAGCAAGTCAAGGCCAAGGTTCTCAGGGTAGTGGAATATCCAACATGGTTAGCCAATATCGTGCCGGTACCAAAGAAGGATGGGAAGGTTAGAGTCTGCGTCGACTACCGGGATCTTAACCGGGCCAGTCCCAAAGACGACTTCCCTTTACCAAACATACACATTCTTATCAACAAATATGCCAAGCATGAGTTGCAGTCTTTTGTTGATTTTTCGCCGGGTGTCATCAGATATGGATGGATGAGGAAGATGTAGAGAAAACGGCTTTCATCACGCCGTAGGGAATGTACTGATACAAAATGATGCCATTTGGTTTGAAGAATGCTGGGGCCACCTATATGAGAGCCATGACTACTATCTTTCACGACATGATACATAAGGAGATCGAGGTGTATGTAGACGACGTCATCATCAAATCCAAGAAAGCCACTGAACATATGGGAGATCTGAGAAAGTTCTTCAGAAAACTAAGGAGGTACAATCTGAAATTGAATCCCGCCAAGTGTGCATTCGGGGTTCCTGCTGGAAAATTACTGGGTTTCATCGTGAGTCGTCGAGGAATAGAATTGGATCCATCAAAAGTCAAAGCCATTCAAGAACTGCCACCGCCAAAGAACAAGAAGGACGTGATGAGTTTCTTGGGAAGACTCAACTATATCAGCCGGTTCATAGCTCAGTCCGCGGTCATCTGTGAACCCATCTTTAAAATGTTAAAAAAGGATGCTGCTACCAAGTGGACTGATGATTGTCAGAAAGCCTTTGACAGAATCAAGGAGTACCTGTCAACGCCGCCAGTCTTGGTTCCGCCTGAGCCAGGAAGACCCCTATTGCTTTACCTTGCGGTATTGGATGGAGCATTCGGTAGTGTTCTGGGACAACATGATGAAACGGGGAGAAAGGAGCAAGCCATCTACTACCTCAGTAAGAAGTTCACCCCGTACGAGGCCCGGTATTCTCTTCTAGAGCGCATTGTTGTGCTCTGACTTGGGTAGCTCAAAAATTGAGGCATTATTTCTATGCCTACACTACTTATCTCATATCAAGAATGGACCCGCTGAAGTATATCTTCCAGAAACCCATGCCCACTGGCAAGCTCACCAAGTGGCAAATCCTGCTAAGTGAATTCGACATTGTTTACGTGACTCAGAAGGCGATCAAGGGACAAGCCTTGGCGGATCATCTCGCCGAGAATCCCGTGGACGGAGAATACGAGCCCCTAAAGACGTATTTTCCCGACGAAGAGGTCTCTTTCATAGGAGAAGATATTGCAGAATCCTATGATGGCTGGAGAATGTTTTTCGACGGAGCCGCAAATTTCAAAGGAGTTGGCATAGGAGCAGTCCTAGTATCAGAAACCGGCCAGCATTACCCGGTATCTGCCAAGCTCAGATTCCCCTGCACCAATAATATGGCCGAATATGAAGCCTGCATCTTGGGGCTCAAAATGGCCATTGACATGAACATTCAGGAGTTGCTACTGATCGGGGATTCAGACTTGCTCATACATCAGGTTCGAGAAGAATGGGCAACCAAGAACTCTAAGATACTCCCCTACTTGCATCACGTACAGGAGCTGAGGAAGAGATTCGCAAAGACAGAATTTTGGCACATCCCCAGGGTCCAGAACGAGTTCGCTGATGCATTAGCTACTTTGTCATCCATGATCCAGCATCCAGACACGAATTTCATTGATCCCATCCCAGTAAAGATTTATGATCAGCCAGCTTATTGTGCTCACATTGAGGAAAAAACAGACGGAAAACCATGGTTCCATGACATCAAGGAGTACTTGACAACAGGAAAGTATCCAGAACTTGCCAACGCTACTCAGAAGCGCACACTTCGGAGGTTATCTAACAACTTCTTTCACAGAGGAGGAATCCTGTACAGGAGGACTCCCGATTTAGGTTTATTAAGATATGTCGAAGCAAAAGAAGCATCCAGACTATTGGACGAAGTGCACGCAGGGACCTACGGGCCGCACATGAATGGTTTTGTTTTAGCAAAGAAGATACTCCGAGCAGGGTATTTTTGGATGACCATGGATACAGACTGTATCCAGTATGTTCGCAAATGCCATCGCTGTCAGATACATGCAGATATGATAAAGGTACCTCCAAACGGACTTACTGCAACAAGCTCACCATTGCCATTCGCCGCTTGGGGAATGGATGTTATCGGACTTATCGAGCCTGCCGCATCAAACAGGCACAGGTTTATCCTGGTGGCAATTGATTATTTTACCAAATGGGTTGAAGCAGCGTCATACAGGGCAGTGACTAAGAAAGTTATGGCAGATTTCATCCGCGACCGCATTGTTTGCCGATTCAGAGTTCCGGAATCAATCATCACTGATAATGGTTCCAATCTCAACAGCGACTTGATGAAAGAAATGTGTGAGACATTCAAGATCAAACACAAGAACTCTACAGCCTACAGGCCTTAGATGAATGGAGCTGTAGAAGCAGCCAACAAGAATATCAAGAAGATACTAAGGAAGATGATCGAGAGGAACAAACAATGGCATGAGAAATTATCATTCGCCCTACTGGGATACCGCACCATAGTCCGCACATCAACTAGGGCAACTCCCTACATGCTGGTTTATGGTACAGAGGCGGTCATCCCCGCCGAGGTAGAAATCCCCTCCTTGAGGATCATGCAAGAAGCAGAGTTGGATGACGCAGAATGGGTGAAGGGTCGCTACTAGCAGTTAGCCCTTATAGATGGGAAAAGGATGAATGCAGTCTGCCACAGTCAGTTGTATCAGAACAGAATGTCCAGAGCCTTCAACAAAAGAGTTAAGCCAAGGAAGTTTACACCGGGGTAGCTGGTGTTGAAGAAAATATTCCCACTTCAAGATGAAGCCAAGGGGAAATTTTCTCCCAATTGTCAAGGTCCGTACATGGTTCACCGAGTTCTGACCAGAGGAGCCCTTATTCTTGCAGAGATGGACGGAGAAGTCTGGCCGAAGCCAATCAATTCAGATGCAGTAAAATGATACTATGTGTAATCACTTTTGATTCCCTTTATGATGTAATTTGAACTACGCCCGTTTAAGAGGGGATACGTAGGCAGCCCTATGGGTTCGGTCACAATTTAATAAAATTCATTTCCCCCTGCTATTGGAACTGGGGCAGAATTTTGAGGAGGACCCTCAAAATTCCGAAGTCGATTTTTATCCTTGTCACCGCCAGAAATGCCAGCCCAGTGAACTGGGGCAGAATTTTGAGGAGGACCCTCAAATTTCCGAAGATGATTTTTTCAGTCATTCAGCGCAGCCGTCAGAAGTGCCAGCCCAGTAAACTGGGGCAGAATTTTGAGGAGGACCCTCAAAATTCCGGAGCGGGAGAGGTTGCAATGTCTTGAACCACGTCGCAGTCGTCGGTTCATCTAAAGAAAACTATTTTCGATTGTATACTTACTAAATCATGCATAACTATTGTTCGAATTGCTGCTGTTTAGTGACGCTACCCCAATGATACACAACGCCAGAAGTCAGGGGAAAACGAGCTAACCTTTCCCCCCTTACAGAACTCACGATTTTTCTTTGGATGCAGGCACTCGACTTGCAGTATCATTAAGTATATTTATGTACGCATACTTTCCCAAGAATGCAGCTTCTCGGAATCATCACTTACCCGCAATTGCTATCCGTACACAACCTCCCCAGCAGTCACGATATCATAATCGGCTATCAGCTAAGAGATCTTACTACTATTCGTCCTTTTACATTTTTTGCATTGCATAAGGCTACTCTTCTGCCTTCCGAGGTTAAGCTCTACCTCCATCTGCATCCTGCATAAGGCTACCTTTCTGCCTTTCGAGACTAAGTACTGTCTCCATCTGCATCCTGCATAAGGCTACCTTTCTGCCTTCCGAGACTAAGCACTGTCTCCATCCTGCATTTCTTTGCATTGCATAAGGCTACCTTTCTGCCTTCCGAGACTAAGCACTGTCTCCATCCTGCATTTCCTTGCATTGCATAAGGCTACTTTTCTGCCTTCCGAGACTAAGCACTGTCTCCATCCTGCATTTCCTTGCATTGCATAAGGCTACTTTTTTGCCTTCCGAGACTAAGCAGTGTCTCCACCTGCATTTCTGCATTGCATAAGGCTACTTTTCTGCATTCCGAGACTAAGCACTATCTCCATCTGCATCATTGCATAAGGCTACTTTTCTGCCTTCTGAGACTAAGCATTGTCTCCATCCTGCATTGCATAAGGCTACTTTTCTGCCTTCCGAGACTAAGCACTGTCTCCATCCTGCATGGCTGAAATATCGCCGCCTCTTATTTGCATCGGCTGAAATACCGCCAGTTTTATTTAAATCTTGCACGGCTGAAACATCGCCAATTTTGTTTAAATCCCTCATATCGGCTGAAAGATCACCAAATGCATTCAAATCGTTACATCGACTGAAAAATCGTCAGTTTTTATTTAAATTTCTGTCGGCTGAAATATCGCCCCCATTTATATTTATCCTTCATATCGGCTGAAATATCGCCAACTTTATCTAATTCTCGGTATCGGCTGAAAGATCGCCAGTTTATATTTAAATTTCTGTTGACTGAAATATCTCCATCTATACTTACACTTTACATCGGCTGAAATATCGCCACTTCATCCTGTATCGGTTGAAAGATCGCCATTTGTATTTACATTTTTGCACGGCTGAAATATCGCCACTTCATTTAAAGTCTTGCACGGCTGAAATATCGCCGCTTCATTTAAGTCTTGCATCGGCTGAAAGATCGCCAAACCCTGCATCTCATGGGCTGAAAGATCGCCAAATCCTGCATTTCATGGGCTGAAAGATCGCCAAATTGTCCAAAGGCATCATTGTTCAGAGGCACTATTTTCATAGCCCGAGAACGCCATGCCATGGCCTGAGGACCCCCACTTTATCTTTTGCATATCTGTCACGACCCCAAACCCGGTCGTGATGGTGCCCAACACTAATGCTAGGAAAGACCGACCATTTACTCTTGCAACCCAAGCACAAAGCTCAAAACCAGTTAATCAGATACTTAAAATCAAATATTAATACTCATAGTTGAAATACTCAATTAAAACAATACGAAATACTGACATAAACTGTAACTCCCAAATACCTGGGGTCATGAGTCTAGAGCCTCTAACTAATACAGAGTCAAAAATCCTCAAAATAAGTATGTTCTAAAATACGGAAATAATAAAGGGATAAGAGAGGAGTCGGGTCCTGCGGACGTCATAGCAGCTACCTCGACCACTCCTGGAACTCTGGAAAACAGCGGCTAGCTCAACTAAGCTCCCGAAGTACCTGAATCTGCGCACAAGGTGCAGGGAGTAGGGGGTGAGTACTGCCAACTCAGTGAGTAATAAGCATATAAAATGTCTGAAGATAAGAAATCCACGAAATGCCACAAAATAAAGCTAAAACTAGTAGTCCAACACTTAACTACGAACCAACAGCAAAACAACTTCAAATATATCAGTCAAGTATAATGTAGGGATGCAATGCAATGCACATGACCGCTACGGCGCGTAGCCCGATCCATTTAACGTCGACGGCGCTCACTGGGGGTGTGTACAGACTCCGGAGGGGCTCCTTCAGCCCAAGCGCAATATAATCATATCATTCGCTGCGGCATGCAGCCCGATCCATACTCAGTCCACAACATGCATATGAGTCACGTAACATATTCAATTAGTTTCCCAATTTCCAATTTATTAAGAAGAATATACTTTAGATATTTAACTTCAGGAAAAGTGACTTAGCATTTCATAACAGTGATTAAACACAGGACTGAGATCAATGATTATACAAAGCATGCTATCACAATGACATTCATCCTCTAAGGATGCTACAGATCGGCACAAGGTCCCAAACACAGCAATAAGCCCAGATATATTCAATACAGGGTGCGTATCAGTCGCCAATATAGATAAATTCTCGTTCGGGATGGACCAAGTCACAATCCCCAGTCATAACCAATCCTGCACCTGCCATGGGGTGCGAGTCACGCCCTACAATAGCGTCACAATGTGATAAGCCGGGGTTTTAAACCCTCAGGCCATCATATACACCAACTACTCACCTCTAACCGGCCGTAGAATGGTCCGCAATGCCTTTTCCTTTCGTATCGACCTCCTCGCACGTCGAATCTAGTCAAAATCACAACGAATACATAAATATGGGTTAAAGAAACATAACCCAATCAAAAATACTCGAAAAGTACTAAAATTCACGAAGTTGGTAAAACCCGAGCCCCGGGCCCACTTCTCGAAAAATTCCGAAAATCACACCAACGGTTCCTCGTCTCGCCACGAGTCCGTACATATAAAGTTTACCGAAAACGGAGCTCAAATGGCCTTTCAAATCCTAAAAATTCGTTTTCAAAAACCAAGCCCTAGTTCTTCACAATTTCTACCCACTTTCATGAATTTGAGTGTTGATTCTTCCATAAAATGGTGTTTTCTAGTCAAGAGACTTACCTCAAATCAATACCCGTTGAAAACCCTCTTCAAATCGCTCAAAAAGCTCTCTTGGCGGAGTAAAAATGGTGGAAAAATAATGTGGGTCGCGGATATAAGGGTTTTAAACATTCTGCCAGATTACTGTAGCGACCCCTATGCGATCGCATCACTACCCCTGCGATCGCATAGGCCAAAATTTCCAGGCCCTCAATTCCTCTTACGCGATCGCAGGACAGGCCATGCGATCGCA
>NC_031990.1:66352427-66356813 GCF_001879085.1 Nicotiana attenuata | reverse complement strand
GCAGAAACTGGCATCAACGTCTCAAATTCTTCCATGACTGCCTGAACTTGTCCCAAGTAAGTAGACATATCTAATTCCTGTTTCTTCAAGCTTGTCATTCGCGATATTATATCATAGAAACGAGATATGTCATTAGTGTATAGATTACGAGCCTTTTCCCAAACTAAATAACATGTCTGGAATGGACGGAACAAGGGCATCAACTTGGAATCAATAGATCGCCACAGGATACTACATAACTGAGCATCGACCTTCTCCCACTGTGTTTTGGCCTTTTCATCACCTTCGCTAGCCTTTTTTGTTAAATGATCTTGAACTCCTTGACCTTTACACCACAACTCGACAGATGAAGCCCAATCTAAGTAGTTTGACCTCCCATTAAAGGTTCTGAGGTAATCATAACACCGGAACTGCCAGAACCCGGGTTTCTAGACCCGAAAGCATCGACTCCCAAAGACATGGTTGGATTATCACCAAATAACAAAAAGAATCAACTGAAAATTCTCTGAAACAGATGAAGAAAACACTGTGTTTGCCGGAAAAGTACTGTAGCTTCCGGAAAAATCAGTATAGTCGCCGGAAAAACTCAAAGTGGTCGGAATTGAAAAATAAAATTATGGGTAGGCTCGGAATTTGAGGGCGATCCAACTGCCTTGAAGGAACTTCGTCAAAAAATGGCCGGAAAGTGGTGCACGCGCCGGCGCGTGGGCTCACGCGCGTGAGCTTCTGGTGGCGCGTGGAGGCGCGTGGGGTACTGTTTGCCGGAGATTTTTTTGTCGGGTTTGGTCGCCGGACAGTGGCGACTCTTGTGGTAGTGTTGGATTTTGCACAACACTGACAGAGACAAAGCAGACGCAAACAGGCTTGAAAAAGTCGCCGGAAAAAAAGGGTTCCGGTGACTGATTTCTCTTCCCGGAATCGCTGGAATTTATGCACAACGATAAACCTCTCACAATTGCTCTGATACCATGTGAGAATGCACGGGAGAAAATATATTATTGATTTATTGACATATGTTACAATGAGCCCTATATATATATACACACATAACATGTCCTACTCCTAATATATATTGGATTAGGGTTATTTATTTACTCCTATTTACATGACTATTCTAACATACCTCAAGCTCATCAATACCATTACAACACAAGGCTGAGACTCCGTCTCGCATCGTAGAAATATAACAGCTGAATCTACCTCGAAAGGTCATAACTCCACGTAGCCTCGCTACAATACGCGATCCTATCCCAACACTGTTACACATGAAGCGCCTCAAGACACTGTGAATCAAAATTCAACAGCCACACCCAATTGATGTCTGACACTAACGCAATTCATCACACCCACGGTGAAACAGATAACACACGACACGCAACCTGATAGACCATACCCAACACTCCATTTTACCGAGCGACACGCAATTACTCTTCCCGCTCGACCTCTACTATGAATCCCCTAATAGAACTGCACCACGTGTGCCCATAACCAGCAAATCATACGCCTCACAGCACAGAAAAAGGTAACTCCTAGATCTCCTCAGCTCACTAACAAGTTCAATAACGATCGAATTAACCTGTCCCTCAACAATACACTTGGGACTAACCAAGCTAACTCAAGCTACATACGTAGCCATGCTGGCCTGCCAACGAACCCAATACTAAGAAGTCCGAAGCTGCTCCTTCCACAACTATAACCCTGCCAGAGCCGTACGATACGATGTCCGGCACCAATAAGTACCGAAATCCACAATCTCACCTGGCGATATGTCCGGTCACAAGAAATGCACTCGAACAGCCCCTCAATACTGGAACTGAATCAATGGTAGAAGCCTCTGCACTGGCATCCGCCACGAAGGCCCAATCAAGAACATCAATCCTTTCCAGCCATCCGCTGGTCCTTGAAATATAAACCATTCTACTAGAACATAGTCTAATGCACCTTGCCACGCAGCCTGTGGCATTTTCCGACATAGCCCATAATGCAATAGTTCAAAATCTTCCAACACTAAGAGAACCAGTCTGAATTCCAACATCACAACATAGCCTGTACACCAGAACTCCATATAACACACAATCATCATACCTGATCCCAGTTTCCACCGTGCGAATACATGCACACATTTGATACTCCTTCATTCCACGACAGATACTCGATATTCACCTGTGCTACCGAGCAACCTCGAATACCACCAGTGGACCCAACAAGAACATGCCGCACTACTGCCGAAATATAATCAGTTTAATCACATTACCTTTTTCTGAGACATATACTCTCATCCAATCACTTCCACTTAGCAATGTCATTTTCCCCATTCATCCGAAGATCATTTATCTAATCACTTAGGAGGAATCACTACACATCACATGCTCTGCACGACATACACAGGTCTTGTTCAAATTCTTACAATACTGACACGACGGATGAGACCTGTACACATTCATAACTACTACCGAAACAACAATTCATTAGTCTATACTCTTGGCAAGAACTATCACCTTATTCTGAGCCAAACTATGGTCTTAGCTCTTTAATTTTTTTACTTCACATACTCAGATTGCACTGATCTCAAATTCAATGATCTCGTCTTACCCAGTACGAACTGTTCGGGCAATAAGCCACTCCAGACATAATTATAAGTCGTATATGATGCCCCAATGTGCCAATAGGCTACCAATTCGAACGCAATACAAAAGAAAACGAGCTCTGGAAGGAATTACCAAATCCTACGCACTAATACAGACTTTCCTTTGAAAACAGGTAGCAAGGCATACAAAGATAGCGTATAGAAAACTATACTCGATTTCACACTGTTGCGGCGTGCAACCCGATCCGGATAACATACCCATGGCGGCGTGCCACCCGATCCACACATAGATCTCGCATAAGGAGATACACGTCGAGCCAAATCTGCTCATTATAACAAAATACCGAATATCGGTCATGAGCATGCTAAGTGCACAATATCATCCCTGAGGGATATTTAGCGTTATAAACTACAAAACTCAAGCACAATTGAGGTGCGATATACAGTCTGAATTTCAAGAGCCAAGCTGCTCAAGTAACATCATTCCTACGCGGATTCTCAACACATAAGCAATTTCTCGAGTCATTTCACAAATCACACGGCGTAATGCAACGCTATGCGAGATATCTGGCAATGAAGCATCAACCTAACTACTCCTCCATGAGGACCGCGTTACAAAGATGCACACATCTGGCCTGATATAGATCCATTATTCACATTAAGTCCATCCACCGACTTCAAGCCGATTCTGCTCACCATGAACCAGTTTGACAACCTTTCAAGGGTCCATAATCACTCCCTTTTTCACATAACACACAAGAACAACCATCACAATTGGGGAAATCCTTCCCAGTTCACAACCCAATATGCCAAGTGCCCTCCAGGCATGAATTCCTCAATTTAACGACACCATCACAACCTTGACACCTGGTTTACATCTTTAATCAGTCAAGTGACTACATGCCACACTTATATAATCTTCCAGTGGGACACACTCCCACAACCTACCGCAACAATATTTGGGGCGTACCTCCAGACCACCGGTCGCACTAACGCTGAAGAGCGATCAAGAATCATTAGCCAGGACGCAAAGCCCTTTTTACAAAACACCGATCTTAGGTGACGCTGAAGACAATACCAATTTACCTTAACAATCAAAACTTCTTTCCTGCTCATCCGAGCTCATGACATCTTTGTCAAAATTTTCCCTTCACTCGTGCCATTCCCGGCCCAATCTCCACGCCAGAGCTGATTCACCAGCATGCATCAAATCAGAACTAACATAGTACATAACCACCAATCCGCTAACCAATAGCAAGCTCCCCAACTTGGCTCGAAGCCATATATCACAACACACTATACTCATAACGCATATGCTCCATTGCTGTCGTAATACCATAGTGAGATTGAACTCGCTCTTTCATAAGCTTGTGGAAACTCAAATCACATAGAATTTTAACTCTTCTGCATTTTCTTGCATTCACTCACATAACAGTTAAGCCTACCCTCCAGGCGACCAAATTTTTCACTAAGTCCCAAATTTTCAAAAAAGTTTCGGCAGAGTTTCCCTTGTAATTGGGCCTATCCACCTGCCAGAGAATCAGCAAAACCACCCTAACAACACGGCTACAACTTGACAAAACATCATAATGTATATCAACAACATTAATCTCAATACTACCTGTATTATATTATCAAAATTGATACATGGACATGCGTTGCACCTATTCGAATCATGGCACATAGAAAATACCTTCCACCGACATACACATAATACATCCAATTTAGTCTTCCTGAGTCTGAACTCGTACCGCCGCAAGTATTGCACTTAACTTTCCAACTAGGAGATACGAAAATAT
>NC_031990.1:66340257-66350865 GCF_001879085.1 Nicotiana attenuata | reverse complement strand
CCTTCTCATAAAGAGACTTATTGTCTCATTTCTAACCGAACTCTATCCGAATTACTTCAAATTTTCCAAACACATATAATGAAACATATAGAAGCATAAAACGGAGAAAACGGGGCGGTAACTCCCGTAACGATGGGTCAGGTCGTTACAATATCATTATTCAAAGGCATCATGGTTCGGAGGCATCATTCTCATAGCCCGAGAACATCATTTCATGGCCCGCGAATCTTTACTTATGCCCTCCATGGCCCAGGACGTCATGGTCCGAGGACGTCATCGCAATCGTCCAAAGACAGCATTCATGGCCCAGCGGGAACTTGCATCACGTTTAAGTTTATGCACGATATACGCCCGTATTGCTTACTTGCAGGTACACTGGCTAGCAACGGCCATCTCAGCAGGAGCGATCCCGCTCCGGTTCCCGCAACCTATTAGATTTCAAATACCTCTTGCAACTTAAGCATCGTGTCCGTTCTTTTCAAATCCCCCATCGGCAGATTCTGTCAATGAGTCCTGCACTACATATAGCCTGATTCCTGTAAAACCAGGGATATGTAGGCAGCTCAGAGGCCAGAGCTCGGTCAAAATTCTTTTCAATCGCCGTTTCCGGTCAAAATTGGCCATCTTATCTTTACCCGACAACTCTTTCGTCCTCCTCGGGTAAAGAGGGGCAACTGTTGATACCCAATTTTTCCCTAGGTAATTTTATGCCCAAAATATTTCCAAAATAGCATGTACGTGCATATATAAGCACACTCAAGAGTTTTGATATTTTAATGATTTTTACACCAATTTATTGCCTATTTTAATACCACAAGATTCAATAATTATTCCCAAAATTATCATTTTTTGGTGAATAACTCTTTTATTCTCACATTCACGCCAAAATATAATTGAGGTAATTTTTGCATATTTTTACAGATTTGTTTGGCAATTTTAAAGCTAAATTGCATGTAATAGCAATTATAACCTATTTTATAATTTACAGCATTTTTACAGTTATAAAATTGCTTCCAGTATTTTTGAATTTAATACTTGTATATCATTTATCAATTTAGTACCTTCGATTTGTTTCAGAAAAAAGCCTTTTACTATTTTTTAAAATAAAACGGGAAAAGTGGCTATTTAAAAGCTGGCCCTATTTCATTTCAATTTTAGCCAAAATTGCACCCTAATTCGACCCAATCCCAACCCCCAAATCAAGCGACCCAATTCCCTTTTGGACCCGACCCCTGATCCGATTACCCAAACCCGTCCGGTCTTTTAAAATCTGAGCCGTTGATCATTTTTGATCAACGGCCAAGATCTTTCATTTCCTTTTTAATTTCAAACGACCCCTAAACCCTACCCCATTCTTTCAGAGACGCCGCCTCTAACTCCCTCTTCTCTCAAACGCTCTCGAACTCTCTCGAAACCCTAATCGCTATCCGCCACTTTCAACCCCAAACCCACCGGAATTCATGGCCGCTCAAGCCATGGACGACCTATACTCACCCCTACTGCTCTCACGTGCTTGATACCTGAAGGTTCGAGGCCAGACTTCGAGGGCCTTCACTCAGACCTTCGTCGATTCGAGGTTCCCAGCCATCTTCGGCCTTGCTCCGGCGTGTCTTAGCCTCCTGAGCATGATTCCGACCTTATCGACTCCAGATCTGATCTTGTTTCTTCCAAGCCTTTCTCGTTTCTAGGGTTCTCAGAAACCCTAGCCTATTCGAGGTTCTTTTTCGTTCATTTGTTTGGATCTTTGCTAGATCTATGTTATATTTGATATTTCAAGTGTTTTCCCCAAATTTCCTTTTTCAAAAATCCTTTGATTTCAAATTAAGGTTTCTGAGTCTGTTTGTTAATGTTTTGTTCGACTCAGCTGACTTATCATCTCTAGGTTTAATTGGTGTTGAAAACCCTAATTCTTGGGATTTGTTTGAGTTTCTGAGTCTATCTGTTAGTATTCGTTTGATTTACTCATTAGTGTTGAAAACTCTAATTTTTGGGGTTTATTTGAGACTCTGAAATTATTTGTTTGTTTCACTTGTTTATCGCCTCTAAATTCGACTGATTTCGAAAGTCCTAGTCCTTTGGGGTCCATTCGAGTTCCTGAGTTTGTTTGCGCAACTCGTCTGCTTGAAATTGCTCAATCTGCTTCCTTTAACTTCAGCATCTCTTTTCTTTATGCGATTCATTTTTGTTCTGAGTTCTTGCTATTTGTCAAACTCGACTATGTTTTCTGAGAGGTTTTCACTTGATTTTTTTTTGCATGCTTCTAATCCTTTTCTCTATTACTAAGCCAATGAAACTTGACCTACGTGACTATCATGCTACGAATGCTTGCTGTCTATTAGTTCTGTACTATGCTGTTTCCTCTTGCCATAGCTTGGCCTCACATGTCTATTACTTACGCACTTTAATTATATACTGAGTCCCTTATGTGATTGGTTTTCAAACGCGTGACTGATTTTCAAAACTTTTCCTTGTGAAATTCTGATTTTTACTCGCCTGTTAAGGGGTTAACTGATTCCTTTCCTTATTTTGCTTTGCTGAATCCTTTCCCCAAAATTAAGTATACTTTGTACTTAGACTTAAATATTTACTCTATACTTTTACTATCCCGTATATGGTCGGAAATCAATCTTTCTCAAATTGATTTCTTTCCTTAATTAATCCTGTTAGTATCCGTTTGAGCAGTAATCCCTTGATTAAAGGGAAATATTTGTGTTAATTGATTATTGACTGTGATTACTTCCATATTTGTGTTAAGAACTTACTTGTTACCCTATTCTCTACTCGTTTTCAAAACTATAAATACCTGCACCTCTTCTCTTTCAAAAGGGGGTTCGAACACACAGAACACATCATTACTTCTTCTCTCAAATACACTTAGATTTCTTAAAAGTATTCGAGTTCTCTGAACTCATAAGCTTAAAGTTCTCTTCTCTGATTGTGGTTTGGCTGAAAGAATCCTGCTTTTTCTCTGCTTACTTTTTCTGCGACTGGTATGTCTCTCTTTGTTTAATTTCTGCCTCTCTACTACATGTTTATTCTTCAGCCTTTCCTTTGCCTGTCTTATTGTTTCTATGCTGTAACTCTCTGCAAGTTTACTTACTTCCTAATCTCGGTGCTTACATGAATCCCTATCCCTAGTCCTTTTGTATGTTGAGTTATGATTCAGAAGACATGACAACACTCGACATTGTTGTTCATGTATATGGATTGGACTCCCTGAGTCCTAAACTCTTCCAATTCCCATTCCCCCGCCCTTTATATGTACTCTGAGCTTGAGACCTTGGTCTGGCAGTGTCCTAATCACTGTCCAGACCAGGGTCTGACCTTCAACAGGTCTGTGCTCTTATTTGCTGGCTGAACAGGCTTAGTCAGGGGTGTGCCAGCCTACCTTATGGTTTGGTATGACCACCAGCCTGCTTTGGCACCACCTACCCCTCTCTACTGCACTGGCACTCACTCTTAGAACTTAAGGTCTGCCCCCCTCCTGTGAGCCTTGCCTTGGGATCCATGAGCTCCCTCTGAACTTGGACACCTGAGGGTTGGCTCTTCCATACTGCACTGTAACTCATTCTGATTAATATCTTGGGTGTAAGCACTTCCTAGGGTTCCTGAAACTCTTTGGATCTCTGAAACACCCTAGATAAGAGAAGGCTTTGGAAATCTTGATCTCGGAAGTGGTTCAATCTCATATTGTTAGACACTAAGTCTAAATTAGTTTCCTTGGATGCAGCTGATAGCTTCTGATGTACTTTTAATTGAAGTTTATTTTACTGGTCTGTAACAATTTGTACAAACTCATGGGGATTTAGTGAAAGAAGGGAGGGGAATTACTTTTATGCACAAAGGATAGAAAACATGCCTATAGGATTTAATTTCTAATCTATGCAACTTCCCACCTAGAAAGCATGCCTGTAGGATTTAATTTCTAATCTGTGCAACTTCATACGTAGAAAGCATGCCTATAGGATTTAGCTTCTGAATTCTGCAACTATGCATATAGATACCATGCTTGCAAGGGCTTACATTTCTGCACATAATGATGTCATTAGACAAACTGTAGGCTTAACAACAAAGTTGCATATAGATACCATGTTTGTAAGATTCCTATTAAAAGGTGTTAAAATCAGTTAACGCATAGAAAGCATGCCTATAGGGACTTCGAATCTGAGCCGTTTCATCATTCAACAGAATCAACCGTTGAAATTAGTATTTACTTTGGTAAAACTGGTGGTCTTCCGCAATTTTTTCTGAACCTCGTAAAGTAACAAATCTTTTCTAAATAAATCGGCATTTTCCTGAAACTCACTATTTTCTGATAAGATTAGTGAAACTTTCTCCAATTAGTCTGTAGGTCCTCTGAAGTTCTTTTCTTTTCTGTTAAACCTTTTCAAAACAGTGCATCCTTTTCTAAAACTTCTTTTACTCTGTAACTTTGCTTTATAATCAGTTTGTGTTTTAAAATCAATAGTTCTATCTAACACATAGACAAAGGGTTAGCTAATCTATTGGATCAGTCTTAGACAACTGCATTCGAGCTAGCCTAATGCGGACTTCCTGTCTAAAAATATGTGTTGAACCAGTCCGCTTATCGCTTTATTTTTTTTAAGACTAAACCAGTATGTGCAAGACATGCTAAACTCTATGGCTTTATCTGATTTAAGGAGGCTTACTTGAGCCCTACTTGCTTATTTGCTTTCCCCTTTACTTGCATTATGTGTTTTGACTGACGCCTTAGTATTTTGTCCTTTGAAAACTCTCAAAAGGCCCCCAAATCCCTCTCCCTTTAGGACTAGTAGTCCAAATGCCTCCGGGACTGATAAGATTGGGACGGGTACTAGCATGCAATAAGTAACGAGACATTCCGCGCTTTAGTACCTTAACGGGGTGGGAAGGGTAGACATGGAGATGATGATCGCATGATAACACTATGTGTACGATTGGTTACCGGTGTTGTGTGGATGATCCATGTATTTCACAAGCCTAGGACCCCTTTTTCCTTACATAATTATTTTCAGATTGTCAATTCCCAATTCTCTAAATCCTGCATTTTCGTTTGTCATTAAAATTCCCTTTTTTTTTGATTTTCGCACTGCCCTTCTCCTCTAAAATCTTCTGCTCATTCACTTCTTTGCTTGATGATTGGTATTCATTACCTGATCCCATTTTTCTGCATTTGGATATTCTTGCCAATAATTAGGAAGCCACCTACTCGAATTTCAGCATGTTTAGTAACCTTTATGCATACCTACTTGCAGTCTTTATGTGAGATGGTCCTATATGTTTGCTTGCTTAAAGTCACAATTGTAGCATGGCCGGGAACCACACTAGTGGATCTTGGGGGGTGCCTAACACCTTCCCCTCAAGATAATTTCTAGCCCTTACCCAAACTCTGGTTTTCCAACTCAAAAACTCTTTTAGTGTCCTAATGCACTTAATCATTAGGTGGCGACTCTTCAACCTCCAAAACCCAAATTCTCAAAGGGAATAGAGTTGTCCTCCCAAATGTCGTAAACCCAATTTCGCGAGAAAAAGGGGGCGTCGACACGCAATTCCCAAAGTAGCAGGTCGGGGTTCGCAATTGCGAACCCCTATTCGCAATTCCCACATCTGCAACCTGCATATTTTATACTTGGTCGAATTTTAGACCATTTTTCACCCCACTTTCAAAACACAACTCCTTGGGCGATTTTTCAAGAACAAGCTTCATCCTAAATCATTTGTAAGTTGGTTTTTACTCATTTCTTTCAATCTTTAACATCATTTAACATGTTTTCAACTTACAATCAATGATTTTCATGGGTTAAATTGAGGGTTTTGGGTAGAACCTAGGTTTTCTATAAATTGGGGATTTGGACCTCAATTTGAGGTCCGATTTTGAAACAAATTGCATATTTGAGTTTGTGGAAGAATGGGTAACCCGGGGTTTGGTTCGAACCTCGGGTTTTTACCACGTGGGCCCGCGGGCGATTTTGAAATTTTTGGGAAAAACTTTGGAAATTCATTTTTATGCATTCAAATTGATTCATTTAGTGTTTATTAATGTAACTAAGTAATTTGTGGCTAGATTCGAGCGGGTTGGAGGTGGAATTTCGAGGTAAAGCCATAGTTGAGGCTTGAGTTGAATTGAAGGCTTTGAGGTAAGTGTTTGGTTTAACCCTAGCTTGAGGGATTAAGAGTTGAGTCATAATTGCTACTTGTTTTGTGTTGAATACGACGTATGGGCATCGTGACGAGTATCCATGCGTCAGTGTCGAGCATGCCCGTGAGTCTTAATTTGATAATTGTGTATCCTTGTTTGATCCTATGAAAGTTGTGACTAAGTATTGGTATTAGTTGTGCCAAGAAGAAGTTGAGTAGGATTGGTTATAGCTGACTCTCCCTTGTCGGGATGTTTGACTTGTTGTTATGGGTCCCTTGCCGGGAAGAGTATTAATTTGATTGTTCCCTTGTCGGGATTGTATTGTGTATTATGTTGAAATTAAAGGGAGCGGGTGGTACGCCTACCACAAGTGATATTGAAAAGGGAGCGGGTGGTATGCCTACCACAAGTGATATTGAAAAAGGGAACGGGTGGTACGCCTACCACAAGTGATACTAAAATGGGAGCGGGTGGTACGCCTACCACGATACATTGAGAAATGGGATCGGGTTGCACGCCTGCAACAAGATGAGTTGAATATGACAATTGCCTTATCTTTTCATTATTGTTAGAAGTTACACTGTAGATGCACGCACCATTATTCCTGATATTTTGTTTCTATCTGTCACCCCTAAAGCATGCTCCTTTCCCCAGCTTATTGTTATTTTCTTGCTATTTTTCCATTGTACTTGTATATATATATATATGAAATTGCACAGGTTTATGTGGTAGTCTGGTCTAGCCTCGTCACTACTTCGCCGGGGTTAGGCTAGACACTTACCAGTACATAGGGTCGGTTGTGCTGATGCTACACTCTGTGCATTTTTGCATAGGTCCAGGTTTCGAGCAGTAGCAGCTTTAGTTCGGGAGCATATTTTCAGTCCGGAGAGACCCAAGGTAGCCTTGCAGGCGTCCGCAGGCCCGACGTCTCCCTTCTATCCTTACATTAGACTGTCATCTCTTTGCATTCGGGATAAACAGATTTATGTTTCTTTCAGACCTTGTATTTAGTATTTTTTAGATGTTCGTGAGTATGTGACTCCAGATCCGGGGTAGAGATTATGTAGGAATTCAGTATCTTGCTTAGCTATTTAAATTTAAGACTTCCGCTTATTATTGTTGATTTTTCATTGCTTAAATATTATTGTCGAAGGATTGTTAAAAGGATTGTTTATTAAAGGAAAAGAACTAAATTTGGCTTGCCTAGCTTCTACTAGCAGGCGCCATCACGACTCCCGAGGGTGGGAAATCCGGGTCGTGACAAGTTGGTATCAGAGCACTAGGTTACATAGGTCTCACAACTCACGGACAAACTTGGTAGAGTCTGAGGGATCGATACGGAGATGTCTGTATTTATCCTAGAGGCTACAGAGTTAGGAAAAGTTTCACATTTGTTCTTTCTAGTCGTGCGGTTCTGTTTCTCAATGCTAATTGGATTTCCACTCTGTTCTTTCGCAGATTGCGAGAACACGCGCTTCTTCATCTAGCGATCAGCAGTCCGAGCCCCAGGCAGCTCCCGCTAGGGGCAGAGGACGAGGCGGTGGTAGAAGCCGAGGTAGGGGCAGAGCTCAGCCCCAAGCAGCAGCACCAGTGGCGGAGCCTCAGGTTGACCTTGACGAGGAGGTTCCGGCCCCAGCCGCAGCTGCAGCAGTTCCGGTGGGCCCAACTCAGGTCCCAGAGGGGTTTATTGCTGCCCAGTTCTTCAGGACCCTTTGGTCCGGTTGGTGGGCCTCATGGAGAGTGTCACCCGAGTAGGATTGCTTCCTGTAGCACCAGCCACTTCTCAGGCTGGAGGAGGAGCCCAGACTCCTACTGCACGTACTCCGGAGCAGGTAGTTCCCCAGGGTCAGATTCCAGTGGTTCAGCCAGCTATGGCAGTTCAGCCGGGGGTAGTTTCTCAGACCGACGATGGCGCGGCTATGTCCGCAGATGCTTTGTGGAGGCTGGACAGCTTCACCAAGCTCTTCACCACTACATTCAGCGGTGCTTCTTCTGAGGACCCCCAGGATTTCTTATATAGATGCCACGAGGTTCTTCGGAACATGGGCATTGTAGAGTCCAATGGAGTTGATTTTGCTGCCTTTCGTCTATCTGGATCCGCCAAGACTTGGTGGAGGGATTTCTGTTTAGCCAGACCAGCAGGGTCGCCGTCTTTGACTTGGGATCAGTTTTCAGAGTTGTTTCTGGAGAAGTTTCTCCCCGTTACTCTGAGGGATGCTTATCGGAGGTAGTTTGAGCGCCTCCAGCAGGGGTCCATGATGGTCACTCAGTATGAGACCAGGTTTATCGATCTAGCTCGCCATGATCTTGTCATACTCCCCACTGAGAGGGAGAGGAAGAGGAGATTTATTGATGGTTTGATCCAGCCTATTCATCTTCAGATGGCCAGAGAGGCGGGGAGTGATATTACTTTTCAGGAGGCGGCCAACGTGGCCTGGAGGATCGAGATGGTATTGCCAATGGGGGGTGGTCATAGAGCAGACAAGAGACCCCGTCAGTCAGGCCGATTCAGTGGTGCCTCATCTGGAGGCAAGGATTCTTATGATAGGGGTCATCCTTCTAGGCCCTTCCAGTCAGCCCTCCGGGTTTCTCAGGGTGCCCCAGGTGATCGTGGTTTCCGTGGGCATCATTCTGATCAGCAGCCATTCAGTGCACCGTCAGCTCCCATCAGTGCGCCGCCGCTTCAGAGTTTCTAGGGCCGTCCACCGCGGGCTTGTTTCACTTGTGGCGACACTAGGCACATTGCTAGGTATTGCCCTCGAGCTTCGAGCAGTTCTCAGCAGCAGGGTCCCCGTCCTATGATTCAGGCACCAGATGTTCCACAGGCCGCCCAGCTAGCTAGAGGCGGGGGTAGAGGTACTAGAGGTGGAGCCAGAGGTCATAGAGGTGGAGCTCAGACCGCCAGGGGCGGAGTTTAGCTAGCAGCAAATCGACCTAGGGACACAACTCAGGGTAGTGGGGGCCAGCCCCGTTGTTATGCTCTTCAGGCTAGGCCCGAGGCTGAGGCTTCAGATGCAGTCATTACAGGTACAATTCTGGTTTGTGATCGAGATGCTTCGGTACTATTTGATCCAGGGTCTACGTATTCATATGTTTCATCTTATTTTGCACCATGCTTGGTCATGCCTAGTGATGCTTGGGGTATTCCTGTGTATGTGTCTACGCCGATGGGTGACTCTATCGTGGTCAACCGAGTCCATCGTTCATGTATTGTAGTGATTGGGGGTCTTGAGACCCGGGTAGACTTGTTTCTATTAGATATGGTTAACTTTGATATCATTTCGGGTATGGACTGGTTATCACCCTATCACGCTATCTTGGACTGCCATTCCAAGACTGTGACCTTAGCGTTGCCCGATATGCCTCGTTTAGAGTGGACGGGCACTCCAGGTTATTCTACCCGCAGGGTCATTTCGTACGTGAAGGCTCGACGTATGGTCGAGAAGGGGTGTCTGGCCTATTTGGCCTATGTTCGTGATTCCAGTGCTAAGGTCCCTCCTATAGATTCTGTGCCTATTGTTCGGGAGTTTCCAAATGTTTTCCCTTCAGACCTGCCGGGTATGCCACCCGACAGGGACATTAATTTCTGTATTGATTTGGCTCCGGGCACTCAACCCATTTCTACCCCGCCATATCGTATGGCCCTGCCGGAGCTGAAGGAGTTAAAGGACCAGTTACAAGATTTGCTAGAGAAGGGTTTCATTAGACCCAATGTTTCACCTTGGGGCGCGTCATTGTTATTTGTCAAGAAGAAGGACGGATCTATGAGGATGTGCATAGATTACCGGCAGTTGAACAAGGTAACGATTAAGAATAAGTATCCACTGCCGAGGATTGATGATTTGTTCGACCAGTTTCAGGGTGCCAGGGTATTTTCCAAGATTGACTTGAGATCTGGCTACCATCAGTTGAGGATTAGGGCATCCGATGTCCCTAAGACAACTTTCCGTACTCGGTATGGGCATTATGAGTTCTTGGTCATGTCATTTGGGTTGATCAATGCCCCAGCATCATTCATGGAGTTGATAAACCGAGTGTTCAGGCCATATTTGGACATGTTCGTGATAGTCTTTATTGATGATATTTTGGTGTACTCCCGCAGCCAGGAGGAGCACGAGCAGCACCTTAGAGTGGTTTTTCAGACTCTGAGGGATAGTCAGTTATATGCCAAGTTCTCCAAGTATGAGTTCTGGTTGAGTTCAGTAGCATTTCTGGGTCACGTTGTATCAGCAGAGGGTATTCAGGTAGACCCGAGGAAGATTGAGGAAGTCAAGAACTGGCCTAGACCAGCATCAGCTACGGAGATTCGGAGTTTCTTGGGGTTGGCAGGCTACTACCGTCGGTTTGTGGAGGGGTTTTCATCTATTGCAGCCCCGATGACCAGGTTGACCCAGAAGGGTGCCCAGTTCAGATGGTCGGACGAGTGTGAGGCGAGCTTTCAGAAGCTCAAGATAGCTCTGACTACGGCA
>NC_031990.1:66327707-66339369 GCF_001879085.1 Nicotiana attenuata | reverse complement strand
AGGTTCATTGGTCCGTTTGAGATTCTTGATCGAGTGGGAGAGGTGTCTTATAGACTTGCATTGCCGCCTAACTTATCAGCCGTGCATCCAGTTTTTCATGTATCCATGCTTCGGAGGTATCACGGCGATCCAGCCCACGTGTTAGACTTCAGCACTGTCCAGTTGGACAAAGATTCGTCCTATGAGGAGGAGCCGGTAGCTATTCTAGACCGGCAGGTTCGTCAGTTGAGATCCAAGAGTTTTCCTTCTGTTCGTGTTCAGTGGAGAGGTCAGCCTCCTGAGGCATCGACTAGGGAGTCCGAGTCGGATATGCGGGGCCGTTATCCCTATCTTTTCCCCGACTCAGGTACTTCTTTCTTTTGTCCATTCGAGGACGAACGGTTGTTTTAGAGGTGGAGAATGTGACGACCCAAAGGGCATCACCTATTTTCTCATTCATTCCGTACTTCCGAGGCCTTGAAAACCTAATTTGGGGTTGCCTCGATTTGCGTGCGCAGTCCGGGCGTGTAGCCGGAAAGCTTAAATATGAATTCTGTGTGGAAAAATGCTAAATTTTGATATTAATATGAATATATTTGACTTCGGTCAACTATTTGGGTAAACGGACCCGGACCCGTGATTTGACGGTCCCGGAGGGTCCGTAGGAAAATATGGGACTCGGGCGTATGCCCGGAATCGAATTCCGAGGTTCCAAGCCCGAGAAATGAATTTTTGAGTAAAATTGTTTTTCTAAAATTATTAAGGAAATTGGAAATGAAATTTGATTAAAAGACTGTGGTATCGGGCCCGTATTTTGGTTCCAGTGCCCGGTACAAGTCTTATATATGGTTTAAGCGCTTTCTGTGAAGTTTGGTTGAAATTGGACGTCGTTTGACGTGCTTCGGACTTGAAATGCAAAATTGATGCTTTATGAAAATTTGGAAGAAATCATGAGTTTTGAGGCTTGATCCGTTGTTTTTGATGTTATTTTGGCGATTTGATCGCACGAGTAAGTCCATAGGATGTTTTTGAGGTTGTGTGTATATTTGGGTTGGAGCCTCGAGGGCTCGGGTGAGTTTTGGATAGGCCACGGAGTGCATTTTTAAACTTGGAAAATTGCTGGTGTGATCTGACCTGCAGGCTTCGCATTGGCTCGCAAATGCAAAAAACCCTCCGCAAATGCGAAGGTGCCCGTGTTGCACAGGGATCGCAAATGCGATCACAACATCGCAAATGCGAAAGCTGGGACTTTCGCAAATGCGACACTTTTGTTCGCAAATGCGAAGTTCCCAAGTAAGCCAATAGTTCGCAAATGCGAACTTTTGTTCGCAATTCCCACATCTGCAACCTGCATATTTTATACTTAGTCGAATTTTAGACCATTTTTCACCCCACTTTCAAAACACAACTCCTTGGGCGATTTTTCAAGAACAAGCTTCATCCTAAATCATTTGTAAGTTGGTTTTTACTCATTTCTTTCAATCTTTAACATCATTTAACATGTTTTCAACTTAAAATCAATGATTTTCATGGGTGAAATTAGGGGTTTTGGGTAGAACTTAGGTTTTCTATAAATTGGGGATTTGGACCTCAATTTGAGGTCCGATTTTGAAACAAATTGACCACGTAGGGACGGGGGCAATTTTGGAATTTTTGGGAAAAACTTTGGAAATTTATTTTTATGCATTCAAATTGATTCATTTAGTGTTTATTAATGTAATTAAGTAATTTGTGGCTAGATTCGAGCGGGTTTGAGGTGGAATTTCGAGGTAAAGCCATTGTTGAGGCTTGAGTTGAATTGAAGGCTTTGAGGTAAGTGTTTGGTTTAACCTTAGCTTGAGGGATTAGGAGTTGAGTCATAATTGCTACTTGTTTTGTGTTGAATACGACGTATGGGCATGGTGACGAGTATCCATGCGTCGGTGTCGAGCATGCCCGTGAGTCTTAATTTGATAATTGTGTATTCTTGTTTGATCCTATGAAAGTTGTGACTGAGTATTGGTATTAGTTATGCCAAGAAGAAGTTGAGTAGGATTGGTTATAGCTGACTCTCCCTTGTCGGGATGTTTGACTTGTTGTTATGGTTCCCTTGCCGGGAAGAGTATTAATTTGATTGTTCCCTTGCCGGGAAGAGTATTAATTTGATTGTTCCCTTGGCGGGATTGTATTATGTATTGTGTTGAAATTAAAGGGAGCGGGTGGTACGCCTACCACAAGTGATATTGAAAAGGGAGCGGGTGGTACGCCTACCACATGTGATATTGAAAAAGGGAGCGGGTGGTATGCCTACCACAAGTGATACTGAAATGGGAGCGGGTGGTATGCCTACCATAAGACATTGAGAAATGGGATCGGGTTGCACGCCTGCAACAAGATGAGTTGAATATGACAATTGCCTTATCTTTTCATTATTGTTAGAAGTTACACTGTAAATGCACGTACCATTATTCCTGAAATTTTGTTTCTATCTGTCACCCCTAAAGCATGCTCCTTTCCCCAGCTTAAATTGTTATTTTCTTGCTATTTTTCCGCTGTACTTGTATATATATTTATATGAAATTGCAAAGGTTTATGTGGTTGTCTGGTCTAGCCTCGTCACTACTTTGCCGGGGTTAGGCTAGACACTTACCAGCACATGGGGTCGGTTGTGCTGATGCTACACTCTGTGCATTTTTGCACAGGTCCAGGTTTTGAGCAGTAGCAGCAACAACAACTTTAGTTCGGGAGCATATTTTCAGTCCGGAGAGACCCGAGGTAGCCTTACAGGCGTCCGCAGGCTCGGCGTCTCCCTTCTATCCTTACATTAGACTGTCATCTCTTTGTATTTGGGATAAACAGATTTATGTTTCTTTCAGACCTTGTATTTAGTATTTCTTAGATGTTCGTGAGTATGTGACTCCAGATCCGGGGTAGAGATTATGTTGGAATTCAGTATCTTGCTTAGCTATTTAAATTTAAGACTTCCGCTTATTATTGTTGATTTTTCATTGCTTAAATATTATTTTCGAAGGATTGTTAAAAGGATTGTTTATTAAAGGAAAAGAACTAAATTTGGCTTTCCTAGCTTCTACTAGTAGGCGCCATCACGACTCCCGAGGGTGGGAAATCCGGGTCGTGACACCATCTCTCCGCCGGTGATGTTGCTTGGCACATATGCTTCACTCAGCACCCTTAACAGGGCATTCTTGTGTGCATTGGAATTTTGTATCAAAGCAAGGATAGAAATTTGCGCCGGTATTTTGTTCAGCTGGTCAATGACCGAGTATTCCTTGGCCTGTATCTTTCTCCAGAGATCATCTGGCCCAGTCTCGGTGATGGGCGGCCGGTTAGAGGTCTGCTTGCTCAACTCAGCCAGATGTTCCAGGGTATAAACTCTACCAGTTCTCGTCATACCCTGTGCTGCAATAGCCTCTCCGAACCTAACCTTGCCTTTCCTTCTTGCCTCGACTTTGTAGTCCCATGGTATAGCCTTTGTATGGAATGGTGTCATGGTCTACATCACCACTGGGATCGGCATGACTATCTATACTCCGAACGGAGCATGTACCTTGGGCGGTAAGACTGCAACTTCGAATGGTGTAGGTGCATTCACTGGAGACACGAATTTGACCTCAATTGGTGCTGGTATCTTTTCAGAGGACGTTGCTTCAAACTCAAGTGGCATGGACATATTTACCTCGGCGTCCCCAGAGGGCTGAATCTGGACTACGATCAGATTAAGGGTGACTATTGGTTTCTTTGGGTCGTCACCTTCTGTGATCAAACCGATCGATCCCTTGGGATCCCAATCATCCTCTATTTCAATCATGTGAACGCCTCCACCCTTGTGGTCCGGCAGAGGGTTATTGCAGACAATGGAGAAGGCTCTTTTGCCACAATAATCTTGTTATCAATTAAAGTCTAGATCTTGTCTTTCAGAGAACGACATTCGTCAATGGTGTGCCCTTTCATGCCGGAATGGTATGCACAGGATTTATTTGGATTAACCCACTGAGAAGGGTTCTCAGGAGTTGCAACACGGATAGGGGTGACATAACCCGCAGCTTTGAGTCTTTCATACAACTGGTCAATAGGTTCAGCAATAGCCGTATATTGTTTCGGAGGCCTTCGGTCAAAGTTTGGTCGAGGTCAAGGGAAATTTTGGCGTGCGGGAGGGGATTTGATGTGAGTGGAGGCATTGGGCACGCTTGGTATTTGATGGGAGATTTGGTTCTCTGTGCCACCATTATGGCTCCTACGTCCCTTTTCTTGGACACACCTCCTGACTGTAAGGCCTTATTTGTAGCTTGCAAGGCCTCGAAGTTTGTAACCATATCGCTTTTGATGCCCTCTTCGATCCTTTCTCCCAGCTTGATAATGTCAAAAAATTTGCGGCCTTCGATCATCATCAGCCTTTCATAATACTGTGGGTCTTGAGCCCGGACGAAGAATTTGTTCATTTGTTCTTCTTCTAAGGCAGGTCTAACCTTAGCAGCTTCGGACGTCCAACGAGTAGCATACTCGCGGAATGTTTCTGTGGGCTTCTTCTTAGATTTTGAATATAGAACACATTCGGTGCATTCTCCGTGTTGAACCTGAATCTGTCCATAAAGTTGGATGCCATGCTTACCCAGTTCGACCACTTCTTTAGATCTTGGCTAATGTACAATATCTCCTTTCAAGCTCCTCATGAAAAGCTTCATGCGGATTTTCTCGTCTCTTCCTACTCCTACCTGCTTGTCACAATACGTTCTTAAATGGACCCTTGGGTCCCCTGTACCATTAAACATGTCGAACTTAGGAGGTTTGTACCCCTCGGGCAGTTCGACATCGGGCTATATGCAAAGATCTTCGTAGTTTAGCCCTTCAATTCCCTTACTTCCTTCAATTCCTTGAATTCGGCTAGTCGATTTCTTAAGTTCTTCGGCCAGGTTTCTGATGAGCAAGTCTTTATCATAAGACTCGGGTGTGCTTGAGATGGGCTGGGTGGAGTGTGGCATAGTCTCCATGTAGATGGGGGTATTATGGTGGGTGTGGCAGTGGTCATTTGTGGAGTTTTGAAGTTCTGGGATGAGCAACGGGGTGTTATTTGAGGTATGGCAGGTGTTGCAGTGGTGGGGAGCGGGATGGCTTGGTTGCTTCGGAATGTTCTGTGGAGGTGTAGGGTTTTGAGCATTTGGAAAATTGATATCTGGAGTAGTGAGGGAAAATGACAGATTTGCCAGATTCCGGACTTGATCAAGTTCTTCTTGGAATTTCAGAAGCTTTTGTTCGAGTTGGGATGGATTTTCTTTAGAAACCTGAGTAACATGACCATGAGTGACCTCTACCCATTCAGTTGAGCTTTCCTTTCTGGCATTGTTCAAATCTTCCATCTTCCCTTTGTTCTTGTTTTTGACAGGACTAAGAGGAGGAGTGGGTGGAGGGCCCCTAGATCTCGGGGAATAAGATGATGTTGCTAGAGTGACGAACTAACCTTTGGGGAGGGGGAAATAAACAAAAAGTAAAAACAAAAAGGTAGCAAGTTAGTGAGGATTATAAAAAATGTTGCAATATTTAAACACATAGTGCGGGAATGTAAAGCGTGTCCTAATTTGGGGACCTCTTTGTGCCCGAGGTAGGCCTAGCGACAAGTTGATTTGGAGAATTTGGAATGCTAAATGCCTCATTTTATTGATAAAAAGTAGGATCCCAAATCAACACTAAATAGCAGGAAATAAAAGTTGCTAGTGGCCGTTGGCCTTATTACATTTCATAAAAAGAAGAAAATAACTATCTATTTGGTCCTATCGAACAACTTTCCCAACTCGCGGAGTCCCAGCAATAGGTAGGCTAGGTGTCCGCCTTCGTTTCCTTCAGCATTTTGGCAGTCTTCGACCCTATTGAGAAATTTCTTCTCCAACTCCACTATGCCTTGCTCCAAATATCCCAGTCGCTTGTTGGCACTGACAGCCATATCCTTACATTCCTCAATTAGCTTTTGATTGGCTTCTTGTATCTCACGGTGCTCGCTTTCACATTCCCGGATCCTCTTGCGTAGTTGATTGAATTTGAACTGTGCCTCGGCCTTTTCATCTATGATCCTGTGACCTCGAACAAACCCAGGCTGGCCCAGACCATTATGATTATCCTCCAACCAGCCTGAATAGTAGAGAGCATAGCCAGCGTGGTATCTATCTGGCTCGATGGTATCTCTCCCCATGATAATCTTGCAGTGCCACATATGTTGAGCTTGGCACTTGTAAGGACTATCATCATCTTGGAAGTCAGCCCGGAAGTGACTCATCTTGTCGACCCTGGGTACAACCTGCTTCCTACCAGCTTGCCTCATAACCCGGAGAGAGACGTAAGGGTATGTTCCTCTCAGACCAATCAATATCAGGAAATGTGCATCTCTGGATCGGGCGATGAACTCCTCGGTTGGAAACCACTCGAACATCCATTGTACCTGGTCCTTTGTCAGGTTTTCGAAGAGATCGACCCATTCTCTAGCATTCTCCGGTTAGGCGAAACATATTGGGCATGTAATTCATTCGCTTTGGATGATGAAAAGCGATATGATCATCCCACTCCCTTCGCTGTATTTCTTGTCGGTATTCACCCTTTTGGAGATGCTCCACGAGCCAAAGTTGAAGTAGCAAATTGCAGCCTTCGAAGTGTTTGGTTCCCTGTTGACACCTTTCTAGGGCTCGGTATATTTCCGCGATGATCATGGGCACAATGCTGAATGGTTGCCCGCCAATTCCTTCCATTAAGGTCTTAGTTACCAACTTTCCATAGCTAGTCTGGTGTGGATTCTTGCTTTCTTCATTGGAAACACGATCAATCCCAGGAAGCAAAACATGAATACAATGACCCTTTGGTGAATATGCCCTAATAATGTGATGGCAAACTTGTCAAGATAGGTACGGTAGGATTTGCTGTGACCATACCTCTCGTACAAATAATCAAAAGGGATGTAGGATTCCTTCAAACATGTTTGTTCTGGATTTTTCTTCAAACCCAACATTTTGAGAAAACCCCTGCCCTTGCGGTTCTCAGGCATTAACAAACCCGAAGTTTCCCATGGTATACCGGCCAATCCTCCTATTTCTTCTAATAAGGATGTCATTTCAATATCCCCGAAGCGGAATACGGACCTCTCACAATCCCAGAACAAAGTAGCAGCTTCTATGATCTTGTTGTTGGGTTGGATTTCCAGGAGAGAAGGTAGGTTTCCCAAATATTTCCGTACAAGACTCTGATCACTGGAGTGAAAATAATTCCACCAACTTAGCAGTTTTGGGTGGATATTGGTGACCATGCCGAATCAGGGGACTTTGTGCCTCATGTTTCTGCAAGACATATAATGTTAGGCCCTTACCCCCACCGGACCCGACTATTTAATATCAACAATTGGCATAAAAGCATTTAGTTCTCCAAGTAAATGCACAGAACGTGATGATGTCCGTTTGGGTTCTTAGGGAAACCCAGTGGACTTTGGACAAGATCATCTTAAAGAGTCATTATGCGGACAACATAACTGACTCGGCTAGGTTTGACCATGATGCATGCACAGTTAAATAGAGTAAGGTTTCTATGGGGTTTTAGACTGGTACCCTTGAGCGGACAACTCAAGGGGAAAGGCACGAAATCGTCGACTACACCGTTGATCAACTGGTTTTACAGCAAATATGCCTTTTTCGGATTTAGAGGGTGATAATATCGGAAGAGCGCAACCACTCATTATAAGCGTTGCCATGGTGTTTGTTTGGCATGAGTGGAATATGATGTTGAGCATAATTATGCAGTAATTAAAGACATGTTGTCATGTATTTGCACGTTAAGGAAGTAGTAGATACAATAGTTTTCATAATTTAAAGCAGCAGTAAAGGAAAGCGGAAAAGGAAAGAAACAAAAGACAAGTCAGTTGCGTAGTTGAAAAGGGAATTGAACGCTTAAAGGAATTAAACAAGTAATTGCAGGTAAAGGAGCATAAATTCACAATAATAGTCTGAAATGGTAAAAGCCTAATTATCCCCAGCAGAGTCGCCATGCTGTCGCGCTCCCTTTTTCTCGCGAAATCGAGTTTATGACATTTGGAGGGACAACTCGTTCCTTTTGGGAACTGGGTTTTGCATTTGAAAAGTTGCCACCTAATGATTAAGGTGCATTAGGACACCAATAGAGATTTAACTCTAAGTTTGTTTGAATAACTAGAGATTGGGTAACGGCTTGAAATTATTCTAAGGGGAAGGTGTTAGGCACCCCTCAGAATCCACTAGTATGGTTCCCGGCCAAACAGTTATTGTGAATTTCGGTGCAATTAACATATAAACAGATAAGGCTCAAATAAGAGGGGATTTCAATGCATAATGATTTAAAAGTAGACAAAGTTTGGAAGAATACTTAAAAGAGCTGATTTTGAATAAGGAAATACAATGCTAAAAGAGAATAAAGGATAAAGGGAGGGGGTCCTAGGTTTATTAAAAATATGGATTATCCCACACAATGTCCGGTAATCACTCCTCAATGAGGGGCTACACGTGACATTATCACGTGGTCATCATATCCATATCTACCCTTCCAACCCCGTTAAGGTATTAAAGCATGGATTGGTCTCGATTACTTATTGCATGCTATTACCCGTCCCAATCCTATCAGTCTCGGAGGCACTTAGGACTAATAATCCTAAAAGGGAAGGATATTAGTCTTATTTGAGGTTTCAAAGGTGAAAATTCTAAGGCGACATACAAAACATATACTGCATGTTTGGGGAAACATATAAACAAACAAAGGCTCGAGTATACCTCCTCAAACAAACACATAAAATAGCATGTCTTGCACATACTGCTTAGGTCTGATTAAAGACGAGGTAGAGGAGGTTGTTGAGGAAGATTAGTTTGATACATGGCTCAGATAGGAAGTCAGAATCAGACTTTCTTAATGATTGTGTTAGTTATTAATTAACAAAGGCGAAATCAGTTTTTATCGGTCATTATCACCTAAGGCTTGCCTAAGTGTTTGAGCGAGATCCTATGAACATGATATCTATTACTGATTTAGAAGCAAAGTAACACTGTTTTAGGACAAGTGATTCGGAATTCTTATAGGCATGACTTCTATGCGTTACTGATTTTAGGTCCTTATAGACATGATACCCAACATTGCATGTGAGCAGAAACGAACAGGATTATACTTATGGACCCCTATAGGCATGATTTCTATGTTTTACTGATTTTAACATGCTACTGGGTTATATCCTTAAATAATGATACCTAATATGCAGAAAATTAAAATGAAAGCCCTATAAGACAGGTTATCTAGGTATGATATTAAACAGGTAGAGTAAATGAAATCTTTTATTGAGATGATTTCAAAGTTTGAATTATGCAGAATTAAAATAATCCTAAAGTCATGCGTTTCTAAATGTGTGATTGAGTACTCAAGAATCAAAATAGTCTATAGGATGGTTTTCTAAATGTGATTGAATATGCAGAATCAAAATTAATCCATAATGGTCTAAAGTAATTAGATATGCAAACAAATAAGCTTCTATACATTGGTCTACCATCTACTATGAAAATCCCAACCCCTTCTTCACTAGCTCCAGCCCCAGTTTATTAAAGATTATTACAGACCCAATAATGAATTACATCGAAAGATTAAAAAAAAGGAAATTACAATAAGAGGAAGCCAGATTCCTGTCTTCCTTTCTGAGTTATGGACCAAACCACTTCAAATGCCATTTGTTTCAAAGCCTTTCTCTAACTTTAGTGTGTCAGAGTTCCCTAAGGGCCTCAAAAGGACCCCGGGCAGTGCTCACACCCAAGTTTTGTAACCAGAATAGGGACAAGTGCGGTATGGAAATGCCAGCCCTCAGGTGTCCAAGTTCAGAGGGAGCTCATGGGTCCCAAGGCAAGGCTCACATGAGGGGGGAAGAACTTAAGTCTAGGAAGATAGTGCAAGTGCAGAAACAGAGCTTTAAGAACTAAGGAAGTAAAGAAGGGGGAAAGAGGTGCTGGGAAACAGTCAGTAACACTTCAACAAGTTATAATTTTACACAAAAGGGGGCAGGTGATTGGGAATTCATTGCAAGGGCCTATGTACTTAGGCATAGGTCAATTCAGGGGATGCGCAGCAATATGAGTGCTGTCATGCTAGTAAATCAACCAGAGCACACAACATGTAGAGGTGGCATAAAGGTTATGATCCTAGGAGGACCAAGTTTGAATCATGCTCAGCAATATTTGATGTTGTCATGCCCCAAACAAACCATAATTATCAAACACATTGGGGTAGGGATTTAGGGTTCATAATATTCAGAACAGGAGAAAAGAAATTACAGCATGCTAAGTAAAGTACTGAAGCAATAGGCAGACAAGAATGCAAGAACATTAAGTAACCATGTTGTTGTTGATGCTGAAATCTTAACTAGAACATACCAGTTTAAAGAAGCAAATGCAGTAAAGAAAGGTAGCAGGACTTTTTGAAATATAGCTTTGGCTTTCAACTAGCTAAACAGGCCACAATAGAAGCAGTAGAGCAAGAGAGAGTGTTCTTTTTAGTGTAAGTGTGAGTTCAGAACTAAGAATGTTCGTGTGTCTTCTAGTGAAAGAGCAAGGTACTTATAGTTTTAAAACAGGTGGAAAATAAGGCAAAAAATATAGTTTAGCAGTAATTATGGAAACTATGTATTAATTAAAATCACATCAGTATAAGCTTCAATTAAGAAGTTAAATTAAACGGTAACAATGCAAATATTAAATAAGGAAAGAAATCACATAAGGCTGAATATAACCAATAAGGAAATATTTTCAGCATAGTACAAGTACTCAATATGTAATAGAGACTAGGTTCATCAGATCCTAATCAAGGAAATGTCGGTAAGAATCAAGTTCCGATGTAACCAAGGTAAGGGAATCAATCATATTGAGTAGAAAAGGTAGGGATCGAAGGTTCAAAATACACCAAGAAACAGGGAAATCAGTAAGGTGAAACAAGGAAAGAATCAATTACTTAACACGAGTGCAATCAAAATTTCACAAGGAATGGTTTGAAATCAGTCCAAAATTGAAGGTCATTTAAAGGGGAATTCAGAATATAAATAGAGTACATAAACATGCGAGGCCAAACTACGGCAAAGAGAATCAGCATGCAATAACAATCACATAGTCAGTAGACTGTGAACATGGTAGTCACATAGGTTAACTTCATTAACTTAGTAATAGGGTATCAGAAGCATGCAAAGGGTCAAGTAAAGGCCTTTCTGAAAAATATATTCGAGTTTCAATGATTGCAAAAGCCAAATCACATAAAGAAACAGATGAAGCAGCTTCAGAAGCCTGAATAGGCCCTAAAGAGATTAGGGGTTTTGAAACCAGTCGAATTCAAAGATGATGAACAAGTAAATCACACAACAAATATTCTCAGAACTCGAATGAACCCAAAATTAGGGGTTTTCAACACCAATCGAGTCTGGAGATAAAACGCAAGTAAATCAAACAAATAATAACAAAAATAGATTCAGAAACCTCATAAGAAATTAAGGCCCTTAACATGCAAACTCAAGTAGAAGAATGACATAAGGAAACACAGCAAAACATGTCAAATAACTTAACACAAAACCTAATCGGAAGAAATAAGGGTTTTTAAAGGTAGAGTTTTAAAAGAAACTTTGAGAAAATGTTTAGAAGTTTAGAACAAGCACAGGTCTGAAACAGAC
>NC_031990.1:66324440-66325411 GCF_001879085.1 Nicotiana attenuata | reverse complement strand
GGCGATCTTTCAGCCATGCAGATGCAGTATGAGGCGATCTTTCAGCCATGCAGATGCAGTATGAGGCGATCTTTAGCCGTGCAATGTGGTGATCTTTCAGCCATGCAGATGCAGTATGAGGCGATCTTTCAGCCGAGCAATGCAGTATGAGGCGATCATTTAGCCGTGCAATGTGGCGATCTTTCAGCCATGCAGATGCAGTATGAGGCGATCTTTCAGCCATGCAGATGCAGTATGAGGCGATCTTTTAGCCATGCAGATACAGTATGAGGCGATCTTTCAGCCATGCAGATGTAGATGAAGACATCGTTTAGTCTCGGAAGGTAGAATGGTAGCCTTATGCAATGCAAAAAAATGCAGATGGAGACAGCGTTTAGTCTCGGAAGGCAGAATGGTAGCCTTATGCAATGCAGAAAAATGCAGAGGGAGACATCGTTTAGTCTCAGAAGGCAGAATGGTAGCCTTATGCAATGCACAAAATGCAGAGGGAGACAGTATTTAGTCTCGGAAGGCAGAATGGTAGCCTTATGCAATGCAGAAAAATGCAGAGGGAGACAGCGTTTAGTCTCGGAAGGCAGAATGGTAGCCTTATGCAATAAATAAAATGGCAAAGGGTAATAGAGCTTTCTTAGCTGATAGCAGATTGTGATATCGTGACTGCTGGGGACATTGTTGTGTGTGGATAGCAAATGTGAATAAATGCAACGGTTCTAAGAGTTGTATTCCTGAACAGTGTTTATCTTGTGAGTGTATAGTATGTTTGGATGATTTCGCAATCCAAGTGCCTGCATCCAAAGAAAAATCGTAAGTTTTGTAAAGGGGAGGTTAGTTCGTATCTCCGCTGGCTTTGCTTGACCTGCTTAGCTTTGATCTGGTGATACTGTATGTGTCACTGGGGTAGCGTCGCTGAACAAAGCAGTTTTGATGATAGACATGCATGATTTGGTAAAAGTATAACATAAATGTATAAT
>NC_031990.1:66319473-66320466 GCF_001879085.1 Nicotiana attenuata | reverse complement strand
GCATATTGAAAAATATATGTAGGGAAAAATTGGGTGTCAACAGTTCCCCTTCTTTACCCGGGAAGGATGAAAGAGTTGTCCGGTAAAGATATGATGGCAAATTTTGACCGAGCGAAACGATTTTGGAAGATTCAGGCCGCACCCCGGTTTCCGAGCTGCCTACATATCCCTGGTTTTACAGATATCAGGCCGTATGTAGTTCAGGGTCCGTCGGCGGAGTATGCCGATGGATACTTTCCAAGAACGGGCGCAATATCTAGGGCGGGGTGAGTGGACGACTTACGGGAATGGTTAGGTTTGATATGGCTGCGGGCACTGGAGCGGAATCGCTCCCACCGGGACGGCCGTTGTGTGCCGGTTTCACCTGCAAATAGAAACAATAGAAGCGTATATTGTGCATAAAATTAGACATGATGCAAGTTCCCATCGGACCATGAATGCTACCTTCAGACGGTTAGGATGACGTCCTTAGGCCATGACATCCTGGGCCATGAAGCATGCAATAAAGGATTCGCAGGCTATGAAATGATGCTCTCGGGCTATGAAAATGGTGCCTCCGAACCATGATGCCTTTGAATAATGATGTGCAAAAGATTGAAAGGGATCCTCAGGCCATGACGTGGTGTTCTCGGGCTATGAGGATGGTGCCTCCGAACGATGACGCCTTCGGATAAGTTGGCGATATTTCAGCCCATGAAGGATGCAGTAGCGTGTGGCGATCTTTCTGCCATGCAGATGCTGTATGAGGCGATCTTTCAGCCATGCAGATGCAGTATGAGGCGATCTTTCAGCCATGCAGATGCAGTATGAGGCGATCTTTCTGCCATGCAGATGCAGTATGAGGCGATCTTTCAGCCATGCAGATGCAGTATGAGGCGATCTTTCAGCCATGCAGATGCAGTATGAGGCGATCTTTTAGCCATGCAGATACAGTATGAGGCGATCTTTCAGCCATGCAGATGTAGATGAAGACATCGTTTAGCTCGAAGTGAA
>NC_031990.1:66234957-66319373 GCF_001879085.1 Nicotiana attenuata | reverse complement strand
AGGCCCATCCGCGGGTAGTGCACCCAGAGTTTGATACACTGTAGCTGCATGACCAGGAGCCTGAGCAGTAGGGGTATGTGCTCCCCCTCCTACCTGTGATGTAGCTGGATCTGCTGGAAATAAACCGGCCTGAGTCATGGTGTCCATGAACCGCAGCATACGGCTCATGACCTCTTGGAAACCCGGTGCTGTCATGAAGTCTGTCGGGGTAGGCTCAGCTGCGGGCACCTCGCCCTCAATGCTAGGATCTCCCGCAGGATCGCCAGTGGTGCTACTGGAACAGCTCTGGGACGCCCTCGTCCCCTACCTCGGGCCGGTGCCCTCCCCTGACCTTTGCCTCGGCCTCTAGCAGGGGGGGAAGCAGCTCCTCCCAGGTCTGGAACATCTGTCATGCGTGTCCTCACCATTTGTGAGAGAATAGAAGAGGAAAATTTAGTATACAAACCACTGCACGATAGGAATGAATAAAGAGTAGTTTCCTAACACACTATATCCTCTCGAAAATAAATACAAATGTCTCCGTACCGATCCGCAAGACTCTATTAGGTTTGCCATGACTTGTGAAACCTACATGAACCTTGATACCGTTAGATACATTTTGACCGTAAGACCCCGTAAGTTTAACAACCTTGATACCGTTAGATACATTTTGATATGGTATTTATATTGAGTGGAACATTTTTGTAAAAAGTTTGAAAAATATGATTTTACATAATTATTAATATTACTACTTTCGAATGTATTTTAAATTATACCCATAATATGAGGAAGTTTATGATATTTTCTTTATTGTAAAGATAGAAATTATTTTCTCACAAGAAAATAAGGTTATCTTTTTACCATTTTAAGAATTAAGCATACAAAAATTATTACTCTTTATATGAGATTAGAAAAATTAGAAGTTGATAAAATACATGTAATTTTACATGGATGTTTTAATGAAATAATAGTGTATGTATTTATTTTATATGGTACCACATGACCATGATAGTAAATTATATAAAGTGTACTAAAAGTGAATAGTATTTTAAGTAAGTTGAGATAATTCTTAATTATATGGGTCATTGGTTGATTATTAGTTAATGAGAAATTAACTAATTAATTAATAATTAATAGATAATTAATTAGAATCTTGGATAAAGCCTAAAAAAGGCCTTAATGTGGCGCCCCATATGGTCCGTTAAGTAACTCATACACTAGGAAGTAAGGTGTCACATTTTGGGGACAAGTATGCTTGCTAAGCATTGAATATTCTAGGTGGCAAGATCTAAAAAAATGTGCACCAACTTATCTCATTTTTTGTTGAAGAAAAGGTTATTAAGAAAGGTTGTGTTGTACGGCATTGTTTTGGATTGCTTTTCTTAAAGCATGCAAAATCCCTCCCCTAATTAGTAATATTGTCCATATGTCTTGTAGTGAGGTGCTAAGACTAAGATTCATTCTCCAATTCAAGAATGAAGGTGTATTATGTCCAAAAAAAGGCTTCAACAAGATAACATCATTAGCAACGTGAGATTCCATAGTTCTTCAACAATTTAAAACGTATAGGTTCTTCGACAATTCAAAATATGAGATTTTGCAATTATAAGGGAGTAAGGCGCAATCTTTCTCAAGAATATCATACGAATTTTCCCTAATCCAGGTATGTTAAGGCTATCCCTTCTTTCTTTTGGCATGATCCAATAAACGATACGTAAACGTAATGTTATTCCATAAGTGGTTCTACTCTTAGCAGTTAAGGATATTTACGTTATTCATTCCTATAAAGTGATATTCAAGTATGTCTAAGTATGTTTCTAGTTCCCTATTGAGGTATTTGATAAAGATGTTAATGTTCATAATATAGAAATACATGCATATTCATTTACCACCGTGCTCCGGCCGGTCGGGAAGTCATGCATTTAGCACAGAGCTATGGCCGGTTGGGAAGTTATACATTTACCACCGAGCTACGGCCAGTCGGGCAGTCATGCATTTACCACCATGCGAAGGCCGATCGGGTAGTTACCACTGATCAGTTGGGTAATCAGGCATCATACGATATGGATAATAGAAATAGTCTCAACGAGAAGCACTATATATGTAAGTATGATAAGTGTGCATATACGATGGCACTTCAGAGATTCAGGTTGATTCTTATATGTCTTTAATTAATGTTGACTTATTGTTATGTGTCAGGTCTGACTTACATATTCAGTACATTATTCGTACTGATGTCCTTTTGTTAGGGACGCTGCATCCATGCCTGCAGGTATAGACAATCAGTTTGACGAGCCCTCATGGTAGACGAGATTAGCATTCAGCGAAGGATCGGTAAGACTCCACCTCATTCGGAGTGCAGCCGAACCTATGAGTGATCGTGTCAGAGTTTTGCTATAGACTTATGGGTAGGCCAGTACCCTATCCCATTTGATGTCAAATAATCTTAGAGGCTTTGTAGACAGAGGTTCATTTTATACAGTATGGCAGAGGCCTTGACAGCCCATATGTATTCACATTTTAAGAATTATGATTCATTGATACACCGCTTGCCCACTTATGTTTATACATTACAAGTTGTTGTCATGTTGGCCCATGATAGTTGTAAGAAAAAAGTTACAGAGTGGTCGCTCGGGCCAGTGCGGCACCGGGTGCCAGCCACGCCTCCCCAAGTTCAGGGCATGACAGATGTCCTCCAAATTAGGTTTAAATCATGTATCTTTTATATCTCGTGCAAATTTAATTGTTACTCTTTTTAAGGGTAAACCGTTTGGTTCCCATCATGGGGCTAAGGATAACATTGGTGATTTAATATGAATCTCTATAACACACCATATTTTACACTTGCTCTTTGAAGTTTGATTTCAGGATTATTCAAAATGTCAAATTCTTAGTCTGTTCACTTTAATGTTGACGCCGAGTCAGGCTACCAAATTGAAAGTAATAACGTGGTACCATGCAACAGCGTGCCCCCTGTCGACCTTAATGACGCTCCAATCGTTGACCTATTTGACGTCAATTCACAAGTTGTTATCAATATTTACCTACCGATTGATCCCGAAAACAGCATTCATGGGGCACCCCTACCTTCGGCTCGAGAAGCACCCGGAGGAGGAGGTGATGGAGTTAGCTTACATTTGATTTTTGAGATGTTGCAAACTCAGCAAGTGGCAATAGCATAACTGCAGAGTCAAAATCATGCATAGAACGCGGCCGAACCCAAGCGGGTTAGAGAAGATACTCGGAGAGAAGAACGTATTGTCACAGAACCAGACGGGTTCGGACCGGGGAAACTTCAGAGGTGATGAAAAGCTCGAAGCACTGACAAAATCGGTGGAGTCCGGCGAAAAGAAGATAGAGGAAAATGACAAGAAGGTTGAAACTTACATTTCAAGGGTTGATCAGATCCCGAGAGTGCCTCCGATATTGAAGGGACTGGATTCCAAAAAGTTCATTTAGAAACCTTTTCCCCCGAGTGCGGCACCGAAGCCAATTGCGAAAAGGATTCAAATTCCCGATATTACCAAATATAACGGAACCACATATCCAAATGAGCATGTGACCTCCTACACATGTACAATGAAAGGCAACGACCTCGAGGATGATGAGGTAGAGTCGGTGTTGGTGAAGAAATTTAGAGAAACCTTATCCAAGGAAGCAATGACATACCATAACTTTCCCCCAAATTCTATTAATTCGTGTGTTATACTTGTAGATGCCTTCGTAAAAGCCCATGCCAGCGATATCAAAGTTGAGACAAGGAAATCGAACCTGTTTAAAGTCAAGCGGAGGGACAACGAGATGCCATAGGAATTCGTGTCGAGGATCCTAATGGAACGGATGGACCTGCCCCCAATTGCTGATGATTGGGACATTCAGGCATTTACTCAAGGGCTCAACCCCCATAGTTTTGTTGCTCCTCAACAATTGTAGCAAAACTTAGTAGAATACCCTCCGGTCACCTGGGCCAACATCCACAACAGGTACCAGTCAAAGATCAGAGCCAAGGTTGATCAGCTAGGAGCTCCTTCGGGGCTTGTTTACCCTAATAGAGTGAAAAACAGGTCTAAAACAATAGTGGATCATAAGCCGAGGCCACCCCAAGATCGATACCAACCATAGTGCTCGGATACAAGAGGAAACGAATCCAATCGCCACCCGACCAGGAATGGTAGGAGAAGCGACCAGGGTCCAAGCAACCGAGGTTTGGCGAATAGAAAAGGTTACAACAGATCACTCGGGGGCAAATTCGCCCCGAGACTATCAGAATATTACATCAATATTGATGCAGCGAGTATAGTGTCGACCATCGGTCGCATCAAGGAGACCAAATGGCCTAGGCCACTCTAATCCGATCACGCACAGAGGGATCACACGCTGATATACAAATATCATGGTACTCATGGTCACAGACCGAGGATTGTAGACAATTAAGGGAAGAAGTGGCTCGTTTATTCAACAATGGGCATCTTCGGTAATTCCTAAGTTAGCGGGCCAAAAACCATTTCAAAAATAGGGACGCTGACAAACAAATCAAGCAGGAAGCCTCAATATGTGATTAACATAATCATTGGAGTAGTAGATGTTCAACAAGGGCCAATGAAAAAATGCACCAAAGTTTCTATCACAAGAAAAAAATGAACTCGAGACTATGTTTTGGAGGGATCCATCTCGTTCAGACACGAGGACACCGAGGGCGTCATTCAACCTCACAATGATGCACTGGTAATATCTATACTTATTAATAAATCTCGAGTTAAGCGTGTATTAATTAATCTAGGTAGCTCGGGTAACATCATCCGATGGAGAGTCATGGAACAACTGAGGCTATTGGATCAGATTGTACCGGCAGTTTGAGCATTGAACAGGTTCAATATGGCATGTGAAACAAAGGGTATAATTACCCTACCGGTCAACACGGCCAGAACCACCTAGGAGACAAAGTTCTATGTAATCGAGGGGGATATGAGATACAATGCCTTGTTCGGGAGACAATGGATCCATAGCATGAGGACGGTGTCGTCGACCTTGCATCAACCGTTGAAATTTCCAACCCAAGGTGGAATCAAAATAGCCTGCGGGGAACAACCCGCCACAAAGGAGATGTTCATTGTCGAGGAAGTGAGCTCAGTGCCCGCAATCACAACATCAAAAAGTGAGGGACTGTTCGAAGGGAAAGGCACCAAATAGAAATCACCTAGACCGGTCCAAAAAGATAGGAGGAATGTCGAACGAATGAGGAAGATGATTTTGGGGTCCCGAGATCCTTCCTAGCACCCGATGATACCGATGTATCCAAGACAACGATTGAGGAACTGGAACAAGTCATATTGATCGAGCACCAAACAAACAGAAAGGTATACCTTGGCACGATATTGACCCCCGAGCTCAAGAAAAAACTCATTGATTTCCTTAAAGCTAATGCCGATTGTTTTTCCTAGTCCCACTTACATATGACAGGGATCCCGCCAGAGGTAACAACTCATAAATTAAGCTTGGATCCGAAATTCCATCCGGTCAAATAGAAGAAGAGGCAGCACTACGAAATCAAGCATGCATTCATCAAAGATGAGGTATCTAAAGACATAAAAATAGGTTCTATTTGGGAGGTTAACTACCCGGATTGGCTAATTAACGTAGTAGTCGTACCTGCAAAAGGAAACAAGCTTAGAACGTGTGTAGATTCTAAGGACTTGAATAAGGCATGCCCGAAGGATTCGTTTCCTTTTCCTAAAATCGATCGAATGATCGATGTAATAGCTGGGCACGAAATGCTGAGTTTTCTCGATGCCTCTTCCAAGTACAACCAAATACAGATGGACCCGGGCGACCAAGAGAAGACTTCTTTCATTCAAAATCCGGTGCCTATTGTTATAACGTGATGCCTATTGTTTGGTGCCACGTATCAACGCCTAGTAAACCGAATATTTGAGGAACGGATAGGGAAATCCATGGAGGTTTATATTGACGATATGTTATTCAAGTCCCTGTGAGCAGAGGACCATTTGAAACATTTGCAGGAAACCTTCGACATACTAAGGGAATACAACATGAAGCTGAACCTGGAGAAGTGTGCCTTCGGATTCAGCTCGGGCAAGTTCCTCGGTTTCATGGTATCTAACAAATGAATCAAGATCAACCTGGTTAAAATAAATGCCATCATCGTAGTTGACAACATCAAGATGGTACAGAGACTGACCGGACGGATAGCCGCATTCGGTCAATTTATTTCTAGGTCATCAGATATGAGCCACCGGTTCTTCTCAACTAAAGAAAAAGAACAACTTCTCTTGGACCCAATAATGTCAACAAGCTTTAGAAGAAATCAAACGATACTTATCAAGTCCTACTTTGTTGCACACCCCGAAGCGAATGAGCAGTTATACCTCTACTTGGCAGTCTTCGAGGTAGCAGTAAGTGGTGTCCTGGACTAGGAAGAAGAAGGTACGAAATTTCCTATCTATTATGTCAGTAAAACCCTAGGTGATGCCGAAACGAGATACCCAAACCTAGAGAAATTAGTGCTTGCCTTATTAAGCGCGTCTAGGAAACTAAAACCATACTTTCCATGTCACCCAAAATGTGTTGTGACCTCGTATCTACTAAGGAATGTTATGCATAAACCTGAGCTTTCCGATCGGCTAGCAAAATGGGTCGTAGAGATTAGCTGGTACGATATTGAGTACAAACATCGAACAACTATAAAGTCTCAGATTTTTGCAGACCTTGTGGCCAACTTCACACCGGCCTTGATCCCCGAGGTTGAGAATCAATTATTACTTGCCTCTAGGACTAGCTCGGGTGTCTGGACCCTATTCATGGATGATTCTTCCAATGCGACAGGGTTCGGATTGGGAATCGTACTAAAACCACCCACAGGTAATCTAATAAGGCATTCTATTAGAACTGTGAAATTGACTAACAATGAAGCCGAATATGAGGCTATGATTACAAGTCTAGAACTAGCTAGGGGCTTGGGGGCTAAGGTGATCGAAGCCAAGTGGGATTCTCTCCTCATTGTTAACCAAGTTAACGGAAGATTTGAAGTAAAAGAGGACAGGATGCGGAGATACTTGGATAAATTACAAGTAATGTTACATCAGTTCAAGGAATGGACACTACAACATGTTCCCTGAGATCAGAATAACGAGGTCGATGCATTGGCTAATCTAGGGTCGTTAGTCGACTCCGGTGTATTTAATTTTGGAACAGTGATGCAATCGATGACCTTGGTGATAGAGGAAGGTCATACCCATGTAAACTCAAGAAGCTTGACTTGGGATTGGAGAAAAAATACATAGACTACCTTCATAAAGGGAAAATTACCATTGGATCCCAAAGAATCAAGGTCCCTTAGAGATATGGCAACCAGGTTTAGCTTATTTGCAGGAAAAATATACCAAAGATCGCTTTTCAGACCATTAGTGAGGTGCTTAGGTCCTAGGGAGATCGATTACGTGATGAGGGAAGTCCACGAGGGTACATACAAAAATCATTCAGGGGCAGAACCATTGGTTCAGAAATTGATCAAGGTTGGTTATTACTGCAACGAGATGGAAAAGGATGCAAAGGAATTTGTTCAAAAAAGTAATGAATGTCAAAGTCAAGCCCCGATGATCTACCAGACATGGGAGATACTTCACCTGATCCGTTTCCCTTGGCCATTCATGAAATAGGGGATGGACATAGTAGGTCCTTCTCATGGGCACCCGAAAAGGCCCAGTACATCTTACTTATGACCAATTACTTCTCCAAGTGGGTTGAAGCACAAGCGTTAAAGTTAGAGAAAATGAGGTCATCGACTTCATCTAGGATCATATAATATGCTGATTCGGGATGCCGGCTGAGATCACGTGTGACAATGGGAGACAGTTCATCAGTGGCAATGTCAATAAGATCTTCGAAGATCACAAAATCAAAAACATTCTATCGACCCCTTACCACCCGAGTGCGAACGGTCAAGCGGAGTTCACAAATAAAACTATTCTGCAGAACCAGAAGAAAATATTGACGGACTCAAAACGTAAGTGGAAAGAAATTTTGCCCAAGGTCTTGTGGGCATATCGAACAACTTCAAAGTTAAGCACCGGTGAAACAACGAGGCCATGGCCGCATGTCTAAATTTAACAGACAAAAGGCGAGAAGATGCCCTTGTCCGGTTAGCAGCTCAAAAGCAACGAATGGGAAGATACTACAACTGAAGGGCAAACCTTCAACACTTCCAAGTCGGGGACTTGGTGTTGAGGAAAGTCACACTGTATACCAAGAACCCGAATGACGGGAAACTAGGCCTAAACTGGGAGGGACCTGTACAGAATCACCGGTACTATTGGGAAAGGCTCGTACCAGCTTGAGTTCGGAACTGGTGTACAACTACCCAACAATTGGAATATGGCACACTTAAAGCGGTACTACTACTAAGGTATGAACATAAAAATATCTTTATGGTTTATTACACTTTGAAGTAACTCATGCAAGTACTTAATCGGAGTCAAATCCAAGGATTAGGTCTGAAAGCATGTGTTACACTCTTTTTCAATTCAATCATTTTTTTCCTCGAAGAGGGTTTTACGACAAGGTTTTTAACGAGGCAACAGTAAGCATGCTACCCTAGTTTTGAACACCCGTCTAAGATTAGAGATAGTGAATTGTCCGTTTCAGATTGATAGTATTCAAGCCCTCTAAATTCAGTCTCGAATACTATGGGGCTATCACACCCTGAGTCAAGAACCGAAGTCCTAAGTTTAGAAATTTAGAAGGCACTCCTATTCGATATTGAAAGCTAAGGTTAGGATTAACTGTATGGGTTATACTGTCAAACGAACCGTACCCCCATAGATCATTCTCGCCATGGCGGATAGCTTTTGTAACTCCAATCACTTACACTACATTCAAAGTAATAAAATGAAATTTGCCTTCTATGTTTCATCGGTTTGCATTCGCTCAAGCAATATTATCATTAAGTCACTTACAATGAATACTGGTTCAAAACTTTCTAGGCCCACGGGCCACCATTAAATGGGGATCTCAAATCCCAAAATCGGTAAGAACCCACAATACTGTGCACAACCATCTAAAGATCCCTAAACCGATGGGTCACCCCGAACCGGAGACTGTTATCCAATAGTAAGATCGGCAAAAATCAGGCTACTAAATCTCGAAGGCACCGAGCCTATGAGGCAGGGCCCAAACACGAACGGCCATAGCCAACTTAAGAAACGAAGCCTTTAGAGCTTCGATCATAACATATAAACGGCTCGGAAACATATGAGTTCGTGCATAAAAAGCAAGGTCCTTACACATTTTTAATCCATAAAAGATTACTTCAGACCTGGTCAAGTCAATCTAACTCAAGTTACGGCCATGAAAAGAGTCACCTTCGGCAAAGACTAGTTGTGTCCAGTTAAATCACTAGAATATTTTTGCAAGGACATCATTTTTTATCGGGTCCTCCAAAGTCAAAGCAACTCGGAGTTATTATTTATCCCACGCCTCATTCGGGCTTTGGAATATTGAACAGTTTAGGCTATGTCAAATTCTATGCTAAGGCATCGATGGCGTATTATCAAATCCGAGACACAAGTTATATATCCTATGTCTTAAACATAAGCGAGTATAGAAAAGTTAAAGGACACAACATATAGCCAAAGGGAAAATTTTATATATATTTACCAAAAGGTATTTACAGAGGCACTACAAAATGGTCCCAAAATACAAAGCATGTAGCTACAAGAAAATATAAAAATAAGCTAAGGCATTTCCTTCCTAGTCTTCATCGGAGCGCAGCACGCTATCCAAACCATCGGGCTGGTACTACGCTCTGGCCTCGGCTTCGAGCCTCTTTGCCTCTTCGATCTCGGCCGCTAGGTCAACCCCCCCGGGCTTGGATCTCCTTGAGAGTCTTCGAGACAGCCACTTCACATATTCGTCCTTCGTTACAACACAGGCTTCGGCTACCTCTACATCATTCTTATACAGGGTCAGTATGTCCTGAGCTTCAGAGGCCTCGTTCAAAGCTATTTCCAATCTGTATTTCATCATCGTGTACTCTTGGCTGAGGGCATCGCGTTCTGCAATGGCCGAGGCAAGTTGTTCCCGAAGCTCCTCATTCAACCGAGACCATTTATCGGCCTTCTCTCTCATCACCTGGAGCTGCACTTTGATCGATACCAGATCCTCTATGGTGGCATCTAGCTCCGATGCTAGGAGATCCATTTTGCCTCTAAGCTCGTCGGTTGAAGCTTTGACCTCGTTCATCTCGGACATGAGCTGGTCGATCAGGGTTATTTTCTCCAGGATCTGCAAGGTTGCAGCTTTAGCATTTGTATTTAAACTCTCGATATCGATCTCGAGCACTTTTGCCTTTTCAACAAGAAAAGCATGGTCCTAATTCGCTTCTAAAGCTCCTATTGGGCTTTCTCCATCTCGGCTTGGAGGGAAGAGCAATCAGCCACGTACTTAAGCACTTCATCTTTCTGCTCATAGAGAGCTTTAAACATATCTTTTTGCCGAACCTGCTCCTTGAGCTTGAATTTGAGGTGGCTCACCTCCATCCGAGACTGGTGAAAACTTTCATCTTGAAGCACCGAGGACTGAGGCATAAAAAAATTATTAAAATGCCGCCAAGGCAAAAAGAACTCTTTAAAGATACGAAGAGAAGAAGGTATACCTTGGACCGTATACCTCGTTCATCTTCACTTGGTCCTCTTCGGTTACCAAGAAACAAAGATAGCTCGCCACCCCGACTGAACTGGATAGTATCCTAATATCCGTCGGTATTGTGAACATGACTATCTACTTCCGATCAGGGTCCACACTAGGGGTGGGAAACTACTTCTCGAGCTTTGGGCTCGAACTATGCCCACCTGACCCCGACTGCACATCCCTTTTCGGGATCTAAAGGTGGCCAAAGTCGGAGTAATCCTCCAGCACACCCACATCTACACCCTCAAAAAATGAGTTGAAGGCCTCATCCACGACCTGAGACGCCTCGGTCGATTTTTCTACGGCGGCCCAAGCCTAATCTAAAAAGACCTCCATATGAGACGGTGACTCTGGAGTATGAATAACATCGGCGTTCTCCGAGGCGGCCTCCCTCGGAACTGGAGGAGCTTCCTGCAAAGCAATAGCTACTTGATCTTCTTCGAGCCCCTGAGCTACAGGGGGCCCAGACTTTCGAGCATCCCCCTCCGGGGGCGCTAACTCTAGGTCGACATCAATCGACTTGTGAGTAATGAACTCCATTTCATCGTCATCCTCGGGGTAATCCTTAATCCAGAAAAGAGCTTCGAAATCCAGGACACAGGCACTGGAAGCTTTCTTGTTGCTCTTTCGGACCCTGACCAAGATCCTTTTCTTCTTCTTAACCTCGGCAGGAGCGTCCAAAGAGCCAGGGGACCTTTTCTTCTTATTTGGTTTCTCCTCCTTCGCAGTAGCTTCGGCAGTAGGCTGCAGTGAAGCGAAGGTTTTTTCAGATGGGGATGAAGTTACGGCCTTGGTAATTACCCAAAGTTTGGTGGTCATGGCAAACCTATGGAAGGAAAAGACTTAGTCAAAATAATGATGAGATGAACCCAAAGGGAAATTTAACCGGAAGAAGAAGGACACGCACCATGAGAACAAGCCTCCCACTTGTCTTTGGAAAGCTTGCGCCACTAGCGCTCGGGGTAGGTGAGTTGTTTGCATATGCCCTCGACCCACTCCCTAAAATGAGAGACCGCATTGGGGACTCAGGTGACAGTTGCATGTCAAATAAGATGAATAATTAGAGAAATGAGTAGAATCAAAGGAGCACTTTGACAAATTAAAAGGAAATGAACTTATGTTTTGAGTTTCACTTCTCGGGGAACGGCAGGAACTCGGAAGGAATGAGGTCTTCGATCTTTATCAGAACAAAAATCCCTTGCCAGCCTCGATCTCATCTATGCAGGAGAAGGGAGCTTTTTGCTCGACGGACGAGCTTTATTAACCCCCCTCGGAAGATTCGGGGGTTGTAAACTCGAAGCAGATGGTCAACCGTGAACCAAGGCTCCTCTGTGTTGTTAGCTAAGTGACGGAGAAGGGTCACGATCAAAAAAAAATATGGGTGGATCTGCCCGAGGTAGATTTCATACCTCTTACAAAAATTGAGGATCACCGCATCCACCGTACCGAACATGAAAGGACACGTATAAACGCTTAAGTATCTTCCACATGTGTCATGATATCCTCATCGGAACTGGGAATGGCTATGTTTTTACCTTCCCATCTGCATCCTCTCGAACCACTTGGAGCATCTCCTCGGTGATGGAGCAAATGTACCTCCACACCTTACTTCGGTCAACTTGTTTGGAGACTTTTTCAATCTTGAAGTCGTTGTCTACAGAGAAGCCTCCGAGGATAAATTCGGTAAGAGCAGGTTTTGGGGATACTACCGGAAGGGCTGCCTCGGTGCCTGTGTCCGAGGTAGAAGTCGAAGGTGTAGTATTTTAGGGAACCGAATTTGAAGTCTTAGCCATCTTAATCAGGAAATATGAAGGTTTGAAGGTTGGTATGAAGGTTTGATGATTTGGTGTGAAGGTTTAATTTTGAAGGTAAAATATGAAGGTTGAAGACAAGAGATAAAGATATGAAGATGTGAAGAACAGCTTATGAATATTTGAAGGATTGATGAGCAGATAGAAAATTTGAGAGTAACTTAAGAAGGTTTGAAATCAGAAAGTAAAATAGTGAAAAGAGGAAACTGAAGCTTTTATAGAAAAGAACTAATAAATGCGTGACGTTTGCATTCGGTAACTACCAAGGATGGTCAACCGGCAGCTGACACGTGTCCGAAGTTAGAATGACATAAATGATGGGATGTTTCGGCTCGTCAACTTGCTTATGACTTACGAAGAAAGAAACCGCGGTCAATTAGTCACTTCTCGTCGTTCCTATAAATCTACTCTCCGAGAAATGAGGGGACTATCTGTATACGGGTAATATAGGGGATAAAGTTACCCCCGATTTCCCGATAAAGAAACAAGAGACTACATGGTTCGACACTGGCTCGGGTAAAGCCGAGGGCACCCACAAAACAGAGCCCGAGGCGATGAATGACACGCTAAGAATTGGGCATGGCCAAACACGGCTAGAATCGAGCTCAAGCAAAACGAAAGAATCGAGGTTAAAGGGAAGACAGATAGAAAGGACGAACGAGAAGCCAAAATATCCCCCATCAACCGATATTATGGTGCGGATCACGCCCAATATCAAGTGCAGATCGTCTTTTGCTAGAAGAAAGGGATTGTTACCTTATTTAGACTTATACTAGGATTGAAACTCCCCTACTATATATATAAAGGGGAGAACCTTTTTATTTTTTTACCATTGTTGGCACGTATATCAAAGCAATAAAGTTTACTTTTGTATTCTAGCTATTGTTCAAGGTGTTCTTCATCTATTCATTTCTTTAGTTGCAACCAATCTCATCTCGAGGACTCGATCGGAACTGGTTTTCGGCGTTCAAACCTAACGCCAGGCTTAATTATTTTATCACATTTGGTTTGATCTCCTTGTTTTCCTTTTCATTCAATTATTTGTTGTTCTTAGATCATTCCTATTAATTAAATCACGTATCCTTTAAACAGCGTACAAATTTAATTTTTACTCATTTTAAAGGTAAACAATCTCATTGATCAATCCTTCTTTATTTTGGTTGGTCATAGTCAATCCTTTTTCGTTGCTTGTATTTTTTTTTTCTGGTTTCATATTAGGGCCACATCAGCTAAGTAATATCGAGCGGTGTAGAGGGATGGAGGATCCCTTCACCCTTAATTGAGAGATTTGAATAATAGGATCTTTTATTGTCATTGTTTAAGTTTTGACCTGGTTAAAATAAGTTTTACGAATATACATTTACGGTCAGCATAAGGTAGCGAAATTCTAACGAATTGCAAGGATTACAAGACTTGACTTGTTATAAATGCTAACGGAATAACCAAGATTTTATCCAAATCTTGACAGATCGTTAAGATTTTGACCAAAAATCTTGAAAATTGCCAAAATTGGCCACAAAATCCTAATGGATTCTCTTAACTTGGGGAAAGATTTCATCCGCACATTTTTGCTTTAAAATTGGTCCAAACGAGCTTGTGTACAGTCGAAATCAAGTATGCCCGATTTTGTAGGCTCGGGGAGTTGCTTCGAGAAAAAGCTCAAAACGGACCTGGTTCGAGCCCGATGGCGGAGTATAGAACTTGAAGATCGAAGTGCTCGATGAAGACCAAGGCCGAGTATGACCAACCTCGAGATAATACCGTTATGGTTTAGTAACGGAAAGAGCGAGTGTCACGCCCCGAACTATGGCCTGGGCATAACACGGCACTCGGTGCCTGACTGCATGCGACCGAGCGAACCAACTGTATGGCTGGATCAACATGTGGTATAACTATGAGCTAGAGGTAAATGTAAATCATGATAGTCTGCTAAAAAGTCTGACTGAAATATCATAGATGCGGAAAAATACTGAAAGGTCTGCAAGTATAAACAAGTAGCCGACAAGGCTAACACATGAAAGCCTGCTAATATCTAACTGACTGGGTTATAGTCTACGAAGCCTCTAAAGAATACTAAAAACGCCAATTGTTTACCGGGACAAGGTCCCCAGTATACCTTATTAACTGAAATACTATAATGACTAAAACAAAAGAGAGATAAGGCCCCGAAAGACTCAGGCTCACCAATAGCTGGTACGAGATGTCCTAGCAAGTTGAATCGTCGAACTGTAAATCGTTACCTGCATCGCGAGATACAGGCCCCGGGCAAAAGGGGCGTCAGTACATTTGAATTGTACTGGCATGTAAAATAGCTGAACAAAAGGACTGTAAATACTGAAACTGAAACTGAACTGCTAGCTGATAAACTGATAACTGAACAAGGAAGTAAGGATGTGAATACTCCCTCTTCTGAATGATGAACAACCTGTTTAACTGAATATTAAATTGCGGCCTCAGGCCCAAAGATGCATAAAGCATAAACTTCGGCCTCAGGCCCAAATACAGGTGTTCAACATTCAAGAATATAAAATCAGGAACTGAGAATCATATTACAATACATGATACTGAAATAATGAGCCATACTGGGTTACATGATACTGGAATAGTGAATAGGATTAGACTGAGATGAGTATTCATAACAAGTTGATTTGTCATAACTGAAACTCATAGAATATCGAATGATTATGAGACTATGCCATCTAGAGAATAGAAGTCCTACTACAGATCAGGGAACTAAGGCATAGTTCATTTCTGAGGAGACTGGTAATGATCATAATGAATGGGACGTAGGGAGAATCATAGACATTCCCAAACGTAAAGAGTTAGCCTTACATACCTTAACTTCCTGCTCTTGAGCGTAATACAACGTTTGTCAATCCTTTTAACTTCAATCTATAGCAATACAAGTCAAAGGGATTCCACATTAGTTATAATGCTCATGTTTTGGTCACTTAAGCATTTTGTCAAACACTTGGTAAAAATAAAGCTTCATAGTCTTTATTAATGGTGTCTCTACACCCAACAACCCATTCTCTTGTTCCTATATAAATTCTAAGGTCTCAAATGATTACACCAACATTATTCTTCATCACCCATAAGGCAAACAACACTCTTAACCAATAATTAACACTCAACACCCCAACCCTATAATCGTTCATGCTTTTCTATCAACCCCAACAACTCATGTCTCATGAACTATGATTTATAATCATTAAACCAATGCTAGAATCAATTAGAGGGTGAAGACATTACCTTTTCGAAGTTCAAACCCTTGATTTTTCGAGTTCTAGGCTTTCTTCTCTCAACAATGATGTCCCAATTGAATATCTAATGATATGGAGGGTTTACCCATGTTAATAAGATGTTGGAAAAGTGAAATTAACTTAGAATAACCATTAGAACTTACCTTGGGTGGTGGAAGGACCCTTAAGGAGTTAGGTTTTTGAGAGTTCCCCTTTCTAGAGCAAGTTTTTATGTTTTGGGGCTGTGGGGGACGAAATATAGCTTTAAAACGACCCCCCACGCGCGAGTTCGCGCACCTGGAGGCTTGTTCGCGCGAGAGTTCGCGCTCAACGGCAGTAACACTGCCTCCCACGCGCGAGTTCGCGCGAGTGTTCGCACATACACGTACTATTCCGAAAAATGCACATAACTTTTTGCACAGAGATCCGTTCGGTCTCCATAATATATCATTGGAAAGCTTTTTCAAAGGCCTACAACTGTCGTACTTTGAGTTTTCCCCAATTCCTTACACGTTTTCACTAAAGCTTGATGGAAGACAGACCTTCTGCAACTTAGTCGATTTTTGTCAAATCTTATGCACCCCTCTTTCCATTTTGATTTTTGAAACAACTATTTTACCCACAATCATCCCGTTGGGACTTCACATGTTCAAAATATAACCTTACCACTCGTTTACCACATTCACACCTAAGCCGAATTTACGGGGTGTTACACCAGCGTCATAGTCTTGGCGTGACAATCTAGAATGATAGGCGACAACCAGTCCATGCCCAAGATAACATCAAAGTCTACTATACTAGGTAACAATAGATCAACTATGGTCTCAAAACCACCACCAACAACTAAGCACGACCGATACACATGGTCCACAACAATAGAATATCCTACCGGCGTGGACACATAAACAGGAGAACTCAAAGAATCACGAGATACATCCAAATACGGAGCAAAGTAAGATGACATTTACGAATAAGTGGGTCCCGGATCAAATAAGACTGATGCATCTCTAGGGAAAACTGGAACCATACCTATAATGACCGAGTCTGAAGCAATTGCCTCTATCCTACCCAAAAAACATAGAATCTGGCCTGGCCTCCCCCTCTAGGGCAACCTCTACCTGCCCGTCCCTAACCTCTAACTAACTGTGCAGATGGAGCGGCAACTGAGGCATTAATAATAGCCTGAGAAGTTTGTAGACCTGACTGAATCCGTAGAGCCTGAGTAGTCTGTGGAGGTGCACCCCTCCTGAGTCTGGGACAGTCTCTAACCATATGACGGGTATTACCACACTCAAAGAAAGATCTCAGTGGGCATCGCTGCTGGGACTGGCTCGGGATTGGTCAGCTGGACTGACCGCTGAAGGCACCTCATGCCGGAGGTGCACTAGAAAGTGGCGAAGCAACCTAAGACCTCGGAACAACCGGAGCACCACTAGAAGGTGGAAATGCTAAGTGAACTGGACGACTCATATAGCCTCTACCATGACGGGTTGTAGCTGCAGCGTGACCACCACTAAATCCTCCCATACCACGAGGCCTCTTGGCCTCCCTGTCCTCTCTCTCACGGCCCAGTATACCCTCTAACCTCCGTGCAATCTCTACCACATACTGATGTGGGGTATCTGTCTCCAACTCTCAGGCCCTGATGAATCTGATACCATAGTTGATCCCCTCGATAAGTCGACGGACTCGCTCTCTGACTATAGAAACAAACAATGTGCATGTCTGGACAAATCACTAAATCGAACAGCATACTCCGACACTACCATAGTGCCCTGGCGCAGCTGCTCAAACTCCATGCGCCATGCATCTCGAAAGGTCTGAGGTACAAAAACTCTCAAGAATAACTCTGTAAATCGAGTCTATGTAAGTGAAGCAGCCTCGACCGGGCTACCCTCCTCGTACACTCGCCACCACTGATATGGTGCTCCTAACAGTTGGAAAGTAGTAAAAGCAACCCTACTCGTCTCCACAATATCCATGGTGCGGAGAATACGGTGCCACTCCTCTAGAAAACTATGTGCATCATCTGAAGCCAAACCACTGAAAGTAGGAGAGTGATACTTCTTGAACCTCTCAAGTTTAAGCTGCTCTCCTTAGATGTTACTGCCCTAACCATGGGTTGAACTGGAATAACAGGATGTACTGGTATAAACTTTGGGACCTGATCAACCTGGACCTGCTGCTATGGGGTAGGGGCCACGAGAGTCTGAGCTCCTCCCCCAACCTAAGATGTGGCTGGTGCAAGTGGAATCAACCCTGCCTGAGCTAGAGTACCAAACGTACTCAAGAACTGTGCGAGGGTCCCCTGGAGTGCTGGGGTGGCAATGGGTGCCTCGGGTGCATGTCCCCCAACTGGAGCTACTGGTGACTCCTCTGTGGCAGCTTGGGTAGGAGCTCTGCCTGCACCACATGCCCCTCCCCGACCTCTACCCCGGCCCCAGCCTCTCACGGCTCTAGTAGGGGCGCGGATGTCTAAACGTCGGATCCAGTGGTGCATGTCCTTGCCATCTGTAAGAGAATAGAAAGTACAAGATTCAGTTTTCGAAGTCAATCAATTCGCACGATAAGGAATCAAAGAAGTGATGTTTTTCCTAACAGTTTTGTAGCCTCTCGAAGATACGTCTCCGTACCAATCCGCAAGACTCTACTAAACCTGCTTATTACTCGTAACACCTATGAACCTAGAGCTTTGATACCGACTTTTCACGACCCCAATTTCCCTCCAAAGGATGTCGTGATGGCACCCAGTCCCTACGACTAGTAATCCTAACATTCGATAACCACTAAACAGAAATAATTCACAAAATACAAGAAAACCAGTCTGATAAACTCATATAAATTCCCGAGAACAAAATCTCAACAATGCATTCCCCAAGAATGGTGGAACAGAGTCATAAGCTAGAGAGAAGCTAAAGTGGCTAGTATATCACCATCTGAATGGAAAATACAACAATAGTAAAAGTAAAAGAAGGTGACTCCAAGGCCTGCGGACGCCAAGCAGCATACCTTGAAGTCTCCATAAAGTAGCTAGCAGATGATCACTAACAACCGGCACGATCAGACGTACATGGATCTGCACAAAAATGTGTAGAAGCATAGTGTGAGTACACCACAACGGTACACAGTAAGTATTAAGCCCAACCTCGGTAGAGTAGTGACGAGGCCGGGTTAAGACACCTCTAGGATAAAAATAAACAGTATGAAAATGTAATAAGTGTAAAAAAAAAGAGCGGGGAAATAACTGATATGAAACAATTAACAGAATGAACTAATACCAGATTTGTAAGCATGGAAATAACATAAAGAAATCAGTGAAGAGAACCACAACGATCATATACAGGCAATAACTGACAAAAGAACAATGGAGAACAAACAACAAGAATCACAACGAGGTACCGCCTCGTGTACAATATGAATCACCACTGAGGTACCGCCTTGTCTATATATGTATCGAGAATCACAACCGAGGTACCACCTCGTATTCACAATTCACAATCTCAATCACAATCTTTCCTAATACCGCCGCGTGAGCCTTACGTTAGAAATAGGTTTTGAAAAGAGTTTTCCTGAAAATGCTACACACATTTTAGCCAACTTTATGACGCCGCGTGGCTTCACGTAGTTCCCCTACAAGCAACATGCACATAAGTCCCACATTATATCGTTGCATGCACATTAACCCCCAAGCCTTATATCGTCGCATGCGCGTCAATAACACATCACAATAATAATTCGCACCACAAGTGCCCATATATCACAACTTGCCAACAATCAATAATATCAATGCTTCCACAACAATAGCCTATGGCTCCACCACAACGAGTACAAGAATATCAACAACAATAATGATTGTAAAATGTTCGACAAGGAAGATGTTTCAACTATACAATTTTGCCTCAACGTGATAACGGCTTTCACAACTTCAACACCAATAACTCAACAACGAGATAATGTATGACTATGATATTAAATAAGAATAACTCACAATGGAAGAGAGAACGTATAACAATGACTTTAAATAATGAAAATCAACAAGGAAAGGCATAACGTGAACAATAACTTCAAGTAATGGTAATCAATATTGAAGAAGATAACGCGAACAATAACTTCAAATAATGAATAATTAACAATGTAGAAATAGCATGTAACAATAAAAGAGGCAACAAGTTTAACTAAAGCATGAGAGCAATCTATCAAGTAGGATGTAAAACCACCGTTAAACAAGTCAATTAAGGCATGTAAGGATAGACCAACACAATTAAGGATAGATAAACTATAAAAATTAGAACATGATATGGCATCTTAATTTAAAGCACGAAAATAGTCTAGGTAGCCTAAAACGGTATAATACCACGTACAACCTGTGTACCCACTCGTCACCTTGCGTACACGGCTTTCACACAGAACAAATGAATCAATCAATACCAATCCTAAGGGGTAGTTTTTCTACACATAAGTTAGGCAAAATACTTACCTCAACTAGGCCAATTTAACACTCGGCAATAGCTTTTCCCTTGAAATTCACCTCCACACTGCTCAAATCTAACCAAAATCGACTTAATATCATCAAAAAATGCTAGGGAAATCAATTGCAATAGATAAAGCTAAGATCTTTACACTTTTTCCAAAAGTTAACTTAGGGCCCACACGGTCAAAACCCGAGTCCAATGGTAGACTCCGACCCGTGACCCCACAAGTTTGTATATGTGATTAGTTTCAAAAATCTGAGTCCAAACCGACTCTCAAAACTCAATTTCTTATTTTTCAAAAACTTGACAAAGTTTCACAATTTTTCACTTCGATTAACATAATTTTGATGTTAAAATCTAAGATATATTGATGGAATAAGATATGAAATAGATTAGAATCTCTTAACCAAAGTTTGTACGTGAAAATCCCCTCTCCAAATCGCCTCCTACCGAGTCTAGGGTTCAAAAATGAGAGAATGTTTTCAAAAATCCCATCTCCCATCCCTTTTACCAGTTGCAGATATCGCATTTGTGACACAGGGTTTGCATTTGTGAACCCGTGCAATTGCGGACCAGGGCTCGCATTTGTGAACCCTGAAGCCTAAGTCATCATCGCATTTGCAAGGAAGGCTTCGCAATTGTAAAGCTGGGAACATCGCAAAAGCGAACTAATGTTCGCAATTGAGAACCTAGTCCAAATTATGCTGCCTTCACAAATGCAAAGTGGAAGTCACATTTGCGACATCTTCCCCCTACTGTCACCTTCACAATTGCGAGATTGGTGCTCGCAATTGCGATAACAGAGCACTTGCACACCAGCATTCATTTTAAGTTCAAAGCCATTTTGATACATGTTCGGAACTCATCCGAGCCCTAGGGGATCCAAACAAAACATTCACAAAAGTCTAAAAACATCATACAAAAACAACATCTAAAACTACAAATCGAACTCTAAAACGCATGAATTTCAAAGTAAGGTTCAAAATTTCTACAATTACAACTAAACATCTGAATCCTATCAAATCGATTCCAAACAACGCCAAATTTTGCAGACAAGTCCTAAATACCATAACGGACCTATTCCAAGTCCCAAAATCAAATTCCGAGCTTGATAGCTAAAAGTCAACCTACGGTCAAACCTTTGAACTTCAAATTGCCAAATTTTGACAAATCAACATAAATTAACCTACGGGCTTCCAAAACTAATTTCGGGCATACGCCCATGTTTGAAATCATGATATGAAGCAATCAGAGCCATCAAAACACAGTTCTGGGGTTGTTTTTAAAAAAGTCAAATTTTGATCAACATTTCTAATTTATACTTCTAAGTCAAGAATCAAGGGGTCCGAATCAAATCGAAAGCTTCCCGAAATGAAATTAACTAACCATGAAGTCATAAAACTATAAACAGACATGTATGAAGCAATAAAAGGGTAACTGGCAGCAATCACACAAAATAACTGATCGGGTCGTAATAATTATTGGACTCCAATTGGTGTTTCGAGACTTTAGATAGGTCTATGTAGTTGAATTGAACTTGTGTGCAAAGTTTGGAAGTAATGCAAAGTGTTTAAGTGTGATTCGGACACTCTTTTGAAAGAATGGAGATTTAATAACTTAAAAGAAATTCTATTTCGTTTGAGCCTCGATTCTTTGTTGTGATAATCCCGTGGATGTTTTAAGGCTTTGGATAAGTTTGGATAATGTAATTGTACTTGTTGGTATGATTGGATGGAGGTCCCAAGGGGCTCGGGTATGTTTTGCATCATTGATTGAGAAACTAGTTAAGTTAAGGATTTGAAGTTTGACCATGATCAATATTCAAGATGACCCCTCTTCAGTGTTTTGAGTTCGCGAGCAGGTTCGTAGCATATTTTATGATTGAAATGCATATATGGTTTGTGTTCCTGAAGTTTTGAATGAGTTTTGGGGTACTAAAACGAAGATTCTTTTGTTGTTGATTTTCTGGTGTAAAATAATTACGAAAATATCATTTTTTATTTCTTAAATTTTCAGACTTCCTTTAAAACTTCAAAATGATATATCTCCCTCATTTTAAGGCCAAATTGGGTGATTCAAAAGGCTATCTTGGGTGTAATCTCGCAAGAATTATATTGGGTTTATGAAATGTGAGTTTGGGGATTATCTATGATCTGATTCGAGCTATAAGAACTGTTGCGTTATTTTACTTGTTTCGGTATTTAATCACTTTTTTCTTACATGGTTTTGGAGCTCAGATTTGGGCAATTTTTGAGGGAATTTTCTCAATTTGGATTGGGGTAAGTACTTTTACTCAGATTTGATTATATTACATGATTCTATCTTCGATTTTGACATTTAATTTCATGAATCTAAAAGAAAAATTGGGTTTTTTGTCTAAACTTTTCTAAAGTGAATATTGGGTTTTGAACATTGATTCAGAGTCGGATTTGAGTAAAATTAGTATAGTTGGACTCGTAATTCAATTGGTTTTTCTAATTTATGAATTTTGTCGGGTTCCGAGGTACGAGCCCTTGTTGACTTTTTAGTTGACTTTGAGTATTAGATTAAAGATTCGACCTTTATCGTTTGGGTTTGCTTCGTATAGCATTATTTGATGATTTTGAGTTACTTTTGGCTAGTGTTGAGCCATTTGGAGGCCGATTGTGCGGAATGGTGCTTCTAGCATACGATTTGGCTTGTTTGAGGTAAGTATCATGTTTAACTTTATTGGGAAATTTTTTCCTACTAATTGATATTGTTTTCCACATGCGAGGGTGATGCATATATGAGGTGACAAGCGTATATGCATGTGCCAGGGTTAATCATGTTTGGGGGTAGATTATACGATGGTTTGTGCCTTGTAGGATTAAAGCGACCTTCTTGTTTTGCGTTATACTTGACTTCTAGATTAATATGAATATAAAATTAAATGCTAGAAACTATGATTTAGCTTATTATAACTTGATTAAAATTTGACGGGCTTTTTATAACATTATTAATGTGCTAAATTCGGTCGTCATTATACTTAATCGCAAATACATAGCTACGACCGTTATTCTTGAGAAATTGGATTCTACACTTGAGTTGAATATTATCTTTTTGAGATTGGTTGAGATACTTATACAATGAGATTCTAGAGGTTTGTTGAATTGTTATTGGATTGGAAGCTGTGATTTATGTTCATTTGGAATATTCACTTAATCACTATCCTTGATGTTATTCATGCTTCCTACCTTACTTGTTATTGATATACATGTTCTTCGTGAGGAAGAGTATAAAGCACGAAGGGTGATGACATACCATTTTATATACATTACCATGAGAGGAAGAGTGTAAAGCACAAAGGGTGTTTCCGTGTAGGCGAGGACGGGAGACATGCATTATATTGTGATATCTTTTCCTTGTGTATACATTTATGCCTTTATCTTGAGTTGTTACTATTGCACCTATATTTTCTACGTGACTTGTCGTTGTTGTTCTACCTTTGTCCTCAATGTCATTTGTTGTCGTATTATCCCTGCCTTCTATCTGTTTAACTTGTAAATATCATCTTTTCCTTCTTGTTTGTCATATCTACAACTATGACGCATCTCAATTGTTGCACTTTTCGTATAAGTCTTCTACCATGTTAGTTATACATGCCTTCTATTTGTTTAGCTTATAAAGATCATGCTTTCCTTTATGTTTGTTATATCTACATCTAAGCCTTCTACCATGTTAGTTAGTGAAATATATGTTCTTTCATCTTAATTTTTATCATTACTTCTATGCCTCCTACCCAGTCTATTACCGTTGTCTATATATACTGCCTCGTTTGTTATTGTTACTTGTGTAATTCCCACTTTGTCGTTATGGTTATTGGCATTTTGTTCACCTGGTTGGTATTGTTATACGTATATTCGGTGAGAATGAGATAAATGCACGAAGGGTGTTGTCGTGCTATTTGATTTGATATTTTGAGTAAACTTCCCACACTATGAAAGTTCTGGATTTAATACCTTAGGCTTGATGGTTATCCTGATGAGGAAATGATTGGTTGTGATATTGAGGAATATTAACTGTAATTTCTTCTAATGATTCTTTTACTGCTTCGCATATTTGTTCTTGTGCTATTCTCTACTATATTTTAGTGTTGTTTCTATTGCTAATTTACTGCACAGGTTATATCAGTGAGTATCTTTTAACTAAAAATCCTCGTCACTACTTCACCGAGGTTAGACAATATACTTACTGGGTACGTGGGATCGGTCGTACTCATACTACACTTCTACACCTTGTGTGAAAATTTTGGATCTAGAGTTGATGTGTATGGCGGGAGCTGGCATCGAAGATGTATCTACATTCCAATTAGACTGTCATTTATCCTTGGTAGCTTTAGATTTCCCTAATCTGTTTATTATATTTTGAACAGATAATGTATTTATTTCGTACCAGCTTTTGTAAATTCCACTTAGGGTTATTGTATAAAAGTTTAAATAATTCTTCATTATTTTCTTATAAATCTCATTTGGATTGGGTTGACTGTTAGTTGGCTTAGCTTACAGGTTGGGTTAGGTGCTATCACGACTAGTGGATTTTGGGTCGTGAAAAATTGGTATTAGAGCACTAGATTTGTAGGTTCCAAGAGTCATGAGAAAGTGTCTAGTAGAGTCTTGCGGATCGGTATGATGACGTCCATACCTATCTTCGAGAGGCTACAGGCCATTTAAGAAAATTTTCCCTTCTTTATTTCCTTATTGTGTGGCCTTGTTTCAGCTTGAAACCTACGATTTTGATTCTTCCTATTCGCTCATATGCGATGTTGGCACTCGGTATTTGCTATACGCCGATGGTTTGTTATGTTGCAAAAGGGTTACCAAGGGCTATGGATGCTTGATTATCATCGCGACGTGTTGTCTAGTCTTGGGATCATATGCAGTGATAGATCTTTCAGTCGTTCATTTGTGGTACGAAGTAGATTCTTGTATCTGGTTGGTAAGCACAAACTTGGGAAGACTGGCGGGTGGCCTAGTTGTTGTGATTATGGCGGGTTCATGATAAGGTGTTGATTTGAGTATAGCCGGAGATTGCGTGATGAGTTCGGATCTTGTGTTTCGTATGATATTTCCATTTTATGGAATGCATATATTATCATTTAAGAGCATTTAGGGGAAGATTGCTTGACTATTGCAAGGGTTGGGTGTGCGCTTGGCAGATTCTTTAGAGTGTTCTCCGACCAGTATTACATGAACTTTTGAAGTATTCAGTTGATTCATAGTGCAGGATCGGGGCAGATATAAAGATATGGTACTATGGATTATCGATGATGTGTTCTATGGCTTCGAGCTAAGTGGAGGAGTCTGTTAATGTCGATCGGATTGCAGGATCATACGTGGTATTAGTTTTCGGGTTGAGGGATTGCTTGGTTGTTTCTTTGAATAGTCATGTGCTGGTGAAGCGCGGGTGTTCGGTCGTATTAGTTGTGTATTGAAGATCAAAGTAAGGTGAATGGTGATCAAGAAGGTTTTGATGAGTTCCAGATCATATGTGGCATTTAAGGACTCCTGAATCTGTGAATGGATAGGGCTTGAGATCGGTAGTGAGTCGTGACCGGATCTGTGGTATTTCTATATCAAGAATAATTAGACATGGCAATATTAGAGAGATGCAAGAAACGGCTTCGGATTTGCAGAAAGTTCCTTCAGAGCGAGCATATCGGATTGAGTTACTTTCGATTTAGCAGTCTGCGTGACTCGGTTGAGTTAGAGGAGATCAGTTTTGATGACTTGATTATGTGTTAATGAGTTCCAAAGAATTCACCATGGTTAGTTCCAAAGAATTCACCATTGTTATGGCCACGGCCCGGAGTTGATGTTTTCTACAGGTATAGTAGATATATTGCGTGTGGTGATGTCCCCCTGGTTTGAGTTAACTGGAAAGTTCTCGGTTGATGAGGTGTTCGTCTTGTTTGTGATCCAGAGTTGATTATTAGATTTTTGTATTTTTTCGAGTTAGCATATTTGGCGGTGCACCGTGTGGGGTTGAAAGTTGCGAGTTCAAAAGGCTGCGGTTTAGTTTCGAATGGAAGGATATGAGTTCTTGATGGCATAGATGATTTCAGATGTTTAAGAGAATGCTGGCACAATTTGATGTCGCCGGAGGAGAGTGCGCATGTTGGCAGGTGCATTGTGTTTTGACTTGTGGGGTATTTTCTGTAAGATGATGAAGTATAAGTGACGTATCAGCCATTTGAGTAGCAATGTTGAGATCAGATATGGAGATTCTGGTATTAATGAGGTTCAGAGACTGGATGTGCTCGTAGGCAGACTATTCCTTTGCAGCGAATTGTGAAGAAATGTTGAGAATTGGATAATTGATGGTATGTGTTATGGAAAGGTTGCTATGGACTTTTGGAAGGTTATTTTACCTGTTTGGGAATGATGAGAATTTGGTTTGGGGATTATTTGTGAGCCTAATGAGAATGTGTATTCTATATCTTGCGCAAATGTTACCACATGTATATCATCGGGCAGAATGGATGTATTTGCTCTTTGGTCTATGTTTTGTGTTTCTCTCTTATGCTATGACGGTTGTGAGGTTACATGATTATTCGCACACAGATTGTAAATTTTTTTAGGCCTTATGGCGTTATGGGCGAGATAGCCCTCGTGATGTTGATTTGCTTATTGCACCATAGTTGTGCTTGCCTTTCTCAGTATTGTTTATCCCGAATCATCTTCTCACATTTATATTTGTGCACTCTATCGTGCTTGATATTGACGCACATGTGATCAGTGAGCCAAAGCATTATGGCTCGATGGGTACCCCTATGTGTAATTATATGATTGGATCGGGTTGCGCATTGCAACGGTACTATAATGAGATGTAACTCCTTATGATTATTTCGTGTGTTTTGCTTTTACTTTATTGAAAATAGTTCATGGGAAGATGTTAATATCACCCCGCCTGCTAAACTTGCCTAGTATCCTTCTTATTTAACTTTTTGACAATTATCTGTCATGTCTTAATTATTACTTGTTTGGTGTACGAACCGCATTATGTGAGGCTCCATATGGCTTGTAGTGTGACTTTTCGGTCGGGCTACTTGTATTGGCGAGTATGAGGTTTCTAGACCTGAGATTTGCATTATCGTATTGGGATGAGGAATGTTTGTGAGAATGATACCATGTTTCCGCTCATAATTGGGCAATGGTCCTTGTAGGACGAGTGAGCTTCTTGACTTGTTGATCTGATGAGTGGTTATGAGTTCTGCGTGTTTCTTTCATCATCAGCAATGTACAAAAGTTTAGAAAAGGTCTTATTTTATATGAGGTTTGTTACCGGTACCCGATTTGGTAATGGGCAACTATTGTGGTCAGAGATATTGCTATGGGCATATGAGAGATGAGCCACATTGTGTGGTTATATCTTGTGAATATATTTATGATTTGTTGTAGTTGATTGATATCGCTATAGTGTGTGTATACGAGAATGGAATCTTAAAAGGAGTCCTGGATGTTGAAATTTGGTTCCAAGGCTTATTGTAACGACCCGGCCGGTCGTTTTAAGAATTAACTCCCCGTTACCCTATTAACTGCATTCCTCGTGCTTATTTCTGCTATTGTGAGTTGCCCGGAGGATTCGTTTTGAGTTTCGCAGTGTTTTGGGACACTTAGTCATTCAATGAGAGCTTAAGCTTTAGAATTTGGACCGTAGTCAGAGCAGTGTGAAGACAGCCTCGGAATGGAATTCTGTTAATTGCGTTAGCTCCGTTGGGTGATTTCGAGCTTAGGGGCGTATTCAGATTGCATTTTGGAGGTCCGTAGCTTATTAGGCTTGAAATGCCAAAAGTCGAATTTTTGAAGTTTCCGGTTCGATAGTGAGATTTTGATATCGGGGTCGGAATGGAATTCCGGAAGTTGGAGTAGGTCCGTCGTGTTATTTGGGACGTGTGTGCAAAATTTCAGGTAATTCGGGCGAGGTTTGATAGACTTTTTGATCAAAAGAGGAAATTGGAAGTTTTGGAATCCTTAGGCTTGAATCCGATGGTGATTTGGTATTCCGGCGTTGTTTTGAGTGTTCCGAGGGTTGGTACAAGTTTGAATCGTGGTATATGACTTGTTCGTATTTTTGGTTGAGGTCCCGAGGGCCTCGGGATGATTTCGGGATGATTTCGGAAGAAATTGGGAGATTTGGAAGCAGCTTCAGCTGCTGAAGTACTGTCATAATCGCACATGCGGATTGGGGACCACGGGCCCGCAGAAGCGATGGAGAAGCCGCAGATGCGGCTGGGCGTTTGGAGTTCTGAAGTTGCAGGTGCAAGAGCTGGAGCGCACCTGCGAGACCGCAGGTGCGGTAGAAGAAGTGCAGGTGCGGCTTAGTGCTTTAAGTGAATTCTCACAGATGTGCACCTGGGACCGCAGGTGTGGGTCTGTAGGTGCGAGGAAATGGTCGCAGGTGCGGAAACCCTGGGCAGAACCAATATAAGGTTTCAATCGCGATTTTTTCCCATTCCTTCACCATTTCATCCAGGTGTTGAGCTTTTTTGGAGGTTTTTGAGAGAGAATTCAAGGGAGCTTCGAGGAGGTAAGGTTTTTGGAACCCAAAACTCGTTACTATGGTATTTTTCTACTGATTTGGCAAGAAATTTATGGAAAATAAGTGTTAGAATTGGAGGTTTAGGGTTGGAAATTGGAGACTTGGATATGGGGATTTGAGGGGTCGTTCGTAGTCCGATTTTCATGTATTTGGTATGTACGAACTCGTGAGAGTGTGAGGATGCTAGTTTTGCGAATTTTATTCGATTCCGAGTCGTGGGCCCGGGGGACTTTTTGGGCGATTTTCCTAATTTCGCGTGTTAGCTTCAAATTAATTAGTTAAATTAGTTACTTGAAGTTACACATACATTATGCAATTACTTTGAATAGATTTGGGCCATTTGGAGTCGGGTACTCGTGGCAAGAACGTGATATCGAGTTGATTAGGCTGGTTCGAGGTAAGTGGCTTGCCTAACCTTGTGTGGGGGAACTCCCCTTAGGATTGGTATTGTTGATATATAAAATGCCTTGTACGTGAGGTAACGAGTGCGTACATGTGCTAATTTTTGAAAATCATGTTTTCATTAAGTAACTATAACTGTGTTTTTCTTCCCTGTTTATACTAATCACAATTTAAGCCTACTGTTAGCTTAGGGAAGCATATCTAAGTGACTTAATTGCTTTACTTGCTCAAACTGCTTTATTTGAATTCTGTTCAGCATGCTAGGTTAGAAATACCTGTTTTACCTTGGTATGAAATTGGATTGAATTGAATATTCTTCGTGTTGCTGCTGTGTGTTTACTTTGGGACTACGGGCGATATCCCGGTAGATCCCCCTGCACATTTATATTGGAACTACGGGACTGCACCCGGTAAATTCCCCTAGTACTGGGTATTTACATTTGGGAACTACGGATCGATATTCCGGTAGATCCCCCGCGCACTATGAGTTGGACTACGGGACGACACCCGGGAGATCCACTGGATATTTACATTTGGGGACTACGGATCGGTATCAGAGCTCTAGGTTCATAGGAGTCATGAATCACAAGCCGGTTTATTAGAGTCTCGCGGATCGGTAGACGTCTGTACTTATCTACGGGAGGCTATGTAACCGTTAGGAAAATTTCCACTTCATTTGATTTCCTTGTCATGCGAGATTTTTGACACCACAATCCTAAACCTCTGTTTTCCATTCTCTCACAGATGGTGAGGACACGTGCTACCGGAGGTGACCAGACACCCGCGCCCCCTACGAGAGCCGTCAGAGGTCGGGGCCGGGGTAGAGGACGTGGACGCGCACGCGGTGCAGCCAGTGCACCCGCACGAACTGCTACAAAGGAGCCACCAGCAGTTCCAGCTAGAGCCCAGGCGCCTGATATACCTACTGCTACTACTACTCCAGCACTTCAGGAGACCTTAACACAGTTCCTAAGCATGTTTGGTACATTGGTTCAGGCGGGGTTGATTCAGGTTGTACCAACTACTACACAGATCGGGTGAGGGACCCAAACTCCCGCCGCCTCCACTCTAGAGCAGCAAGTTCACATTGGTCAGGTTCCAGGTGTCATGGCGACACAGTCTGTGGTCCCATTTCAGCGGGTGGTGAGGATCTCTCACCGAGTAGAGGACAGGTGGGTCCAGGAGAGAGAGGACAGACGAGGTCAGGAGAGAGATTATAGGGAGGCAAGGAGACCTCGTAGACCAGAGAGATCCACTGGCCCTTATTTTGGAGGAAGAGTACGGCATGGTAGAGGTTTTGTAGATCAACCAGCTCAGTTTGCGTTTCAGGCTTTGCATAGTGTTTCAAGTGTTCAGGGGTCTCAAAGTACCCGTACCGCATAGTTCCCACTGCCATGTCAGCCGCGAGGTTGTTTTGAGTGTGGCGACACACGCCATGTGGTGAGGTATTGCCCTAGACTAGGGAGGGATGTGCCTCCACATACTTCCCAACCACAACGTGCTCCGCAGAGTTCCCAGGCTATGATTTCAGCGCCAGTTGCTACCCCACCTGCCCCGCCAGCTAGAGGTGGAGGTCGGGGAGGTAGAGGTCGCCCTAGAGGGGGAGGCCAGACCAGATGTTTTTCCCTTCCTGACCGTACTGAGGTTGTCACCTCCGATTTTGTCATCACAGGTATCGTCTTGGTTTGTCGTAGAGATGTATCAGTTTTATTCGATCCAGGTTCCACTTATTCTTATGTGTCCTCTTATTTTGCCCCGCATTTGGGCGTATCTCGGGATTCCTGGAGTTCTCCTGTTTATGTTTCTACTCCTGTTGGAGATTCTCTTGTTGTGGACCGCGTTTATCGGTCGTGTTTAATTTCTCTTAGTGGTTTTGAGACCAGAGCCGATTTGTTATTGCTCAGCATGGTAGACTTTGTTATCTTGGTCATGGACTGGTTGTTGCCCCATTATGCTATTCTTGATTGTCACGCGAAAACCGTGATGCTGGCTACGCCAGGTGTACCTTGAGTAGAGTGGAGGGGTACCGTAAATCATACTTCCAGTAGAGTTATTTCATTCCTTAAGGCTCAGCGTATGGTTGAGAAGGGGTGTGACGCGTATCCAGCTTATGTGAGAGATGTTAGTGTTGATACCTCCACAGTTGATTCGGTTCCAGTAGTACGGGATTTCTCTTATGTGTTTCCAGCTGATCTTCCGGGCATGCCGCCCGATAGAGATATTGATTTTGGCATTTATCTGTTTCCGGGAACTCAAACCATTTCTATTCCTCCGTACCATATGGCTCCTCCTGAGTTGAAGGAGCAGTTGCAGGAATTGCTTGATAAGGGTTTCATTCGGCCCAATGTATCGCCTTGGGGTGCTCCTATCTTGTTTGTGAAGAAAAAGGATGGTTCTATGCGTATGTGCGTCGATTATCGCCAGTTGAACAAGGTTACAGTGAAGAACCGTTATCCTTTGCCTCGTATTGATGACCTGTTTGATCAGTTACAAGGTGCTCGTGTGTTTTCTAAGATTGACTTGCGTTCAGGCTATCATCAGTTGAAGATTCGGGAGCCAGATATCCCGAAGACTGCCCTCAGGACTCAGTATGGTCATTATGAGTTCCTTGTTATATCATTTGGGCTGACCAATGCCCCAGCAGCCTTCATACATCTGATGCACAGTGTATTCCGGCCATATCTTGACTCCTTCGTCATTGTCTTTATTGATGACATTCTAGTATGCTCCCGGAGTCGGGAAGATCATGAGCAGCACCTGAGGAAAGTGCCTCAGACTTTGAGAGAAAAGAAGTTACATGCTAAGTTCTCGAAATGTGAGTTTTGGTTGGATTCCGTGGCATTCTTGGGTCACGTGGTATCTAGTGGAGGGATAAAGGTGGATTCAAAGAAAGTGGAAGCAGTGCAGAGTTGGCCCAGACCATCCTCAGCTACAGCGATCCGTAGTTTTCTTGGCTTGGCGGGTTATTACCGTCGATTTGTTGGGGGATTTTCATCCATTGCAGCACCTATGACCAGACTGACCCAGAGGGGTGGTCCGTTCCAGCGAACGGAAGAGTGTGAGGAGAGCTTTCAGAAGCTCAAGACAGCCTTGACTTCAACCCCAGTTTTGATATTGCCTACCGGTTCGGGGTCTTATACTATCTATTGTAATGCCTTGAGGATTGGCCTTGGAGCGGTATTGATGCAGGACGGTAGGGTGATTACCTACGCGTCCAGAAAGTTGAAGGTACATGAGAAGCATTTTCCTATCCATGATGTCGAGTTAGCTGCTATTGTTCATGCCTTGAAGATCTGGCGTCATTATTTGTACGGTGTGCCTTGTGAGATTTATACTGATCACCGGAGTTTGCAGCATCTATTCAAGCAGAAGGACCTTAATTTGCGCCAGATGAGGTGGTTAGAGTTGCTGAAGGATTATGATATCATTATCTTGTATCACTCGGGCAAGGCCAATGTGGTGGCCAATGCTTTGAGTCGCCGGCTGGAGAGTTTTGGGAGTTTGGCTTATCTACCAGCAGCGGAGAGGCCCATGGCGATGTATGTTCAGCCTTAGCCAGCCAGTTTGTGAGATTGGATCTTTCGGAGCCCAGCCGGGTCCTTGCTTGTATGGTTTCTTGGTCTTCCTTGTTTGATCATATCCGGGAGCGTCAGTTTGATGACCCTCATTTGCTTGTCCTCAAGGACAAGGTCCTGCATGGTGATGCCAGAGATGCGACCATTGGTGATGACAGGGTATTGAGGATGCAGGGTCGGGTTTGTGTACCCAACATTGATGGGCTTTGGGACTTGATTCTAGAGGAGGCTCATAGTTCGCGGTATTCCATACATCCGGGTGCCGTGAAGATGTATCAGGATTCAAGACAGCACTATTGGTGGAGGCCGATGAAGAAAGATATAGTTGGGCTTGTAGCTTGGTGCCTCAATTATCAGCAGGTAAAGTATGAGCACTAGAGGCCGGGTGGGTTACTTCAGCAGATAGAGATTCCGGAGTGGAAGTGGGAGCAAATCACCATGGACTTCGTAGTTGGGCTCCCACGGACTTTGAGGAAGTTCGATGCCATTTGGGTGATTGTAGATCGGCTGACCAAGTCCACGCACTTCATTCCTATGTGTACCACCTATTCTTTGGAGCGGTTGGCGGAGATTTATATCCGGGAGAATGTTTGGCTGCATGGTATTCCAGTTTCCATCATTTCAGATAGAGGTACTCAGTTCACATCACGGTTCTGGAGGGCCATACAGCATGAGTTAGCACTCGAGTGGAGTTGAGCACAGCATTTCACCCCTAGACGGACAGGCAGTCTGAGCGCACTATTCAGATTCTGGAGGATATGCTCTGTGCGTATGTGATGGAGTTTGGAGGTTCTTGGGATCAGTTCTTGCCACTGGCTGGGTTTGCCTACATTCAGATGGCACCGTATGAGGCCTTGTATGGTAGGCGGTGTAGGTCCCCAGTGGGTTGGTTCGAGCCGGGCGAGGCTAGATTATTGGGCATAGACTTGGTACAGGATGCTTTGGAGAAGGTTAAGGTGATTCAGGATAGACTCCGTACAGCCCAATCCAGACAGAAGAGTTATGCGAACCGGAGGTTTGTGATGTTTCCTACATGGTTGGAGAGCGGGTCTTGCTTCGGGTTTCGCCTATGAAGGGGGTTATGAGATTTGGGAAGAAAGGGAAATTGAGTTCTAGGTTTATTGGTCCTTTTGAGATATTGCGGCGTGTTGGGGAGGTTGCTTATAAGCTTGCCTTACCTCCCAGCTTGGCAGGAGTTCATCCAGTATTTCATGTTTCGATGCTCTGGAGGTATCACGGTGATCCGTCGCACGTGTTGGATTTCAGTTCAGTCCAGTTGGAAAAGGATCTATCTTACATTGAGGAGCCAGTGGCTATATTGGACAGGCAGGTTTGGAAGCTGAGGTCAAAGAACATTGCATCAGTGAAGGTTCAGTGGCGAGGTCAGCTGGTCGAGGAGGCGACTTGGGAGACCGAGCAGGATATGCTCAGCCATTACCCTCATCTTTTTACCACTTCAGGTATGCCTCTATGCTCGTTCGAGGACGAACATATGTTTTAAGAGGGGGAGGATGTAATGACCCGGCCGGTCATTTTAAGAATTAACGCCCTCTTCCCCTATTAACTGCATTCCCCGTGTTTGTTTCTGCTATTGTGAGTTGTCGGGAGGATTTGTTTTGAGTTTCGGAGTGTTTTGGGACACTTAGTCCCTAAATGGGAGGTTAAGCTTTAGAATTTGGACCGTAGTCGGAGCAGTGTGAAGACGGCCTCGGAATGGAATTTCGTCGATTTCGTTAGCTCTGTTGGGTGATTTCGGGCTTAGGGGCGTATTTGGATTGTGTTTTGGAGGTCTGTAGCTTATTTAGGCTTGAAATGCCGAAAGTCGAATTTTTGAAGTTTCCGGTTCAATAGTGAGATTTTGATATCGGGGTCGGAATGGAATTTCGGAAGTTGGAGTAGGCCCGTAGTGTTATTTGGGACGTGTGTACAAAATTTCAGGTAATTCGGGTGAGGTTTGATAGACTTTTTGATCAAAAGCGGAAATTGAAAGTTTTGGAATCCTTAGGCTTGAATCCGAGGGTGATTTAGTATTCCGGCGTTGTTTTGAGTGTTCTGAGGGCTGGTACAAGTTTGAATCGTGGTATATGACTTGTTCGTATTTTTGGTTGAGGTCCCGGGGGCCTCGGGATGATTTCGGAAGAAATTGGGAGATTTGGAAGCAGCTTCAGCTGCTGAAGTGTTGTCATAACCGCACCTGCGGATTGGGGACCGCAGGTGCAGGCCCGCAGAAGCGATGGAGAAGCCGCAGATGCAGCTGGGCGTAGCGGTAGAAGAAGCGCAAAAACGGCTTGGTGCTTTAAGTGAATTCTCGCAGATGCGCACCTGGGACCGAAGGTGCAGGTCCGCGGGTGCGAGGAAATGGCCGCAGGTGCGGAAACCCTGGGCCAGAACGTATATAAGGTTTCAGTCGCGATTTTTGCCCATTCCTTCACCATATTCATCCGGGTTTTGAGCTTTTTGGGAGGTTTTTAAGAGAGAATTCAAGGGAGCTTCGAGGAGGTAAGGTTTTTCGAACCCAAAACTCGTTATTATGGTATTTTTCTACTGATTTGGCAAGAAATTATGGAAAATAAGGGTTAGAATTGGAGGTTTAGGGTTTGAAATTGGAGATTTGGATTTGGGGATTTGAGGGGTCGTTTGTAGTCCGATTTTCATGTATTTGGTATGTATGAACTCGTGAGAGTGTGAGAATGCTAGTTTTATGAATTTTATCCAATTCCGAGTCGTGGGCCCGGGGGACTTTTTTGGCGATTTTCCTAATTTCGCGTGTTAGCCTCGAATTAATTAGTTAAATTAGTTACCTGAAGTTACACTCACATTATGCAGTTACTTTGAATAGATTTGGGCCATTTGGAGTCGGGTACTCGTGGCAAGAACGTGATATCGAGTTGATTAAGCTGGTTCGAGTTAAGTGGCTTGCCTAACCTTGTGTGGGGGAACTCCCCTTAGGATTTGTATTGTTGATATTTGAAATGCCTTGTACGTGAGGTGACGAGTGCGTACATGTGCTAATTGTTGAAAATCCTATTTTCATTAAGTAACTATAACTGTGTTTTTCTTCCCTGTTTATACTAATTGCAATTTAAGCCTACTGTTAGCTTAGGGAAGCATGTCTAAGTGACTTAATTGCTTTACTTTCTCAAACTGCTTTATTCGAATTATGTGCAGCATGCTAAGTTAGAAATACCCGTTTTACCTTGGTATGAAATTGGATTGAATTGAATATTCTTCGTGTTGCTGTTGTGTGTTTAGTTTGGGACTACGGGCGATATCCCGGTAGATCCCCCTGCACGTTTATATTGGAACTACAGGACTGCATCCATAGATTCCCCCAGTACTGGGTATTACATTTGGGGACTACGGATGAGTATTCCGATAGATCCCCCGCGCACTATGAGTTGGACTACGAGACGACACTCGGGAGATCCACTGGATATTTACATTTGGGGACTACGGATCGGTATTCTGGTAGATCCCCCGTGCACTATGAGTTGGACTACGGGACGACACCCGGGAGATCCACTGGATATTTACATTTGGGGACTACAAGAAGGTATCCTAATAGATCCCCGGTTGCTGGATATTTACATTTGGGGACTACAGGACGGCATCCTGGTAGATCCCGGTTGCTATTTCTATGTGGAGTTACATTCTTTCTATGATTTTCTCTCCGTTGTATTTGTTGTTATTCTTATTATCCTGTGTTACTTCATACTGTTTCATTTCTTTATATATATGTATATGACCGGTAGGGCCCTGACCTTCCTCGTCACTACTCGACCGAGGTTAGGCTTGGCACTTTCTGGGTACCGCCGTGGTGTACTCACGCCCTTTCCTGCACATGTTTTTCGTGTGCAGATCCAGGTTCATCGGCTCAGCCATACCGTTAGCGAGGCGAGGCGACCTTTTAGAGACTTTGAGGTATATCTATCGCGTCCACAGACCGAGGAGTCTCTCTCTATTCCCCCTGTTAGCTTTAGGTCTTCTGTACTTTCTGCTGACTAGATATTCCGGAGTTAGAACTTTATGTAAACTTTCTCATCTTGTGATTTCATGAGATTCCGGGTTTTGGGAGCGGTTTCAGTTTTTGAGAACATGTATTGGTTTATGCCGAGCGGCATCTTAAACGTTTTATTCTATTTTATCTTTAGTTTTTATTATTTTCGTATCTCGTTTCTTTTCCGCAAATTGTTAGGCTTACCTAGTCGTAGAGACAAGGTGCCGTCACGATAGTTCACGGAGGGCAAACTTGGATCGTGACACTTATCGGTTAAGGTTAAAGGAAGAATCTTCTGTCTAGATTGTGTAGATGTGCTTTTATAGATTGAGGTGACGTGGGATCACCCATGAGTATGTGAATGGAGGGTTTATAGAGTGAATTGATTGCTTTGAAATGACGTTTGGCACGTTCGAGGACGAATGTTTGTTTAAGTGGGGGAGAATGTAACGACCTGATCAGTCGTTTTGAGCATTAGTGTACCGTTCTGTGGTTTGAGACTTTGAGTATCTTCATATGATGTATTATGACTTGCGTGTATGGTCGGTTTTAATTTTCGAGTGATTCAGGATTGATTTGGAAGAATGACTCTTGATTTGGAAGCTTTAAGTTGGAAGAGTTGACCAAGGTTTGACTTTTGGATAAACACACTCGGAATCACGTTTTTATGATTCCAATAGATTCTTATGATGATTTTGGACTTGTGCGTATGTTCGGATTCGATTTTGGGAGTTCCTAGAAGGATTCAACACTATTTGTCAAAAGTTGGCAATTTGAAGAACTTAAGATTTTATATATTTGACCAAGAGTTGACTTTGATGTTATTGGACTCCAATTGGTGTTCCGAGACTTTGGATAGGTCTATATAATTGAATTGAACTTTTGTGCAAAATTTGGAAGTAATCCGAAGTGTTTAAGTGTGATTCGGACACTCTTTTGAAAGAATGAAGATTTAATAACTTAAGAGAAATTACATTCCATCTGAGCCTCAATTCTTTATTGTGGTGTTCTCGTTGATATTTTGAGGCTTTGGATAAGTTTGGATAATGTATTTGTACTTGTTGGTATGATTGGATGGGGTCTCGAGGGGCTCGGATGTATTTTGCATCATTGGTTGAGAAACTAGTTAAGTTAAGGATTTGAAGTTTGACCATGCTCAATATCGGGTCAAGATAACCTCTTTTCGATATTTTGAGTGCGCGAGCAAGTTCATAGTGTGTTTTGTGACTGAAATGCATATATGGTTTGTGTCGGAGAGGTCTCGAATGAGTTTTGGGTGCTAAAACAAAGATTGTTGTATTGCTGATTTTCTGGTGTAAAATAACTGTTAAGGATCTGATTTGCCCCTCTACTATTATAAATGGGCCTTATTTATCCCTCGTATAAGTTTTCTATCAAAAATATCCCTACAGTTATACATTTGGTGCATATTTATCCATTACACGATAAAAACACCCTCCCAGATTTTAAAAATCCACGTGGCATCCCCTTATTCGACCAACTGACCCGCCCCATTTTTCAATTCAAACCCGCCTGATCCCTGCAACAAAACTACACCCACCCATCTGTTAAAAAACTTTTTTTCATCAGACTAGCTCCTGCTCTCTCTTTCTCCTTCATCAAGAGGCCTTTTTTTTATTTGACTATCTTTTTTTTCATCTAACTATCTTTTTTTCATGCAGTGATGTTTTACTATTTTTCTCTATATTTTCTAGTGAATGTGTTGCTTTGTTGTAAAATTCTAAGTAGACAAAGAACCATGATTTTCTTTTCCTGTGCCCCTTTCTTTAGGATAAATTTAAATAGTGTTTAGTAGCATTTACCAAAAGAAGTTGATGTAATGGTGTAACGATCCGACCGGTCATTTTGAGCTTTTGCATTTCACTCGCCAACTCTCGGGCATGACTAGCCCCATGTGTTGTATTATGACTTATATAAATCGTCAGTGTTGGTTTTCAGGATAATCGGAATAGATTTGGAAGAACAGTTCTCAGTTTGAAGCTTAAAATTTGAAAGGTTTGACCGAGTTTTGACTTGTTAGTATATGATCTCGGATTGGAATTTTTATGATTTGGTTAGCTCCGTTAGGTGATTTGGGACTTAGGAGCATGATCGGAATGTATTTTGGAGGTCCGTGGAAGGTTTAGGCTTGAATTGGCGAAATTAAAATTTTGGCATTTTTTGGTTGGTAGGTGAGATTCGATATAGGGGTCGGAATAGAATTTCGGAAATTTGAGAAGGTCTGTTGTGTCATTTGTAATGCGTGTGCAAAATTTCAGGTCATTCGGACGATGTTTGATAGACTTTTTGATCGAAAGCGGAAATTGGAAGTTTTTGGAATTCTTAGGCTTGAATTCGGTGATGATTTGGTGTTTCGATGTTGTTTGAGGTGTTTTGAAGATTGGTATAAGTTTGGATAGTGGTATATGACTTGTTCGTGCTTTTGGTTGAAGTCCCGGGGGCCTCGGGGTGATTTCGGATGGTTGACGGAAGATTTTGGAGTTGAGTTTGGCAGCTGAAGTTTATTGTTGCTGTCAGAACCGCACCTGCGGTTGGGAGGCCGCAGGTGCCATGCCCGCAGAAGCGGAAGGCAAGCCGCAGATGCGGCGAAGAGGGAGGTCAGGCGAAGAGAGCAGAAGACGCAGATGCGGGAGGTGTGCCGCACCTACGGTCCCGCGGATGCAGAGTCTAGGTCGCAGGTGCGGAAAGGGGACTTAAGTGGAAAACCGCAGAAGCAGTGCGCTTGACCGCAGATGCGGTAGCGCAGAAGCGGAGATAGATCGCAGGTGCGAAAAGCCTGGGTCAGAAAGTATAAAAGATTTCCTTCGCGATTTTTGGCCATTTTTTCTCAATATTTCATTCGGGATGAAGCTTTTGGGAGCAATTTCAAGGGAGATTTTCAGAGGGATTCATTGAGGTAAGGTCCTTAGTTCCTAAGCTCGTTATTATGGTGATTTTTATCGTTGTTAGCATGAAATTTAGGGGAAAATTAGTGGTCAATTTGCGAGTTAGGGCTTGGTTAATTGGAGAGCTTTGAGTGATGATTTGAAGGGCCATTTGAGGTCCAATTTTGGTACTTTTGGTATGCATGAACTCGTGGCGGAATAAGGGTTCTATTGATGTAAAAAATTTCGAATTCCGAGACGTGGTCCCGGGTCGGGTTTGGCCAATTTCGGGATTTTTGATGTAAATTGGTTATTTTCGAGTGGTCTTTGTTCCCTTAGCATATTTTGATGGTATAAATCTGTTTTTTGGATAGATTTGGAGCATCCAGAGGCTGATTCGAGAGGAAAAGGCATCGTGGGCTAGAGTTTGGACCGGATAGAGGTAAGTAATGATTGTAAATGTTTGTCCTGAGGGTATGAAACCCCGGATTTCACATCGTTGTGCTACTTTGAGGTGACGCACACGCTAGATGACGAGCGTGGGGTCGTGCACCATTGGGGATTGTGACTTAGTCCGTCCCGTATGACTGTTTAATCGCGTATTTGATTGAAAACTGTTTGCTATCATCATGTTTTGGGTTGAATGCCATATTTGGGCCTCGTGCCAACTGTTTTGGACCCTTAGGGGATTTTTACTACTATTCCTCACTGTTTTGACTTCATATTTGTACTCAGTCAAGCTGTATTCTACTGTTTTCACAACTCAGCTATATTTACTCGGTTTTGACATCTTAAATGATATTTTGGGCTGAGCATCATATTTTACTGTGCCCGAGTGGCTTTGAGAGATTTCTGACTGAGTGAGGCCGAGGGCCTGTGTTGTGAGGTTATTATGGGATCGGGCTGCGCGCTGCAGCGGTATTGTGCTGATTCATGATTATGAGGCCGAGGGCCTAAGTGTTACGCCACGAGGTGGCTTGATATGAGGCCGAGACCCTGTTTGATTATGCCACGAGATGGCTTGTTATTGCGCTTGGGCCGTAAGGGGCCCCTCCCGGAGTCTGTACACCCCCAGTGAGCGCGGGTACCCAGTGTGAGATGTGATATTGCCCGATGGGCCATTGTTGTTTCATATTGTTGCCCGAGGGGCTGTTCTTGATTCATGTTATACCCGATGGGCTGATTACGAGTGATTGTGAGGTAGCCCGAGGGGCGGTTTATGGTACATGTTTTGCCCGAGGGGCTATTTACGTTTCTATCATGTTTACTCACTGTTTTATCACTCGTTTGAAACTATTGAAAGTTGTTTTAAAAGGGTTTACCGAAACTGAGCATGATTTACGAAGTAAAAGATTCTGTTGTGTTGGAAATGTCCTTCATTTGTTGTAGTGTTTTGATGTGGTTTACGTGTGTTCTTACTGCTCAGCTTTCATTTACTTTTATAACTACATGAGTTGGCGTACTCACATTACTCCCTGCACCTTGTGTGCAGATTCAGGTACTTCTGAACCCGATAGCGAGTGTGGATTACTCAGTGGCAGAGTCATCGGAGTTAGCAAGGTAGCTACCCGACGTTTGCAGCCCTGCTCTTCTCCCTCTTGTCTTCCTTAGAATTGTTTTTAGTAGATCTTCAGACTCTTCGTTATATTCAGACCTTATTAGATGCTCATGACTTGTGACACCCCGATGTCGGGCTTGTGTATTTATTCCGCACTGTTCATTTAGACTTACATTATGAGGTATTTGATTAATTAAAGACTAAAACAATGACATTTATTGAATGATGGTTAATTCGAGAATTGTGTCGGCTGGCCTAGTTTCACAATAGGCGCCATCACGACCGGGTCGGTTTTAGGGTCGTGACAAATGGTAAACAATAATCAACAAAATGATGCAGACATAAAATTAGATCCCGCAAAGTGAAGAGATGAAATGGGATGAAACAAAAATATTAATTCTAGGAAGAGCAGCACTAAAATAATAGGAGTACAAACTTCAACTAAAATCAACTGCATATTGCTTAAAACAAACAAAACTGCAAAGTTCATAGTGGAAATCCACCATACAAACTTCAACTAAAATCAACTGCATCTTGCTTAAAACAAATAAAGATAACTGCAAATTTTATACTGAAAATCCACCGCACAAAAACTAAAATCAACTACATATTATTTAACTTAGAAAACTTGATAATTCAATTTGATGGACTGTTGGATGCAAAATTATAACCCACAAAAACTTACAAACCCTTGGTCAGTTGAAGGAGATAGAGAGAAAGATATAGTCAGATGAAAAAAAGGTTTTTTAACGGATGGGTGGGCGTAGTTTTGTTTCCGGGATTGGGCGGGTTTGAATTAAAAAAAATAGGGCGGGTCAATTAGTCCAATAAGGGATGCCATGTGGATTTTAAAAGCTGGGAGAGTATTTTTAGCGTGTAAGGGAGAAATATGCACCTAATGTATAACGGTAGGGATATTCTTGTTAGAAAACTTAAACGGAGGATAAATAATTCCATTAATAATAGTAGAGGGGTAAATTAGACCCTTAACCGGTAAAATAATTACGAAAAGGTCATTTTTTATTCCATAAATTTTCAGACTTCCTTTAAAACTTCAAAACGTCATATTTCCCTCATCTTAAGGCCAAATCGCAAAAGGCTATCTTGGGTGTAAACTCGCATGGATTATATTGGGCTTATCAAATGTAAGTTTCGGGGTCATTTAGTCACTTTTTTTCACATGATTTTGGAGCTCGGATTTGGGCGATTTTGGAGGAAATTTCCCAATTTGGATTGGAGTAAATATTTTTACTCGAATTTGATTATATTACATGATTCTATCTTTGATTTTGACATTTAATTTTGATGAATCCAAAAGAGAAATTGAGGGTTTTTGTCTAAACTTTCCTAAAGTGAATAATTGGATTTTGAACATTGATTCAGAGTCGGATATGAGTAAAATTAGTATGGTTAGACTCGTAATTAAATGGGTTGTCGGAATTTGTGAGTTTTGTCGGGTTTCAAGGTGTGGGCTTGAGTTGACTTTTAGTATTTGATTAAAGATTCAACCTTTTATCGTTTGGGTTCGCTTCCTATTGCATTATTTGATGATTTAATTTTGAGTTTCTTTTGATTAGTTTTGAGCCGTTTGGAGGTTGATTTATGCTGGATGGTGCTTCTACTGTACCGATTTGGCTTGTTCGTGGTAAGTGTCTAGCCTAACTTTTTTGGGGAAATTTTTCCTATTAATTGATATTGTTTGCTACATGCGAGGGTGATCCATAGACGAGCGTATATGCATGTGCCAGGGTTAATCTTGTTTGGGGGTAAATTATACGATTATTTGTGCCTTATAGGATTAAGTGACCTTCTTGTTTTGCGATTTACTTGACTTCCAGATTAATATGAATATGAAATTAAATGCTAGAAACTATGATTTAGCTTATTATAACTTGATTAAAATTTGACGAACTTTCTGTGAAATTATTGATGTGCTAAATTCGGTCGTCATTATACTTAATCATAAATACATAGCTACGACCATTATTCTTGAGAAATTAGATTCTATACTTGAGTTGAAGATCATCTTTTTGAGATTGGTTGAGATACTTGAACAATGAGATTCTTGAGGTTTGTTGAATTATTATTGGATTGGAAGTTCTGATTTATGTTCATTTGGAATATTCGCTTAATCACTCTCCTTGATGTTATTTATGCTTCCTACCTTGCTTGTTATTGATATACATGTACTTGCAGAGGAAGGAGTGTAAAGCACGAAGGGTGATGTCGTGCCATGTGAGTTAAGCACGAAGGATGATGCCGTGTCATTTCATTTATATTATCATGTGAGGATGAGAGTAAAATCACGAAGAGTGATGTCATGCCATTATTTTTATATTATCATGTGTTCATGGCACGATGAGTGTTTCAGTGCAGACGAGGACGAGAGACATGCTTTATATTGTGATATCTTTTCCTTGTGTATAAATTCATGCCTTTATCTTGAGTTGTTACTGTTGCACCTATGTTTTCTATGTGACTTGTTGTTGTTGTTCTACCTTTGTCCTCTACATCAATTGTTGTCGTATTATTCATGCCTTCTATCTGTTTAACTTGTAAATATTATGCTTTCTTTCTTGGTTGTCATATCTACATCTATGTCGCATCTCAATTGTCGCACTTTTCGTATAAGTCGTCTACCATGTTAGTTATTCATGTCTTCTATTTGTTTAGCTTATAAAGATCATGATTTCCTTTATGTTTGTTATATCTACATCTAAGCCTTCTACCATGTTAGTTAGTGAAATATATGTTCTTTCATCTTAATTGCTATTATTACTTCTATGCCTCCTACCTAGTCTGTTACAATTGTCCATATATACAGCCTCGTTTGTTATTGCTACTTGTGTAATTCTCACTTTGTCGTTATTCTTATTGGCATTTCATTCACCTAGTTGGTATTGTTATACGTATATTTGGTGAGAATTAGATAAATGCACGAAGGGTGTTGCCGTGCTATTTGATTTGATATTTTGAGTACACTTCTCTCACTATGAAAGTTCTGGATTTAGTACTTAGGTTCGATGGTCATCCTGATAAGGAAATGATTGGTTGTGATATTGAGGAATACTGATTGTAGTTTCTTCTAATGATTCTTTTACTACTTCACATATTTGTTCTTGTACTATTCTCTGTTATATTTTAGTATTGTTTCTATTGCTAGTCTACTGCACAAGTTATATCAGTCAGTATTTTTTTAACTAAATAGCCTCGTGTGATGACCCAAAAGGTCATCACTTATTTTTAAACTACATTCTGTATTTCCGAGGCCCTGAAAACCTCATTTAGCATCACCTCGATTTGCGTGCGCAGTCCGGGCGCGTAACCGAAAAGCCTAAATGTGAAAATCTGTGAAAAATGATAAGTTTTGACTATAAAATGAGCTAATTTGACTTCGGTCAATGTTTTAAGTAAATGAATCCGGACCCGTGATTTAATGGTCCCGGAGGGTCCGTAGGAAAATATGGGACTTGGGCGTATGCCCGGAATCGAATTCCGAGGTCCCAAGCCCGAGAAATGAATTTTTGAAAGAAATTGTTTTCTGAAATTGTTTAAGGAAATTTGAAATGAAATTTGATTAGAACATGATAGTATCGGGCCCGTATTTTGGTTCCGGCCCCGGCACAGGTCTTATATATGATTTAAGATGTTTCTGTGAAATTTGATGAAAAACGGATATCATTTGACGTGATTCGGACCTAAATTGCTAAATTTAATACTTGATGAAGTTTGAGAAAAATTTCTTGATTTTGAGGTTGATTCATTGTTATTGAGGTTATTTTGGCGATATGATCGCACGGATAAGTTCGTATGATGTTGTTGAGTTAGTACGTGTGTTTGATTAGGAGCCCCGAGGGCTCGAGAGTGTTTCGGATGTATTCGGGAAGTTTTTGACTTAGAAAATATTGCAGGTTTTTCAGCTGTTGGGTTCCTGATGCGTCCTTCTTCGCGTTCGCAGGAGTACCTACGCGAACGCGAAGTGTAAATTTTGATGGAAGGAAATCCTTCTACGCGAACGCGTAGCTCAGGACGCGAATGCGAGGCAGTGGGGGTTTATACCTTCGCAAACGCGGACCTGGACACGCGAACGCGAAAGCCAAGTGGGCCTGGGCAGGGGAGGGGTAGTTGTCTTACGCGAATGCGACCCGTTAGAGGCGAACGCGAGGGCTCGAGGGGCTAAAAATTCGCGAACGCGAGCCCTTTTGTGCGAACGCGAAGGCTTAACCAGCCTGACCCATCGCGAACGCGAAGAGCAATTTCGCCCAGTGATTTTTAAAAGCCAAAAATAGAACCCATTACGGGATTTTATAAAAGTTTCACAAACCTCTTCTTCTCCAAAGCTCTTAGACGATTTTTGAAGCTTTTCTTCACCATAACCTCTTGGGTAAGTAATCTTTAACCTATTTTCTTCCATTTTCATCAACATCTATTAGATTTCTAGGCTTAAAATATGAGATTAAGGGTAGAAAATTAGGGATTTGGGTAGAGTTAGGGCTTTTTGATTAATTGTGATTTAGACCTTGTTTTGGGGTCAAATTCTGGAAATAATTATATATTTGGGCTCGTGGCTGAATGGGTGATTTGATTTTGGTCCGAACCTCGTGTTTTGACCAAGCGGGCTCGGGGTCGATTTTTGGGTTTTTGGGAAGAATTATTAGAAAGCTATAATTAAGCATTGGAATTGAATTGTTTAGCATATATTGATGTTATTGAATGAATTATGCATAGATATGATTGCGTTGGAGCCGAATTCGAAAGGAAAGGCGGTGTTTGAGGCTTGAGTTGGCCGTGGATGTTCGAGGTAAGTGTTTGGTCTAACCTTAGCTTGAGGGATTAGGAGTGTGTCCTATTTGCTATTTGTTTTCTTGTTGAGTACGACGTATAGGCATGGTGACGAGTATCTATACGTCGGTGTCGAGCATGACCGTGGGTCTTATATTGTGATTTTTATGACGTCGTTGTATTATTCATGTCTTGGTGAAAATTTCTATTTGTTGTGCAAAGTTGTGAAAAGAACTGTGACCTATGAACGTTGAGGAGCGATGGCTCCAATTGTATTACGAATTATGAAATTATAAGTGATAATTGAACCTCTAGAGTAGTGGCTCGAGTTGTAAAGTGAATTGTGAAGTAAAAGTGAGAAAGAGAAGAGATTATTATGTTGCCCCCTTGCTAGGCTAATGTTGAGGTGTGATTCCCTTGCTTTGTGTTCTTAATTGATATTACGGATACTTAGGTTGATGATTCTTATGTTAGGTAAGGATTATGGTTATAGCTGAAGTAGTTAGATGTTGGAACAAGTTTGGGTATAGCTGAGGTAGTTAGGTGTTGTAACAAGTTTGGGTATAGCTGAGGTAGTTAGATATTGGAACAAGTTTGGGTATAGCTGAGGTAGTTAGGTATTGTAACAAGTTTGGGTATAGCTGAGGTAGTTAGATGTTGGAACAAGTTTGGGTATAGCTGAGGTAGTTAGGTGTTGTAACAAGTTTGGGTATAGCTGAGGTAGTTAGGTATTGTAAAAAGTTTGGTTATAGCTGTTTTTCCCTTGCCGGGATAGTGTAGACCTTTTGATCCCTTGTCGTGACTCTCGTTATAATTGTATATATTATATATGGATCGGGTTGCACGCCATAACAATATTATATATGGATCGGGTTGCACGCCGCAACAATATTATATATGGATCGGGTTGCACGCCGCAACAATATTATATGGGAGCGGGTGGTACGCCTACCACGAGATATAGTGAAATGGGAGCGGGTGGTACGCCTACCATGAGATATAATAAAATGGGAGCGGGTGGTACGCCTACCACGAGGTATAATGAAATGGGAGCGGGTGGTACACCTACCACGAGATACAGGAAATGGGATCGGGTTGCACGTCTGCAACAAGATATGAAAAAAAAGTGAAATCTGCCTTTGTTTTCCTTATTCTTGTTAGTGGTTGGATTTTGATTCCTTTATAGTTCTCTTGATATTCTGTTTCTACCTGTCATTCCCCGAAGCATGTTTCCCCCCTCCCATCCTTACTTGTTTATTTTTGCTCTACTTTCCGCTGTATATTATATAATTGCACAGGTTTATTGGTGGTCTGGTCCTAGCCTCGTCACTGCTTCGCCGAGGTTAGGCTAGGCACTTACCGGCATATGGGGTCGGTTGTGCTGATACTACACTCTGCACTCTTTTGTGCAGACCCCAGTGTTGTAGACTTCGGACCGCAGTAGGATTGCTGATTCTCGTTCATCAGGCGACCCGAGGTAGTCCTGCTGGCGTCCGCAGGCCTTGGCATCTCCTTCTATCTACTATTCCTGTTTCTTTCATGCTTTTCCAGAGACAGTGTTGTATTTATTTCTTTCAGACCTTTATTTGTAGTATTCTTAGACCGTCTGTGAAACTGTGACACCAGTCCTAGGTAGTCGAGACTCAAACAGTTGTATTAGATATTCATGTTCAGATAGCTTATTGTTTTTCTTCCACTTATGTTAAATTCCGCAGTTTAAATGATATTTCTTCGAAATTGTTAAAGAATATAAAATGGGAAAATAGTTAAATTGTTCAAATAATTGGCTTGCCTAGCTCACATTAGTAGGCGCCATCACGACTCCCGAGGGTGGGAATTCGGGTCGTGACAAGTTGGTATCAGAGCTCTAGGTCACATAGGTCTCACAGTTCACAGACAAGCTTAGTAGAGTCTGAGGGATCGGTACGGAGACGTCTGTATTTATCCCCCAGAGGCTACAGAGTTAGGAAAAACTTCACATTTGTTCTTTCTTGTCGTGCGGTTTGGTTTCTTAATGCTGATTGAAACCTCTACTTTTGTCCTTTCGCGAATGGTGAGGTCACGTACTGCTTCTTCAGCCGAGCAGCAGCTATTTCTGGAGAAATTTTTCCCCATCACTCAGAGAGAGGTCTATCGGAGGCAGTTTGAGCACCTCCAGCAGGGTTCTATGACTGTTACCCAGTACGAAATCAGATTCACCGACTTGGCCCGTCATGCTCCTATCATACTTCCCACTGTGAGAGAGAGTGAGGAGGTTCATTGAGGGACTCGTCCAGCCGCTCAGTTAGCTAGAGGTGGAGGTAGAGGTATTAGATATGGAGGTAGAGGTATTAGAGGTGGAGGTAGAGATGCTAGAGGTGGAGGTAAAGGTATTAGAGGTGGAGGTGCAGGTACTGTTCTGGTTTGTGGTAGAGAAGCTTCGGTCTTATTTGCGTCGCATCTGGTCATGCCTAGTGATTATTTGAGTGGCCCTCTTTATGTGTCTACGCCGGTGGGTGATTCTATTGTAGTGGATCGCATCCATTATTCATGTATAGTGGTCATTGGAGGTCTTGAGATTCGTGTAGATTTGCTCCTTCTGGACATGGATGATTTCGGTGTCATATTAGGGATGGACTGGTTATCACCTTACCATGCTATCTTGGACTGTCATGCCAAGACTGTGACCTTAGCTTTGCCGGATTTGCCTCGTTTAGAATGGAGAGGGACTCCTGGTCATTTTACCCGTAGTATTATCTCTTATGTGGAGGCTCGACGTATGGTCGAGAAGGGGTGTTTGGCCTATTTGGCCTATGTTCGTGATTCTAGTGATGAGGTTTCATCTATTGATTATATGCCCGTTGTTCGTGAGTTTCCCGAGGTTTTCCCTTCAGACCTGCTGGGTATGCCGCCCGACAGGGATATTGACTTTTGCATTGATTTGGCTCCGGGCACTCAGCCCATTTCTATTCCGCCGTATCGTATGGCCCTGCCTGAGTTGAAAGAGTTAAAGGAGCAATTGCAATACTTGCTTGAGAAGGGTTTCATTAGACCCAGTGTTTCGCCCTGGGGTGCGCCGATGTTGTTTGTTAAAAAGAAGGATGGGTCAATGAGAATGTGTATTGATTACCGACAATTGAACAAGGTTACAATTAAGAATAAGTATCCGCTGCCGAGGATTGATGATTTATTCGATCAGCTTCAGGGTGCCAAGGTATTTTCAAAGAGTGACTTAAGATCTGGCTACCATCAATTGAGGATTAGGGCATCCGGTGCCCCTAAGACAGCTTTCCGCACTCGGTACGGGTATTATGAGTTCTTGGCGATGTCATTCGGGTTGACAAATGCCCCAGCAGCTTTTATGGATTTGATGAACCGAGTGTTCAGGCCTTATTTGGTTCTGTTCGCGATAGTCTTCATTGATGATATTTTGATATATTCCCGCAGCCGGGAAGAGCACGAGCAGCATCTTAGAGTGGTTCTTCAGACCTTGAGGGATAGTCAGTCGTACACCAAGTTTTCGAAGTGTGAGTTCTGGTTGAGTTCAGTTGCATTCCTAGGTCAGGTGGTGTCAGCAGAGGGTATTCAGGTTGATCCGAAGAAGATTGAGGCAGTCAAGGACTGGCCTCGACCAGCATCAGCTACAGAGATCCGGAGTTTCTTGGGATTGGCAGGCTGCTATCGTCGGTTCGTAGAGGAATTTTCATCTATTGCAGCCCCGATGACTAGGTTGACCCAGAAGGGTGCCCAGTTCAGATGGTCGGATGAGTGTGAGGCGAGCTTTCAGAAGCTCAAGGCAGCTCTGACTACGGCACCGGTGTTGGTTTTGCCCACAGGTTCAGGGCCTTATATAGTTTATTGTGATGTATCTCGTATTGGACTTGGTGCAGTGTTGATGCAAGATGGCAAGGTCATTGCCTATGCTTCGCGGTAGTTGAAGATTCATGAGAAGAATTATCCAGTTCATGATTTGGAGTTGGTAGCCATTGTTCACACGTTGAAGATTTGGAGGCATTATCTGTATGGCGTGCATGTGAGGTGTTCACGGATCACAAGAGTCTTCGGTATTTGTTCAATCAAAAGGAGTTGAATTTGAGGTAGAGAAGGTGGTTGGAGTTGTTGAAGGATTATGATATCACCATCTTATATCATCCGGGAAAGGCCAATGTGGTGGTCGATGCTTGAGTAGGAAGTCAGCCAGCATGGGCAGTTTAGCTTATATTCCGGTCGGTGAGAGACCGCTTGCCTTGGACATTCAGGCTTTGGCCAATCAGTTCGTAAGGTTGGATGTTTCTGAGCCCAGCCGTGTGTTAGCTTGCACAGTCGCTTGTTCTTCATTATTGGAGCATATCCGAGATCGGCAGTATAATGATCCCCATTTGTGTGTCCTTAGAGACACGGTGCAGCACGGAGGTGCCAAGCAGGTTACCCTAGGTGATGATGGAGTTTTGAGATTTGCAGGGTTGAGTTTGTGTGCCCAATGTGGATGGTCTTCGAGAGTTGATTTTAGAGGAGGCCCATAGCTCCCGGTACTCTATTCATCCTGGCGCCGCTAAGAGGTATCAGGAGTTGCGGCAGCATTATTGGTGGAGAAGAATGAAGAAGGATATCGTTGCATATGTGGCTCAGTGTTTGAATTGCCAGCAAGTCAAGTACGAGCATCAGAGGCCCGGTGGTTCATTTCAGAAGATTGAGATTCCTGAGTGGAAGTGGGAGCGAATCACTATGGACTTTGTTACTGGACTCCCACGAACTCAGAAGAAGTTCGATGCAGTATGGGTCATTGTTGATAGGCTGACCAAGTCAGTGCATTTCATTCCTGTGGCAGCCTCCTATTTTTCCGAGAGGTTAGCTGAGATTTATATCCGGGAGATTGTTCGTCTTCATGGTATGCCCGTGTCTATCATTTCGGATCGAGGTACGCAGTTTACCTCACATTTTTGGAGAGCAGTTCAGGAGAGTTGGGCACACGGGTTGAGTTGAGCACAGCATTTCATCCCTAGACGGACGGACGGTCCGAACGGACCATTCAGATTTTGGAGGATACGCCCCGAGCTTGTGTCATTGACTTTGGAGGCTCGTGGGATCAGTTTTTGCCTTTAGCAGAGTTTGCCTACAACAACAGCTACCAGTCGAGTATCCAGATGGCTCCTTATGAGGCTTTATATGGTAGGCGGTGTCGGCCTCCGGTTGGATGGTTGAGCCGGGAGAGGCTCGGTTGTTGGGTACGGATCTGGTTCAGGATGCCTTGGACAAGGTCAGGATTATTCAGGATAGGCTTCGTACAGCTCAGTCCAGGAAAAAGAGCTATGCCGACCGCAAGGTTCGGGATTTGGCATTCATGGTCGGTGAGCGGGTATTGCTTCGAGTGTCGCCTATGAAGGGCGTGATGAGATTTGGAAAGAAGGGCAAGCTTAGCCCTAGGTTCATTGGCCCGTTTGAGATTCTTGATCTAGTGGGAGAGGTGGCTTATAGACTTGCATGGCCGCCGAGCTTATCAGTCGTGCATCCAGTATTTCATGTGTCCATGCTCGGAGGTATCACGGCGATCCATCCCACGTGTTAGATTTCAGCACTGTCCAGTTGGACAAGGACTTGTCTTATAAGGAGGAGCCGGTAGCTATTCTAGACCGGCAGGTTCGTCAGTTGAGGTCAAAGAGTTTTCCTTCTGTTCGTGTTCAGTGGAGAGGTCAGCCTGCAGAAGCATCGACCTGGGAGTCCGAGGACGAACGGTTGTTTTAGAGGTGCAGAATGTGATGACCCAAAAGGTCATCACTTGTTTTCAAACTACATTCTGTGTTTTCGAGGCCCTGAAAACTACATTTAGCGTTACCTCAATTTGCGTGCGCAGTCCGGGCGCGTAATTGGAAAGCCTAAATGTGAAAATCTGTGAAAAATGATAAGTTTTGACTATAAAATGAGCTAATTTGACTTCGGTCAACGTTTTGGGTAAACGGACCCGGACCCGTGATTTGATGGTCTCGGAGGGTCCGTAGGAAAATATGGGACTTGGGCGTATGCTCGGAATCGAATTCCGAGGTCCCAAGCCCGAGAAATGAATTTTTGAAAGAAATTGTTTTCTGAAATTGTTTAAGGAAATTTGAAATGAAATTTGATTAGAACATGATAGTATCAGGCCCGTATTTTGGTTCCGGCGCCCGGTACAAGTCTTATATATGATTTAAGATGTTCCTGTGAAATTTGATGAAAAACGGATATCATTTGACGTGATTCGGACCTAAATTGCTAAATTTGATACTTGATGAAGTTTGAGAAAAATTTCTTGATTTTGAGGTTGATTCATTGTTATTGAGGTTATTTTGGCGATTTGATCGCACGGATAAGTTCGTATGATGTTGTTGAGTTAGTACGTGTGTTTGGTTAAGAGCCCCGAGGGCTCGGGAGTGTTTCGGATGTGTTTCAGAAAGTTTTTGACTTAGAAAATACTGCAGGTTTTTCAGCTGTTGGGTTCCTGATGCGTCCTTCTTCGCGTTCGCGGGAGTACCTACGCGAACGCGAAATGTAATTTTTGATGGAAGAAAATCCTTCTATGCGAACGCGTAGCTCAGGACGCGAACGCGAGGCAGTAGGGGTTTATACCTTCGCGAACGCGGACCTGGCCACGCGAACGCGAAGGCCAAATGGGCCTGGGCAGGGGAGGGGTAGTTGTCTTACGCGAACGCTACCCGTTGGACGAGAACGCGAGGGCTCGAGGGGATAAAGCTTAGCGAACACGAGCCCTTTTGCGCGAACGCGAAGGCTTAACCAGCCTGACCCATCGCGAACGCGAAGGGTCTGTCGCGAACGCGAAGGGCATTTTCGCCCAGTGATTTTTAAAAGCCAAAAACAGAACCCATTACGGGATTTTATAAAAGTTTCACAAACCTCTTCTTCTCCAAAGTTCTTAGACGATTTTTGAAGCTTTTCTTCACCATAACCTCTTGGGTAAGTAATCTTTAACCTATTTTCTTCCATTTTCATCAACATCTATTAGATTTCTAGGCTTAAAACATGAGATTAAGGGTAGAAAATTAGGGATTTGGGTAGAGTTAGGGCTTTTTGATTAATTGTGATTTAGACCTCGTTTTGGGGTCGAATTCTGAAAATAATTATATATTTGGGCTCGTGGGTGAATGGGTGATTTGATTTTGGTCCGAACCTCGTGTTTTGACCAAGCGGGCCCGGGGTCAATTTTTGGGTTTTTGGGAAGAATGATTAGAAAGCTATAATTAAGCATTGGAATTGAATTGTTTAGCATTTATTGATGTTATTGAATCGATTATGTATAGATACGATTGTGTTGGAGCCGAATTCGAAAGGAAAGGCGGTGTTTGAGGCTTGAGTTGGCCGTGGAAGTTCGAGGTAAGTGTTTGGTCTAACCTTAGCTTGAGGGATTAGGAGTGTGTCCTATTTGCTATTTGTTTTCTTGTTGAGTACGACGTATAGGCATGGTGACGAGTATCTATACGTTGGTGTCGAGCATGACCGTGGGTCTTATATTGTGATTTTTATGACTTCGTTATATTATTCATGCCTTGGTGAAAATTTCTATTTGTTGTGCAAAGTTGTGAAAAGGACTGTGACCTATGAACATTGAGGAGCGTTGGCTCCAACTGTATAACGAATTGTGAAAGTATAAATGATAATTGAACCTCTAGAGCAGTGGCTCGAGTTGTGAAGTGAATTGTGAAGTAAAAGTGAGAAAGAGAAGAGATTATTATGTTGCCCCCTTGCCGGGCTAATGTTGAGTTGTGGTTCCCTTGCTTTGTGTTCTTAATTGATATTACGGATACTTAGGTTGATGATTTTTGTGTTAGGTAAGGATTATGGTTATAGCTGAGGTAGTTAGATGTTGGAACAAGTTTTGGTATAGCTGAGGTAGTTAGGTGTTGTAACAAGTTTGGGTATAGTTGAGGTAGTTAGATGTTGGAACAAGTTTGGGTATAGCTGAGGTAGTTAGGTGTGGTAACAAGTTTGGGTATAGCTGAGGTAGTTAGGTGTTGTAACAAGTTTGGTTATAGCTGATTTTCCCTTGTCGGGATAGTGTAGACCTTTTGATCCCTTGTCGTGACTCTCGTTATAATTGTAAATATTATATATGGATCGGATTGCACGCCGCAACAATAATATTATATATGGATCGGGTTGCACGCCGCAATAATATTTTATATGGATCGGGTTGCACGCCGCAATAACATTATATATGGATCGGGTTGCATGCCGCAACAATATTATATATGGATCGGGTTGCACGCTGCAACAATATTATATGGGAGCGGGTGGTACGCCTACTACGAGATATAATAAAATGGGAGCGGGTGGTACGCCTACCACGAGATATAATGAAATGGGAGCGGTTGGTACGCCTACCACGAGGTATAATGAAATGGGAGCGGGTGGTACGCCTACCACGAAATACAGGAAATGGGATCGGGTTGCACGCCTGCAACAAGATGTTAAAAGAAAGTGAAATCTGCCTTTGTTTTTCTTATTCTTGTTAGTGGTTGGATTTTGATTCCTTTATAGTTCTCTTGATATTCTGTTTCTACCTGTCATTCCCTAAAGCATGTTTCCCCCCTCCCATCCTTACTTGTTTATTTCTGCTCTACTTTCCGCTGTATATTATATAATTGCACAGGTTTATTTGGTGGTCTGGTCCTAGCCTCGTCACTACTTCGCCGAGGTTAGGCTAGGCACTTACTAGCACATGGGGTCGGTTGTGCTGATACTACACTCTGGACTCTTTTGTGCAGACCCGAGTGTTGTAGACTTCGGACCGCAGTGGAATTGATGATTCTCGTTCATCAGGCGACCCGAGGTAGTCCTGCCGGCGTCCGCAGGCCTTGGCGTTTCCTTATATCTACTATTCCTGTTTCTTTCATGCTTTGCCAGAGACAGTATTGTATTTATTTCTTTCTGACCTTTATTTATAGTATTCTTAGACCGTATGTGAAACTATGACACCAGTCCTGGGTAGTCGAGACTCAAACAGTTGTATTAGATATTCATGTTCAGATAGCCTATTGTTTTTCTTCCGCTTATGTTAAATTCCGCTGTTTAAATGATATTTCTTCGAAATTGTTAAAGAATATAAAATGGGAAAAGAGGTAAATTATTCAAATAATTGGCTTGCCTAGCTCACATTAGTAGGCGCCATCATGACTCCCGAGGGTGGGAATTCGGGTCGTGACACTTCGTCACTACTTCACGGAGGTTAGACAATATACTTGCTGGTACATGGGGTCGGTTCATACTATACTTCTGCACCTTGCGTGCAGATTTTGAAGCTGGAGTTGCTGTGTATGGCGGGAGTTGGCATCGAAGATGTATCTACGTTCCAGTTATAGCTGTCACTTGTCCTTGGTAGCTTAAGATTTTACTACTCTGTTTATGTATATTTCAAACAGATGATGTATTTATGTCTTACCAGCTTTTGTAAATTCTAAGTCTTAGAAGCTCATGATTTGTACTACCCGTCCTTGGATTATTGTATAAATGTTCAGATAATTCTTCACTTATAAATCTCATTTAGATTGTGTTAACTGTTACTTGGCTTACCTAGCGGATTGGGTTAGATGCCATCACGACTAGCGAATTTTGGTCGTGACAATATATTTATTTAAGCAGATGTTTGGTTTATTATATTACATTTAAAATGAAATATATCATCTATATAACATAAAAATTTGTAATTTTGACAATTTTTTTAGAAGTAAATTAAAAAGTAGATATAAAATCAAGGTTATTTTAGTTTTTAGGTATTTTATTTCCATACAACTAATCATGTATAAATTATCCGTATGAGATCCGCTATAAATTAAATAATAGAGAAATTGCGGTATAAAATTATATTAGCATTTCTTATACCAAAAACTTAGTACTAGAATTGCGGTATAAAGTATATAAGAAGTCATGTGACTATTTATAAGGACAACAATGGGAAAACTCAATTAAATTTTTCTTAAACGTAATTTGAGGTGCAAGATTTTGACTATAGTAAAAACTTTTCATTTCCATTCCCATTGCTTTGCACAAGATTTAAACAGCCTAAGCCGCTCAAATGCACAAAAGAAAATAGGCAAGTGAAACTCGTGAGCAATAATGGAATATAATTAAAAAAACAAAAGCACAAAGAGGAAACCAAATGCCTAGCAAGGAGTTTCAAGGCGTTGTGAAAAGAGATATTCAAGTCATTATCAGAACAATATTATTAATTAGTCTCCTCATCATCATCAAAGAACACTTTGATTTCCTTTTTTTTTTTTGTATTACACATAAAAAAAAAATGAAAGTGGGCGAAAATGATTCCTATATATTAAATCCAGCTTTATTCGGTTTAAGGAATTTATGTTGTACTTTACATATTTTGCCTATCACATGATTCATGATTGCCACATGACTCACAACTGAAGTTTATAGGTAAGCGCTTTTATGATTTCAAAGAAACAAAAAGACCGTTATATATCGTAAAAAAAAAAATAATAAGTAAAGAATATAAATTATAAAGACCATATATTAAAGGTGTAAAACTCGAATAATCTATTGGGATTGCTTTATTTGGATTACAAATTTGTAGGATTAAGTCACAATAATTGTTATTTGATGATAGGTTATAATTGCATATTTTAGTCGCTTATTACACTCGAATTTACTGCACTTTAATTGAGTTTGCGCTTTAATTGCTAGTGTTTTGCACTAATTGTGTGTTTTATGCCTTGTAGGTGTGATTCCGAGCTATATAGATGTTATGGAATGAATTTAAGTGATTTGAAGCTTTGAAGTCTGAGTAAAAGCTCAAGGAATTAAGCCGGGATCGTGTTCGGAGGTCAAATTTGATAATTAAGTACGAACGAAGACTTGAGGAGACATATTGCGCACTGTCTAGTAAAATAGACATAACTTTTTTCTCAGAACTCCATTTGGGCTCCACAATATATGGTTAGAAAGCTAACTCAAAGGGATACAACTTTCATGTTTTACGTTTTTCCAAATTCCAAACGGAACAGGGTGAAAAACCGCGGTTTTGCCGCGACCGCGGCAGAACCGCGGTAGAAGATGGTCGCGGACAACTGAAGAATCAGAGGGCATGTTTGGCCGCGGTTCCACCGCGACCGCGGCAAAACCGCGGCAGGAAGCGAAAATTTCAGGGACTAAAGTGCAAAACATGGGATTTTAAGTCCTAAACCCTATATTAAACAAAGGAGGCCGGCCAAGAACAAGGGGGGGGACATATTTTGGACAAAAATTAGACCTAAGGAGGCAAGAGACACTACTTTAGGGTTAGACAACACCCTTGGAGGCAAGAACACATTGGGAGCAAGGCGGAGAATTCTTCTACGAGTTTTTCCTTCCTCTTCCTATTTTTCATTGTTGGTTATGACTTTTAGTATTGTAGTTTTACATACTATTATGAATAGCTAATTTGTTATCTAGAGTTTTGATAGAACCTTTTGTAGGATAAATTCTTGTTATGTTTTTATATAATTGAGCCATAGCCTTTTCTCTATTTGTTCAACTACGGTTATATTGTGGTTGATTGAAGAGCTCTCAATTAGCTGTGCCTATTTAGTATGCATAACTCGGGAGAGAGTGCATATTTAGGTAATTGTTGAACAACACCACTCCCAGAGTATATGAGGGATCAATAACCGAGGGTTTAAAGGTGGGATTAGGGATAACGAAGCCTTGGGTGCGATCTGAAGTGAGCTGTATTAAAAGCCAGCTAGCGTAGCTCGGGAGAGTGCGTCTAGTAAATTGTCGTAATTACTCGGGAGAGATTTACGGCAATAAGAGTGCTCATGATCGGTAGAGAATACTTAGGCGAAATTATAGAAGACATAGCGGGAAGGATTCCGACAATAGGGGAAATCATAACTCTAGACCTCCTTAATCTTTTCTCGAACCCTCAGTATCGTTAGTTGTTAATTTACTATTTTAATTTGTTAGTTAAGTAGTTAAACACAAGAATCTTAATATCTATAAGTTAGGAATTGTTCAAGCTTGTCTTCTTGGTGATAGTGAACAGTTGTAGCTAAACATTAGTTCTCTGTGGGATTCGACTCCGGACTTGTAAACCGGATTATATTTGCAACGACCGCATTGTCCTTTTTATAAGGCATAGTTGGGCGTGATCATTATTTTTGCGATGAATTCTAATAAGTAGGTCAATATATTGACAAATATATAAAATTGTCATATCATAAATTATTGTATAACAATTGTTATGCAACCATAGTTTTAACTAAATTTTTGTCCATCTTGTCCACATATGTTTTTAATATATGTATTCTTATTTTATATTTTATCTAGGGCAAAATAATATAAATTGGTTATAAACAATGCTGGTATCAAGTTTAATGCATATGTTATTTTTAGTTTTATGCAATTAACCAAATACGACCTTAAATTATGCAAATACTAATTTTTCTTAAACGGTCAACTTTTTTTTTTGTTTTAAGGTAATTGTCAACTACTCAACCTGTTTAAGAGCCCGTTTAACATTAAAAAAAATTTACTTTTTTTTCGAAAAATTTTCATTTTTTTAAAAAATCCCATAAATTTTCCAATTTTCACTTGAAGATAAATTTTGGAATTTTTCGAAAATTTGAAAAACTCCAAAAGGCTATTTTTCAAAATTCACTCATAAAACTTCAAAAACAACCCAAAATAATATTCATGTCCAAACACAACTCTAATTTCAAAGACCATGTTCACTTGAAATTTCTTCACTTTTTTTTGGAATTTTACGATTCTTATGTCCAAACGGCCACTAAGGAACCACTGTTATCTTTCTTTAAATAATAACTAGTATTAGTACCCGCGAGGATGCGCGAACACTAATCATGTCAAATATTTAAGTTATTTGGATTGTATGTAAATAATCTTAAAATTTACACTTTCTCAGTAAATATAGATAATCACTGGATATTAACTACATGAAAAAAAATTAACTATTTCTTCTAATTTTCTTTTTTGATACCATTCTTGCCGGTGTCATTGGATCCTAAGAATAGTCAGGAAGCAAAATAATAATTCATATTTATGGAAAAATAATCAAATGTTAAGACAATGAATGACTATTTGAATAAGACTTAACTCTTTTACTACTACTTGAACTCTTATTTGGTGTGTTGATATCTCTTACAAAATATTTCTTTCTTAAAATTTCAGTTTCTAAAACATTATTTTTATAATAATGTAATTAAAAATATTATTCTTAATTCAAAACTCATTGTAGTTGGCTATCTAAAAATATAAAAAATTCTTTAGCTAGTGAATTTTTTTTACTCCATTTTGATATTTGACATTAACCATGTTAAATATCTGAGTTATTTGAATTATATGTAAATAACCTTAACATTTAAACCTTCTAAATAATTATAGATAATCGTCAGATATTAATTAAGAAACACTACATGAAAAAAGACTAACATTTTCTCAATTCTCGTAGTGATAATTTTATTTTTGCACTATTCTCATAGGCGTCTTTGGAACCTAAAAATAGCCACAAAGTGAAATAATAACTCATATTAATGGCAAAGCACAAATGTTGACACGATATAAACGATTCTTTGATTACGACGTGACTTTTATACTACGACTTGAACTCTTATTTGGTATGAATTATCTTTCAAAAAATATTTCTATTTTGAAATTTCAATTTCTAAAACTTTATATATATATTATAATAATGACTATCTTTATAATGATGCAAGTGAAGATATTATCCTTAATTTAAAATTCACTTTGATCGGCTATCTAAAAATTTAATGATTCTTTGGCCGTATTTATTTCAGTATGACTCCACTTTAAGTTTATCGATATCTCTAGCCACAGAATTTGAATTATTAATACCCTATATATACAAAAAATTTGTTCTTTGAATAATGTTAAATTAGTTGATTATTATTATTATAAAATATTGCATATATTGTCTTAAAATTGTCAAGTAGTTTATTTTTCGACACCATACTTGGCTTAACCTCAATGCAAACTACTCAAATTGCATTCCAATTCAAATTCGAATATCATATCAGTTTGTTAGTAATAGTGATTTTTTAAAAACGACACATAATGTAAATTAAAAAAAATATTCTAAGATATCCTTATCTTGTAATCTATGTATTTGAGCTGGAAAAAAAATGTTTGAAATCGATGAGATTAACTTTCAAATTTTTTATACTCAACAAAGATGAAACATAAGAAGAAATTGGTTGTCATCTTTTATTTCTCGTTTTTAGATCTTTCTAACATTTTTTTCAATATTTATTTTCTTTTATCTTATTTTTTATGTCATATTTCTTTTGTAACAAAAAATTAATTTATTTCACTATGAAAGGATGAGTTTTAATAAATACTGTCTACATATGAACTTTAATTATATTTTTAGTCTTTGGTTGAAGTTATTTCATATTTTTCGTTTGGCTTTATCTAATCAGCCTGAATAGGTGCTCACACGACCACTTAAATTAAAAAATTGAATGAAGTGTAATTTATATATAATCCATGTGTTGTCGGTATATCATATATTTATATTAGATATAAAAAGAAAACAATAAATATGGCCGAATATTATATAAATATTCCATAAGTTTTCGGTTTTTTGAGTTTATCCATGATATAACTTCTATTATAATAATTTTAAAACTCTCTACTAATGTTCAAAAATATCTTATCTTTTTATTATCTTTGAATTAAAAAAAGTAAAGAGATTTTTCGAAATAATTTGTTTACATTTTAAAAAAAATATTTCACGTCATACCAATTTTTTCTTTATGTATACTCTTTATTACACTTAAAAGTCGCTATAGAAACTATCAATTAGAAACCAATTTCTCTCTTGTTGGGATTGAAAAAAAAACCTTTCACATAATCTAATGATTCAAAACTAATATTCTTCAACGAAAAAAATATTATACCCTTGCAATATTGGCTTGACTACAGCTAAATGAACGGGTTTCAGCTTATACCATTCAATTCCTTGAATGTGCTAAATTGAAATTAATGATAGCAATTGTGTATCCAAAGTATTGTTATCTATTTGATGTCCATTTATGCAAATTGACTCTTCAAACAAATATTCTTCAAGAAGAAAAAAGAAGCCACTTTTTTTTTAATATTGAGTGATTTTGTGATGTGACTTTCTCCAGCATGTATTTTTACTTTATTATATATGTAAGTAAGCTTTTATTTGGTTTTGTAAACTCTTTTTTGTTGTTTAGATAAACATAGACGTGTACCCTATATATTACATTTATTTTAAAAGAATTTCGTTTTATTCAAATCTAGCTACAGTGTTTCAAAGAACTATACTTATAGGATTTTAAATGTGAAAGAGTTCTATAGTTATATGGAGTAGTTTTTTTTTTTTTGCTAGAGGCGAAGTAGTATTTAAATAATTAAAAAAAATAACAAAAGTTCCTAACATGATTGCATATGATCATTGACCGAATTAAGTATGATAACATGATAAAAAAAATTTAAATTAATTCGAATTTTAGAACTTTATCTATAAATTCAAAATTATCTTTGGATTATTTGAATTATGTATAAATCTTTAAATTATAAACCTTCCAGATAAAATTTATAGATAATCATTAGATATTAATTAAGAAACAAGACATGAAACCATTTCGCAAATCTCATAGTGGATAACTTGTTTTCTTTTCCTATATTTATATAATCCAATATGTTAATTTTAGTACTTGAATTTCGTTTCGTAATCAATATTAAAAATTACTAACTATGTCATGTGGTGATTTGTATCGTTTGAACATATTAAATTATATTATTTTAATAAAATTCTCAGTATTAGTTTATTTTTTATCTCAAGCTTAAATAAGTCTTATTCTTTTAAATTTTACATAAATTTTTTTTCTTTACTTATTATTATTATATTATTTATTATTTAACATTATTATACTTTCATATGATTTTATCGGCTTACTAATTGACTTAATATTTTGCTTATTATCCTTTTAATAATTATTGATAAATATTATTTCTTTATTCTTGAAATTTAATATATTTTACGCTTTTATCCTCTTACTTGAAACTATTTTACTATTTAAATCTATAAATAATATTTTTGAATATTATTCAATTATTTACTTTATTTTATTTTTAATTGATTTAAAGTATAAATATTCTCATATTATATTTATTTTTTTCTTTATACAGTCTCTTCCCCACTAAGAAATTTTTAATTAATATTTTACCTGTAATCAAAACAATATCATATTTGACTTTAAGTTGTAACTTTAATTAGTATAAAATATTAATATATAAGTTCTTTGATTATTATATTCCAAATCTATTAAGTTTTCTTATATTTATTTTTTGTATTACATTAAAAAAAGAACTCTCTTTTAGTTGCAAGATACAAAATTTGACTTTTAATTTTAGTTAATAAAATTGCTTATATTAGATATTTATTTTATATTTTTAAATTTTATTTCTATATCTAGTACGGCTTTAATTTTTGGCGCCACTTTATTTAGTATTAGTATCCATTACTATCCTTTAATATAATATAGATAAATCTAGAAATTTTTTTAAAATAAATATCTATTTTATTTTAAAAATATTGCTTGAATTCTTAAGTTATTTAAATAGTATTTTTAATGGCTGAATTTAGGCTTCATATTTGGACCAAACTAAAGATTCTCTTCCCACTTGCGTTGTAATGGCTGAATTTTAGGCTTCATATTTGGACTAAAATAAAGATTCTCTTCCTACTTCCTTTAATATAATATAGATGTAAGATACAAAATATTTTATTATAAAAAAAGGATACAAAATGTTTATTTAATTATTGTTTTCTTAAAAAAGAATACCTACCATAACTGAATTATACACAAAATTTAATTAAAGATACCTATAATAATGTATATCGTTCAAAAATAAGGTTAGATATAAAACTTGTATTAAATAAAAAATTATTATTTCAACTCAAAATTAGTGTGTAAGATTTTCAACGAAATTTTAATTGATTCTTGCTCAAATATGGTTCCATTTATTATTAAAGATACCTATAGAAAATCTTGGACTACTACTTCCATTAAATATGTTTCCATTTATAATTCAAATTTTTAATGTTGTCATTTTAGCTTGCCACTTGGCTTAGCCACATGCTTCACTACTCTCCTTTTAATATAACTAGTGTTAAAACCCGCGTGATGCGCGGATAATTTGAAAATATTATCTATTTTTGAGCGTTATTTACTTATCTTCATTTTTTTTTAATTAGTTCATAGTATAAATATCCTAACATTAACTTTATCCCCTCTTTTTGTAGGTCCATCTCTACTGCAATATTCGTTTAGTTTTCTCATTTTATATTTTACTTAAAATTTGAATAATATAATATTTATTTTAATTATAATTTTGAATCATCAAAAGTATAATAAGCCTTTAACTTTTATACAATATATATATATATAGTTATATAGTTATGAAATTACGAGTTCTATTTATTAACTAAAATTTTCTATATGAGAAATTTAATTAATATATTTAATTTTACTCCATGACTTGGAACTTTTTTAGGAATATTCCTTTATGACTTTTTATTTATTATGATTTCTGTTATGTCTATATCACCATATATGTATAATTTTCTCTATCATAATTTTAGTTATGTCTTAAATTTTGTTATACTATCAATGAAATATTAATATATTATTTTTCCTTTTGTTCCTTGATTATCTAATTATATTATCCATTATTTAGTATTATTAAATTGTCATATAATTTTTTAATAACTTACCATTTTAATATAATACAATGAATGTAGTTTTCTATTACTCCTAAAATTTAACTTGACTTTATCTTGTATGACTATTTCTCAAAATTAATTCATTGTTTAAATTTATTTATTATTTTTATTTTATCTTTTAGCAATTCAACGTATAAATTTTCTCACACTATATCCATCCCCCTCTTTCTAATATTTAATCTAATTAAGTGGTAGTTTCATCATCTTATTTCTGGCTCCAGAAAAAATAGTGTATTATCCTTGAGCATATGTTTGAAGAATCAAAGGAATAAGCAGAGATCATCTCTCTTTGATAGTATTGGTCTTGTTGCAATTTTAATTATATGATGCTATCCTTTCTTAACTCTGCAGTATAAAATAGAAAAGATTTAGAAGAAAACTTAAATGTTATTTTATCAAGTAAAGCATCTGAATAAATTATGAAAACTTTGCATAGTGCAAGCAATTAACTTGTATATTTTTAGAAACCAAAAAAGTTAACCTCTAGCGTAAAAATATTTTGAAAAGCCCCAAGCATTCTTGTACAGTAACTCTTATGTACAACTACCTCTGTGATTTTCTTGAATACTTTCATAATTTTCTCAACCTATACAAAAATCTCATTTAGATGTTATTTTCTACTAAAATCATTCTAAAATTAAATGTGGTATATGTACTCCCTCTCATAATAATTTATTGTCTGACTTTCATCTTTCACAATTATATTTACTTTTCCTACTTGAACTAATTTTCTCTGCACCTAAATACTACTTGAAAAGAATAATACTATCCAATACTTTATATGATAGTAAATACAGATTGACTACCTCATTAAATTAAACAGCAAAGGCCGTGAATCAGTCTCCTCCAGTTTTGTCTGGGTATAACATTGTTAGTATCTTGAGTTGCTTTGCCACTTGATTTCCACAACCTGATTATCGAAAAATTATCATGAAGCAGAATATGCATTTATGTTGTAAGTACATAACATGCTTCTCACTGCATAAACTCCAAAAAATGAATCGAGCAGCATGATATAAATACATTCTCATCTGCAGTAATATCTCCAATTAAAATGGATTATCTGTCTTTTCGCGATCTGGAACCATCCATATTCCATAATCACACGACACGAACCTTTAAATTCCATAGCATCTTTGTATCGGATATATCATTGATGATGTCAGTTTTCGTATACATTTCTTTGAAGGAAGCAATGGCTTCAACCTAGTTTTTTTCTTCTATATGATGTATACTTTAAAGGTTGAAGTTATAATGTATTATAGGGTTATATTCCAAAAATATTGTAGTATTCTTGGTAGTATTTATATAGTAGCGGACTTTTTATTAGGGTCTAGAGTCTATCATTAAGGGTGTCTTCAATCATTAATGACCTTTCCTTTGGCAGAAAACTTTTGAATAAATTCAAATATTGATTGTTTTTTATTTTGGAATGACTCTTGGTCACATTATTCTTTTCCAAATATGCCTCGTGATTATTGCATGATTATTCACTTCCCAACTATATTTCTTGATCACCCCCGTCGTGCATCCTTGATTTCCTCACTTTGAAGGAAATTATGCATATTCTTTGTCATATAATTTTATTCCTTATATGGTAATATTTGAACTGCAAATATTTTAAGTAACACGTTGTATTATATATTTTTAATTTCAATATTAAATTTAAAAAGTTAAAAAAAATGATTGTGTCTACGGTACTAAGACTATAAATCAAGATATTGTTTATATTCACAAAGCTCCAAAACTCATGATTATTCTAATACTAAATTTAAGTTCTCCCTTTTTCCTCCCTTTTTAGCGCGTCTCATCCCTAGATTTATCTTTGATATCTTACCATGATTACTTATCTGGAAAATTGTATTGGACATTATTAAAAGAATGTCAATTAATAATTTTTTTTAAAAAAAATAGTAGAAATAGAATCTAACAAATAGATTCTCTAATAGTGTCAACTGGCTTGTCTAAGATCTATTTAGATTATGTATAATATTTATGAAACTACTTTCATTAATTATGTTTCTATATATAATTTCTAATTATTAATGTTGTCCCAAAATTGTCAAGTGGCTTCATTTTAGCTTGCCACTTAGCTTTACCACAATGCATACTACTCTCCTTTTAATATAATATAGATGGAACACCTACTCAAAGTACTATTTGCATAATTATGAAAAATAAAACGACTTATTAGCTTATATGACAAAAAACATAAGAAGAAAAAGTAATTTATGTAAAATATAACAAAGTGTCACATCCTCTTTTCTTTTAATTTATTTTTGTTGAATAAACAATCTAATGGTTAGTGTATAATAAAAAAAAATTGAAAAAGGAAAGTTGGAAGCAACACGAACAAAGTAAGTACTGTAAATTGATGGAAGGAGCTAATTAAAGGATACCAAGAAAATCTCCACCCATACCACTCCAAATTACCTTCATTTTCTGTGACTTTTCTGTTTCTTCTGGGGCAAACAAAGTTGTTTTGTTTACTATATGTGAACTTGATTAAGAAAAGAGGAAATAAATTGAGCCAGCACTGCCTTTCTCTGTAAAGTTCCTGAGTCGACAACACGATATCAATCAAGATTGTTTTGAGAATCTCGACTTGAGCCAGCACTAACTTGGCAGAAGAACAATGACACTGGTGATGAGCCTAACATCGTCTATGTACAAATATATAAGTGAAGAAAAATTCAGAAGATTGAATGATTGAGGTTAGGGGTGTGAATTTATAGGGATAAAAAAACCGTTGGTGACGACTTTGATTAGTGTTTACTACACAAGATACGACCTGGGAATGTGAAAGGTGATAATTAAGTGCATGCCTATAATTAATGTTCATTATATGGATTTGATATTTGACAAGGAAGACACGATCAGCAATTCAAAGCACAATAACTAATAAGTAATTAATTCTTTTAAAACATTTTACTGCGGGAAGTGGAAAATAAATGAAATATGTAGATTTTTTGTCATTTTATAATTTATAATTAGAACAATGCTCTAGAAAAGGAAAAAAAAGATAAATGGCAATCCTTGTCCAAGAGAGGTGCCAAGTCACCTTTTTCATTCCCTCCTATATATATATATATATATATATATATATNTCTCTAATAGTGCCAAATGGCTTGTCTAAGATTTATTTAGATTGAGTATAAGATTTATTAAACTACTTACATTAATTATGTTTCCATTTATAATTTAAATTTTTAATGTTATCTTAAAATTGCCAAATGGCTTCTTTTTAGCTTGCCACCTGGCTTAAACACATGCTTCACTACTCTTCTTTTAATATAATATAGATATAGATAATAATAATAATAATTACATATTTCTCAAATAATTTAGGCTACTACATAAAACCCCACCAAATATAAACGGAATCTTCCCTCCCCTCTCTTTCTCGCACTTTCTGCATCTCTCTATCTTTCTCCAATCACCCTTTTCTAGTACTTTCCAATCAAATCAATTGTATTCGGTTAATCAAGGAGCAACTTCTTTCTTCTACTGCACTGAAATTTTACGTTCCTGTTGCCTGAATAAGGTAGCATAAAACTTTGGTTTTTACTTTTTAAAATGGCGATGGACGATAACGAAAGTTGCGGAAGCCGAGCTATGGAGCCGTCATCGCCGAAACAGAGCCGGCTTCAGAGGCAGAAGCTTCAAGCGTTTAACGAAGTGTTGACTCGATTACAGGATTTGAATCTCGATGAAGTTAACCTCCCTGGCTTTGAAGACCAGCTTTGGCTTCACTTTAATCGCCTTCCCGCTCGGTTAATTTCTTAACCCCCTAACGTGTACTTTTCGTTAGGTTCTTTTTGTCGAATTTTAGTAACTTTTCGTTTTAGGAATTTTTTAAATTTTGTTTAAAGGACAAATTATTTAGTTGTGGAATGAAATGAGCTCGGATAAAGTGTAATGGTATAGAAGATACTTATAACTGGCCGGCAAAAACTTAGGCACGCCCGGAGTTTACCAAACTATATTAATTTACTACTGTGATTTAATGAGGTGAAAATATAGAATAATTACCATGGTTTAATGAAAGAAGTGTATGCAGAAACACATGTCATGTATCTAATGGTCTGGTGTAAACACTCGATGCTGGTAAGTTTTTTCTTTTTACCTAATTGCCCTAACTAGTGGAGATGAGCGGTTAATTACACTTAAGGTCTTGAACTTATTTTCTAACTGTAGGAAAATCATAGAACTAAACTTTTTAACCAAAATTAGTGAAAATTAAGGTATTTTTGGACGAGTTTCGGCCCAACGTTGGCTTGTTTTTGACCAAATTGTTATTTTAGGATATTTTGTGTGTTGAGTGATATTTTTTTAGAAAAATTAGTTTGATGATTTTCCTGCAATTAGACTGCAAAATCGTTTATTTTCTGTGAAATTAACCATAGAAATGAGCTTGATGATTGATCAATTTTCTGTTTGTTGAATTAGTATGGTTGATTTGGGAATCAACGAATTATGTTTCGTCTAAAAATATACTAGTTTTTGTGATCAAATGAGATTGTCTACTTGTAGTGGTGTATGGGGATGAATATGGTTGCATGCAGATATGCATCGGATGTGAATGTGGAAAGAGCAGAAGATGTGCTCACGCATAAGAGATTACTGCAACTAGCGGAGGATCCTGCGAATAGACCTGCTTTTGATGTTCGCCTTGTGCAGGTATACTTTCCTGTATTATCTTTTTCCTTATGTTATTTGGTGCATGAGTTGTTCGCAAAATCTGTGCAACTTATCCCTGTAAATTACGACACATGATTCAAAAAAGATAACAAAGGGCAATCCGGTGCATTAAGCTCCTGCTATGCTAGGGGTGTTCAAAATCGGACCGAAACCGAAAACCGAACCGAAATCGAAGCTTAATGGCTTATTGGTATCGGGTTAACGGTTTAACAGAGGGGGAACAGATTGAAATTTTTTTATTAATGGCTTATCGGTTTGGGGGCGGATTATTCAATTTTATTAACGGGTCGTTAAGAATATATATATATATATATATATATATATATATATATATATATATATATATATATATAAAATATATTTTTATCCATGTATATATTAAATATCAAAAACCCTTCCACTTCCATTACTCTATCTCTAATCCTAGTCTAGGGACCTTAACAACAGATGCTCATGCGATCTAGTTATCAATGATAGAGTTCCCCACTTGGATTAAAGCCAAAAAGACATAGTCTTAGAGCTTTACGGTAACTTATTCTCACTCGGTCATCCTGTCATATCTTTGACACTCAGCTCATCTTCTCATAAGCTCATGTGATACTAAGCTTAGCGCCTCTCATGACAGTTGACAGATGTACACTTTAACCTTAGAGCAGTCGTGTCACCTTGCTTGAACTATTCAAACATTCTCTGTAACACACCTATTCCACTAAATAGAAGGAAACTTTTAGTAATTAGTACTTCATAAGAAGTCATACACCATCAGACCTCCTTAAAGGATATAACTGTACCTATCTTTGTCCTTGTCCAACGTCTTACAATAACCTTATCATGGTTTCCACTCTCTATGCAATGTGTTCTGCTTTTTTCACTCTACAACAGATGACACACTACATCATTCTTAGATTGAATTAGGCCGATAAACCGCCTGATAACCGCCCGATAAGAGCTAAACCGATACCAATCCGCCTGATATCTTATCGGGTGGCTAGCGGATTAATACATTTAAAAGCGGATAACCGATAAACCAAACCGTTAAGAGTAAATAACCGTCCAATCCGCCCGATAAGCAGCCCTACGCTATGCGCGGGGTTCGGGGAAGGGTCGGATCACAAGGGTCTATCGTACGCAGCCTTACCCTACATTTCTGCAAGAGGCTGTTTCCACGGCTCGAACTCGTGACCTCCTGGTCACATGGCAGCAACTTTACCAGTTACGCCAAGGCTCCCCTTCTCAAAAAAGATAACAAGATAACAAGAAAGGGGCAAGAATGACATTTAAAGTGCAGAGGAGGAGGAGCACTTACGAAGATGAGGGTCTTAAAACATGATGAAGCCAAAAAAAAGGTTAATGGGTGGTGTGGGAAAAGAAAAATTAGGAAAAGGTAAAATGTGATTATTAAATAATAGTAGGTGTGGGGATGGTTGGGATGCCTCCATCCTAATTAAAGGTCTCGGGTCCGAGCCCTAAGAAGGGATAACTTCTTGGTAGGGAGCGCTTTACCCCCGGTAGTGAGCCTAGCCAGCGTGAATATTAAACGAGGCCAGTGGGCTACGGATATTTGTTGGTTTAACCAAAAAACAATAAGGGAAAAATGAAAAAGAAAAATAAGGTAACAACCTCAGCACATCAAATTGGTAGTTATGTAAAAGGGTCTTTTCGTTGTTACATAACCATGGATTTAACGGTACAAGTTTATAAATTTTAAGTAATAATAACTATTTCCATTGTATTTAAAGTAACAATAGAATACAAACACGAAATCCCAACTCTTGAAAAGTCCAACCAACAAGGTACAGTGGTATCTTTCTTGGGGTGTAAAAGTCTGTAAAAAATAAGTTGAAACATTATGATTTGTTAAGGACTCCGCTGGACTACTTTCTTAAAGGTCAAGCGAGATTTTCTTTGGTGGCTCTAAGTTTCAATAGGCTGATGTGGTTAAGATAGTCAATGCGATGGTGTTCATTGAGTTAATTTATCAATATACCCTGTTATCTGAAAAGTAAAATTACAGCTCTTGTGGGGAGACTCTTTTCTTCTTTTTTCCCTCCTTTTTCTTGTAATTATGACAGTGGTGTTTGGTCCCCCTCTTGTGGAGTGTCTTATATGGTTCTAAGAGGCATTCTTAATGCCCAAGGAGTTGAAGCTGGAACATAAGAGTTTGTGGTTTTTAGGCTTCCAATGGGAAGAGGCTCTATGTAGCATAAGAACAATAGGCTAGAGAATAAGCAGAAGGCATTGTGTTCACTAGCTCTTAACTAAAGAATGTGCAACAAATTACAATAAGACTCCTCGACTAGGCGTACTGCCCCAAAGGTTGGGAAGGGCACGTCTCCCTAGATCTATGATTGATCTACGATACCGGAGATGAGATAAAGGAAAGATCTCTGGACATGTTATCCTCCAGTAGAGGCAGGGAAAAAAAAGAAGGGATTGATTAAACAAATATCCTAGCAGACTCTAATCACAAGCATAATTGCCTTGTTAGGATGAGATGCCTAGTGTAAGTTGAGTATTAATTGGCAGATTCTTATCATATGCAAAATCTCACCTTAAGTCTCATAATACAGGTGCATCCTACTTACAATGGAATCTCAATCAACTCTGTTGATGTAGATTCTACAGTTAAAGACGAATGCGCAAGGTATACTTTAGTTAAGCATTAAGGTCGTTTTTCTTTGTATTGATCTTTTATATTAGTTTCAGGCTTGTGATTTTTCTGTCCTTCCATCCTTGAGTTTTCAATTGATTTGTCTGCCATCTTTTTTCCTCCCTGCATCCACCTTCCAGCATCCATCCTCCTCCAACATTTGGTTCATCACCAAGTCTACAGGCCTTTGAAAATCATGATAATAATGCTCATGTAAATGATGGAGAAAATGATGTCAATTCAACTTCACGGACAACCAGGTAAAGTTTTCCTTAACATTTGAGTCGGTATATCGTACGACTTGTGATGCTAGTTTGGCTTCTTAAGATTTTAAATTATTGTAAGGTTGGTGATAATTTCTAGTTTGCTGTTTTATTTCTCGCATGCTTTCGTGACTGTCAATATCTCACATATATGCGCGGTTAGCCCTTTCCGGAAGAGGAATGAGAATGTTCTTTGCGCTTTCACACAAAATGCAGCTAACTATGGCCTATGAGTATGCTACTTTTGGATTATATGATAAGTTTGTTTTAAGAAACCTTAAACAAAAGAGTAGGAGTATTTATTTTCTAGAAGTTACAGATATTTTATGAAGAATATTTATCAAATAATTTTTTTTGAAGAACAACAAAATTGGAAATAAGTAAAGTTATACATCTCATGCAATCATATTTGGACGAAAATATCTAATGAATTGTCAAGCAATTGGGTAAAATTTGGATGAATAAATTCAATGATTGTTGCTATTGATTGTATTTTAGGATGATTGTTGATTGAATATAGAATTAGTGTTCCCTGGGGAACCCTTACGGACGTTCCGTTTCCTTTTCAAACTGCAAGAAGTGCAGCCCTTCTGGTTAACTCAATTCATCTTAGTCCACGAAGATGAGCAAAGCCAAAATCTTGTGATATTTGAGCTTGAGCTTGACTTCTCAGGTTTTTACCTATTTTAGAAAGGAAGACTGGGCATGACGTTCAGGCTAGCTGAATACTTAAAAAGCATTGTCATTTAAAAATTAAATGAATCACAACCCTAATATGTAAATTTCAACCCTTATTATCAAGCAACCCATTACTTGATCTCCTGCATGTCAAATTGTATTGATATATTAATGTAATAGGTCCGGAAGGGAGTGAGTAAGAATCTGTGTGTGATGTATAACAGCAGCATCTGCATCTATTTGATCTTTAAGTATATGCAAAATAGTGGAGTCTTCTTTCTACTTTAAGGGGTCGTTTGGTAGGATGCATTAGAGAAAATAATGTATGCAGTAGCTTTGTGTATTCATAATACCTTGTTTGGTACACTTTTTGAACCTATGTATTAGTTATGCAAGCATTAGTTATACACCTTATTTGGTATTATCCTATGCATAACTAATGCATAAGAAACCATGTTATTAACAATGCAATGGGTTTTAATTCATGCATTAGCTTAGTTAAAGACAAATGTCCTTCAAAATTTGCTTGATTAAAATATGCTATTATATTAATGCAAGTAAGAAATAATCCAAGAAAGTGAGAAATAAAATTATATACCTAGTAAATAAATAAACACTTAGCATATTTTTTTTTTTTTATAAATAAATATTAAGTTCTATACTACAATATAGGTAGACAAATCAAATAATTTTGTTAAAACCTGGTTCATATAAAAATATTCCTCAACATATGTTTCTTTTAAAAAAAATAAAGTGGACTAGTTATGAGGGTATTTTTGTAAATAAACAATTCTTTAAGAAATTGTGCAATGCTTTAATACATCAAACCAAACAATGGATAAGAAATATGTCAGCATAACTAATGCCAGCATAACTAATGCAAGCATTACTAATACACCATATTCAGCATTATTCTTATACACCTTACCAAACGACCCCTAAGTGTTTACCCTCAGCATAGCGCTCTTTACTAGTCTATGAATCCCTAATAGTATAACTTCAAGCCGATTGACTTTGCAACTCTGCATTACAGAACAAGTGAAACTTACTTGTGTCAAATGTAAGTACTAAACATAAGAATAATTGCATGGTAGTGGTAGGGGTGTTTGGAAGCTATTATAGATGATGGACATGGTGGTTGAAGGATGAGATAAATTTTTGCTTATATCGTCATGATCATGTGAGAAAAGATAGAGAGGGGAGAAGATGAGGAGGATGGTAGATGGTCACGATTACAAATTTCTGGTGGTGTTGTTAAGTGATAGATATGGATTGCAGTGAGAAAGAATCACCTTTCATTGCGCTTATTGAAGAGAGAGGAGAGGAAAGGGGGGCTTCTAGAGTTAGCAATGTCAGGTAGACTTATGACTTGACTATATATGAGTGGGTAAGCAAGTAAATTGCTCAATCTTCATGCCTCTTGATCCTATTGCAAGTGAAATTTTCATTTGAAAGATAACCATTAAGGTCACTTCTTTTATACTTTTGATTCTTTTCACAAATTTTCTTAATGACGATTCCTTTTTTAACTGTATTCAAGCAGTATTTTATGTGCCATTGAATTTATGTAGGCCCATGCACGAGATTACCTTTTCAACAATTGACAAGCCAAAGTTGCTCGCTCAGGTAGCTCTCCCTTTTGGAAATCTTCTTTGGTCCTTACATGGTACTTGTGTGTAAACATTATAACTGCAAGGAGTTTCAGTACAACTGTCATTGAATATTTTATGTAGGTGTTACCATAAAATTTTCTGAAAATGAGCTAGGCCTCTCAGAAATCTACTGTTTGCACATATATTGAGACAATTTAATTTGTTATTACAATCTTGACATACGTATACTGGTAAACTTTGTGGTAAAAATGACATCCCTTATGTTTGGTTTAGGTTCAAAATTATCTCTTAAATATGCTCTTGAGCGATTTTGGTCCTCTAAGTTTGCTAAAAGTGAGCACTTTTGATCTCTGTCAAATATTAACAACTTTGCCTGTTAAATTTTATGGGAAGGATGAAAAAATGATTTAACCAGAAGCACTAGGAAAGTCCTGTCAGAAATCGAACAATAAAAACTGCCTCAAACACAAAAAATAGATAAAAACTAACAAAAACCTCAAGAAGCTGCATTAGACTCCAGAGGGCCACTGTAAAGTGGATTCTCTTTGCAGAAAAAACTGATCTTTAAACTTAAGGCACCAGGAAGTACCTTAATCCTTGCACTACCACAAACCTATGTTCAACCCAGAAGGAAAGCAAGCGGTGCTGTGATAACTTCTTAACCTTCCTAAATGGTTGCTGTAAGATGTCTGTTACGTGCAAGGCCGGGAATCCTTCAAAAATCGAAGGATATCTATTAAAATTTTGAGATGATTTATATGGACCAACATCCTTTTTATTTTACTTGTTTATCTGTCTCAGGCATTTTTATGGTTTTTTCATTGATTAACTAGTCCACATTAAAGTGATTTTCTTGTGAGTTATAATTGGTTTATCTGCAGAAGCTTCCAGATATCTTTCAGTTTTTGGGAATGTTGGCATGTTAGTTTTGATCTCATCTTGTTTCCTCTGAAAATTGATGTTCATCCTGGTTTGTCAGTTGACTTGTATAGTTTCTGAGATCGGTCTGAACATTGAAGAAGCTCACGTTTTTTCCACGGCTGATGGTTTCTCCTTGGATGTCTTTGTGGTTGATGGATGGCCATATCAGGTACAGTGTTAACGTTTCTTTCTATAGCGTTGCTATTCTTTTGAAAGGTCTGTGTTTCATTCTTCAATTTATACCTATTTGACCGGCGTAATTGTTGTTACACACTGAAATATATTGGAAAAGAATGTCATATGGTTGCAGGCTGTAAGTAAGAGATTGAATTTTTCCCTTTTTTCCCCTACAAGGACACTTACATTTGGACCATTGCCCCCTGGATTGTTGGTTGCCCGTCGGTTCAGTGTTTGATTTGTTTGTTAGTTAAGATTAGTTTGCAATTCTTTTCCATGAGTTACTGTGTTGTATCTTTCTCATTTTTGTCTCATAAATTTCACTTTAAATGGTTTCACTTAATTGTTGAGCACACAAGTCAACAAGATGTTGGCTTCGTTTTTGAGATGCAATATATTCTCAAGTGTGGGGGCATATTATGTCCTTGTTCTCTTCCTATAATAACGAATTTTATAAAGCATGTTTCTGCCTTCTTTTTTAGTGGGTAGTATATACTTCCTACTTATTTCTTTAGTGTGAAATTCTAGGAAACAGGGTTGCTGAAGGGTGAGCTGCAAAAGGGAATAATGAGGAGCAAGGTAGATGTTCTTGTCACTTGAAATGAGAATGAATGGCATTTGAAATATTCTACTCTTTATATTATGTGTTTCATGTGATTGCCTTTTCATTGGCAATATCAAGGTGTTGCGTGTTGGCATCCTGCTGTTTCTTATTTTTAGAAATTCAGTGCATCCTCTAGAGATATCCTGAAACAACAACAAACTCTGTGGGATATCCCACAAGTAGGGTCAGGGGAGGGTAGCGTGTACGCAGACCTTACCCCTACCTTCAAGAAGTAAGAGAGGTTGTTTCCGGTAGACCCTTGGCTTAGGAAAGGTAAAAGAAAGGGCAACAACAAGCACGCCAATTAGTAAACCGAAGCAAAAATACAAAACTAAAACTAAGTACTGCAATCAGAAAGCCGAAATGAAAGCAACAACAAGTAATCACAGAAGTCAAGGAATACGAAAATACACAAATAACACTAACTCGTGTACTAAAGCTACTGTTATAGACAAGGACAACGCTCGGCTACCTATCCTAACCCGTTGCCATTATTCTCAACCTCCACACCTTCCTATCCATGGTCATGTCCTCAGTAAGCTGGAGCAATACTATATCTTGCCTGATCACCTCTCCCCAATACTTATTCGGCCTGCCTCTACCTCTCCTTAGGCCCTCCACGGCCAACCTCTCACACCTCCTCATCGGTGCATCTGTGCCTCTCCTCTTCACATGTCCGCACCATCTAAGTTTCGCCTCCCGCATCTTGTCTTCCACAGGGGCCACGCCTACCTTGTCCCGAATAACTTCATTTCTAATTCTATCTAACTTGGTATGCCCGCACATCCATCTCAGCATCCTCATTTCAGCCACTCATCCTGAAACAAGTGGATTCAAAATCTCTGTACTCATGAATGGACTGCTCATGATTGCATTAGTTTGAATTTGGTATGTCCACCAGGAAGAGTTCATCTTTGTCCATTTGATTCATGATATCAGAAGCTGTCGGAAGCCATTGGAGGTTAAAAAGAAGAAATGTATGTCTTGAACATAAGGTCTTTGCCTGTGCTTCTCTGCTGCTTTCTTTCATTCTTACTTTAGTAAAGTCTTTGCTTAGGAAGGTTGCCTTTGATTGAGGACAAAGTTATAGCGTGATTTTCTTTTGATAAGGATATAGCGTGATCTCCAGTAGAGTAATCCTACAGTTACTTTGCTTCTAACTGTTGTTATAGCCCGTTTGGCCAAGCTGCAAAAATCAGCTTATTTTGAGAAGTGCTTTTTTCAGAAGTGCTTTTGAGCACTTCTCAAAAGTACTTTTGGTGAGAAGCAGTTTGTGTTTGGCTAATTAGTTTGAAAAGAACTTCTGAGCAGCAATTAGTGTTTGGCCAAGCTTTAAAAAACTGCTTCTAAGTGTATTTTTCTCAAAAGTGCTTCTCAAAAAAGTGCTTTTGGAGAGAAACTACTTTTTTCTGCTTCTCCAAAACTGCTTCTGCTTTTCCTCAAAAGCACTTTTTTTCCTTCCAAAAGCCTGGCCAAACACCTCAATTTTTGGCCAAAAGTGTTTTTGGCCAAAAAAAAGCACTTTTGGCTAAAAAGAAGCTTGGCCAAACAGGCTATTAAATCAATTTCAGTTTTCCAGTACCGGCCTCCAGGGTTGAGCGAAGAATTATTGTCAACTAAACTTGTGCGTGATGTATTTATTGATAGGAGGAAATAGAAGGATTATTAGTCACATGGAGATTATTTTTCTTATACATCGTACCAAATAATATATCTCGAACGCACTTCTGTAAAAGAAAATATAATCCTTGACAAAATTTGCAAGGCTTGGCTTAGTTGTTACTTGAAAGCTTGCATCTATGATAGAGCAACAATGCATAGCAAAATCATAGGTTGGTACTTGGTAGGATACTTGTGTTAAAACAAGGCTACAAAATGACCTATAACCGCATGGAGGATAATATGAGCGCTTATCCAGTCACTAATCAACCATTCCTGGAACTTTCTTTTTCAAAACTTCTGGAAGGACTTACTTGAAATGAGAATCTGAGACGAAAAATTATTTTTACGCACTTTAACTATGGTAGGTTCCTCTGACCTTTTGATTGCCCATCTAGGGTTGCCTATAGAATTTTCTGCAGGTAATTATGTGCAATATGCATGTGGTTTGGGTATGAAAATGATAAAAGGAAATAAACTTAAAATCTTTATAAATGCAAAAATATGTTAGGTGCCTGCATCTAGACACGCTTACAGTATTCGATCGACGGTGTTCTGTGTGGTGTTCTTGATATTTCTTCCAACCCTTTCTTGTTTATGACATCATAACAATTTCCTATAATTAAAAGGTGAATGACTACCATTTCATCAAAAAAGAAAAGGTAATGAACTACATGATCTACATTGTCCTTTATTTTGGCATGTGTGCCAACAATGGTGATAATTATTGTATGGCTGTTGTAGAAGTTCTTTGGTAGTCTGAATAATTGAAAAAATAGAAAGGGGCATAAAGGAGGTTCTTAGTTTGGTCATTTTACATGTCTGCACCAGATTATGCCTGCTTAGAGTCCACAACCGGAGTTCTCTATTACTTTCTTCACCGCACGTTTTCTCTTTAGTTGGATACTTATAGATTGGGGTTTTATATTTGGACGTTCTGTGGTGGCAAACCTGTAATTTCCAGGTTTTGTTTTTTCAGGAGCAACCACAACATTCTGTGGCTTCTTTGAACGAGCAAGGTCAAACAGTATCTGAATCAGTTTCTAACTGTGTGAAAATACCTACTGATGGAACTGATGACTGGGAAATTGATATCCGTTTGTTGAAGTTTGAAAACAGAGTTGCATCTGGGTCATTTGGAGTTCTGTATGATTCAATTATCTATTTCTTGCTTTCTAGTTAAGTTTGTGTATCAGAAAATTTATACTGTCTCTTTCAGGTATAAAGGCACCTATTGTAGCCAGGAAGTGGCTATAAAAGTTCTGAAGCCAGAGCAGTTGAATATGGATATGTTAAAAGAGTTCTCACAAGAGGTCTTCATTATGAGGTGTGTCAGTCATATGTTCATGGTCATTCTGGAATGAGCAGTTATTTTAGGATTTACAACCTCACTTCTGTTCATTTATGTGAAAGATGAGTCTGTCCATGAGTTACAGACTAATCAAGACCAGATTGTTTCAACACTTCTAGAGATAGTGGCTTACTCTACAGAAAAAGCTATTTCATACCAGAAGAGAATGTGCTATTTTTCACTCCTTGATACGAAATTAAATGTCCTGTTTAGTTTATCAAGTGTCAGTATAACCAATACCCCGAGTAGAATTGAAAGATGACTGAGTAGTTCTTGGAAAATAAGATTTTGCTTTTGAAATTTTCATAAAAAATACATCAATATAGTATATCTCAAAAAATGATCTAAGCGACTCTAGAAAGTTAAACAGGACATTCAATTTGGGATCTTGGGGGTTACTTTTTCACTTTAGTACTTGAATTGGTGATCTCTTTACATGCATTAACATGGAAACTAAGTATTTCATTACTCTTTCTGTAATTGGCATTTGGCTGTTCATGGTAACAGACGTCACACACATAGTGAAGGATTAAGTTAGCATGAAACCCGATCAGCTTCTTGCCTTATAAAGAATTTCCTTACCTTATCAAAAGCTTGATCATTTTCTGAAACATGATCTCATCTGAATATCGTCTGGTTAAAATAAAAGATTCTCTTGCAATTGACGAATCATCTTTCTAGATTAAGTCACCGTGCCAATCTTTTCTTACACATGGCAGTCAATTTGTCATACTTCCTTGGTACTCTATTAATGGAATTTATCTTATGCAAAAAAAAATATGGCAGTCAATTTGTCCTGGACATGATTAAACTGCACTTTGGCCTGAGAAATAATAACAAATCCAAAATATGTATGGGGAATTCTGCTTGTGGATTTAAATTTTCAGTGTCTCAGTTTAAATTTCCTTGTTGAGATTTTCTGTTATTTCCTGTTGTAGGAAAATTCGGCACAAAAATGTCGTTCAATTTATAGGGGCATGCACGCGATCTCCAAACCTATGCATTGTAACTGGTATAGTTTTGAGATCTCTGTCTTTTAAGCTTGAAGTGTTGTGATATTTGGTATCAGAGAAATGCTGGGTCTCTGTTGATTTCTTTTAAATTTGCCAAAATTTTGAACCATGTCTTTTAGCTACTGATACTTGCATTCTATCTCAAATTACTTCTAGAACCTATGGGTATCTATCCTTCTCCATCATATCAATTGAAAGCTGCATTTTGATTACTCTTGATCAGAGTTCATGTCCAGAGGAAGTATTTACAATTTTTTGCACAAGCAAAAAGGTGCCTTTAAGCTTCCTACTCTCCTCAAGGCTGCGGCTGATGTTTCTAAGGGAATGAATTATCTGCACCAGAATAAGATAATTCACCGGGATCTGAAGACTGCCAATCTTCTAATGGATGAACATGGAGTAAGTCAGAGATGTATCTATACTATGTCAGAAAGCTGGTCATGTAGTCTTACTGTGTCTTACTGTTTGAAATTCGGGATATCATGTCATCACTTACTAAGTATAGTATTCAGATTACTATATCCCATTGTTTGAAGCTTTTGAAAAAGGAAAGATGTTGGGCTTATCAAGGTTAGAATTTCACTAGTAGTAGAGAATATGCGGAATAACCTTCTTGTATAACTAGGCTATCCAAGAGTATTGAATGAGACATTGAAAATGCTATCTTATGATAGTTACATCAAGTTTTTGAAGTGCATAGGTACTTCTAAAGCATGCATATCCTCAAATGCCTTACTGATGAAGATCCTTATCAAAGAAATTTAGTCCAAGGTAAAGAAAAGGAGTTGTTAATAGAATACAAAACTGAATTCGTAAGAATAAAGAATAAGCAAACGAGATCGAAATGCCAAGTCACATGCACTTTACTTACTACTATAATCCTATTAGATGTTCAATGGGTACTATTAAAAGAGTGTGAGCTTGATCAATAGATAACTCAAATTACTTTATAGTTACAAAAGGTGCAAACAGTGCGCTCCACAAACTACCGTACTGCCGTAATATTCTTGATAACGTCTATACTATTCATTTCTTCATTTTAAGGAAATAAAACGACGTGTGTTCCTTAAACCATCCCAATGCTAAGTGCCAGCTTTAAGACAACGATCCTTTTCCATTCAAAGGTTTTTTTCCTTCTTTTTTTTTGCCGGTGTATTCTCATTGATTTCTAGATCCATCTCTCTCCTGTATAGGTTGTTAAAGTTGGTGACTTTGGGGTTGCCAGAGTGCAGGCTCAAACAGGGGTGATGACCGCAGAAACTGGAACATATAGATGGATGGCTCCTGAGGTGTGCAAGATGTAAATTTCATATATCACCCAAAACTTCTTACAATATCTTGAATTCGGTTGGAAGTCATGAAACTGATATATTACTTTTCTTGTTCACATCATGTGTGATTGGTGTACCAAATATTCCTTTTATCTCATGCTTAGGTTTTGTTGTTCCACAAGAAGAATGAAGTTCACATGAGATTAATGGATTTGTGATGCCTAGACGCAAACAATTCTTAGTCTTACATGAGAATGATATTGACATGATAGATGAAGATGTGACATATAAAATTAAAGTAGGGTTGCTGAAAAGGAGGAGTGCTACCGGAAGTATATTATACAATAGGAAGATATTTACCAAGTATAGAATGGTTGTGACAACCAATAATGATGTATGGGAGCTAATGTTGGACCATTCAAAGCCACAATACAAGTGCTACAGATGCGCAGATGTCAAGATGGATGTGCAATCATACAAAGACTAGACAAGATTTACTATGAAAGGATAAAATTAGTGAACATATGAGATAGTTTGGACATGTCCTACCCTCTGGATGTATCGGTCAGAATTATGGTACTAGGATGATTAAAGATGTTAAACGGAACGAGGTAAACCTAAATTCGCATAAAGACAAATTGTCTGAAAAAACCTACCATCTATCGAAATCCATATGGATTAAGCTAAGAAATTACTGGAATGAAAGCTGAGGATCCATACATGAGAGAGAGGTCAATTAGGATTTTGGCATAGTTGTTGTTCTTGCACTTACATTAGGTGTTATGTTCCTCTGGAATATCTTCAGTATGGTTGGAGATCTGTACATCAGTACAGGGATAAGTATAAGTATGAGTTTTAGAAAATCGCTAGTTTTAGAAAATGATTAAAACTAGAGTTGTTCGTGATTGAATATTGGAATAAAATGGATCCATATAGAGTAGATTGTTAATATAGCTGAGCTCAACTAGTTTGGAGCTGGAGTTGTTGGTTGATTGATTGACTTAATGAAGTGTGATTGTCCCTTCAAGCTGTGCTGGGGGCTCAAGCACGAGGAGTCACTTTCAATAATGTTTTACTGAGTTTTAAGTTCAGTTTCAGTGTACTCGCAAGAATTCCTTTTACAATTTGTCATGCTGAGGGTTTAAGATTTTGCTGAGTAAAGTGTTTAGTATTTGGCATCTTTGCTCTTTATTTTTCACCATTCTTTTATATCAATCCCACTTCAACATTGTATTTCAGTAACGGCTGAAGCCTAATTTGTGATAAACCATTTGTCAGCAAGTTAGTTTACTTCAAGTTGTTTTATGATTCAACCCTAAAATAGGTTTCTTTTTGTTGAAAGGTAATTGAACACAGACCATATGATCACAAGGCCGATGTTTTCAGCTTTGGTATAGTGCTGTGGGAACTTCTGACTGGAGAAGTAAGTTTTACTGCTACTCAGTTTCACCTAGTATTTCTTTATCATCGAGACTTACGTCATGTCTACGATGGGGCAGATTCCATATGCATGCTTAACACCCTTACAAGCAGCAATAGGCGTTGTGCAACAGGTAATATGCGTGTAATGTCATTTATATTTCTAGTGAAATCTTTTCTTGCTGAGCTACAATTCCTTGTTGGAATGATGATATCAGGGTCTACGGCCGACGATTCCAGAGCATGCTCATCCAAAGCTTGTGGAACTCCTTCAGAAATGCTGGCAGCAAGACCCAACTCAAAGACCTGATTTCTCAGAGATTTTGGATATTCTGCAGCATCTAACCAAGGAGGTATGATATTTGCACCAGATAAACAATGTTCTGTTGAAGTTCATTTTTAAACCTAGTTATATATGCTATAAAACAGGCTGGAGATGATGGGAAGGATAAACACAAGGACAAATCAATTGGTGTCTTTTAAAAGGGGCGGCCATCACTGACATAGTCAAAGTTATGCTGGTGCTCGGGGTTCCGGATCCATTACAATGTACAGAGTTTGAGATGACCAAGGTTGATCTAACTTAGTTTACCTTTGAAAACCCGGAGCTCATCTAGATTCTGCTTGCCATGTTTTCTTTCCTTCCTTTTTTTTTTCCACCGTTCATAATTTGTTCAAGGTGCAAGATGGTGAGGAAGATTTTGGAAACTTTGTAAAGAATGGCTGTGATTGCACCCAAGTTCTAGTTGCTAACCGTTTTCTCTAATTTGCTTATTTAGAGTTATGTTTCTTTGCAACTGTTCTCAGGCATGGCTCGTGGAACTATTTTCATAGAGTACAATTTTTCTTTTATATGGTTAAGTCAACCAAGCTTTAATGAAATGCTGTCTTTCTATTTAGACGTCAACAATGCCTTCTCTGATTAGAAGGAACGTAGGTAAATTTGGTATCATATGGTTAGTCTAGTACCAATTTCTATTACATGCACCTTTACGTTTACGGCGTCTAAAACTGAATTGCATTTTCGTTACGAGCGTCTATCCGATCACAACAAAGGGAACCACTTTAGAATGAATAAAGTATCACCACTAGAAAGTATCTGCGTCCCTGATTCTAGCAAAGAATATCAATATTTACTGCAACAATAAGCACAGATGAGTGTACAAATAATGGAAAAAAAGAACGATCAGTCTGTGGTACAAGCTGTATTATGGAAGCATCTCAATAGAGCATAATCTAAGATATCATAGCCCCTTTCCCTCTTATAATTGGTAGCTGCAAATGATAAATGAGGCTGACCTCTAAACGTATAAACACCTTATAGTTGATCAAGGAGTGTGCAAAGCGAACTTAACTTCACGTTGTGTGGTTTGTAAATATGGTTGGTTTGAGTTTTGTAAACCGTTTATTCGTCCAAATTTCAAAAAAAAAAAATTTAAGCCTAACAAAACATGGAAATTTCAATGTCATTCACTTGTTCATATGGTTGTGCGACTTGTTACTAAGACTTCGCTATTATCGAGTCTAAGATTTGAGGAAATTGTGAAGGCTAAGACTTGCTAATAATTGGACTGAGTATTGTAGGGCTTTACCCCAAAGGGAAGCCCTTTCAAAAATTCTCAATGGCCAGGGCAGAACCCAGGCCAAAGAGGGGGTTTGGAAATAGTTTTCAACCAGCAATAGACGCGCCTCGGTTAGAACCTCACTAGCTGCGTCATTGCCCCAAGCGCAAAGATAATTTTCCATACTTTGGCAATCGAATTTTATAGCCTCCTTTCTGGACTCTAATCTCCACATGGCCGATGTGGGATAACAGCTAGTCTTGAAAATTAGTTGGATTCTTATACTCAAGAACCTAACTTCCAAAAAGGTGAAACGGAATCTGACTGCTCATTAGTTTAAATTATTTCACTTGATTAACTTTACATTAGTTACTTAGTAGTAGTAGTTTCTTATCACATAAAGACTTTTAAGGAACTAAATATATTCTTTTAATAAAGTTACTAATTTTCATGCAAAGCAGGCGCTACGTATAAAACTAGGAGGTATTTTTTTTTTTCCTTATACTTTTGTAAAAATGGAGGATAGAATTTTAACTACATAAAAATTCTGAAATATTACTTTTTTTTGGTAATTAAAGTATATTTATTTACTAATGAACTAATATGTACAAGATCAAAATTTATGAATTGAGACCGGACAACCCCAAATCTCAAGCCTCCTCTGTCTACTCATCTACATATTCTTGCCAGAAACTAGCCATAAAAATTAAGGGTGTGTTTGGTATGAAAGAAAAATGTTTTTCATCAAAATGAGTGGTTTTATCACTTATTTTCTCTTGTTTGGTTCGTGAAATATTTTTTATGGTACTCTCC
>NC_031990.1:66196231-66234937 GCF_001879085.1 Nicotiana attenuata | reverse complement strand
AAAAAAAATAAAATAAAATATATCCCACGTTTTGAGGACTTTATTTTCTTCAACAATTTAATTACTTTTTTAAAAATTTCACATAAACCCAAAGGAACTAATGTGATGCTTTACTTTTTTACGCAAAACAACGTTGAAATTTATGCTCCATAACTATAAAAAAAATACTCTTCTTTTTTTTGTTGAAAAAGAAAATACTTTTTCTACATCATGAAAAGAAAATACTCATTTTGTTGAAATGAAAGAAAAATACTTTTTCTACGTCATGAAAAAAGGTACTTTTTTTGTTGAAATGAAAGAAAATACTCATTTTGTTGAAATGAAAGAAAAATACTTTTTCTACGTCATGAAAAAAAAGTACTTTTTTGTTGAAATGAAAGAAAATACTTTTCTACATCATGAAAAGAAAATACTCATTTTGTTGAAATGAAAGAAAATACCTTTTCTACATCATGAAAAGAAAGTACTTTTTGATTAAAATAAAAAAATACATTTTTATATGATGAAAAGAAAATACTTATTTCTTGAAATGAAAAAAATATTTTTTCTACATCATGAAAAGAAAGTACTTTTTTGTATCTTAACATGAATAGAAAGTACAACTAATAATATTTTTATTTAGGGTGAGGACGAGGGCGGGGTGGGGTAGGGTGGGTTGGGGTGGGGGCGGGGTGGGTTGGTGGGGATGGGAATAGAGTGGGGAAGGTTGAAAAAGAGTTTCGAAAAATATTTTCCCCATTATTGGTAGGAAAAACATTTGGCTCCAATTGGAGGAAAATGAGTTCATGAGGAAAATATTTTTCAAAATATTTAATCCAATCAAACATGAAAAAATTGAAAAATATTTTCCTTCGTACCCCACACACACCCTAAATTCCTCTAGTTTTCTTGCTAGCTTAGGCCTCAAAAGTACATTTACATACTACTTCCTGCATGATCAATCTAACAAGAACTTCAGTTGGTCGACTCTCTTCCTGAAAAATCCTCATGTTCCTCTCTTGCCATAAGTGGTATATGCAAGCAGTGAATGTCATTTTATAGATTTCTGCATCGGCTGTTCTCCCATTCATGTGTCTCCGTCCATAGCATTTCATCCTTTTAATGTAGTGATCGATCGTCTTGGTTTAACTTGCCATGTCATCAGGACAATGCCAATATAGCACATCCAAAGAACAAGTGATATATATATACTGACTCAGTAGCATCCCTACACAGAGAACGATTGAGATGTTGAGTAAGCCCCCACGCAGCACATCTATCCTTAGTGAGTAGAGTAATCTCTTATGTATATCCAAGTTCATTATAAAGATCCATTTGGGAGATGCAATGTTATTGTGGATCAGTCTCTTCCAAGTTACTTTCTGAAAACTACCTCGCATGTAGGTTTTAGCCATGAAGATTTTCTGAACCACCCATGATGCTTATTTTGGAGAAGAATCCCATATTGGTTGCACCTTCCCATAGTATACATGGAGCCATTGTACCCACAATCTTTCTTCCTTCTTACATAGGATCTTGCATATGACTATCATCATCGTTCCCGGTATGCAAGTCAAGCACATTGAAACCCCCCTGCAGTCCTTGGATAACACACTTTTTCCCAAGATAGTAAGGCATTTCTTGAGTTGTCCACACCACCTCTCCATAGGTAAGTTCTACATGTAGTCTCAATCTTCTTGATGATCTTTTTCGCTAGTACAATTTTAATGAGTTGTAGTTTTCCTGCATAAGACAAGTATTTGGAAGTCCAATAGTTAATTCTTCCCAGCATTCTCTCAATTAATACTTGACATTGCATGATAGAGATCATCTTAGCACTCAAGGTCACCCCTAAATACTTAAAGGGGAGTTCTCCTCTAGAGAATCCAGTGAGTCTAGGATCTTATGTTGCACAATTTGGCTCACACCACCAAAATAAATAAAAAATTTCTATATATTTGGCGTCAAAATTGTGGCCATTGAAAACCTTTTGAAACAATCATACGTCATCTGATATAGTATTTCCTTTGTAGAACAACAGGAAGTCATCTGCAAAACCCAACTGCACTATGGTCAACTTATCACATTTAGGGTGATAGTTGATATCAAGTTTGGTTTGTAGGGTTTTCAGCATCCTTGATAGGTACTCCATGACTAAAATAAACAGGTAGGGCGATAATATTTTACTAGGTTACCAGTAATCAAGATAGAGTATGAAACTGTGCAATCATATTTTATAATATAGTTGAGAAACATAGTAGAAAAATTCAGGATTGTGAGCGTTTGTTCTAAGAAAGGTCATTCCACAGATTCGTAGGCCTTTTGCATATCTAGTTTGATCATACATCTAGGTGATACCCCTTTTCTACCATAACCTTTCACTAGCTCATAACTTAGTATAATGTTATCAGTGATAACTGTCCCAGGAACAAAAGATGATTGACTGTTATCGACCAAAGAATCCATAACCCAATGCAGTCTATTTGTTAAGATCATAGACATAATCTTAGCACTGTACAACAGGAAATAGGTCCTGAATTCTCTTAAATTTGAGGGTGTTTAACCTTTAGGATCAAAGTGAGACTCTCTCGTGTGGCAAAGTAACTGATAACTGCATCTGTGATTTTCTTTCCTATAATTTATCATATCCTTTTAAAAATTAAGGATTTTAAACCATCACAACATGGAGCTTACCTATCATCAGTTCTACGTAATGCATTGTAAACTTCTCCAGCAGTTACAGGTTCAATAAGCCGCAATTGTTGTTTTCTATCTAGAATGCTACCTTCCTTCATCACCCCAATTTGGAATGCTGGTAGACTACAAGCAGAAGATCCCAACAGCTTTTTGTAACTTCATGTTCAATGCCCTTTTCAGTTTGAATAATATCTCCTTTTGAGTTAACCAGTTTTAGTTTTCAGATTTTGTTCTAACTAACTCTATTCTTCATGTAGGCATAGAAGTAGGCAGAATTGGAGTCCCCAAGTTTTAACCATCGAACCCTAGACTTCTGGTGATATATACATTCCTCAATTGAGCCCCATTTTTTCTGTTGTTCTTCTTCAAAAGTGTTGTAAGGTGCATTACTATCCCTTGCATTTGCCTTGACTTCTTTAACTATTATCTAATATTATTAACTCCTGCCTCTATACCTTGGAACTCTGCATTATGCCAAGGTTTTTAGTGCATTCTTCACCTTCTTAAGTTTTGACCATATTGTCTTCATACATGATCCTTGTTGTCCACCCCAAGCTTCCTTTAAGTCTTCATGATATTCAATATAGTTAAAAACATAAATGTTTTGGACTTCACGATCCAAATCTACATGACCGACACCCGGCACACTATCTGACCGGAGCGAACCAACCCATATGATGCACCCAAACTATATGCATGCAAAATTAATTTAACTGCGAAAGCTCTTTGAAAATTATATATTTTTAAGTTAAATGATGGAATATGTTCCAATTCAACAATACATGAAAGCTCTCTAATCATAACAATGAGACTAAGTAAAATAAATATCTTTCCATGTATGTTGTGTACAATCCCATCGCTACAATTCTTCACAACTATCTATGGAGCCTCTATACCAAAGAATAGAACTGAACACTTGCACTAATGGCCGACTAATATAAAATAAGAAAACAACCTGATAGCTACCACGAAATAGGAGTGATGTCTCACCATATACATCAGAAACAGAGTCATCCTAGTCCTGTTCGTATACCATGTATCACACCTCATCCTGAAATATGTAAAGTAAGTGAGGCCCTAGAGAGGGGTCCTGAGGGCTGAGTACACCACCACGATACTCAATAAGTGCCATAGACTCTCTCTAACTCATGTTTCTGAGATAAGATTTTACAAAAAAACTATGCAACCAATATTTGATATAAAGTGATAAACAGTTATATAAATCATGCTCTTTATCATTTAAAATGAAATGACAAATGAAATGTAAACCATGATATAAGTTTTTAGAACATTTATATCAATTCAAGATTTTAATAAAAATCATATAAACCCATTTCAATTGTATTAAGTCACTGAAGTCTGTTTCGGCTCCTTAGGCCTAAACATAAGAAAATTATTATCTTTCACCGGGAGTACTATACCGACACCGACATAATAAGCAGCTACTAGGTGATCAACCTAGCAACAAGTATTTGACCCTACTTGTCTAGGTAGCTTTCTGTAGTGTCGTACGAGTCGACTTAATCTCATTACTTTAAGTAATGATCATTTGCCCTCTCAATGGGGGACTTTATCCCACAAACTTCGGCTTAGCCTTGGAATGCTTCCCTACACTGGCATGTGTAGTTCCATAGTATTAGACCGTGTCCTTCCCAGTTGGATAAGGGATAGGTTTTAGCTATTCTTAACTTGTATTCTAGCGTAACTGTATCTCTGAATCCTTATCAAATTGAATAGCCTTCTTGCATATATTTGCATTCAAAGAAGCTGTATGGATGTAGAGAGAAATAATAACAAACCAATGCTTCAACTTCTCTGTTTCTGGTGCTTTTACATGGAATTAGAGCCATGGCGATCTCTTCTTCCGCCACTACCCAGTCCACCTCTCTTTTCTCTTCTCCGACTTCACTTAACCATGCTCACCACTTTATCTCCATAAAATTGACTGCCACAAATTATCTTTTTTGGCGCACACAATTGTTGTCGTTTCTCCATAGCCAGAATCTTCATGGATTTATCGATGGTAGTCACCCTTGCCCACCATCCCATGTCTTAGTTGCCAACGCCACAGGTGATGGATCCCAAACAACAACTATTAATCCTGATTATGCAGTATGGATCCAGTAAGATCAATTAATCTAGAGACTCATATCCTCCTATCGGAAGAGACACTTCCCATTGCCATTGGAATAAACACTTGGAAAGCAGTTTGAGGCTGCGCTTTCTTTTCTCTCCAACACTCGGATTTTGAGCCTTCATATGCAGCTTCAAAACCTGAAGCAAGATGATCTAACTGTCACACAATATATATCTACACAAAGGCAAAACTAATTTCGGATGAGTTGACCGCTGCTAGGCGCCCTTTATGTCTCGCAAACCAAAAACATCTACATATTTAAAGGATTGCATTCAGAATTTAAAGATATTGTTATCGGCACGACCTCAACCAGTTACTTTTGAGAATTGCATAGTCTTCTTCTGAATCATGAGTTCATCAATGGCTCGTCACTTTTCAATCTCTTAGTTTTTACTCCGCCGCAACCAGATTCAGTCCAACATCCTCTAGCAAACTTTGCCCACAAGAATGCACAACCTGATCGTATACTAACAGAGGTTTTGGAAGGTCCAATTGCGGTCGTGGTGGAAGAGGTGGTCGCTTTAATTCCACAAATTATTCCACCTATAGTTAACCTTGGCAATCCACCAACCAGTGACAAAAGTGACAAATTTGCAATAGCAATAACCACACTGCCCCAAATTGCTTTCAACGTTACAGCCAAGCGACTAATCCAGCATCGCATTCGACTCCAAACACACCTTCTCAGCAGTGGTTCCCTGACGCACCACATCACTCCTGATCTCACCAGATTGAGCATTATAAAGGACCAGATCAAGTTCATGTTGGTAATGCCATTCTTCCATCCCCTTTTTGACTCTTTCGTCTAAATAATATTCTTCACGTTCCTGCTATCACTAAACGTTTACTCTTTGTCCAACGTTTTGCTCGTGATAATAATGTTTTCTTCGAATTTCATCCCTACCATTTTGTTGTGAAGGATCGGGCTTCCAAGACATCACTTCTTTCAGGAAAGAGTGATAGGGACTCTTCTACTTCCAAGTCTAATTTACCCTCGGCTCTTTACTCTATCAAAGCATCTCCATCTTGCTGGCACCTTTGACTAGGACATCCTCATGAAGGAATTCTTTAAGTTATTAGGACACAAAAATTGCCTTGTACTAGTTCTAGTTTTTATTCTATTTGTAGTGCTTGTCAACTCGCACAAATTGTCTTTACCTTTGAGCATCAATAAGAGTTCTTCCATTTTATAGTTATTATTATATGTCCATGTCTGGGGTCCGGCACCCACTCTTTCATCTCAAGGACACGGATATTTTCTAATATTTGTTGATTATTACACCGAGCTATTCTTGGGGGTATCCTCTTTCTTCAAATCTGATGTGTTGCCAATATTTAATCAATTTCGTACCCTTGTTGAAAGACAATTTAATAGCAATCAAATCCGATTGGGGCCGGGAATTTCGATCCTTATCACCTGTGCTTGGTCAACATGGAATTGCTCATCGAGTCTCTTTCCCTCATACTCATGAGAAACAAGGAAAAGTTGAACAAAAACATCGCCATGTAGTTGAAACTAGTCTTAACCTTCTTGGCCGCAGTTCAATTCCCTTTTGCTATTGGCAATACGCACTTGAGTCCGTTGTTTTTCTCATTAATCGCCTTCCCTCAGTTACAACTTGTTGTCTCTCTCCGTATGAACTAGTCCATAATTCCATACCTAACTATTCTTTTCTTAAGTTCTTCGGTTGCTTATGTTTTCCCTCTCTCCGACCTTATAATAAACACAAGTTTGATTTTCGAAGCAAACCTTGTGAGTTTATTGGATACAAGCCAACTCACCTTGGGTATCGCTGTTTAGATCAATCCACCAGACGAGTCTATGTTGCCCGACATGTTCGCTTTGATGAACATATATTTCATTCGCCAAACCATCGATCCTTGGCCCTGCACCCAATCAGTCCTCGTCTACTGCACCTTGGGCTTCCCTTCCAGTTGTCTCCATCAAGAGTTGTTCACCAATCCTCTCCCATTGGAGTTCTTTCTCTGGTATTTCCTAATTCCGCTCAATCACCTCCACCTTGACTAGTTTATCCTACTATTAATTCAGGAGACTCTTCTTCCCCCTCCTTAAATCCCGATCACACTCCCAGTCCATCCCCATATCTAGTCCGACATCTTCTTCACATTCTCCCACTCCACAACCAACTTCCCTCCAAGGTGTTCCCAACACCTTATCCCCCCGCTTACCTCTTGTTGTCGACTTAAGTAGCTATGATATGTTCCCAGATCCTTCCCCGGATTCATTGCCTCCTCCAACCCGTATCCATAGGCTCAAAGTCCCTCCTCAATGCTCACATCATATGGTTACTTAGGCACATGCCCCCGTCCTCTAATTTGGCCACTACCTCAGATTCATTACTCCCTCCCGCATATGAGCCATCTAGTTTCAGTGAAGCTTCTAAACATAAAGAATGGTGGGATGCTATGGCATCTGAAATGGATGCATTACTACGGAACGACACTTGGTCATTGGTTCCTTATGGTCCCTCATTGAATAATCTTAGGTGCAAATGGGTATTTCGCATCGAAAGAAATTCTTCTAGTGCGATAGAGCGCTATAAGGCTCGCTTAGTCACCAACTTGAGGGACATGACTACTACAAAATGTTTAGCCCCGTTGTTAAGCCGACTACCATTCGCAATACCTTGGCAGCATCTCACAATTGGGTTTTGTGTCAATCAGATATGCAAAATGCCTTTCTCCATGGTGAGCTGCAAGAGCAAATCTTTATGTCACAACCTTCCGGCTTCATACATCCTCAGTATCCGAATCATGTCTGTAAACTTAAGAAATCCCTCTACAATCTCAAACATGCACCTCATGCATGGTACATGCGCCTTCTTAAGTTCCTTCTCACTGCTGGGTTCACTACTTCAAAATCAGATACATCCTTGTTTATTTATCGAGCTCATGGTGTAGTGCCTTATATCTTGCTCTATGTAGATGATATTATTGTCACTGGAAACAACTCATCCTTCTTGGAAAGCATGATCTCGAAACTTGGTGCAGAATTTTCAATTCCTGACCTTAGTCCCTTGAGTTTTTTCCTTGGAATTCAAGCCTCTCATGGATCTTCCGGTATTACCCTCTCTCAGGAGCAGTACATTACTTCTCTTCTCAAAAATGCTAATATGCATTGCTATAAACCACTTTCCACACCTATGGTAGTGAATTCGAAGCTCCACGTTGGTGACAGTCCCCTATTCCATGATGCCACTTTGTATCGAAAGGAGCCTTACAATATGTCACTCTCACTCGTCCTGACATTGCCTTTGTCTTCAACAAAGCTTGCTTGCCAATTTATGCATAATCCCACAGTCAATCAATGGGCTGCAATAAGTGCATTCTCCGCTATTTAAAGAACACTGAACATTTCTATTTTCACATTCCGCGCTTTCCACATTGTTTCTTCAGGCTTTTACTGACACGGATTGGGCAGGGTCCCTAGATGATCATAAGTCGGCTGGAGGGTATGCCAGCTTCCTTGGTAATACTCTCGTCTCATGGTCTTCAAAGAAACAACGTACTGTGGCTCGATCCTCCACTAAGTCAGAATACAAGACACTCGCTGATGTTGTAGCCGAGCTAACTTGGATTCGGTCTATCCTCAGTGAGCTTGGGGTGCACCTCCCCAAAGCTCCTATCTTGTTGTGATAACATTGGTGCGGCCTACCTCTCCATTAATCAGTCTCTCATGCTCGCACAAAGCATGTCGAGATATATTTTCATTTTGTTCGGGTTAGGTCGCTAAGAAGGATCTCCTGGTACAATTCTTGTTGTCTAACGATCAATTGGCCGATGTATTGGAAAAGCCACTTTCAGCTGCACGCTTTGAGTTTCTACGTTCCAAAATGAACGTGTCTTCGCGTCCTTCAGTTTGCAAAGGGAGTATTAGACCGTGTCCTTCCCAGTCGGATAAGGGATATGTTTTAGCTATTCTTAACTTGTATCCTAGTGTAATTGTATCTCTCAATCCTTATCAAATTGTATAGCCTTCTTGTATATATTTGCATCCAAATAAGTTGTATGAATGCAGAGAGAAATAATAACAACCAGTGCTTCAACTTCTCTGTTTCTGGTGCTTTTACACATGGTAATATTCGAACCAATCTCGCTTGTCTCCAATGGTAACTCCTGAAATATTTGAATATCAGAAATAGATTCATAGCCTAATAGCCTCAAATGATCCATTTTTATCAAATCATGATTTTTATAGCCAATACAAACCATTTGAACAATATCAAAAAAATCACCATGTTAAATCCTTTGGCAATTTAACATCAATCTTTTAAAAATACAATAACTGGTGCTCTATTGTTCAAATTTCAAAAGACATACTTTTTCATGAAAACATATCTTTTGCATTCAAACATTTTATACTCTTATCAACACATAAGTTTTAATAAAACTTATAATGTTTTCCTTAAGTGTCATCTTGCAAACAAGTTTTGGAAATAAGATTCTTATAAAATCACATCACACTTCATAAGCAACAAACATAGAAACACAAGGTGACATCCTTTTCGCTAGTCCCCACAAATATGATGCACATTTATAAATAATATCACGTATGAACTCAAAATATGATTTTAGAGAGACTCCCTCAAGAAGAGTAAGTCACAATCAACTTACCTCAATCTTCAAGCTCCAAATAATACTACACTGCTCCAATTGATTAAAATGCTCAAATATCGCAAACAATTCAATATCTACCATTAGATATGCCAACTACATCAAAACAATCACGAAAATATTCATGAATATCTATTTAGGCTTCAAAATTTGTCAACAAGCCTTCAACCATTCCAAATTATCCAATAGGTCCACCAATTAGCCTATTCAATTCTATTCTTATCATTAAATACTCATTTAGAGTCATTAATGATACAATATTATTTACTCGACATCACCAAGTCACTACTCATTATCTTCCCCAACAAAACTCTACTGAACATCCAATTCATGAACTAATGTTATTTCTTAGCCAAATGGTGATTCCCCCTTCAATCTGTCCATCAATTAGGTTATCAAGTCTATTGGCATCATTAAAAGTACAAAACAAATTCATTTATATCAGCCCACCACTATTCACCTTCTTCTTCATTCAAAATATTATTTTCAAGATCCACGATTAGAATTTATATAATACTCCATTATAACTTCAAATAAACTTCATGAAAATGCTACCCATACTCCAATATATCATATATGTGAAGCTCAATTAAATAAATTACCTCTTGATGGAAGAATCTCATTTTTCACTTTTTGGATTTTGATCCATAATAATGTTAATGTTATATCAAATGGTGTTATATAATTATTCGTATACCAAATAAACTTACCTTGAAGTATATTTATGGTGGGAGAGTTCCTCCTTCTCTCTAGAACCCAAACCCTTGTCCAAAATTCCATATCTTTCTCTTTCTCCGATATAGCCACTTTTATAGTTCTGATCGAATTTGTAGCTAGGCACACCTCATGTGTAGCTATGCTCCCTTCCTCTTCACCTCTTGCTGGAATTAGCTACGCACAAGGCAGCATAGCTATGCACAACTCTCGTAGTTGTATGGCTGTTGTGCTATCCTTCAATAATTAGATCATAACTTCTTATAGGAATATCAAATGACGAACAGTTTGAATTATTGAAAACTAGACTCATAAATCTTTAATTTTATAGGTCTTCTAATACATAAATCTTCAAATATTAGGAGTTGTGCTTGTTTGAAGTTAGGTCATGTGCAAACTCATTTAAAACTTTAGCTCATCATATAGTGTCCAACTTGATTTAGTCTTAGGGCTCTTCTTAGACCATAAATCATTATTAATGCACCTTGTACACATATTATCATGATCAATTGATAGTATTCATATCATTAGTCCTCATCCATACGTGAATTAATATAATTAGCATACATTAATCTTCTTAATAGCCTTAAAATACTTTGAAATTTTTCGGGGTGTTACATCACTCTTTCCTTTTGTTGATTCACTTTCGGCTGTAGGATTACAACTTGGTCTTGTGTCGTTGCCAATTTTGAAGTTCCACCCTCTTTACCCTGTTTTACTTTCCATTCATGTGTTTGCTTATTGTACCAGATTTACTGAGGTTGTTGATTAGCTATAGTCTGGCAGCTATGCCTCAACTGTAGGCACTTGGCACAATACACCGGTTTCCTGTCATAATCAACCACATGATCAAATTGTCTTCCATTGGGATCCTTCAATTTTACCTTTGTAGGCAATGGTAGAGTTATGTTCATTTCCACAAGGATCCTAGCAAAGATCCTATCATAGGAGATATGGTCAATTTTGGTAGTGCAATCATCCACTTAGATAGGATTCCCTAAGCTACTCCAAATTCTGCTCAGTGATTCATTTTCCCAGCAGTTAAGAGGTAAGTTGGGTTGTCTTACCCATAGTGGGATAATCTTCAGTATCTCTTCATTAAAATTAAATTTGTTGCTCATGCTTTAGTGATGACTAGTTTGCTATTGATCATATATGGTCCAGAGTATAGAGCTTTATTGCTGTCACGACCCCAAACCCACGCAACATGATGACACAAAACCCAACCCGCTAGATAAGCCAACAATCACACGATATCAATGAATATGGAATAACATGGTCTAATAACTCAACAATGGAAGAATATCATAAAAATATCTGAGAATAAAACAAAAATGCTACTACAACCAACCCCAAAATCTGGTGTCAACGAGCACACGATAAAGATAATAGAAAGAGGACTTCAAGGATTGCGAATGACATAGAAACTACCTCATAGTCTCCTGAAAGATGGCAATGACTCAAGCCTAAAACCCACTTCAACCGGATGTACCTGGATCTGGACACGAAGTGCAGAGTGTATATGAGTACAATCGACCCAATGTACTAAATAAGTAACAACACTAACCTTGGATTGAAAGCAGTGACGAGTTCAGAACAATAGTGAAATGCCAATACCAATAACCGATAGAAGTTCAGAATATAAAGATAAACCTTAGAAACAATAGCTCAATTATATCAAGTTCAGCTTGTTCACATTTTAGTAATTTAGGCGTGCTTTCAAGTATAACAAGCCCAACACAGATAAAGCAGGTCCATTATCAAATAGCATGAGGAAAATAAATCTATATGCATACATATCAAGTATACATGTAAATCAACGATATCATAGTGGATCCGCAAAAATATTTACACTTAGCACTGTCCAAACCTTCAACTTTCCAACTTTCGCCAATTCAAGCCAAAATGACCAACAGACCTCCAAATCAATATCCGGACACATGCTTAAGTCCAAAATCATCATATGAAGCTATCAGAACCATCAAAACTCCATTCTGGAATTGTCTACAAAAAAGTCAAACTCCAGTCAACTCTTTCAACTTAAGCGTTCAACCTTGGGACTAAGTATCACAATTCACTCCGAAACCAATCCAACCACCCCGGCAAGTCACATAACCATAATTAAGCATAAAAGAAGTGATAAATGGGGGAACATGGCTACAATATACAAAATGACCGGCTGGATCGTTATATTTTCCGCATATTAAACAAACTTTCGTCATTGAACAAGTCTAGAATCATACCTGGAGTTTCAAATAGGCATGGATATCTGCTCCGCATCTCCCGCTTGGTCTCCCAAGTAGCCTCCTCGACTAGTTGGCCTCTCCACTGAACATTCATTGAAACTATATTCTTTTATCTCAACTTTCGAACCTGTCGATCTAAAATGGCCACCCGCTCCATATCATAAGTCAAATCCCCATCTAACTAAACCGTGCTGAAATCAAAAAAATGGATCACCATAATACTTCCGGAGCATAGAAACATGAAAACTAGGTGAACACCCGATAGACTAGGTAGTGATTCAAGCTTTTAGGTCATCTCTCCAATCCTCTCAAGCACCTCAAAAGGTCTAATATACCGAGGGCTTAACTTGCCATTCTTTTTGAACCTCATCACACCCTTCTTGGAAGATACACTGAGCAATACCTTCTCTCCCACCATATAGGCAACACCACAAACCTTTCGATTAACGTAACTCTTCTATCTAGATTATGTTGTACGAAGCCGATCCTAAATCAACATGACTTTCTCTAAGGCATCCTGAACCAAATCAGTACCCAACAACCTAACCTCTCCCGGCTCAAACAAACCAACTGGAGAACAAGATCACCTCCCATATAAATCCTCATAAAGAGCCATCTGAATACTTGATTGGTAGTTGTTGTTGTAGGCAAACTCCGCAAGCGGTACAAACTAATCCCAAGAACCCCCAAAATCTGTAACACAAGCGCGTATCATGTCCTCCAAGATCTGAATGGTGCGCTCGGATTGTCGATCCATCTGGGGGTGGAATGCGGTACTCAAGTCAACTCGAGTGCCCAACTCTCACTGCACTGCTGTCTAAAACTGCGATGTGAACTGCATACCCCAATCAGAAATAATAAACACTGGCACACCGTGAAGACGAATAATCATGCGGATATAGATCTCATCCAGCCGCTTTGAAGAATAGGTAGTCATAACCGGAATGAAATATGTAGACTTAGTCAATCGATCCACAATCACCCAAACTGCATAAAATTTCTTCAAAGTCCGTGGGAGCCCAACAACAAAGTCCATGGTAACACGCTCCCATTTCCACTCAGGAATCTCATGTCTCTGAAGAAAACAGTCTGGCCTCTGATGCTCGTACTTCACCTGCTGACAGTTCAGGCACCAAGCCACATACCCTACTATATCTTTCTTCATTCTTCTCTACCAATAGTGTTTCCTCAAGTCCTAATACATCTTGGGGCCACCAGGATGAATGGAATATTGTGAACTATGGGCTCCCTCTAGAATCAACTCACGCAACTCATCCACATTGGGCACCGTGTACTTAAGGACAAGCAAATGGAGATCGTCATACTGACACTTTCTGATGCGCTCATACAAGGAAGACTGAGAAACCACACAAGCAAGAACCCGGCTAGGCTCCGAAACATCTAACCTCACGAACTGATTGGCCAAGGCCTGAACAATTGATGCTAGTGGTCTCTCACCAACTGGAATATATGCAAAGCTACCCATACTCACCGCCTTTCTACTCAAGGCATCGGCCACCATGTTGGCCTTTCCGAGATGATACAAAATGGTGATATCATAGTCTTTTAACAGCTCCAACCACCTCCGCTTCCTCAAAATTAAATCCTTCTGCTTAAACATGTGTTGTAGACTCCGATGATCTATAAATACCTCGCAAGACATACCACAGAGATAGTGCCCCCAAATATTTAATGCATGAATACTGGCTGCCAGCTCTAATCATGAACGAGGTAGTTCTTCTCATGGGGCTTCAACTGGCGCGAAACATAAGCACTCACCCTGCCATCCTACATATAGACACACCCAATACCAATCTGCGAAGCATCACAATAGATCGTATATGAACCCGATACTAAAGGCAAACCTAAAACTAAGATGTAGTCAAGTCATTCTTGAGCTTCGGAAAGCTCTCATCACACTCTTTAGTCCACCTAAATGGGGCACCCTTCTGGGTCAATCTAGTCAAAGGTGCAACAATGGACGAGAAACCCTCCACAAAACAACGATAATACCCGACCAAACTAAGAAAACTTCGAATCTCAGTAGCTGAAGACGATCTGGGCCAACTCTGAACTGCCTCAATCTTCTTCGGATCTACCTTGATCCCCTCAATAGACACCATATGCCCCAAGAGCGTCATAGAATCGAGCCAAAACTCACACTTGGAGAATTTAGCATAAAGTTTCTTCTCCCTCAAGGTCTGAAGTACAATCCTCAGACGCTACTCATGATCCTCCTGGATGTGTGAGTATACCAATATATCATCAATAGATACTATGACAAAAGAATCAAGATATGGTTGGAATACACCGTTCATCAGATGCATAAATATTGTTAGGGCACTGGTCAGCCCAAAAGACATCACAAAGAACTTGTAGTGACCATAGCGGGTCTTGAATGTCATCTTCAGAATATCAGAATCTCGAATCTTCAACTGGTGATACTCAAAGCTCAAATCAATCTTAGAGAACACTCTTGCACCCTGAAACTGGTCAAATAAGTCATCAATGCGCGGTTGTGGGTACTTATTCTTAATGGTAACTTTGTTCAACTGCCTGTAGTCAATGCACATCCGCATAGCACTGTCCTTCTTCTTCACAAATAGAACCGGTGCATCCCAAGGCGACACACTAGGCCTAATGAATCCCTTATCAAGTAGCTCCTGAAGTTGTTCTTTCAATTCCTTCAACTCTGCTGGTGCCATACAATAGAGAGGAATAAAGATTGGATGAGTGCCCGACATTAAGTCAATACCGAAATCAATATCCCTATCCGGTGGCATGCCCAACAAGTCTGCAGGAAACACATCTAGAAGTCTCTCACTATCTGACCAGACTTAATGGTAGGAGTATCAGTAATAACATCCCCCACAAAGGCCAAATATGCCAAACATCCCTTCTCAACCATCCATTGAGTCTTCAAGTATGAAATCACTCTACTAGGAACATAATCTAGGGAACTTTCCACTCAACCCCAGGCAATCCCGGCATTAACAATGTCACAGTCTTAGCATGATAATACATAATAGCGTGGCATGGTGACAACCATTCCATGCCTAAAATTACGTCAAAATCAACCATACTAAGCAGTAAAAGATCATCTCGCATCTCTGATCCCCCCAATAGTCACCACACGCGACCAATACACACGGTCCACAATAATAGAATCACCCACCGGTATAGATACAGGAACAAGCATAACTAAGGAATCACGGGGCATATCTAAATAACGAGCAAAGTATGATGATACATAGGAATAAGTGGAACCAGGGTCAAATAATACAGAAGCATCCCTGTGGCACACCAATACATGTGATCATTGCATCTGAAGCAACTACTTATGTCATGGGGGTAAAAGCATAGCATCAAGCCTGACTACTACCTATCTAACCTCCCCCTCTGGGGCGACCTCGACCCGTACGACCTCTACCCCGAGCTGGCTGAGCGGGTGGTGTAGCAACTAGTGTAGGGTACATAGACTGACCTCCCTACTGTACTGGACCTTTGTAGTGATGGGGATAATACTTCCTCATGCCCCAACTCTCCACAATCATAACAACCTCGAGCCGAGAATGATAGTGCGGCCTGCATCAGACCCCGAGAAGTATAATAGCCATTAGAAGAACTCGGTGCTAATGAACCCTGAACTGATTGAGCACGATACAAGTTATGAACTAAAAGTGCACTGAAAGATGATTGCCTAGGGCGATTACTGTATGTGACTAGATAATGCACCTTGATGATCCAAACGAGGCATCTGAGCGGGCTTGTAAGGATGACCTCTACTGTGATGTGACTAACCTCCAAATGAGGTACAACTGAAACCACCAAATCCACAGGGCCTCTTGACCTCCCACTCCTTGCGCTCAAGCCTGCAACCCGACTCCAAGCGCCTAGCAATCTCGACAACCTGGTCAAACCTAGCATCCGTCTCAGCCTCTCGGGCCAAACTGTAACGAAGGCCATAGTTAAGGCCATCAATGAACCTCCTGATCCTCTCTCTCTCTCTTTCTCTCTCTCTGTATGGGAACCAACCATATAGCATGACGGGCTAATCGGCGAATATAATCTCATATTGGGTTACAGTCATATCTCTCTGGCGTAGCTACTGAAAATCTCTACGCAGCTCCTTCTTGCGGGTATGTGGGAGAAACTTCTCTAAAAAGAGAATGGAGAACTCATTCCATGAAAAGTGGAGCTACACCAATTGGTATGCTCAACTCATAGGAATCCCACCATCTGTAGGCTGCCCCTGTCAGCTTAAAAATAGTAAATGCAACTCCATTTGTCTCTAATATACCCACTGCGCGAAGAATCCGCTAACACCGGTCTAGGAAATCCTGAGCATTCTCTGACTCCTCCCCGCTGAACTCTAGAGGCTTAAGCCTCCGGAATCACTCCAATCTCTTCTACTCCTCACCACTCATTGGGGGGCCAACCTTGGCCCGAGCAGCAGCAACCGGCTAGACTGGTAGTACCCCCGGTGCCTGGAGTCCCTAAGCTACCTTCTTTGGAGTATGGGCGGCGGGATTCTATGCACCTCCCCTGGCCTATGAAGTGGTTGGTGCAGCTGGAACTGAGGCTTCCTGAGTCAGGCTTGTGCACATAGTCAAAATCTGGGCTAAGGCCTCTTGAAGGTGTGGGATCACAATGGGTACTGCAGGTGCATGAGCTGGTCCCACTGGCTTAATAACATTTGGTATTTGCCCCTCAGCTGGAGAAACTAGTGGCTTCACAGTTGTTGCTCTAGTTGTAGTACGAGCCGCACCTCGGCCTCTACTACGGCCCCGGCCTCTCACAGCCCTAGATGGTGGTACTAGTGGTCGTTTGCCTGATTTGGTCGCACGTGTTGTCACCATCTGTGAGAGAATAGAAGAGTCAAGTTTCAAACTTCGGAATTAACAAATTCACATGATAAGAATGCAAGAAAGTGAAGTTTTCTAATAGTTCGGTAGCCTCACGAAGATAAGTACAGACGTCTTCGTACTAATCAGTAAGACTCTAATAAACTTGCTTGAGACTTGTGAGACCTAAGAAACCTAATGCTTTGGTACCAACTTATCACGACCCCAAACCCACGCGTCATGATGTCACCTAACCCAACTCACTAGGTAGGCCAATAATCACATGATATCAATGAAAATGGAATAACATGGTCTTATAACTCAACGACGGAAGAATATCATAAAAATATTTGAGAATAAAGCAAAAATGCTACTACAACCAATCCTAAAATCTGGTGTCAATGAGCACATGAGCACTACCGAACAACAAGTTACAAGCAAAATCCTCTAATATAACTGTCTGAATGTAAGAGCAGTAAAGATAATGATAACATAAAGAGGACTTCAAGAACCGCGAACGATGTAGCAGCTACCTCGTAGTCTCCCAAAAGCTGCAATGACTCAAGCCTGAAAATCACCTCGACCGGATGTACCTGGATCTGCACACGAAGTGAAGAGTATAGTATGAGCACAACCGACCCAATGTACTCAATAAGTAACAATACTAACCTCGGGTTGAAAGCAGTGGCATGCTTAAAACTATAGTCAAATGCCAATACCAATAACCGATAATAGTTCAGAATATAAGGATAAACCATAGAAACAATAGCTCAATAATATCAAGTTTAGCTTGTTCACATTTCTGTAATTTAGGCATGCTTTCAAGTATAACAGTTAAAGCCCAACATAGATAAAGCAGGTCAATTATCAGGTAGCATGAGGAAAGTACATCTCTATGCCTACATGTCAAGTATACATGTAAATCAATAGTATCATAGTGGATCCATAAAAAATATTTATACTTAGCACTGTACGGGTGCATGACATAACTGCCCATCGTCAGGCATATATATGAAATGTTGTGCATGCGCCCACTGCTGGCATGTCATACTTTGGAGGTGCGGATCCTGCGCAAGCGCTAATCATAATCATTTATACCAATAATGAGGTCTGGTGCATGCGTCGCCCCAAAAGAATATCACTTAGCCCAATATGGGCATGGTGTGTAGGTCACCTCAAAATCAGTACCAAACCGACTTTAAGGCCCAAACTCAGTCATTTCCCATTCAAGTCTCAGATAAGCACATCTAAAATACTTAGTTTAACAGAATTATCCTTAGGCGGTACCAACAACATGTGAGGAATCAAATATGAAATACTGAGACAGAGATATCAGACACGGATATGGTATCATGACTGAGAATATATGTGCAAATAAGGTTTATAACTTAGAAACATCAAGAATAACCCTATCAAGTCTCAAACAGTTAGCACATATCCTAGACATGATGTCTAAGACGATTCACGGTTCAAATAATCAAACAAGTAGAGGGAACATGGGGATAACATGATATGATAGCAAAACAAGTCCAGTAACAGCCTAAAGGCCTCCCCAAACCATGAACACACCGGTGCACGCACACATGCCCATCACTAGAATGTACGTCACCCCAATATCTTTCATACAACATAGTTCTCAAGGTTGAATACGCTCAAATCCAAGTTTAGATGTGTTACTTACCTCAAAACGCGTAAATCACAACTCCAACAAGCCTTTCCCACGCATATCGACCTTCAAACGCCTCAAATCTAGTAATAAACAACTCAATATCAACTAATAAAGCCGTAGGAAACAACTTTAAACAATAAAGTTTCGATCTTTATCAGCATTAAAAAGTCAACCAAAAAAGTCAACCCCGTGCTAGCACCTCAAAACCCGATAAAATTCATAAATTCCGGACACCCATTTGATTACGAGTCCAACCATACCAAATCATCCAATTCCGACCTCAAATCGACCTCCAGACCTCCATTTTTTTTTATTTTTTTGAAAAGTTTCCACATAATCCCCTATTTATTCACTTTAATTCACTAATTAAATGCTAAAAGCAAAGATGGAATCATGAAATAATAATAAATCCAAGTCAAAAATACTTACCCCGATTCAAGACGTGAAAATGCTCTCCAAAATCAAGCTCAACAACTCAAAATATGAAATAATAACTCTAACCGTTGATTTGGGGTTTTAAATCTGCTGCCCAGGTATTATGAATAGCGATCTCGGGACCAACCTCGCGGTCGCGAAGAACAAATGATCACTGCCCTCAAAATACACTACACGAACACGTACCACAGCCGCGAACACAATGGCTACCGGACCTAACTCTTCGCGAACACATGCACAATAACGCGATCGCGTAGGCTTGAAGCCTGACGCCCAACTGACCACTCCTCTACGTGCACGCGTGAACCATCTCGCGTGCTATGACCTGGCACCTCAAAGTTTCGCGAACGCGTGCCCAGTATCGCAAACGCAAAGAATGAATTACCACCTGCCAGCGACAACTCTTCGCGATTGAAAGTAGAAACCAAATACAAAAAATCAGCATTCCAACAAAGTCCAAAATGAAGCCGAACTTGATCTAATAACATCCGAGTCCTCCCGGACCCCATCCAAACATTCCCACAGGTCCTAAAACACAATACAAACTTAATCGAAGCCTCAAATCACATCAAACAATATCCAAAATCACGAATTGCACCCCAATTCAAGTATAATGAACTAATAAATTTTCAACTTCTAAAACTAATGCCGAATCATACCAAACCAACTCCGATTGACCTCAAATTTTCCACACAAGTCATAAATGACACAACGGGCTTTCTCCAACTCTCGAAACCGAAATTCGAACCCGATAATAATAAAGTCAACTCTTGGTCAAACCTCTCAACATTCCAAACCTTCAACTTTCCAACTTTATGCGAACATATGTCTCTGTCCAAAATCACCATATGAAGCTATCGGAACCATCAAAACTCCATTCCGTAGTCGTCTACATAAATGTAAAATTCCAATCAACTCTTTTAACTTAAGCCTTCAACCTTGGGACTAAGTATCCCAATTCACTCCGAAACCTCTATGGAATAAATCCAACCATCCCGACAAGTCACATAACCATAATTAAGTATAGAAGAAGTGTTAAATGGGGGAACAGACCTGCAATACACGAAATGGCCGGCCGGCTGGATCGTTACAATTGCGTTCATCCAGGCTATTAACTTTATCGTAAAAACCCATCATTATGGTAATACACCATGGGATTAGACACAAAGTTCCATTGCGAAGCAATAAACCTTTCAACTGCCACAATACTAGGTGTTTTCCTGACAACATACAAGACTACAATCATCCTCTATTTCTCAGTCCTATTTTCAATCTTAGTTTGTTGAAATTCTACTATTTTCTCACCATTTTGTATTGTGAGAGTAATAAAGATTAAATTCACCCCTCTTGCAGCAAATTTGTTACCCTCAACTAAGTTTGCTCATGTCTTTTTCCCTCTATCCATTCCGTGTTTCTCTTGAGCTTCAGTTGTCACTTTCTCCCTAGCATCGTGACCGAGTGTAATCCCATTTTTCCGTGTTGGTTAATCGTCTTACCTGCTATACTTTGTTTATACGAGGCTTCAATTACTGTCTTCGGTTCCGATTGAGCTAATGTGTATTGCTAGAGTTGGCCTTCATTGATTGCATGTTTAATTCTCGATTCACCTTGTCACTCTCTATTGATTCCGAGCCCATGATGACAGTAGGGCTCACTTTCCTTATCGAACCACCCATTGATTTTGGCGTAGATACGCCGACGTCATTGGTTAGGATTCCTATCGGAGATTTGCCAGATCTAGTTAGTTTCCCTTCAGTTGCAATAAAATCCGCAAGCTGCACCTTCAAACCTTTCCTTGCCAATCTTCCCCTCCCCATTTTCGGCGAGGTACACGTTAGCAGATACGCTTATCGTACGCTTATTAATCTATACATTTAGTTATCAACAAAAAAATCTTGTTTTTTGAGTTATTACATTACTTTTACTGTGATGTAAAACTATATAATATGTTGATAGACGATGTTTTCGGTTAATACTATTTTAATTGATCAAAGCTCGTGTGTCGATATTAAAATCCGCTTGATATGCAATTTTTTCCTCATTTTTTCCTTTTTCGGAATTTTGATATTTATCTTGTTATAAGAATATACATTTCAATTATTATTACTCCAACTTTACCTATTATATTTTAAATAGTTTAAAAAGTTTCAATTATTATACTCTAAACTTTACCTATCCAGTTCCTTAATGCTGGAAAAAAGTTCCTGGAGTTTTCGGTCAATAGACCTATAAATATCTTTTCGAGTTCCTTTTTCTTCCATTGATTTTTTCTTCACATTTATTCATATCGTTGCCCAATTATTATTCAGTGATCACTTAAAATATTCTAAGCGATTCTTTTTTTCTTTTTAATTTCAGGCCGATTTGCTTAGGAAGAGATTCGAGGCTAATAACCATGTGGTTTTCCTCATTAGCATGTTAGTTGTATTTTACACATTTATATGGTAAAAAAAGCCATTTTCTTGGTAGAAACAAATGTTTTAAGCTAAATATAGAAATTAATATCTATGCATCTATTTTACTTCAGCGATAAAAAAGCTATATGTATCGTCTGTTTTCCTTTTTCCCTAGTAAATCTACTGAGTATTAAAAACACAAATTTAATAAAGCCAATCAAACATTGTATTAAGTTATAGGGTGATTTCCGTTCCATACTATCTTTTTTAAAGAATTTATCTTACAAAAATATTTAGTAGTCTTAATTATGAGAGTATTTATTTAAATTATTATTTATAACTTTAGAATTTAAGTATCTCACTTAATTTTATTCTCATCAAATGTCTTACTTAATTAACCTTACACTAATTTAAACAGTAAGGGTAAACTTAAAAAATGATAAATATCTTCCTTTTAAGAAAAATTAATTGAAATAAATTCTGTTTGCTAAAACATTAGTAATATTTTTGGATTAAAGGGAGTATTAAATTTTCCATTATCTGGCTAATGAGGTAAACCAAGGGGTGTTTAATAAAATCACATGGCTTCTCCACCCAGGGCACGTTTTCATATCTGATTGAATGTGAACTTCTTTTATCTCTTTTCTCTCTCTCTCTCTCTCTTTGGGAAAAAGACAAAGTTATTCAACTCTCCTGCAACTCTCATCAATCAACACTGCAATTTTTTTGAAAAAGCGTCAATTTTGATGAATTTGTATTGAAAAATAGACAGATTTTAGTGAATGATTATAGAAGAAGAAGAAGAATGGTAGCATTATGTGGCGGCATATTCCGCGACACATGGGATGGTCTCTCCTTCTTCCCCTGCCTCTCCGACCCCGGTCCGTAACCTCTACGATCCTATTTATATATATTTATGTTTGTATATTGAGTGTACACTGTTTCTACAACACAGTTAGTTCAATTGATATTCTTCAATTATGTATATATATTTTTTAATTTTTGTTGATTGAATTTAGCTCGGAGATCGACATTTTGCTTGAAAGTTGCACTGGTGATGCTGCACCTGATCTATGCCGGTGTTCTATTTGAATTTGACAAAGACTTGATTCAGAAAACCAAACAAGACCCCTGGTAACAAATATTCTCAGTATTATTACCTTCATCCATTATACGTGATGGTGTTTGACTAACCACAGTGTTTAAGAGAGAAAGAAAGAATTTTGAAACTTGTGAAAAATAAGCTATGGTTATTTGTGTTGCTATAATTCATCTTATTAAGAATAAAATAGGAAGTGTAAAGCTAAATTATTTCTAGATATAGAAAGGTGTCATTCTTTTTGGGACAAACTAAAAGGAAAGAGTGTTATGTAAACTGGGACGGCGGGAGTATTTGTTTCAATCAACATCTAGACGTATATACCAACCTTCAATACTCAAAAATATCACAGAAACATCACTATCTTTATACCTTTATGATACTTGTAGGATTTTCTATGAGTATTTTACTTGCTTGTTTTCTGAATAAAGAATATATTACATGCTTTTATACCTAACCAAACCAAGAAAATGATGATTTGTCATGTCAAGGCCGAACATTTTACGAGAAAATGATGATTTGTCATGTAAAGTATCTTCATCTGTGTCAAAGTCACTTGTTGTCACTTTTATTCTTTGGGTAAAGCAGATAACTGATTTTGAAGTTGAGGATAATATGTGAAGGAATTAAATGACATGGAATTGGTTGAAAGATGCAATCTTGAGCTAAGCAGCAATGTCTTTAAGCTTGACTAGGAAATTGCTTACTATAGCTTTGTTTTCCAGTGCTTACGAATTCTAGCTAATAGTAAGTGATTTAGTTTCAGAGAAGCTAAAGACCATATTGATCAGCAAAAGGGAACTTGGGCATAATTGAAATGCCAAGGAGTTCTGAAATTCAATAAGTATCAATCCTTCGATTTAAACTGCTTTAGTGTTGATTTTGAGAGAACAAAAGCATTGGTAGATGAACATGTTAAATAGAGTTGGTTGCTGGAACTTCTCCTTTTCAGGGATTAAAAGTGGGTTCTGATGATATATTAAGGAAAACAGTAAGCCTCCAGGGTTGGTGGCGGATGAGTGCAATGAAAGAGAAGAAAACAGGACTTTTTAATCTTAAAGGTAGTCCATGCTCTTTGAAATTTAGGTTTAAATATTCAGGTGAGCGACAATTAGGTTGTGAGTGGTTAATACGAGCTTGGAGAAGTTATAAGGACTTAAAATGCCCCATCTGGTATTGGACACTATAGGATGTGTGGTTAATCAGACTTTTGAGTCAGCTACTTTTTTTTTAATTTAGGATTAAACTTTCAGGTGAACTGCATTCATGTTACTAGCCAGGGCTAAGTTTTTATGGTTGATACTGACTACAAAAACTTTAAGAGCTGGAGTTGCATATGGTAAAATTGCTTTTCCTCCAAAAGTTCATTTTATGATTTGGTAGAAACCAACTAGTTCTGAAGGATACAATTCATTGTTAATGTGTATATAGGAATGAAGGTTCTCTTAGCTAACATCCTGTGTTTTATTAGAAAGTAGAAACTTCTTTCTCTTTCTCTCTCTTGTTTTCTTTTTTTCTTTCTTTTGAGAATCTAATAACTCCATGATGATGCTCAAAATGGATTTCTTTTTTCGATTTTGTGGGGTCGAGATCTAGGTTAAATTCCAACGCATAGAAACTTTTAGAACTTTGTAATTATAGGATGTCAACGAAATCCCAATTGAGTTACCTGCCAATGCAAAAGTTAGATTTCCTTAACTGATCAAAACTTCATGTCTTTGATTATTTTGCTGGATGACTTTTCTTAATATTTCAATTTCTCTGAAGCTCTTTTAGTGAAATTGCTCATCACCCTCCTTTTCTGATTTTAAGGTACACGGCAGCGTATTTGCTGTTGCTTGCTTCTACACTGGTTCAATACTTCATCACTTCTGGCTCTTCTCCTGGGTAATTGGGCTAATGATTTTATTTTTAAGCTAAGCATGTAATAAGTCTTTACTAGCTTCACCCTGCTACTTTACTGAAAGGCCTGTAAAAAGTTAATTTTCATGAATATGTAGCTATGTTCTTGATGCAATGAGGACTGCCAATGAGACAGATGCATCACATCATAGGACATCAATAACCTCAAAGTAAGATATTTTTCCTCTCTGGTTTGTTACATGCAAAATAAATAACTGGAATATAAGGATTTTCTCTGAAAATAAGGTAGAAAAGAGGTTTATCTAATTTCTGTTGTTGTCTGCCTTTTGTGATGTTATATGATCAAGCAAAGCCAGCCTGCTTCAAGCAAAAATGGCAGTGTAGTTATTACGATCGACAGAAACCAGTTAGAAAAGAATCTTCTTGGGAGTGGTACAACATCTTGGGCAAAGCTAGTGATGGATATGTATCCTCCAGGAACATCTGTTAGGTAGGGCTGACTTGAATATCAGCATGTTTATGCTTTTCTTCTTATATGTGAAGCAGCTTGAGTGCTTTGTAACTAATATACAGCATCTACTATGGCTCTATTTACTTAATCAAGTTCAGTTTTGCATTTAGATTCTGCTTATTTCAAATTTTGTGTGAAGTGTGAACCATGGATTTTGAAGTTCGCTGTGAGACTGTGAAATGTGCTTGACTAATTATATTTCACGGTGCTAGTTGGACTAGGAGGATTCTGGCTTCTTAAGTTAAAAAGCTTATAGTGGTGAAGTAGTATTTAACCCAAACTATCCATTTTGAACAATGTGATTAGCTGTGGCCTGTGGATGAACATATTAGCACTTTCAGATATAAATGTTATAGCAAGGTACTCCACTTGGAAACTGCATAGTCCCATGAAGACGCAAAACTGCTGTATAGCTTACAAGTGAAGCCCTTAATGTGAAGCAGGAAAAGCCTAATCTTGCATATTTTAACAAATCAAGACATGGTAAAGGAACATTCACACGACCAGCTCTTGAGGAGACTTGTTGTGACTCGGTTGTTTAAAGGCATAACTGATGGAATATAATATAGCTGCTTGCATTGTGATGGATGGCGATTTCCCTCTCAAGATTCCTCACACTGCATGATTTTGACAAGTTATTAGATGAGTTTGATCAGGAAGCTGATGTAACCTCCTAATATGTCATCAATTCTGTGCGCAATTTGTGTGATTAACCCGTTCTTTCTTGTTCATCGCTTTTAGACTAAGTTGCTTCGACATGGCCGTTTAGGTGCCGCACCCGTGTCGACACGGCACTAGTATGGGTGTGGGTATGGGATCCATACCGGATCTGGTCAAATAATTTTGGGTACTTTGACTACGACGGACGGAAAAATTCGAGACGAGTTACAATTTGATTCCCGAAATTAGAATCAAAACTAAAATAAATTTGAAGGAAATAGCATACTTTATCTAGGAAATCAATCCTTTACTTACTACAACATGAGAATAAAAAAGAAATCCACACTTTACAAGCTATACGTAAGTATTCCACAAAATTTCTCATGATTTAGAGATATTTTAATATTTTAAAATTATTTTTAGCTGGATCCCTGCACCCGTATCCGTACTAGGATCCATATCCTCGAATCTTAAAATTTACATCTCGAAGGATCCGACCTCTAGATCTGCGCCCGTGTCCGAGAAACTTAGCTTTTAGAAGCAAGTTATAGATGGATTATACAATACTCAATGCTTAACTATGGTTAAAGGGTGATATAATTGCACCAACAAATGGGGGAAATGTTGTCATAAGCTCTGCCACTGTAAATTCTTCTTGTCTCTCTTTGATGATGAAGCTTGTATTATCTTTGAGGTTGATGACGGTTTACATTAATAATGATTTTCCCAGTTGGTGGACATATATTCTACCATATGAATTCAATCTACCAAAATTATTTCCTTTCTATGTTCTTTCATTTCCACCTATTTTAGGTAGAAATCTTACTGTGCGGTTATGCGGTCATAGATTGCATGATTTTCTTAGTATTATCATCAGGTTTTGCTAACTAATTCTCCTCTCTTTTCCAGAAGTGTGACGTGCACCTACTGTAATATTATGCAGGTAGAAACTCCTATCTCTGTCTTCCATTTGTATGCAAAGCAAATTTTAACCTCAATACCTGCGGATGATTCTTAATGACTTGAAGTATATTTGGATTTGCCAAATTAGTGACATGATATGCGAGCTATATGCTATGAACCTCTATGCTATATTTTGGCAGGAAATTAGCTGAATTTTGACCTTAAATGCAATTCTTATGTTTTCTCTCGTAAATATTACTTATTTCTAAGATATTCCATCCATACAATGGTATACTTTCTTCGAGACTTATCCTACTGTATATACATCCTGAATAAATGTGCAGCTAGTTGTATTAGATAAACGGAACATTGATATTTGATAGTCCGTTTTGTTTGAATTGGTGAAGTCAAACTTTGTCCTATCTTTTGGGCATATGTTTGTGAAAGAAGCTTGGTAGTTCTCCTTACTGGGGCACCATGCCTTTACCCTTTTCTGTTCTTTCTTTGCAATTCTTATGCCACAGCATGGTATGTTAACATGTATTTCAGTATTTTGTCTTAGTGATGCATTTTGGATTGGTATGTGTCTTGGAGATTTTGTGGTCTTGTGTCTGATGTTATTTGAAACTTCAAACTGCTTCCATTTCTTTCAATTTAAGTAAACTTTACGTGGTAAAGATTAGCTATACATTTTAAATATAATAACCTTGCCAATTTACACATCGTGGTCCTTGTATTTGCACATACTCCTGCCTCAAATGGATGATCTCTTTTGACAAGCACAAACACTGAAAGATCAAAGAGGCCAAGTTAATAGGTGAAGATTTAAAGAAGTGGGTTAATAATGAGACTTTCTTTGATTTGTTAAGTACTTATAACTTGTCCTTTTATGTTTGTTACAGTTGTGCTAACAATTTCTAAGATTTATGATCTTTATTCTGCTTGATTACCAGCCTCCACGAGCTAAACATTGTCATGATTGCGACAAATGCGTTCTCCAGTTTGATCATCACTGTGTTTGGCTTGGCACATGCGTAGGACAGGGAAACCATTGCCGCTTTTGGTGAGCAAGCATTACCCAATTTGATACACTCATGATATATGTTTCTTGCTTGCTGTTCAAGAAAAAGCATTCTTCCAATTCAGTTGAAATCATTAAGTGCACTGGTCAAACCCCCCCACCAAAAAAAAAAAAGAGAGAGAGAGAGAAATAACATGATTTTATATGTTATGTTGGAGTTGCTACGACACAATGGTCATTTAGGTTTTAGAAAACTATATGATATAACATAGTACTATAGCAACAACTATGCCTTAATCCTAAGCCAGTTGGGTCCGCTATATGAATCATCACTAACCATAGCACTCCATTTAGATCTGTACTAATCCAATATTTAAAACTTTAGGTTCTCTAGCGTTAGAAATTCTATACATTTTTTACTAGCATACATATGCTAGCGTTTGGACCTAGATTTGATTGAAACTAGAAAAAGGAGTTTTTGAAGTTGTGTTGAAAAATAGTTTTTGGAAGTTGAAGTTGTGTTTGGACATGCATTTTATTTGGAAAAAAAGTTGAAGTTTCGTGAGTGGAAGAAAAAATTTCACCAGTTTTTAGGAACTTGAAAATTATTTTCAAAGTTTTTCCAGAATCGGTGCATTTGAAGGTTGATATAAGACGTGACTACACCATGTATAGAGACCTCTAGTTGTCATCTACGTGTACTACTTGAACCTTCTGCAGAATGTGATCATTTCTAATGCTATCTAATCTTTTTCTAGTTGCATATTCATCTTGACATTGCATTTCCGCGACACTTGTCTTGCTGATATGCTGTACCCTAGAGGCCCAGGATTCACTCCCATATAACATTGCTGGTCATACAACCATTATGTAGAACTTATCTGTCACTTTGGGAGGTATCCTCCTATCGCATGCCTCTGGTCACACTTCTCCTGTTCAACCATCCTATTTTGATTCTTTATCATAAATTAATTAGTTTTACACAGGCTGTTAATCTACTGCAACCCTCCTTCTTCATCCAAGCTCGTAACCAGTTATATGAGCAAATTCACGGAGGCGTATTTTACATAACATAGTGTCAACTTAAAGATTTATGTTTCAAATAAAACCCTTGTTCCTAGAAAATGACACATACATATATGTTAGAATCCCTCTCTTTTAGCTTTATCCCTCATCCTGGTTATTTTATCATTTAATGGGGACATAAGGTTATCCTGTGTCTTTTATCATCTAATTGACAATTTAAAAATCTACTTTTAATATTATATTTTCCTTAAACAAACTTGAATCAGTATGTGACATGCCCATGGCAATTTGGTCAAGTTGGATAGGTCAAAAATTAGACAGGAGTTCGATAAAGCTGAAACACAAGAATATGTTGGGACATTTCATAGGGTGCACCGGTGCAGCAAGACTTGGAGACATATTTGTGTTGGGTTTGTGGCCTTCTTGGAAAATAGGTGCTTTCATATGTCTGTTTCATTGTCATCTAGTCTGCAAAGCAACAGGACTATGAGTCTATAGCATGCAAGTACACTTGATTTCTGAGCTTTCAACTGGCTAATCCTTGCATGTCAAAACACTTTTTTTTTTTTTTTTTTTTTTTTTTTTTTTTTTTTTTTTTGCGTAGCTCTTACGGTTTTTTCCATTTACACAGGATGCTTTTATTATATGGGAATTTCTTGTTTTTATCTTTATCTCTCAAGTTTTAAGTTATTGATCTTTGCTATAGTTATTTACTTTACCAAGTATAACAGGTGGTACATTTGCTCAGAAACAGCCTTGTCCCTTTGGACTGGCACTTTATATATTCAATACTTGAAGTCTCACGTATCTAAGCCATGGTATGTGTCTGTCCAGCAGTGCTTTATCTTTTGAGCGCTTTTTTTTCAATAACCTCTTGGCTTAAAAAAATGGAGTTTTTGTTCTTGTCGTTGAAATATGTCTTTTTATTTTTAAAAATCAATGATATCTTCCTTTCAGTCAAAAAGAAGATATAAAGGTGGAGCATACAAAAGAAGGATAATTTGCATTACTGTCCAACTTAGATTGAACCTTTTTATGGCTTATGCTTCCTAAACTTTTAGTGGAAGCATGTTGGTTTCAGTTCAACTGCACTGATGTGAGCTTTGCATAGTCATAGTATCATGAATCATATAGACAATAGCAGACCCAACTAAATTTGGGATTAAGGTATAACTGATTGATTTTTATATGTTGGCTTCAATTGCTTTAGCGTATGCGATAAATTGACTAGTGTATTCGTTTACTTGAAAAGTGAATTCTTGCATATCTTGTTACTTTAAAAAGGAAGTTCCAGATGTTGTTGGATGGAACACAGACGAGTTGATTTGAATGTGTCAGGTGCATGAAATGTCAGTCCCGCTTTATTGATGTAAGAAGCTTGGAAAAGAGGCCATGCCATTACCCTTTAATCTCTGTTGGCATTGCCTTTACATGTCACATAAGGTTAACTCCTTGACTGAACAATCTGAAAAGAAACCAAAGTAAACTCAAGTATGAATAACCACTGGAGGTATAATATTTTAGTTGTTATGAAATGGCAGTTGAAGAGATTATTAAGCAATGCTGACCTCGAACCCCGATATCTTGCATTTTATCCAGGTGAAATTTCATTTTCATTGAACTGTGTTGAAGTTACATTTGAGTGGGAACAAGGAAATTAGACTGACGAGCTGGGAGATAAAATTTGATTTGCATATGTGCACCACTTTTGTACTCAAGTTGGGAGATCGAAAAAATAATGATAAAATAGCCAGGCTGATTGAATCTGCAAGAATTGGTTCTTATTTAGGTTCCTTAAGTCATCTAAGATGAGTAGGGGAACTACTTTTGTCTTATAAGAGATTAACAGTAGGAAAAGAAGGGACTGCATCATGGTCCCCAGGGCTTAGTTCAAGTGGCAAAGGTTGAGGGACTTGTGATTTAGGTCACAGGTTGAGCTCTACGCCATGTGAACTAAGCCTGGTATTTAAGTGGAAAAGGGTAGAGGGGCGGGCCCATTATCTCTGAGTTTCGAAGGCTGCGGTTGGTCCTAAGGGTTGGCCCCAGAGAGATTTTACGGTCATAGAAAAAATAGAAAAAAGAAGGGACTGCATCTGCATGATGAGGACAAAACTTATGCTGACATGATGAACTGTTTTTGCTTCTGTATATAAATCTTATCTGATGCAAACACATAAAAGATGAGGTTTTTCATGACAATCTTGCAATTTAAAAAAACATAATGATGTCAAATGTGACAATGGTTTTGTTGCAGGTGGTCATATGCAATTGTGATATTGCTGTTAGCTGCTTTATCTATTTGCCTCTTCTTTCTTCTCCTTCTCCTCCTATTTCATAGGTAAGATTTTTCGTTACGGGTATGTAACTCTTGTTACTTAGTGGTATTTGGTAGTTCAGATTTTTGTTGGATCTATTAAATTTTTAAGTTCTTTTTTTTGATAAAGTAAAAGTTTTATTAATAAAGTACCGAGAAGGTACTCAAAAGTACAACCAAACAAGACAGCCCCTACAAAAGTCTCTAGCTACATATTTGCAAGCGAGTCTAAAAATTCCATATACTAATTAATACTCTCTAGTATACTCCTTTTACACCCAAAAAAAAAAAAAAAGATTTTGCAAACAAAGGTTCCTGGCTCTAGAAATGTGGTTCTTTTTATTCTCGAAACAAGCACTATTTCTCTCTGTCCAAATAGTTCAGAAGATGCATAAAGGGATGGTTCTCCAGATCTGCTTTTGTATCTTTCCAACCCTCTGCCCGTTCCAATTTTTAAGTTCTTACAAGTCACATGTGTTAGTTCCTGAACATGTTGCCTGGCTCTGTTTTCTGTAGGTGATTAGTAATTCATGGATAAGGGATGTAGTATTGTCACAATTCATGTTCATAAAGAAGTAGAAATGAACTCTATATCACTTCACTTTGATCTTGTGAGGTAGGTCACACCACATTCGAACTAAGCTAGGAAGAACTTTGGGCCAATCTGTTACATGCTATCTATTCTAGTTTGGTTAACGTAGATTAACTTGCTGGTCCAACAGCATGGGGAAACACCAGTAGTTCTTTTTTAGTCTTGTCAATTAACTTTTAGCTGATCTTACGCAGAACCTAAATTTCAACCATCGTAGTGAAAAGTGATACGGAGTATCGTATGCCCTTTTCAGTATCGTTAGCTGAACATGTGAAGTTCGCACTCTACGACATTTCTAAAATGAAACTTCAGGAATAATAACTGGACTTTTACATGTTTCTTGGACAGCTATCTTATTTTGACAAATCAGACCACCTATGAGCTCGTCAGACGACGGCGCATCCCCTATTTGAGGTTGGTTATTTCTTCATTTCTTGTATCATGTTATTTTGTTGAGATGTAGGAGGTATGTCTCAGGATTGCTTTGAGCTAGTGCTTTTAATAATATGATGGCATATATTGGCTTAACATGAATTGCGGATGTAGGGATTTTGAGTTATTTAGATTGATATTAAAAAACCAAATGAAGACATGCATGGCCTTCAGGATCTTCTTGTATTCAAAGCGCAAATTGACACTTGCAATGATTTGCAGGAACATTCCGGAAAGAGTTTTTCCATTTAGCAAAGGAGCATGCAGAAATTCATATGAGTTCTGCTGTGCTCGGAGCAGCATGTACAGGATGGAACCACTGCCAACAGCACAAGAACTTCAAGAGAAGTCAAGAACCTATACATGCTCGGATATTTTTTCTTGTCGGTGTTGCTGTTGATCACTTCTGCTGCAGGTGTGATTGAAATCAAAATTTTACCTCGGTTGTACTGGTATGGAAGTTTATGCTTTCTAGGAGTCTTTTATCTCTATTAGAAAGTTTATGCTTTCTAGGAGTCTTTTATCTCTATTAGAAATTCTTATACCGATAGGCAATATAGAGAATTTCTAGTTACTTTTCATTTTTTTTTTAATATTTTGTATAATGATGGCCTGAGATGAATTTAAATGGGAAACATGGTCAGTGAGGATTCATATAGCCAACCCCAACTTGTTTGGAATTGAGTCATAGTTGTTGATTGTACCAGTGTGAAAATTCTTTATCAACTATTTGTTTGTGGTATCAATGTGATGATACGTACATAATTTTACCTTTATTTGTGGAATTCACGATATCTCCTTAGCTTTTCAAAATGATGTGGAATCTAAACTTGACACACGTTTAGGATCGCCTTGTTTCCAATTTAAACATGGATACATTGTGCTTACTGCTAGTCACTGTGCCAAAAAGTATTAGGGGCTGGTCTAGCCGGTGAGCCATATACCGCATTATTAGGGTCCACACCTATCCCCTCAATCAGGAACTAGGAATTGACCCGGTCCGGACTGGTCTCAACTCTCTGCCCCCTCTCCCTTGAGAATAAAAGAAAGGGAAACTTACACAAATGTCCCAAATAAATCTCAACTTACCAACCTCTAGCCATTAGTCATAAACTTACCAAAACTAGCCAACAAAAATTGAAAAACCAAATAATAGGGTTCTTTCTATCAAAGAATCACATGCAAAAATCACCTTCCATATTTTTAAGCGTGATTAGCAACATTAGATACAAGACGGAAAGGAAATTTCATGGACGGGGTAGCAAATAAGGTGATGAAATCCAAAAATCTATACAATATTCCAAAAATATAAACAAAAAAGGAATTTTTTCAATGGGTATAGTTGAAAATCATTGAAAATATATAGATAAGTCAATATACAAAATTTGAGGAAGATTGGAGGTGATTTGGACCGGTTTTGTATCAAAATTCGTAATTAAATCGAGTTCAAAAAAGTCTTCTGCGACACATGTATCAAACATGTATCACGCATGTATCTCACACACAGGTATACATGAATATACATATGATACACAATTGATACAAATATGATACATATGTGATACACAAATGATACACAGTGTGATACACATATCATTTGTTTTCATGTTCAGCTTTTACTTCGAATTTTCAATTCAAACCACCTCAAAACTTCACCAAATCATCCCAAAACTGAGATTCAAGCTTCTTAAGTTGTGCCCAATCTATTCTAATAACACCAACTCAAAACAAAGCAAAAGTTTGATATTTTTTTGCTACAAATAGCTAATTGGCTAATTTGGCTAATATTAGTAATATTTTATCAATTGGCCAATTTTTGTAATGAGCTACTTATAAATGGACATAGCTGGTAATTTCCCTAAAAGAAAGTAGAATGACTTAGTGTTTCTTTTTTTTTTTTTTTTTTAATAAAAGTAAGAACGACCCAAAGATATTTTAACATTACATAAATAGTACTTCGTTTGATTATTTGCTTGAAAACTGCTATTCTTGAAAAAAGGAAATGTTTACGCTCTAGTTCATGTATATCAAAGGGAAATCTAGGGCAGGTTTTATAGATTCGAGAAAATCCACTACTTTCACCTCGAACTATGCATGTATGTTTGCATATATATATATATATATATATATGGTTTTTTTTAAATGTATACACATAATTAGATCATACTCAATGATTTTGTTCACTTACTCTAGATTCTGAATTCACTTTGACTCGTTAGAAGTGTATCTATACATCACAGCTGCAATAATCCAAACATCTTGAGCTGCATTTCCATGCAAACGACTTGCACTATTAATTCTATACTGACTATTGAGAAAGTATGTTGAGAAGAGAAACCCTAGTGCGGATCAAAAGCCTGAACAACTGCTCCAATTCATTTTCAAAATCTACCAGGCTTGAATCCAGAGTCTCCAAATTTCTTTGTGCAAATTCTATGTTTTCTGCTTCCCCTTCCTTATAGAGCAACAATTTATTTAGGGCAATAACCACATTTTCCAATTCGCTCAGCTTTTTTCTCCGCATTTCACTCGCTAATATCCCTTTGTGCACAAGCTTTGAAACCAACAACCATTTAGTAGGCTTTCTTTTCAAAGACTAGCATTGAAAGAAGTGTTAGAAATGATTGAAAAGTTGAAATGGTTACAAATTTTGCTTCTACAAGGACCCTTATTATGGAACAGAGCTGGGACTCTGAACTGAACCGAGTACTCATGGTTGCCATTGCGTTATATATCAACTTCAGCATTGTGAGGGACTTAGACATTTCCTTCTGAGTGTTTCTTCTGGATGATATGTAGTCCATTACATTGCTTAGGATTCTTATATGGTCGTTCCCATTTTTGCTTCTTCGAAGCCTGTTTGGAGTTCTCTGAGCCCTGCCTTCATCAACATGATTGTGTCTCTCGTGTTGCTGCAGATATCTATGAATCTAACAGATATTTCCAGCGACTCCATCACAAATTATCATCTTGATCTTGAAGAAGATCCCGTTGTGTTATTGGCAAAGCGAGGAATTCCTCTATGCACTTGTGCAATTCGACAAGGCCAAAAATAGCATTTTGGGTAATTTCTTCTGCTGCTTTTGGAGAAGAAAATGATGATTCCAAAGTTTTGATCTTGTTAAGGACTTGTTCAATCTTGATTGTGGGATGTGATCTAGCAGGAAAGCTAACAGAACAGGTACGATGAAGACTATGAGATGTGTCACGACCCAATTTCTCATATAGGCCATGATGGCGCCCAACGTTACCGCTAGGCAAGTCAACAGTGAACTAACCATGTTATTGTTTCTTTTAACAATTTAGACATAGTTGATTTTTAATTATTGAATAAATAAGAAGTGAAAGATTTGATAAAATGTGAAATAAACAATTTTAAGAGCAAATGAGATGAAGTAAATAATAATATATCATAAAGTGTCTACTAGCATAATTTCCATGACCTGGTGTCACAAGTGTATGAGCTACTAGTAGAATATACAAAAATACTAAACTACTGTCTAAATAAAATGGACAGAAAGTAAATGCAAAAGAAAGACTTCGGGTGCTGCAGAACGGGCTCGAAAGGCAGCTCACCACCAAGTCTCGGAGTATCAGGAGTGCGCGCCGGGATGATGACCAGATACACCTGCCTCAGATCCTGCACGATTAGTGCAAAAGTATAGCGTGAGTACACAAACAATATGTACCCAGTAAGTATCTAGTCTAACCTCGAAGAAGTAGTGACGAGGGGTCGACTTCGACACTTACTATGGGCGACCAATAAAATACCAAAATTCTAAATAAGCATGGGCAATGTAAATGATAATGAAAACTCAATAACAAGCAATAAATAAACAATTCTTTCACTGAAGTAAATTCCAAATCAATTTCCATCATTTAACAATTGTAACCTCTCAAGCCAATAAAACGATATCAAGTATAATTGGGCTCCAAGTATTATTACGCACGAATTATGCCTAGGTCGTACGGCCCGATCTAAAGTACCTATACATATACTGTGTGCACTGCCGAGGGTCGAACGACACGAACCATAGACGCATCTATTAATCTGCCGAGGCGAACGGCCCGCTCCCATGAGAGTAGAAGAATTTACCTCACTCGCGGAAATGCTTGCGACGTGAGTGAACATAGATTTCTCAAAGTTATTATAAAATTCTTCAATGCTTTTCAAAAGTAAGGAGTCTAAACCGGAGATCTTAAATCTTACAATCCTCAATCTCAATTCTATTTAAGATAATTAATATGCATAATCAAATAACAGTGCCAACAAAACATGATGTAAAGCTAAGACTACCTGGACATCACATGGAAAATATAGCTACGCACGGACTCTCGTCACCTAGTGCGTACGTAGCTCCCCACACAGTAATTTACAACAAACACATCTAAGGCGATGATTTCTCTCTTACAAGGTTAGGCAAGAGACTTACCTCGTTCTCAAGTTCACTTCCGATCCACAAATATGCTTTAAATCCTTAACTTGGTGCCAAACGACTCGAAACTTGTCAAATGTTATATAAAATAATCAATACATGTCAAAAGTTCATATTGTAAGTATTAGAGTGGTTACCCAACCCCAACTGAAGGATTCCTAAAATTTATCCCCGGGACCACGTGCCCGGATTCCGAAAATTTTTGAAGAAAGTTGTTACCCATAACCTCACAAACCCAGATATATAATTTTCACTCAATTCCATAACTATTTTTGTGGTTAAATCCCAATTTTATCAAAATCTATATTTTTCATCTAAACCCATAATTTTCACAATTTTTCATGTTAAAATCTACCCATAATCTATGCTTTAAACTCATATTGTATAGAAATCACTTACGTCAAAGTGTTAGGTGAAAACCCCTCTCCAAAAGCTCCAAAATCGCCCAATGAATGAAAGAAATAAGTCAAAAATGGTTTAACTCCCGACTTAAATGAATGTCACTGCCCAACGACTTTTGCACCTGCGACGCCTCTGCCGCACCTGTGGTTCTGCTTCTGCGGACAAAATCACGCAAGTGCGGACCAAGCCCAGGTTGACCTCCCCCGCTTCTGCGACCAAAGGTTCGCATCTGTGAGCCCGCTTCTGCAGCGAGTGCGTCGCACCTGCGACCTCATTCCGCTTCTGCGATAGCCTCCTTCGCACCTGTGCCTCCGCAGGTGCAGTACCTGCCCTGCTTCTGCGGTCACAGGGCAACCTATACTAGGCCACTTCTGCGGTCCTTGGATCGCTTATGCGAGCTCGCACCTGCGGCTGGCCCTCCGCAAGTGCGATTGCACCAGAAGCTGGGTGCTTCAGCTGTTCAACCAAAGCCAAATGACAATGTCCGAATGGCATCTAGGGCCCCCGAGGCCCCGTCCAAACATACCAATAAGTTCGAAATCATAAAACGGACTCGCTCGCACCCTCGGAACGCATAAAACAACATCAAAACTAAGAATCACACCCCAAACCAAATTGAATCAACTTATGAACTTCAAGTTCTTCCAACTTACTCTAAACGCGCCGAAACATACTTAGACTACTCAGAGTGACACCAACTTTTGCGTGCAAGTCTTAAATCACCATACGGAACTATTCCCATTCTCGAAATCCAAATTGGACCTCGATAACACCAAATCCTACTTCAAACCAAATTAAAAAAAAATTTAAAACCTTTAATTTGCCAACTTTCAATAGTAAGCACCGAAATGCTCCCGGCTCATCCAAAACCCGATCCAAACATACGCCCAAGTTAAAAATCATCATACAAACCTATTGTAACCGTCAAATCCCGGTTCCGAGGTCGTTTACTAAAAACGTTGACCAAAGTCAAACTTAGCGCTTTTTGCCAACCTTAAGGAACCAAGTGTTCCGATTTCAACCCGAACCCTTCCAAATTCCAAACTAACCATCCCCGCAAGTCTTAAAACAGTAAAATCACATACATGGAGTCTTATTTAGGGGAACAGGGATCTAGAAAGCAAAATGACCGATCGGGTCCTTACATTCTCCACCTCTTAAACAAACGTTTTGTCATGCCCCAAACTTGGGGAACGTGACCGATGCTCAACCAAGTGAACCCGGTTGAGCAAGCCTGTTAGATACTTCCTACCTAACTCACTCATGAACAAAGAGAAGACATATTTTCATGATGTTATAAACGTCAATACCACACAAGAGGGGGGGTGATTTGTGTGGTACCTAATTTTCGCGTTAGAAGAACCTGGTTCTTCTAAGTGTTCTAACTACAGCAGTTTGCGGAATAATAAATGCTGAAAGTAAAGTGCACAGAGATTTTTACGTGGAAAACACCTGGCTCAAAAGGTGAAAAAACCACGACCTACTACTCAGTAGGATTTTCCCAAACTCCACTAAAATCACTGAGCCAAAAACTGCATTTACAAAACTCTTTGTAAACCTAAGGATTAACTCTAATCCCAGTGTAGCACACAACCTCAACTGTTGCGACACTTTCAAGTTAACTCTAACTTGAATACTCAATATACCTATTACAATTGCTTCTAGATAAAGCTGAAAGGTACAGTATGAAAACAC
>NC_031990.1:66192235-66196213 GCF_001879085.1 Nicotiana attenuata | reverse complement strand
TACTCTGGTGTTCATGTAGCCATGAAAGTGCATCGGAGGACCTATTCCATTTACAGGTTCTATCTAGCTCGTGCTTAACCTTGTTTAGATCCTCCTTAAGGACTCTTATCTGCTCATCTCTTTTGTACAACTCATCTTTCATTTTTCCTACATTTTCTTCTAATGTGAGTTGTGTGTGATCAGATTCCTTTTTACCAGTTCCTAATTTCAATTTTAGATTTTCAGATTTGAGCTCTAGGACTGTGGTGTCAAGTTCATGAACCTGGTTCTTCAACTCAGCATTTTTACTATCACTTTCACTAGCCCTAAGTTCCAGGTTTTTGCACTTAGCTTTTAGAATCACACACTCCTTAGAAAGTTATTCCTTTTCATTGTTTATAACCTCAAATTCATCAATAAAATCTAGAAGTAACTCAGCGAGACTTTCTTTAGACAAAAACTTAATCTTGTCTTTGAGATGAATTATACTTACCTCAGATTCCTCATCGGATTTCCCAATTGCCATAAGTGCTTGTTCATCTCCATCTTCATCTTTTGAGTCATCATCTGAGCTTTCACCCCAAGCAGCAACCATAGCCTTTGTTGATCCTTTGTTCTTCTTGGGATGAACCTGTTCCTTGTTCCTGTTCCTTCGTTCAGCTCTTTCTTTCTTCCATTCAATTTCCCATTGAGGGCAGTTTTTGATATGGTGATCAGTCTTCCCACACTTGTAACACCCCTCATTGGTTTGTTTTTCAGGAACCCTTGGTTTGTTGTAGCTTCCATTTCTTGAAGGACCATTTTCTCTCATTAGGTACTTCTTGAAATCCTTTGTGATCATGGTCATTTCATCCTCCTCTAGATCAGCACCTTCAGTGATTCTGAATGCCATGCTCCTTTCCTTCTTGGGTGCATCCATCTTCATGGTTTGCCTTCTAAGTTCATAGGCAGTGAGATTTTCAATTAGCTCATCCAATTTAAGAGTGGCAATGTTCTTTGATTCCTGAATAGCTGTGATTTTGCTTTCCCAAGAGATTGGCAGTACCCTTGTCAAAATCTTCTCAACTTTGTCTTTTTCAAGAATAACCCTTCCAAGAGACTTAAGTTCATTTGTTAATGTGGTGAACCTTGTATACATCTCTTGGATGGTTTCCCCTTCATTCATGGTGAAATTCTCATATTGAGAATACAGCAGTGTTCCTCTTGATCTCTTTACTTGAGGAGTTCCTTCATGAGCCACTTGTAAAGTGTCCCATATCTCCTTAGCAGTGGTACAACTTTGAATTCTACTGTACTCGTCTGGACCAAGTCCACACACAAGCCATTTCTTGGCCTTTGCATTCTTTTCCCACTTCCTCAAGTCCTCAGCATTGCAGTCAGCTCTTGTCTTTGGCACATCCACTCCTTCAGCATTCTTCTTTGTAGTTGCTAGAGGACCATCAGTGACTATGTCCCAGAGTTCATAGTCTTCTCCTATGATGTGATCCCTCATCCTGTTTTTCCACCAAGAAGAGTAGTGGCCATTAAAGAGTAGAGGCCTATCAGTGGATTGCCCTTCCCAGTTCCCAGGTGGCGCACTCATGTTGATCTTTTCCTAAGGTGTTAGCCTCTTCAAGGATAACCTGCTCTGATACCAATTGATGTTATAAACGTCAATACCACACAAGAGGGGGGGTGATTTGTGTGGTACCTAATTTTCGCGTTAGAAGAACCTGGTTCTTCTAAGTGTTCTAACTACAGCAGTTTGCGGAATAATAAATGCTGAAAGTAAAGTGCACAGAGATTTTTACGTGGAAAACACTTGGCTCAAAAGGTAAAAAAACCACGACCTACTACTCAGTAGGATTTTTCCAAACTCCACTAAAATCACTGAGCCAAAAACTGCATTTACAAAACTCTTTGTAAACCTAAGGATTAACTCTAATCCCAGTGTAGCACACAGCCTCAACTGTTGCGACACTTTCAAGTTAACTCTAACTTGAATACTCAATATACCTATTACAATTGCTTCTAGATAAAGCTGAAAGGTACAATATGAAAACACCTACTACAATTGAACTAGAAATAAAGAAAGACACATAAAACTCTTTATGGAGCTGGTTCTTCAATCTGGTTCATGTAGCTTCAGGTTTGCACACTTGAATCACACACGAATTGCTTGCAAAAAGCCTTGCTATTTTGCTCCCAATTCACGTTTAACTTCTGCGTTTTTGTGCAACACTTTAATGTGAGAACATCCTGCAATTTATAGAGTTAGTAGATAAAGAAATAACTAGAGTTCTGATGCAACTCTTCCTTGGTGGAAGAGTTCTAGTTGATTTCAACTTCTAACTCCTTCCCTATCTTGGATAGTGTTCTCTTTGATTAAGGAGTCCTTCTCCTTATCAATTATGCAACCTTTTCGATCAGGAGATATTAAATACACCAAGTTAAGCTTATCTCCTTCACGTGCATCCCACATGCTTGAATCTGCCCATTTTTGTGAACCTGAGGGATGGACCACTGGATGGACCACTGGATGGACCTGGTTCATCATGAGTTCCTTTGTCAGTCTTCAAAACTAACCTTTACTTGGGCCAACAAATTCCCCCTTTTTGATGATGACAAACTCTGTGCTTTTCATAAGCTTAGGCCTTGTTTCAACTCAGCTCAACATCAACACAATATTAGAAACATTTTTCCTTTTTATCACTTATCATCAAGAACCAGGTACATTAGGTTATAAACATCACTGTTCAAAGGGTAAACATCAATTGTTTAAAGCACAACCTTTTTTCCCCTTTTGGCATCATCGAAAAGTTGCATAAAAAATGTGAGATAACCAGATTTTAAAGCTTACTCATGGCCACTGGGGCTACTTCAAATGCAAACATGGATTAATCATCATAGATCAAACTAAGAATTTCAACCATCAAAGAAATATAAACAAACAGTTAGAGCAAAAACAGTGAATTTCATTGATGATTGATAAGATTCTACCACAAAGCATAAGAAGAAATAAAAATACTGAAAACATGAGCAAAAGAAACAAAACGTCCCGAACTGGGTCACTGGTTGATCTATACTAGGCTAGGATTCAAGGCTTGGAAGAGGTAGGGGCTGGGTTATTTTCTTGGAGAAGTTTCAGCATGTCTTGAAGAGTTCCATCATTCTTCTCCTTTTCCCTTGCAAGTTCAGTTCTGAGAATATCTCTCTCAGATTCTACCTCAACCAATCGTGTCTTCAGCCTTGCTATCTCAATATCCTTTGCCTCACTCTCCTGTACCAAGACTCTGACTTTGCTATTGATAGGTGTCTTTTTAGATGAACCAGGTTCATTTAGAATGACATTGACTTCATAATCGCAAGCAAGCAGAGTATTAACCCCACTTCTTCATAGGTACCTTGAAATGTGCAAGCACAGTTGTGAGAATGAAACCATAGGGAATGGCATGAGTTTTGGTGCCATTGATAACTCTATCAGTAGGTCCGCGAGGGTTTCCTATTCAGATGGAACAGGTTCATCTATACTATTCCAAGTTGAATCAACCCCTCAGCAGCTTCGCCAGACCCACTTCCCCCTGTTTTGCTCACACTCTCTTCTATTTCAGTAAATTCCTCTCCCCCAAACAACCATTGCACCAGTTTTTATTATACCAACAAGAGTGGGTGAAGAATCAGCCACTCTTGTCCCCTTTCCCCTCACAGTACTCCTAGCGCCCTTGCTCTCCTTTTTTTTCATTTTTACCACCAACTTCTCCAGATTATGTAGACTCTATACCTGCTACATCCTACAAATCTATTCTCCAAATTTGCAGCAACTTTAGAAATTGTCTCAAGAGAAACTTTAGAATCAGAAGATACCTGTTCAGTTTTGAAAGACCTACTTTCTTCCCCCTTAGTAGCAGACTTAAATGAATCTTCAGATTTCTAGGATTCTTCTTCCCTACTTTCTTTCAATTGCTTGTTATTTTGCTTGGTGATGAAGGATTTTTCGAGTAGGTGTTTGACTATATCTAG
>NC_031990.1:66137368-66192223 GCF_001879085.1 Nicotiana attenuata | reverse complement strand
AAAACACCGGACTCTTTGGTAAAAAAACCACGACCTACTACTCAGTACGGATTTTTCCAAACTCCACTAAAATCACTGAGCCAAAAACTGCAGTTTACAAAAACTCTTTGTAAACCTAAGGATTAACTCTAATCCCAGTGTAGCACACAGCCTCAACTGTTGCGACACTTTCAAGTTAACTCTAACTTGAATACTCAATATACCTATTACAATTGCTTCTAGATAAAGCTGAAAGGTACAATATGAAAACACCTACTACAATTGAACTAGAAATAAAGAAAGACACATAAAACTCTTTATGGAGCTGGTTCTTCAATCTGGTTCATGTAGCTTCAGGTTTGCACACTTGAATCACACACGAATTGCTTGCAAAAAGCCTTGCTATTTTGCTCCCAATTCATGTTTAACTTCTGCGTTTTTGTGCAACACTTTAATGTGAGAACATCCTGCAATTTATAGAGTTAGTAGATAAAGAAATAACTAGAGTTCTGATGCAACTCTTCCTTGGTGGAAGAGTTCTAGTTGATTTCAACTTCTAACTCCTTCCCTATCTTGGATAGTGTTCTCTTTGATTAAGGAGTCCTTCTCCTTATCAATTATGCAACCTTTTCGATCAGGAGATATTAAATACACCAAGTTAAGCTTATCTCCTTCACGTGCATCCCACATGCTTGACTCTGCCCGTTTTTGTGAACCTGAGGGATGGACCACTGGATGGACCTGGTTCATCATGAGTTCCTTTGTCAGTCTTCAAAACTAACCTTTACTTGGGCCAACATTTCATTAATTAGATAAGAGAGAGATCATGTATACAGTACCAAGTCACTTTCATTAGTTACTTCTTTTCAAATTCTCAAAATACACACATCTCCATAGTCTAAAATGGAACAGTGATTCAAAACATAAAACAAATTGTTTGGCTTTCCCCAACACCCACAAACAATCCACACAATATCTACGGAGCCTCTAATAATTACAAGGAGTACAATAGTAGTGCCGCCAACAAGGCTCCGGCTATACCTCAAAACATGATAAGGAAATGAACAAAAGATACTTGACCGTGGGATGAAGTGGGGCTCACCAAGTCTGCTAGGAAGAGGATGCACGACTATCGCTGACCACCTGCTATGGAACCACCTGCATCCATTTAAAGATGCAGCGCCCCCGGCAAAAAGGACGTCAGTACTATCGAATAGTACTAGTCTGTATAACTAAACACCACCTCAATAGAATGAACAATAATGCAAGTAAGGACAATCATAATATCAATTAAAGCATTGAACATTTATCAAACATCAAATAACGGATAAGATAAGTTTTCATAAATTTCCATATTTTATGTCGGGGAAGTCTTTAGTACCAATATGCCACAATTCACCATTTCGATTTCGATTCTCAATTCAGTCACCACCATGTGTACGGCATGGCGTCCGATCACGACCAGATCGACTAGGCCATCTCATATGAGACATCAACCACAATCATGATTTCAATTACAGTTTTCCAATAAAGTCACCACCATGTGTACGGCATGGCGTCCGATCACGACCCAATCGTCTAGGCCATCTCATAAGAGACATGAACCACAGTTGCAATTTCAATCACAATTTCCAATAGAGTCACCACCATGTGTACGGCATGGCGTCCAATCACGACCCGATCGGCTAGGCCATCTCATAAGAGACATCAACCACAATTATATTATTTCACTTGGCACGTTGGCCGTACTTCATATTTCACATTTCACTTTTAGTATTTGTTGCTTTGTATCTCATATTTCGTATTTTGTGCACGCCTTTTTACTTTCAACAATCATCATAGATTTCCAACAATGCGGCATGTCTACTCATGACATTTAAGCACACATATGACAAATAAGAGTCTTAGGCACATCGAGATTTCTTACACAATTGTCGTTAGTTTTCATTTGAAACACAACTTGATTTCAAGGCATTTGGACATGCAACCCATACCTTGAACTCATTCTTCCAATAAGAGCACAACATAACAAGAGAATTTAAATTACATATTGAACATCGATATCTTTTGACACAAGTTTATTCGGAATATTCAATTCACAGTGAGAAACTCGAAACTTACATGGATATTGTGGGGTTCAATTCTAAGAGAAGATTTTAGCCATACATACCTCAATTGAGCTTCTTTAAACTCTAAGGTGTCCCGGGAATCTTAGCAACACCAATCTATTTAATAAATATAACAAGTTGAACTAAAATTTGGGAGGTGATTATGATTCTAGCTCATTTGAGCATTTTATCAACCATTAGGTGTGCATCAAGGCTTTAAGGTCCTTTTATGAAAGACTTCATCATCCAACAACCCATTCTTTACCATTTTTAGCTCACAATCCTCCTACAATCTTTTATCACACATGCATGCAAGATAAATAACTCCCCTACCCAAGAATTGTCTTTCTAATTACCCATTTAATTTTCGAAATTAAGGGCTAGGGTATAGATTCTTACCTCTAGGATGAAGACTTAGTGAATCTTCCTTGTTAATCTTTAATGATTTGAGCAAGAATTGATGGGTAATTGATTGAAGATCAGTCCCCCACTCTAAGCACTCTCTCTCACTTTAAAAGTATAAGATTTTGCAAAAAAACTAAAAGGTCCTCAATGCTTATATAACGAGATTGGGCCGGGTTATAAAAATAGAAGAATGGATACTATGAAATTTCGGACCGGGCTACAGACCAGGCTAGACACGTCTGTAGCGAGCTATAGACCAGGCTTCGCAAGGGATATAGCACGGTCTAGCGCGCTACACACCTGGCTTCGCGAGAGATATAACACGGTCTAGCGCGCTACAGACCTAGCTTCGCGAGGGATATAGCACGGTCTAGCGCGCTACAAGCTGGGGGATGCGAGATTGAAAAAATTCAACTCCCCAATGCACTGTTCAACCCAAAAACTCCGAAAATATAATACATTAGCCTACCTTGGCACCACGAAACCTTAAATTACTTAGCGAAAGTTTTTCGGTGCCTTACACGTTCGTCCTCGAATGGGTCAAGAATCATACCTGGAGTGTTGAATAAGTGTGGATATCTACTTCGCATGTCCTCCTCGGCCTCCGAAGTCGCCTCCTCTCGACTAGTAAACCCCTCCACTGAACTTTTACTGCAGAAATCTTCTTGGACCTCAACTGACGAACCTGCCTGTCAACAATGGCAACTGGCTGGTCTTCATAACCCAAGCTCCCATCTAGCTGAACTGTGCTGAAGTTTAACACATGTGACATGTCGCCATGATACCTCCGGAGCATAGACACGTGGAAAATTGGATGAACTCCCGATAGACTGGGAGGCAAGGCAAGCTTATAAGCAACCTCTCCAACTCGCCTCAACACCTCAGATATACCTATAAACCTTGGGCTCAACTTGCCCTTCTTCCTGAACCTCATGATCCCCTTCATCGGAGAGACTTTCAAGAGAACCTTCTCACCTACCATAAATGATAAATCACGCGCCTTCTGATTTGCGTAACTCTTTTGTATGGATTGTGCTGTGCGAAGTCGCTCCTGAATCAACTTTACCTTTTCCAAGGCATCCTTCACCAAATCAGTACCATATAACTTAGCCTCGCCGGGCTTAAATCATCCGATGGGTGAACGACATTGCCGACCATATAAAGCCTCAAATGGAGCCATCTCGATGCTGGACTGATAACTATTATTGTAAGAAAACTCGGTCAAAGGCAAATATCGATCCCACTGCCCTCCAAAGTCAATCACACATGTGCTGAGCATGTCCTCCAAGATCTGAACTCTCCGCTCCGACTGCCCGTCGGTCTGCGGATGAAAGGCTATGCTGAGCTCTACCCGAGTCCCCAACTCACTCTGTACTGCTGTCCAGAAATGCGAAGTAAACTGAGTACCTCTATCTGATATGATGAAAACATGCACACCATGCAACCGAACTATCTCCTGAATATAAATCTGGGCCAACCTCTCTTAAGTATACGTGGTCAAAACCGGAATGAAGTGTGCTCACTTGGTCAACATGTCGACAATGACCCAAACTGCATCAAACTTCTGCAAGGTCCGTGGCAACCCAACTAGGAAGTCCATAGTAATGCGCTCCCATTTCCACTCAGGTATAGTCATTTGCTGGAGTAGGCCACCTGGCCTCTGGTGCTCATACTTAACCTGCTGGTAATTTAGACACCTCGCAACATACTCAACTATGTCCTTCTTCATCCGCCGCCACCAATAATGCTTCCTCAGGTCACGATACATCTTCGTAGCACCTAGATGAATAGAATACCGAGAACTATGTGCCTCCTCTAGAATCCTTTCCCTCGGCCCATCAACATTAGGAATACATAGACGAACCTGGAGTCGCATAACACCATCCTCGTCGATAGTAACCTCTTTGGCACCACCCTGTAGTACCGTCTCTCTAAGAACCAACAAGTGTGGATCATCAAACTGGCGAGCCTTGATCCGCTCGAATAGTGAAGGCTGGATGACAACGCATGCAAGAACTCGGCTGGGCTCTGAAATATCCAACCTCACAAAGAATGAATGCCAAACTACCAATACTCTCCGCCTTTCTGCTCAAGGCATGGGCAACTACATTAGCCTTGCCCGGGTGATAAAGAATGGTAATATCATAGTCCTTTAGTAACTCAAGCCACCTGCGCTGTCTCAAATTGAGATCCCTTTGCTTGAACAAATGCTGCAAACTACGATGATCAGTGTAAACCTCACAAGACACCCCATAAAGATAATGCCTCCAGATCTTAAGAGCTTGAACTGTCGCGGCCAGCTTCAAGTCATGTACAGGGTAATTCTTCTCTTGGGGCTTCAGTTGACGTGAAGCATATGCAATAACTCGCCCCTCCTGCATTAATACACAACCCAAACCAACGCGTGAAGCATCGCAATACACTGTATACATCCCGAATCGGAAGGCAACACTAACACCGGTGCTGAAGTCAATGCAGTCTTGAGCTTATGAAAGCTCGCCTCACAATCATCAGACCATCGGAATGGAGCACCCTTCTGGGTCAATCTGGTCAAAGGTGTTGCAATAGATGAGAAACCCTCTACAAACCGGCGATAATAACCTGCTAACCCCAAGAAGCTCCTGATCTCGGTCGCTGTGGTGGGACGAGGCCAACTCTGAACTGCCTCGATCTTTTTGGGATAAACATTAATACCCTCGCTTGATACAACATGCCCCAAGAATTCCACAGAATCCAACCATAAGTCACACTTGGAGAACTTAGCATATAGCTTGTGTTCCTGCAAGGTCTGAAGCACCACTCTCAGATGCTGCTCGTGCTCCTGCATGCTGCGCGAATAGATCAAAATGTCATCAATGAAGATAATGAAAAACGAATCAATATATGGATTAAACACACTGTTCATCAAATCCATAAAAGCCGCTGGGGAGTTAGTCAAATCGAAGGATCACTAGAAACTCATAATGGCCATATCTAGTCCAGAAAGCAGTCTTTGGAACATCCGAATCCCGAATCTTCAACTGATGGTACCCCGATCTCAAGTCGATCTTAGAGAACACCCTGGCACCCTACAACTGGTCAAACAAATCATCAATACGCGGCAACAAGTACTTGTTCTTAATGTTAACTTTGTTCAACTGGCGTTAATCAATGCACATCCGCATAGTCTCATATTTCTTCTTCACAAATAACACTGGTGCACCCCAAGGTGATACACTTAGTCTGATGAACCCCTTTGTTGGCAACTCCTCAAGTTGTTCCTTCAACTCCTTCTACTCCGGAGCCATGAGGTACGGTAGGATAGAGATAGCCTGAGTACCTGGAGCCAAGTCAATACAGAAATCGATATCACGATCCGGTGGCATGCCTGGAAGATCAGAAGGAAACACATAAGAGAACTCCCGGACCACGGCCACTAAATTGATCCTTGGAGTCTCTGTAGTAGTATCCCGAATATAGGCTAGATAAGCCAAACAACCCTTCTCAACCATGTGTCGAGCCTTCAGAAAAGAGATAACACGACTAGATGCACTGCCAGACGAACCCTTCCACTCCAGTCTAGGCAACTTTGGCATCGCCAAGGTAACAGTCTTGGCATGGCAATCAAGGATGGTGTGATACGGAGATAACCAGTCCATGTCCAGGATGACCTCAAAGTCGGTCATATCAAGCAACAGGAGATCTGCTCTAGTCTCATAACAATAGAATGTAACAATGCAGGACCGATGGACCCGATCCACAACAACAGAATCGCCCATTGGAATGGGCACATAAACAGGAGTACCCAAGGACTCTCGAGGAACATCCAGGAAATGAGCAAACAGAGATGATACATATGAATATGTAGACCCTGGATCAAATAATACCGAAGCATCCCTACCACAGATAGAAATAATACCTGTGTTCATGGCATCTGAGGCCACTGCATCTGGTTTGGCTGGAAAAGCATAGAATCTAGCTGGAGCGCCACATGACTGGCTTCCACCTACCTGGCCTCCACCTCTAGGATGACCCCTACCCACCTGCCCTTCGCCTTTGGGCGGCAGGACGGCTGGTGCGGCAACTGGTTCTGTGATAATAGGCTGAGAACCTTGCTGTATTGCCTAACCTCGGTCTGGGACAAAACCTCTTCATGTGGCCAGGATCCCCACACTCATAACAACCCCTAGGAGCGGTGGACTACTGCACTGAAGTCTGACCCTGATGGCATGAATACCCACTAGAGGAACCCTAAATAGCTGGTAAGCGGTAGGAACTCTGGCATGGCGCTGAAATAAGGTCACACTAGGGCACCCTGAGGAGGCGGCGGTGTTGGATATGTGGGCCTGCTAGGCTGACCTCTCCCAAACTGACCCCTGTCCCCGGATGGAGAACCACTGAACCCTCCGAAATAACGGTACCGCTTGTCCCGCGCTGCTCTCGGCCCCGCTGATGAACACCCTCGATCCTCCGAGCTATCTCCACAACCAGCATGTAAAAAGTCCCCATCTAAACCTCTCAGGCCATAGTGGCCTGGATACCTGAGTGTAACCCAAAAACAAACGTCCGTGAAATAAATAATTTTAAGAGTAAATGAGATGAAGTAAATAATCAAAAATCATACAGTGTACTAGCATAATTTTCAAGACCTGGTGTCATAAGTGTATGAGCTACTAGTAGAATATACAAAATATTAAACTATTGTCTGAAATAAAGTAGACAAAAAGTAAATGCAAAAGAAAAACTTTGGGTGCTGCAAAACGGGCTCAGAAGGCAGCTCACCACAAAGTCTCGGAGTGTCAGGAGTGCGCGCCGGGAAGATAACGAGATGCACCCGCCTCAGATCCTGCACAGTTAGTGCAGAAGTGTAGCGTGAGTATACAAACAACATGTACCCAGTAAGTATCTAGTCTAACCTCGAAGAAGTAGTGACGAGGGTTCGACTTTGATACTTACTATGGGCTAACAACAAAATACCGAATTCTAAATAAGCATGGGCTATGTAAATAATAATGAAAACTCAATAACAAGCAATAAATAAACAATTGTTTCATTGGTAGTAAATCCCAAACCAATTTTCATCACTTAACAATTGTAACCTCTCAAGCCAATAGAACGATATTAAGTATAATTGGGTTCCAAGTATTATTACGCACGAATTATGCCGAGGTCGTACGACCCGATCCAAAATACCTATACATATACTGTGTGCACTGTCGAGGGTCGAACGACACGAACCATAGATGCATCTATTAACCTGCCGAGGCGAACGGCCCGCTCCCATGAGAGTAGAGGGATTTACCTCGCTCGCGGAAATGCTTGCGACGCGAGTGAACATAGATTTCTCAAAGTTATTATAAAATTCTTCAGTTCTTTCCAAAAGTAAGGAGTCTAAACCGGAGATATTAAATCTTACAATCCTCAATCTCAGCTCTATTTAAGACAATTAATATGCATAATCAAATAATGGTGCAAACAAAACATGATGTAAACCTAAGACTACCCGGATATCACATGGAAAATATGGCCACGCAAGGACTCTCATCACCTAGTGCGTACGTAGCTCCCCACACAAGTAATTTAAAACAAACACACCTAATGCGATGAGTTCCCTCTTAGAAGGTTATGCAAGAGTCTTACCTCGTTCTAATGTTCACATCCAATCCACAAATATTCTTTAAATCCTTAACTCGGTGCCAAACGATTCAAAACTAGTCAAATGTTATATAAAATAATCAATACATGTTCAAAAGTTCATATTCTAACTATTAGAGTGGTTACCCAACCCCAATTGAAGGATTTCTAGAATTCATCCCTCAGGCGCACATGCCCGGATTCCGAAAATTTTCGAAGAAAGTTGTTACCCATAACCTCAAGAACCCATATATATAATTTTCACTCAATTCCATAACCATTTTCGTGGTTAACTCTCATTTTTATCAAAACCTAGGTTTTCAGCTAAACCCATAATTTTAACAAATTTTTATGTTAAAATCTACCCATAATCTATGTTTTAAACTCTTATTGTATAGAAATCACTTACCTCAAAGTGTTAGGTGAAAACCCCTCTCCAAAAGCTCTAAAATCGCCCAATGAATGAAAGAAATGAGTCAAAAATTAACTCCCGACTTAAATGAACCTCACTGCCCAGCGACTTTTACACCTACGGTTCCGCTTCTGCGGACAAAATCATGCAGGTGCGAACCAAGCCCAAGTCGACCACCCCGCTTCTGCGACCAAAGGTTCGCATCTGTGAGCTCGCTTCTGCGACCAGTGCATCGCACCTGTGACCCCATTCCGCTTTTGCGATGGCCTCCTTCGCACCTGCGCCTCCGCATGTGCGGTACTTTCCCTGTTTTTGCGGTCACTGGGTAGCCTATACTGAGCCGCTTCTACGGTCATTGGCTCGCTTTTGCGAGCTCTCACCTGCGGCTGGCCCTCTGCAGGTGTGATTGCACCAGAAGCTGGGTGCTTCATCTGTTCAACCAATGCCAAAAGATTTTTGTGCAACGTCCGAATGGCATCCAGGTCCCCAAGGCCCCGTCCAAACATACCAATAAGTTCGAAATCATAAAACGGACTCGCTCGCAACCTCGGAAAGCATAAAACAACATAAAAACTAAGAATCGCACCCCAAACAAAATTTAATCAACTTATTAACTTCAAGTTCTTCCAACTTACTCTAAACGCGCCGAAACATACTTAGACTACTCAGAGTGATACCAATTTTTGTGTGCAAGTCTTAAATCACCATACGAAACTATTCCCTGTCTCGGAATCCCAATTGGACTTGATAACACCAAATCCTTCTTCCAACCAAATTTAAATTTTTTAAAACCTTCAATGTGCCAACTTTCAATATTAAGCGCCGAAACGCTTCCGGTTCATCCAAAATCTGATCCGAACATACGCCCAAGTCCAAAATTGTCATACAAACCTATTGGAACCGTCAAATTCCGGTTCCGAGATCGTTTACTCAAAACATTGACCAAAGTCAAACTTAGCCATTTTGCCAACCTTGAGGAACCAAGTGTTCCAATTTCAACCAGAACCCTTCCAAATCCCGAACTAACCATCCACGTAAGTCATAAAACAGTAAAAGCACATACGGAGAGTCTTATTTAGGGGAACAGAGATCTAGAAAGCAAAACGGCCGATCGAGTCATTACAAGATGAGACCCTGTTCTAATTGTTGAGAGGTTAATTCTTGGAATCTAGTTTTCTTCTCAAGATCAACCTTTCAGTTATATATATGCAAAGTTCTTGGAGAGGACAAAAGGTTGGAGAAACGAATAATTGATTTGGAATTTAGTTCTCTTTTTTTTCTGGATATTATGTGTATGTGAAGCTGGTGAGGGTTTTGTCTTTTATTAGGGCTTATCTTATAAAGCCTTAAACCAACAAAACAAGTACCATTCTCATATTCTATCAGCCGTTTACATAATGACAAGGGACATATCTCGTTTTTAATTTAGATATTTATTCAATACAAACTTAGATTTTTTAGGACTAGTTTATCTCTTTTTCTTAGCATCTATTGCCACTGCTAGCTAGAGCTTGCCAAAAGGTTCATTCATTTAGAAAAATAGGTTGGCTTAGATAATGTAGGAGGGTTTTCCAAAGTTGTCTGGATTAGACAAACTTTGGCATTATTGGACATTAAAACATACATATACGGCAGAGATTGCATTCAGAGATGGATTTAAATCATAGAGAGCTGCTTAATCACCACGCTAATTTGGCCCAATTGTTGCCACACCTGTGAAATAACTACCATGACCTCATTCGAATTTCTCCCAACAATTTTCCCCTCCAAAACACAATAGTAAATATAGTAACTTCTTCCTATTCCCAAATACATTGAGCAACGTGAAATCATTCATGTTCCCATACAAAGGAAGATGAAAAGTCTCTACATTCATTGTTTATTTTATGTGTATAGAAAATTATTGTGTGTATATATATATATATATATTTTTCTTTTTTTTAAAAACGGTATACTAAAAATGAATTGAATAGCCGATCACATAAATGGTTTTATTTTTTTCTTAACCTAAACATGATTCAAACCAAAAAAATTTGGCGGTACAAGAAAATATAAATCCAAACGAAGAAAACACGAATACTACAACCATGAATATGTACTAAGATAGTAGGTTTGATCGAGTTAGGGTGAGTTGTACAAATCTTTAGGGATGACACCGGACAAAAGCTTGATGAACGAGAGTAGGTAGGTATTGATTCACACGACAGTTTCAACAATGTTGTACATTTAGATGGATGGAGAAGCTGAGGATGATGAAGAGCACTTTTTAGGAAATGAGTTAGAAAAATATGATATTGATCGGAAAATAGAGGATGATTTCACCGAAGAGGATGTAGCTGCAGGTCCAATTTTCGGAATGTGATATAGAGATAAAGATTCTTTGTTTGCATTGTACAAAGAACATGCACGAATATTGAAAGGATTTTCTATCGTCAAAAGAAATTCCAACAAGAAGGGCGGTGACACTCCTAGGTATATAACTTATTGTTGTGATATGGTTAGGATTCGCAAAACTAAGTTTACCACCAAGAGTAACAATTGTAAAGCTAGGCTCATTGCTATTTTGGATGATTCTGATTGTTAGCGTATCTCTAAGGTCGTTAACGAGCACAATCATGATTTGCTCCTTGCCATATCACGGCTGATGGCTAGACATAGGTCCAATATTGATTCTTTGAATAAGGATCTTGTAGCTCACAATCGATCTAGCATTAGAGCCTCCAAGAATGTTATACTTGCTGAGATTCAACGTGGTGGACCATAAAATTTGGATTGCACTCAAAAGGATTGTAGAAATGTTATTTTAAAGAATAAGAATTTTGAAATGCAAGAAGGGCATGCACAATCATTGCTCAACTTTTTTCGTGAAATGCAGGTAAAGGATAGAGAGTTTTTCTATTCAATACACATTGATAATGTTGGTAGGCTGTGAAATGTGGTATGGGTACATTCACAATGTAATGCGGCATATGAGCAATTCCATGATGCAATATGCTTCGATTCGACGTACTTTGTGAATCGCTATAATGTGCCATGTGCTTCATTTGTTGGAATCAATTACCACAAACAATCCATACTACTAGGATGTACTATCATGTCTCATAAAGATATCGATAGTTACTAATTAGTTTTTAGAACTTGGCTTGAGACCACGAGAAATGTTCATCCAGATACTATCATAACCGACCAGTGTCTGAGCATTAAGCCAGCCAATCCTAAAGTAATGCCACATACAATACATATGTATTGTATTTGGCACATATTCTCAAAGTTGCCTCATTACTTAAGTGGGGTTCGTCATTCTAAAATTGCACGTGGAGAATTTAAGTCCATGGTCCTTGATAGTATTACTGTTGAAGTTTTTGAGAGAAATGAATAGAATATATTGCAAACTATAATTTGCATACAAGGAATTAGTTCAACAAGCTTTACTCTGAGAAGGAGAAATGGGTCCCTATGTACCTTGATCTATGTTTTTGGGATGGTATCCTATATACGTAAAGAAGTAAGGGGATACATGCGTTCGTTGATGGATATATTACCCGTCAAAGCATCCTGAAAATGCTTGTTCACCAGTGCAAGTTAGCTATAAGGGCTAAGCATGAGAAATAGTTGAAAGCAGAATACAGGTCAAAGGGATTTCAAATTGTATGTGAGTCACAGTTCAAGTGGGAGGAATAGGCAATTCAGTGTTATGCTCGTGCATTATATGAATGTTTCAAAGTACAGTTAAGAAAATTATATCATTGTAAAGTCAGCACCCCTGACGATCATCAAGTTATCCCTGGTGTCGAGAAATTCATCGTTAGTGATTATTCCGTTGTGCGTAAAGATGGTAGAAATCTATTAGAGTACATAGTTGAACATACACCTAGCGGCGATTATTTTAGTTGCAGATGTAAATGGTTTGAGTCTAGAGGGATACGTTTTTACCAAATACTCAAGATCTTGTCGCGCATAAAGATTGATAAAATTGATGAAATGTATATTCTGACAAGGTGGAGAAGAGATGTTATTCGACCAAACTTGAATCGATTCTTTCAAGGAGGTTACCCAAATATGACTCCTGAGTACAAAACATACAGAGGCATGTTGAATTATTTTGACATGGCTTGTGATATAGTATTAGGCACCAACGTGAAGGTTCATTATGTTACGCATAACTTGAAAAGAATGGTGCATGATCTTCAAAATTGAGTTGATAAAATGATCATGCCAAATATTGACCTGGATTACTTAGATGAAACTAAAGGTCCATTTCTACGAGATCCCTAATGCACTCAATCATGTGGCAGGGGGCGTTTAAATCGATATAGAGGAAGAATTGAGTACTACTTTACAAGTTCAGAGTCACGAGGTGGATTTGGATCTAGTAATAATGGAAGAACTTGTGTTAGAGGAGGTAGTAAGGGTGGTGGCAGTGGTAGTGGCAATCGTGTTGGTAGAGGTAGTGGTAGAAGCAGGGGCGGATCTAGGGTGTAAGATACGGGTTTTCAGGAACCCAATAACTTTTGTGTAGACTCTGTATTTTTGTTAAAAAAATTATTAAATATCTATAAATATCTATTTGTGAACCCAGTTATTATTGTATATTAATTTAAAATTGTGACAGAAACCCATAAACTTAAAATTCTGCATCCGCCTCTGGGTAGAAGCGGTGGACGCAGGGGTAGGGGTAATGGGCAAGGCAGAGATACAAGCATAGAGCATGATGGTTCTCTAGCCGGGAATGGGGTATAATTTTGCAACTACATTTAATTTGTTACTTAAACATATCCTTTTTCTTATCATATTTCTTTGATTTTAATTGCAGCAAGTTGACTCTACACTATCGCAAGGAAGCTTCTTTGATCTTAATATCAAACCAAACTTGGGGTTATAATACTTGATGATGAATATTGGGAGGATTTATAATTTTTCTTCTTGTCAAAACTTGGAGTTCTCAATAGAATTGCATTGTTATTTTATTTGGTCCATGAATTTTTCTTTCTGATAAAGCTTTGCTTGTTTTGCGGAAACTTTGCTTTTTAATGATTTATGAGCCTTATGTATTTGCTTAGTTTGTTTTAAATATAATTTTATGATGTTAGGTATCGCTGGCCTATTATTTCGATCCAAAAGATGATACAAACAGAGGTGTGTATCAAACAAAATCTCTATCGAAAAAAACTGATTATATCATAACTGTAATTCAGAAAATAGGTACAAAAGAGCACAATAGGTCATAAAATAATTTTTCCTATGTTTATGCCTTATGGATACCATATTAACTTTTACATAATTGTTGCTATCTCTCCCTGTAGCTTTATCTTAGTTGTATTCTACCTTCTAGACTTGAAATATGGTTGTTCTAGAAAAAAGAGTACAAAAAGTATTTGCTTGGTGCCTAAGATTTTGTCACTTTGAATTCCAATATGCTATACGATCCTAATCCAACACTGGATAAATGTAGATTAGTTATTATTGATAATGAAATGATCTTGAAGTTCATAATACTCCATAACGCAAGTACGTGGCCTTCCCTTAGCCTTTTTTGGGATAGCGCAAGTACGCATCCAACGATTCTATTAGCAGAGGAAAATAGAGTTTCTCTATTAGCAGAGTTGACAACAACATATATAGTACGACTATGAAAGTGATTCAATCCATGTTAGGTTATTCGATTTACAAGATTTTTAGTTCATAAATAAACCATTTGATCATCTAACTCAAACTAGTTTAATTCAACACTGATCTAGTTCCTATCGATTGAAATTATATTGAATAAAATAAGAAAATTTATTAAAATATAAGCAAGTTTCTTAAAGAGTAAATGGCACCCTTTCAATTCAAACATATAATATACTTAAATCATAGTAACAAGCAAATTGCAACTTATTTATAATTCTATTAAAACATATAAGAAAAAGTAACTTCAGTGAGGGAAATGCACCCGTTCCATCAACAACATAGGTGTAACGACCCGGTCGGTCATTTACAGTATTGTAGCCTCGTTTCTTCATTTACCGCTCATTTTATGCTTAATTGTTGTTATGTGACTTGCCGAGATAGTTGATTCCATTCCGAGGATGTTTTAGAATGAGATGAAACACTTAGTCTCAAGGTTGGAAGCTTAAGTTGAAAAGATTGACCGGATATTGACTTATATATAAACGACTCTGGAATAGAGTTTTGATGGTTCCGGTAGCTCCGTAGGGTCATTCTGGACTTAGGAGTGTGTCCAGATTGTGATTTGGAGGTCCATAGTTGATTTAGGCTTGAAATGGCGAAAGTTAGAAAATTAGAAGTTATGAAAATTGAGAAGTTTGATCGAGAGTTAACTTTGTGGTTACCGGACTCGAATTTTGGTTTCGGGAGTTGGAGTAGGTCTGTTGTGTCAATTATGACTTGTGTGCGAAATTTGAGGTCAATCGGACTTGATAGTGTATTTATCTTTGTATTGGTATAGATGCTCATGTACTTAGTGACACCCTGATATTGGGAAACTTCTGTATCAAGTTGTGACGGTTTTATCTAGTTTTATGAGATTTTTCACTTATTTAAATCCGTTTTAGTATATTTTGAATTTGAAAAGGGTGGTATATATGAGATGTCGTCTTGCCTAGCATCATGATAAGCGCCATCACGATAGGTTGAGTTTTTGGGTCGTGAAAACAGGCAAAGGGATATGGCGTCATCACATTCATGTATTCTTGTAGTGTGAATTTGTTGATTCCAGGAACTAAACTTTTCTTATTCTATTCTCTCACAGACGGTGAGGACACGTGCTACCGGACCGAACGGATAGCCACCGGTACCACCTGCTAGGGCCACGAGAGGCCGAGGTCGCGGTAAGGATCGAGGTGCAGCTCGTATAGCAGCTAGAGCAGCACCTGCAGATCCACTAGTTGCTCTAGCTCAGGAGCAGGTTCTAGATATGGTTGAGACAGTGGGGCTAGTTCAGGAACCAGTTGTGCGCATTGTGATTCCAGACCTTTAGGAGGCTTTGACCCCTTTGCACTAGTCTTGCTCAGGCGATTTCTATTCAGACCGCGCTAGCCACTTCTTAGGTCGGGGGAGGTACTCAAACTCGCGCTGCCCGTACTCTAGAGTAGGTAATATAGGGACTTCAGACACCAGAGGTACTACTAGCCTAGCTGGTTGCAATTGCTCAGGCCCAAGTGGGTCCCATTATGATAGATGAGGAGCAAAAGAGGCTAGAGAGATTTGGGAGGCTCAGGCCTCCATCATTCAATGGGGCTGAGTCAGAGGATGCTCAGGACTTCTTGGATAGGTGCCAACGGATTATTCGAACGTCGGGTATTCTAGAAACTAGTGGGGTCTCATTTACTACTTTTCAACTGTCGGGGGCCGCCTTTAGATGGTGGGAGGCCTATGAGAGGCGCAGGCCAGTCTGTGCAGCACCACTTTTATGGCATGAGTTTTCCGTTCTATTCTTGGAGAAGTTTGTGGACCCACGGGAAGGAGTTGTTCAGGCAGTTTGAGCAGCTGCATTAGGAGGGCATGTCTGTGACCTAGTATGAGATGAGATTTTCAGAGTGGGCTCGTCGCGCAGTTTGGTTGGTTCCCACCGAGAGGGAGAGGATTAGGAGGTTCATTGATGGCCTCCACTACCAGTTGCATTTTGTTATGACTCGGGATAGTGTATCAGGCGATACGTTCAACGAGGTGGTTGATAGTGCTCGACGGCTAGAGATAGTTTTTAGTCAGGAGCGTGAGGAGAGGGAGGCCAAGAGGCCTCATGGTTCGGGTGGTTTCAGTGGTGTTCCTTCTGGGGGCAGTCCTACCACAGTAGTGGGCATCCTTATAGGCCCTTTCAGATGGCTCACCCAGTTCATCATGGTGCATCACTAGCCATGGTTCATATAGTGCCCGTCCGGGTCAGTCATCTCTCAGTGCTCTCCCAGCTAAGAGTTCATCCCATGTTCCATCAGTTTAGGGTTCATCTGTGCCAGGTCCTTCTAGCAGTTACTCTGGTACTCGGGGCCTGATTCAGTCCCTACCACCACAAATGGGGAGTTTCTTCGAGTGCGGGGAGTTTGGGCATATATGGAGACGCATCGCTCGGGAGGTCCAGTTCAGCAGAGGGGTCAGGCTATGACTTTCGCACTAGTTACTTCACCACCCGCCCAACCAGCTCGGGGTAAGGCTCAGGCAGCCAGAGGTCGCCCTAGAGGGGGAGGCCGATTTGGTAGTGGTCAGGCCCGATTCTATGCTATTCCTGCCAGGCCAGATGTCGTTGCTTCAGATGCAGTGATCACAAGTATTGTCTTAGTATGCCACAAAGATTCTTTCACATTATTTGACCCTGGTTCTATTTATTCCTATGTATCATCCTATTTTACTCGTATTTGGATATGCCCCGTGAGTTCTTAGTTTCACATGTTCATGTATCTACGTCGGTTGGTGATACCATTATTGTGGACCGTGTGTATCGATCATGTGTTGTGACTATTGGGGTATTGGAGACCAGAGTTGATATCTTGTTGCTTAGTATAGTTGATTTCGACGTGATCTTGAGTATGGATTGGTTGTTTCCATGTCATGCTATTCTGAATTGTCATGCTAAGACCGTGACGTTGGCGATGCCGGGGTTGCCAAGGATCGAGTAGAGGGGTTCTCTAGATTATGTTCTCAGCAGGGTGATTTCTTATTTGAAGGCCCAACGGATGGTTAAGAAGGGGCTGTCTGTCATATTTGGCCTTTGTGAGGGATGTTGGTGCTGATACCCCTAGTATTGACTCTGTTTCAGTGATACAAGACTTTCCGGATGTGTTTCCTGTAGACCTATAGGGCATGCCACCTGACAGGGATATTGACTTTGGTATTGAGTTGGTGTCGGGCACTCAGCCCATTTCTATTCCTCCGTATCGTATGGCACCAGTTGAGTTAAAGGAATAGAAAAAGCAACTTCAACAACTTCTTGATAAGGGGTTTATTAGGCCAAGTGTGTCGCCTTGGGGTGAACCGGTTCTATTTGTGAAGAAGAAGGATGGTACTATGCGGATGTGCATCGACTATAGGTAGTTGAACAAAGTTACAATCAAGAACAAGTATCCTTTTCCGCATATTGATGATCTATTTGACCAGCTTTAGGGAGAGAGGGTGTTCTCTAAGATTTATTTAAGGTCTGGGTATCACCAGTTGAAGATTCGGGACTCGGATATTCTAAAGACTGCATTCAAGACCCGTTATGGTCACTATGACTTCCTTGTGATGTCTTTTGGGCTGACCAATTCCCCAACAACATTCATACATCTAATGCACACTGTATTTCAGCCATATCTCGACTCGTTTGTCATAATATTCATTAATGATATCCTGGTGTACTCACGTAGCCAGGAGAAGCATGCCTAGCATTTGAGGATTATATTGCAGCAGTTGAGGGAGGAGAAACTTTATGCCAAGTTATCCAAGTGTGAGTTTTGGCTTAGTTCAATGGCGTTCTTGGGGCACGTGGTGTCCAGTGAGGGGATTAAGGTGGATCCAAAGAAGATAGAGGCGGTTCAAAGTTGACCCAGATCATCCTCAACTACTGAGATTCGGAGCTTTCTCGTCTTGGCCAGATATTATCGTCACTTCATGGAGGGTTTCTCGTCTATTGTAGCGCCTTTGACCAAATTGACCCAGAAGGGTGCTCCTTTCAGGTGGTCGGATGAGTATGAGGAGAGCTTTCAGAAGCTCAAGACTGCCTTGACCACGTCTCCAGTTCTAGTTCTGCCTTCAGCTTTTGGCTCTTATACAGTATATTGTGATGCTTCTCGGATTGGTATTGGGTGTTTCTTGATGCGGGAGGGTAGAGTGATTATTTATGCTTCACGCCAGTTTAAGCCCCATGAGAAGAACTACCATGTTCACGATTTGGAGTCATCGTTCATGCATTGAAGATTTGGAAACATTACCTCAATGGTGTGTCTTGTGAGGTATTTACGGATCATCAGAGTCTCCAGCACTTGTTCAAACAAAATGATCTAAATTTGAGACTACGGAGATGGTTGGAGCTACTAAAGGACTATGATATTACCATTTTGTATCATCTCGGGAAGGCCAATATGGTGGCGGATGTCTTGAGTAGGAATGCGGTGAGTATGGGTAGCCTTGCATTTATTCCCGTTGGTGAGAGACCGCTTGTAGTTGATGTTCAGGCCTTGGCCAACCAGTTTATGAGATTAGATGTTTCGGAGCCCAGCCAGGTTCTAGCTTATGTGGTTTCTCGGTCTTCCTTATATGATCGTATTAGAGAGTGCCAATATGATGATCCCCATTTGCTTGTCCTTAAGGATATGGTTCAGCACGATGATGTCAAGGATGTTACTATTGGGGATTTTCGCGCCCCGTTTTCCTCGCGGAGTCCTGGTTTCGACATTCATGGGGAACAACTCATTTCCTTTTGGGAATTGGATATTTGAATTTGAAGAGACGCCACCTAACGGATTAAGGTGCGTTAGGGCACCTAGAGTAGATAACTCATAAAACCAGTTTGCATTACCAGAGATTTGGGTAAGGGCTCGAAATAACCTTGAGGGGAAGGTGTTAGCCACCCCTCGCGGTCCACAACGGTGGGTCCCGGCCGAACTCAAATTATGTGAACTAGTCATTAACAAAGCACATAAACACATAAAGTTTATTTAAACGGGGAGAAGGGGGTCCTAGGTTTGTTGGCCTATAAGATCATATTTGTACAATACTCGATAAGCCTTCCTCAAATAGAGGGGTTACACGTGGCATTAGCGCACAAGTCATCATATCCTTTACTACACAATTACCCTCCCCTTGGTCATAGCCTAAAGCGTTCTAACAACCTTCAGGATGTATCCTATGAGTGCATTACCCGTCCTTTTACTTGTGGCCCTAGAGGTATTTAGTACCTCTAATTTAGGCAGTTCTAGACTATCTTAAGGTACTTAAAGTAGAAGAATCTAGGCGACAACCAAAACAATTAGGACTGTCAAGTAAAGAACAATTAAGGGGGCTCACATTTTACCTCCACAAATAGAACAAACAAATGCACGACTCAGACAAGTGTTTTAGACATTTGAAAAGAGTCCTAATGACAGGATATCTAGGTGAGCACAAATCAGAACATATGCAAAGCTTTATTAAAGCGGGAACCAATACCTAATCAGTTTTCCTACTGATTTTAGAGGGGCTGAATGTGGATAGTTAACATAAGCACAGTTTTTGCAGTTTACAGGATTTCTAATCGCCGTACAGGCTTGCCTAGGCGTGTATCAATGACATCCTATGAGCATGATATCTAGTTGTTATTCAGAAGTATAATGAAACAGTAAACAATTTCAGGCTTTTTAGGTCCTATAGGCATGCTGTCTAGGTGCAATGACTGATTTTAAATAACGGAAACTAAATGCAGCAATTTTAAAGCGGATTGGCATGCGGAGAGTGATTTTAGAACCACAAACGTAGTCTCCAGAATGTAAGATTAATTTTACCCTATAGGCATGGTTACTAAATATTGAACATGCTGAACCTATTTATCATGACTCCTAAATGCAGAAATTGATTTTTTTAAACCTATAAGCATGATATCTAAAAGTGCAAGATTGATTTTTAACCTATAGGCATGGTATCTAGAATGCATGCAAAACAATCAAAGAACGCAATGATTTCCGATTGCAAAAATTTGGTTTGAACCCTATAGACATGATCTCTATAATGCATACAAGTGATGAACATTGCAATGTCCTATAGGTATGGTTTCTAGGAATGTAAACACTGATTTTAATTCTTATAGGCATGATATCTACCCATTCCCCAACAAAAAAGTGTATAATAATCCCTCCCAGTTTACTAATTTCCCCAATATCTGTTTACAAAGTAAATAATATTATAAACCAAGTGTAGAATGAATTACAGGAATGATAACAGTATACTATAGGGAGCCTGGATAGGCCCAAAGCAAAACTTGGGGAACCAGGCCTTCAAACAGTCTCAATTGCCACATCTCATAGCGCCAGGGAGGGTATCTTAGTGTGTCAAAGTTCTCAAGAGCCTCCAGGACCCAGGGCAGTGCTCAGACCAAGGCCTCCTTAAAGGCTAAACAGCTTGTGCAGTGTGGAATAGCCAACTCCAGTGTGTCAAAGTTCAGAGGAGTCTCATGGACTCCAAAGCAATGCTCACACTGGAGGGGCAGGAACCTAAGTACTCTAGGAATTGAAGTGATAGTGATTTGCAAGAATAGTTTTGAGGCAAAGCAGTTTCAGACTTTCAGGAAATCAGAAGTAAACAGAATCATTCAGTTCCTGGAACTTGGGCAAAGGCTCCTGCCAAACAAGCAACATTCAGAAATAGGATTACTTAAGCTTATTGGCTGTTACTAAGTGACCAAACACGGAAGCAAGGCATGCTAAAAATCAAGCAGCCACATGTAAGGGGTAATAAGGATTAGGGAGAAAAGTATCCATATAGGGGGGTCATGCTTAGTAGGGGAGTAGGCAAGACATAGATCTAATTTTAGACATAAGTAAACATGCAAACTTGCTGAAGGCAGAACACAAAGTTCTAATTAGAAAACAGGAGTCAACATGCTATTGTGGTAAACACATGTATTGGCCAGGAGTGGACATAAACACATAGATTGAACATTAATAGACATATTAGGAAACATATAGTCAGACATGCTATTGAATATATAGTTTGAACAGAAGTAGCCACATAGATTGGACAGAAACAGTCATGCTAGCAAACACATGGATTAAATAGGGGTAAGTATGCTGGTAAATACATGGATTTAGACAAAAGTAAACATGCTGATGAACATACAAATTTAACAGAAGTAAACATCTGATAAACGCACAATATAATTGAATGACAATAGTAGAGGCATACCAGTTAAGGAAGCAGAAACAAAAGGTAAAGTAGACAGAATTCAACAGCCTAGCCGTGGCTTTCAGCCGACTAGTCAAGCAGTGATCACATGTAGCAGAGAGAGAGAGAAGAGAGGAAAGTTTTTGTGTATGTGTGAACTATTGCCCATGTCTAAGGTAGAATGAGAGTGCATATATATATATATATATATATATATATATATATAGAAGTCGAATAGTGTAGGTAAATAAGGCAAGGCAAATTGATACTGCAAAATAAGGTAAGGAAGTAATCAAATAATCAATCAAGCTTGATTGGGGATAGGAAATTAGGGAATTATATTATAAATAACTCTAATTGAATTTCAAATAAGGCAAGAAGTTGGTTTAACAGTCAATTAGGGCTAGAACCCTTAAATCTAGTAATCAGTTTCACAAATAAGGCAACATGGGTAATCAGAGACCAATCAAAGGGTCAATCAACCCATAGATAGATAAGAGATGTCAATTAAGAACTCAGGATTAAGGAAAACAATCAAAGATCAGTAAATTAGTTTAGTAAAAAAATGAAACCCTAGATAATTAGGCTAATCATTCAATTATTCAAACAATAACGGATAAGAGGTTGAAATCAAACACTGAATAGTCAAACAATTGGACCAGAAACATAAACATGCGAGAAAGATCAAACGAAACATAAAAACTTCAGAAAACCTTTTGCAAAAACGGAAGTGGAAACCCCAGATACTTAGAAAGATACTTAGTAGCAGGAAGATTAGGAGAACTTTAATGAATTAGCCATGGAAACAGAAAGCACTTCAAACATACAGGGATTCGAATAACAGAAATCAGAGAAATCAAAAACCTAAAGTAGCGTAGTGCTAAAAATCGGTTAATAGTGAAGAAACAAGAAACTCTTTAAAGAAAAATCGACGACGAACTCAGAAACTTTCCAGATCTACAAAGATCTGGATGGATTCGTGTTTGAAATGAGGGTTTTGAAGAAAGAATGAAAGGGTAAAGAGAATCCAGTCTCAAATAAGAGATTTGAACCGTAAAAGCATCGAAATAGTAACACTCACAACCATAGATGGACTCTCAGAGAGTCTTGAACCAGATCTGGTTAGATCTCTTTGAGATCTTTCCAGGAAATCATAAGAACGAGCAACCAGGAGACATAAAAGATCAGTAGGAGCCTCAAACGGCCATGGAATTCCATGGATCGAACAGGAATCAAAGGGATTAGGGCTGGTTTTGGGTGGCGAAGGCTAGGGTTAGGTTTAGGTCTCAGAGAGACGAAGAGGATTAGGGATACTAGGGCGGCCGTTTGTGAATAATGGCTAGGGTTTAGGGGGGTCGTTTGGTTAAAAATGGTAAGAAGTGATGGTGGCCGTTGATCTCTATGATCAACGGCCAGGATTTAGAGGGTTTGGGGGCCGGGTATGATTTAATTGGGCTAGGGGTAGTTGGTTTGGGCCTGGTCTTAGTGGGTTAGGGATTTGGGCTTTTTAATTTAGGCTAGGTCCGAAAATAAAAGGGGTCATTTGTTAAATACCCATTTAATTGCTAAAATAATTTTTAAAAATAGTTAATAAATTATAAAAATGACTTTCATGCCTAGAAATGTTTTAAAATAATTACATAATATTTTAAAAATATAAAAGGCTATTTTCTGGTAAAATAATGTAATAATGCATGCATGGGCTATAATTGCAAAGTAATTGCAATTATAACCCCAAAAATAAAAATGCGGCCATTTGTGAAATAATTAATACTTAATACAAATGCAAATGATAAAATTAAGTCACAAAACTATTATAAAACCATTTGTGATGCAATTAGTGATTGTTTATATAAATAAAAATACTGGGATAAATTAATTAGAAATCCCTAAAAGTGTAGAAATTATCGATTGATCTGTGCATTAAAAAGTTAAGGAGAAATAGTTTTCGGAAGAGCGCGTTTCTGCGGCCCATTATGCGACCGCATAATAGCAATGCGGTTCGAACCTTTTGGATTGATCTGTGCATTAAAAAGTTAAGGAAAAATGTTTTTCAGAAGAGCGCGTTTCTGCAGCCCATTATGCGACCGCATAATAGCAATGCGGGCCGCATAGCTGCCGCAGAGTGAGGCAGAATGTTGGCTAATTTGAGGACAACTATGCGGCCAATTATACAGCATAATCGATATCCGGGCCGCATAGTCGTCGGATAACCTCCTTAGGATTTTTGCGAAGGGTAGTTCTGCGGTGCATTATGCGACCGCAGAACAGGTATGCGGACCGTATATTGGAGGCATACCCGGGCAGAATGTTCAAGTCTTGAGGGCTACTTTGCGGTCCCTTTTGCGGGCCGCATATCAGTTATGCGGTCGAATATGCGACCGCAGATTGAGTCGGGGCTCCTATTTTCTAACTTTTAAAACCCGACCCCATCTCGTTAAAAACACCCCATTAGACCCTTTTGTGCTATTTTCTACTACATTTAGAGTGAGAGAAAGCGTTCTAGAGGGAGGAAGTGATCCTCACCAAGTCCCTATTCAACCCTTGCCCAAATCTTTGAAGATTATCAAGTAAAGCTATTAAGCCTTCATCCTAAGAGGTAAGAACTTGTGCCTTAATCTTTGATTTCGAAATTCCTACTAAAATGAGTAATTAACAAGTGGTTTCATGGGTATAAGGATTGACTATCTTGCATGCATGTATGATAAAAGGGTATGGGGAGATTGTGAGCTAAAAATATAACAAATGGGGTGTAGGATGATAGAATCTCTCACAAAAAGGACCTAAAATCACAATGCACACTTAGTGCTTGATAATGTGCCCAAATGAGCTAGAATCTTGATTATCCCTCTAATTTTTTGTTCAAGTAATTCTCATAAAATAGATCGAAGTTGCTAGGAGATCCAGAATTATTGTAAGAATTTAAGGAAAGCTCTATTGAGGTATGTATGGCTAAAACCCTCTCTTCTTAGAAATTGAGCTCCTTTGGCGTCCATGCAAATGTTGTAAGTCCGAAATTGATTGATGTATTGCTTGCTATTTCAAATGAATTGGTGTTGCAAAAATATATGTGAAAGGTGTGTCTCAATGTGTTCAACATGCTATTCTTGGTAAATTAAGGATGTGTGAATAATGTGAACTACGTGCTAAGATGCCTAGATTTCAAGTCAAGTTTAAGTTGAGATTGTTATGCCAAACTATGTGAAATACTCTCTATGCTTACAACTTGAATTGCTCTTGTATGTGCCTATTATCTTAAATCGCAAGGTTAAATGTTGAAAGTAAAAATGATGTGGAATGTGGGGGAAAAGAGTTTGAGTTATGAAATGTGGCCTAGTGCCAAGTATGATGTGATAATTGTGGCCTCAAGTACCGATGAACTGATATATGTGAAATAAAGATTGAAATAAGATGATTGATGAAAAAGGAACAACGTCTTCGTAAGACGGCCTAGCCGACCGGGCCGTGATCGGATGCCATGCCGCACACATGGTAGTATTATGCTGATATTGAAACCAAAAAGTGGGAATGAGATTGTGACTGAGGTACATGTCTCAAATGAGGCAACCTAGCCGATCGGGTCGTGATCGGACTCCGCGCAAGAAAGCGGCGGTATTATGAATGATGATGTAATAGTATTAAATGTCCCAACCTAAGGCTATGGAAATTATGTCATCCCCTTTTATTTGATGATGTTGTGATTGTTTAAAGCTTTTGTTAGTCCTTATGATTTCTTTATGCTTGTATGGTTGTTTTTTCTAATGAGATGGTGTTTAGTTATACATACTAGTACTATTCCATTGTACTAACGTCCCTTTTGCCGGGGGCACTACATATTTGAATGGATGTAGGTGGTTCCATAGCAGACAGTGCCGATCATAGGTAGCGGAGCATCCTCCTCTCAGCAATCATGGTAAGCCTCTTTTCTTCGAGGGGTTATGCAGTACATCTTTTGTTATAAATTACCACTTTTTGAGGTATAGCCGGGGCCTTGTTGCCGGCATTATCATAACTGTCTTTTGTATCTTTAGAGGCTCTGTAGACGTTTGTGTAGGTTATGTACGGGCGAGGGATGAGTCACTGGAATATGTTGTAATTCTAAACTTTTGTTCTTCTAAACTGTAACTGTATGAAGTTTAGGAAGCTTAACTATGGTTTAAGGTTTGTAATATAAAATGAACCAGCAATGTTATATGTACGATCTTTCCTACTATCTAATTAAATGAAAGCATGGTTTCTTGATCATAATGAGTTGGGTAGAAGGTGTCCAAAAGGGCTTGCTCAGTTGGGTTTACTCGGTTAAGCGCCGGTCGCGCCTCCCAAGGTTGGGGCGTGACAAGGAGTTGCTCCGATTGATGTGTGGACTGTGGTAAGATATCCCAACAAAGCGAATGGCAGCTTCTCGTGCCATTGTTCGTGCTTTTCTACCATCTTTCTCAGTATATTCTTGTTAGCGGCTTCTACCGCTCCGTTCATCTGAGGTGTATAGGCTGTGGAATTCTTGTGCTTGATTTTGAAAGTCTCACACATGGTCTTCATCAGATCACTGTTGAGATTGGAGGCATTGTCAGTGATGATTGATTTTGGAACTCCAAATCGGCAAACAATCCGGTCGCGGACAAAATCTGCTACGACCTTCTTAGTTACTGCCTTGTAAGATGCTGCTTTGACCTATTTGGTAAAGTAATCAATAGCTACCAAGATGAACCGATGCCCATTTGAGGCGGTGGGCGCGATTGGACCAATGACATCCATTACCCAGGCGGCGAATGGCCAAGGTGAGCTTGTTGCATTGAGCTCGTTTGGCGGCACTTTTATCGGCATGTACTTGACATTGGTAGCATTTTCAGACATACTGGATGCAATCTGTCTCCATGGTTATCCAGAAATAACCGGCCCTAAGTTATTTTTTGGCTAAGACGAAGCCATTCATATGCAGGCCACAGGTCCCAGCATGTATCTCCTCAAGTAGCTTAGAAGCTTCTTTTGCATCGACACACCTTAGCAATCCCAAATCAGGAGTTCTTCTGTACAAGGTTCCTCCACCGTGGAAGAAATTATTGGACAACCTCCGAAGCGTACGTTTCTGAGTATGATTTGCATGCTCCGGATATTCCCCTTTTGCCAAATATTCTTTGATATCATGAAACCAAGGTTTCTTGTCTGTTTCTTCTTCAACATGGGCACAATACGCCGGCTGGCTATGGATCCTTACTAGGATGGGATCGATGAAGTTCTTGTCGGGATGCTGTATCATGGATGACAAAGTGGCCAATGCATCCACAAACTCGTTTTGAATTCTGGGAACATGCCAAAACTCTATATTCATGAACCTCTTTGTAAATTCATGTACATGGTGCAGATATGGCAATATCTTGGAATTCTTGGTGGCCCATTCTCCTTGTACCTAGTGCACAAGCAAATCTGAATCACCGATTACCAGCAGCTCCTTGAGCCCTAGTATGCAGGCTTCATACTCTGCCATGTTGTTGGTGCGGGGAAATTTGAGTTTAGCAGATACGGATAATGTTGGCCAGTTTCCGATACCAAGACGACTCCAATGCCGACTCCCTTGAAATTTGTCGCTCCGTCAAAGAACATTCTTCAACCATCATAGGACTCAGCAATATCTTCTCCTATGAATAGCACCTCTTCATCGGGAAAATACATTTTCAAGGGTTCGTATTCTCCTTCCACGGGATTCTCAGCAAGATGATCTGCTAGTGCCTATCCCTTGATTGCTTTTTAAGTCACATAAACAATGTCGAACTCGCTCAACAGGATTTTCCACTTAGCCAGCTTGCCAATGGGCATGGGTTTCTGGAAGATATATTTCAAGGGATCCATCCTTGATATGAGGTATATTATGTAGGCATAGAAGTAATGCCTCAGGTTCTGAGCTATCCAGGTCAGAGCGCAGCAGGTACGTTCCAATAGAGAGTACCGCGCTTCATATGGAGTGAACTTCTTACTCAGGTAACAGATAGCTTGTTCCTTTCTCCCTGTCTCGTCGTGCTACCCTAGAACGCAGCCGAAGGCTCCATCTAGCACTGCAAGGTAGAGTAGCAAGGGTCTACCTGGCTCTGGCGGGACCAAGACTGGTGGTGTTGATAAGTACTCCTTGATCTTGTCGAAAGCCTTTTGACAATCTTCAATCCAACTAGTTGCAGTGTCTTTCTTCAACGTCTTGAAAATCGGCTCACATATAACTGTGGACTGGGCTATAAAACGACTGATGTAGTTTAGCCGTCCTAGAAAACTCATTACATCTTTCTTACTTTTCGGCGGCGGTAGCTCCTGGATGGCTTTGACTTTCAACGGATCCAATTCTATCCCTCAGCGGCTGACAATGAACCCAAGTAACTTTCCGGCAGGAACCTCGAATGCACATTTGCGGGATTTAGTTTCAGGTTGTATTTCCGCAGTCTGTCGAAAAACTTCCTCAAATCGGCTATATGATCTATGGATTTCTTGGATTTGATGATGACGTCGTCCACATATACCTCGATCTCCTTATGTATCATGTCATGAAAAATGGTAGTCATAGCCCTCATGTAGGTGGCCCCAACATTCTTTAGACCGAATGGCATCATCTTATAACAGTATACTCCCCATGGTGTAATGAAAGACATTTTCTCAGCGTCCTCTTCGTCCATCCATATCTGATGGTAACCGGCAAAACAATCCACAAACGACTGGAGTTCATGCTTGGCACAATTGTCGAATAGGATGTGTATGTTTGGAAGCGGGAAATCATCTTTTGGGCTGGCCCTGTTGAGATCCCGATAATCAACACAGACCCTGACCTTCCCATCCTTCTTTGGAACTGGCACGACGTTGGCTAGCCAATTTGGGTATTCAACCACCCTGAGGACCTTGGCCTTGATTTTCTTAGTAACCTCCTCCTTGATTTTCAGACTCATGTCAGGCTTAAACTTCCTGAGTTTCTGTTTGACGGGCGGACATGCTGGGTTTGTGGGCAACTTGTGAGCCACAATGGATGTACTTAACCCGGTCATATCATCGTATGACCATGCAAAGATGTCCTCATACCCTTTCAAGAACTGTGTGTACTCTTCTTTTGCTGATGGCGACAAGTGGATGCTGATGCGGGTTTCCTTGACAGTTTCAGAATCTCCCAAGTTGATTATTTATGTTTCGTCCAGATTGGACTTAGGATTGTTCTCAAAGTCTTCTACTTCTCTGACAATTTCCTCGGGTATGACATCTTCTTCTTTCGAATCACTATCCTTTTGTTGCGTCATCTCAACATGTCACAGTTGTTGGTTCATCGAGACAGGAAATAGTAATGCTATATAGATAAAGATATAAGAGAAAAATGGTAATAATAAATATTGATTCATTGAAGCATAAAAGTGATTTTCGATAATTTAAACAATGTTTCGGAACATTGGAAATATTATTTAAAACAAAATGCCAAAAAGGGAAATCATTTTCTTAGAAAATAAACAAAAATAATGCTGTCCAGCCTCGCTACCCCGGGACTCGTCGGGCCCTGGATGGTCTGACAGTCCAATTCTTGAGGAATGATCCTCTCTCCACAGCTCGGATGGTAGGGCCTTCCTCCTCCTCCTCAACAATTACACAACAGTCCAGGTCCTCATCCTCCAAGAACAGGTTCCTTAAGGCTGTCAGTGCTTCTTCCTCCTCTGATCCTCATATGATGTCGGCCTGTTGGAAGGTCTGACTCAAGTGCGGTATAGGCTACTCCCGTGGATAGTACGGACCTCGCCATGGTGGTGACCAGTCATTGTATTCTTGCCAAGTGTATTGATATCCTAGCCCAAAGTGGTAGCATGGCGCTTTGGCTGTATTGGCTTGGTGATGCCCTGAAGATTTTTACCAAGACCCTTGCCAGGCTCATACCCTCCCCAGTTCATCATGCTTGCTATCTTGCTATCCCACCACTTATCTTTGTCGATTGCATTGACTCGCTCGATATGATGGTAAGTTTCTCCACCTAGCTTTCTCCTATTCTCGATCATCGAAATAGTTTGACGGGTGTAAATGGGGTTGCTCCCGTCTCCAATCACCTCCTGATGGTTCCACTCAAACTTCACTGCCTGATGCAAAGTTGATGCCACAGCCCCAGCGACGTGTATCCATGGTTGTCCCAACAACAGGTTGTAGGATGCAGATATGTCCAGCACCTGAAACTCGACATCAAACCACGTAGGCCCCATCTGCAGACAGAGATTAATTTCCTCGATGGTAGCTCTCTGAGACCCATCAAATGCCTTCACGTTCATGGTCCCTTCTCGTATCTCGTATAGGCCTTTGCCTAACCTCTTCAGTGTTGTCAATGGAAAAATATTGAGACTGGACCCTCCATCGATCAGGACCCTAGTAATGAAGTAGTCTTCGCATTGTGCTGTGACATGCAGTGCCCTATTGTGATTCAAACCCTCAGGCGGCAACTCATCCTCGTGGAAAGTGATTTTGTGACTTTCCAATACCTGTCCCACCATGTTAGCCATTTCTCCGCTTGTGATGTTATTGGGCACATATGCTTCGTTCAATACTTTCATCAGAGCGTTCCTGTGTGCTTCTGAATTATGTAGCAACAACAGGATAGATATTTGAGCAGGAGTCTTGTTCAGATGGTCGATGACTGAATACTCCCTTGCTTGTACTTTTCTCTAGAGGTCATCTGGACCTGTTTCAATAACGGGAGGTCTATTAGAGGCCTGTTTACTAGACTCTCCCAAATGCTCGGGTGTATACACCCTTCCAGTCCTAGTCATCCCTTGTGCAGCACCAGATTCCCCCATCTTGGTTTTCCCTTTTCTTCTAGCTTTAGCCACATAATCCCATGGTATAGCCTCGGTGCTGAAAGGCGGTGTTGTTGATACTGTCACTGTAAATGGTGTGGCTACTTTCACCTCAAATGGAATAGGTACAACTGCAGGAAGTGCTACCTCAACTTCAAATAGGACTGATGATGTTACCTCGACCTCCACTGGCGGCTGCACCTACACTATAATGGGATTAAGTGAGATTGCGGGTTTCTTGGGGTCGTCACCTCTTTGATAAGTCCGATTGATCCCTCCGGATCCCATTCTTCGTCCATCTCTATCACATTTACGCCTTCAACCCTGTGATATGGAAGGGGATTATTACGGACATTAGGCATAGCCTCTTTTGCTTGGATGACCTTGTTGTCAATCAAAGCCTGGATTTTGTCCTTCAATGTGGGGCATTCGTCGATGGTGTGCCCTTTCATGCCCGAATGGTATGCACAAGTCTTGTTAGGGTTAACCCATTGGGATGAGTTCTCCGTGGCCACAGCAGGGATGGGAGTGATGTAACTAGCAGCCTTCAACCTTTTATATAGCGGTCGATGGGTTCAGCAATGGCCATGTATTGTTTGGGTGGTCTGCGGTCAAAATTAGGTCACGGTCTTGGGTAGTTTTGACGAGTTGGAGGTGACTGAAAATGAGATGGTTGGGAATTATAGGTGTGATAGGTAGTGGCTGGTTGGGCATATCTGGGGGATGAGGGTTGATATGTAGGTGGAGGTGACGGTTGATATGTGGGTGGAGGTGCTTGATATACAAGTGGGGAGGTTCGGTATATGAATGGAGTTTTGGGTCCTTGGGCGACCATTACTGCTCCCACGTCCTTCTTCTTAGATATACCCCCTGACTGCAATGCTTTATTAGTGGCCTGCAATGCCTCAAAGTTCGTTACCATCCCACTCTTGATGCCTTCTTCGATCCTTTCACCAAGTTTGATGATATCAGAGAACTTATGGTTTTCAATAACCATCAACCTTTCATAGTACTTCGGATCCTGTGCTCTAACAAAGAACTTGTTCATCTGTTCTTCATCCAATGCTGGCCTGACTTTGGCCGCTTCTGACCTCCAACGAGTAGCATACTCGCGGAAAGTCTTAGTGGGCTTCTTCTTGAGGTTCTGAATGTAGAAGACATCTGGTGCATTCTCTGTGTTGAAACTGAATCGATCCATGAAATCAGACGCCATACTCACCCAATTGGGCCATTTCTTAGGATCCTGGCTGATGTACCAGGACAAGGCATCTCCCGTAAGACTCCTCATAAAAAGCTTTCATCCGGATCTTTTCATCTTTTCCGACCCCGTCAAGCTTGTCAAAATAAGTCCTTAGATGAACTCTGGGGTCACCTGTACCGTCAAACATCTCGAACTTGGGAGGTTTGTAACCCTCCGGCAGTTCTACACCCGGCTGTATGCATAGGTCTTCATAGTTCAGACGTTCTATCCCCTTGCCTCCTTCTACGCCTTGAACTCGGCTGGTCAACTTCTTGAGCTCCTCGGCCAGGTTCTTAATGAGCATGTCCTTCTCAACAGATTCTGGTGCATAGGAGATGGGTTGAGTGGAGTGAGGTAGGGTCTCCACATATATAGGGTTGTTTTGGTGACCTGGAATTTGAGTATAATGGTGATCATTGGTGGAATTCTGGGGTTCAGGAATGACTGGTGGAGTATTCTGTGGATTATGGTAGGTGTTTGGCTGGTACTGTGGTGGGATTGTTTGATTTTATGGTGGAGTTGTATAATGGTGAGGTACGGGGGGATTTTGTGGGCGCTTGTTGGGTGTGTTTTGAGGTGGCGAGGGGTTCTGAGTGTTTGGATGACTAATGTTTAGGACGCTGAGTGAGAAGGATAGGTTTGCACATTCCGGACATGCTCAAGGTCACCCTGGAGTTCCAGCATTTTTTGTTCGAGCCGTGAGACTGCTTCATTTGGGGCCCGAGTACCCCGACCATCAGAAGTTTTTGCATGTTCAACCCGTGTGTTGTTTTTCTTTCTGGTGCCGTTCAGATCTTCCATTTTTGCTTTTCCCTTGCCTTTTGGTGGACTAGGAGGAGGAGAAGGTGGAATGCCCCTGGATCTTGTGTGATAAGCTGATGATGCCAGTATGCACGAACCAACCTTTGGGAAATGGGAATAATCAAAAAGAAAGAAAGAAAAACGAAAGGTAGCCAAGTCAGTAATGATTCTGAAAAGTTTGCAGTTATTTAAACACATATTGCGGGAATATGACGTCCTAATTTGGGAGCCCCGTTGTGCCCGAGGTAGGCCTAGCGACAAATAGATTTGGAGAAATTTAGTGCCAATAATTACCTCATTTCACTAATGTGAAAATAGACGACCCAAAACGATACTAAATAATGTCACTAATGGCACTTGGCCTTATTACATTTGAAAAGCAAGTAAACCTAATCTATTTGGTCCCGGAAGGACCTTCTCCAGACTGGATGCTCTTGTCGATCAATTCCCCCAGTTCGTGTAGGTTCAACAGTAAGAATGCCCTTGCCAAATGCCCTCCTTCGTTTCCCTCAGCGTTTTGGCAATCGGTAACTCTCTTCCTCATTTTCCCTTCTAGTTCCATTAGACTGTACTCCAGATACTCCAACCTTTTGCTGGATTTAACAGTCCTTTCTTTCCACTCATTGATCATTTCTATGTCGGCCTTATGCTGCTCCATATGCTCAGCTTCAGACTCACGAATTCTCTTGCGCAATTTGTTGTACTTCACCTGTGCTTCGGCAACTTCGTCTATAACCCTATTTCCTGGACCAACCCTTGGCTCGAAGATTCCCACTATGTTATCATCCAACCATGAGGGGTAAAAGTATGTAGGACCCGCATGATATCGATCCAGCTCGATGGTATCCTTTTCCATAATAATCTTCAAGCTCCACATGTGTTGTGCTTCGTTCTTATATGGGATGGCGTCGCCCTGAAAATCGGCTATGAAGTGACCCATCTTAGCGACTCGCGGTACGACTTGTCTCATGCCTGCTTGTCTCATAACCCTGAGGGGGGTGTAAGGGTATATGCCACTTAACCCAATCAGTACCAAGTGGGGAACATCCCTGGGCCTGATGATGAACTCGTCGGTAGGGAACTATTCGAACATCCATTGAACCTGGTCCTCAGTCAGATTGTTGAAAAGCTGCACCCATCCTATAGCGTCTTTTGGTTGAGCAAACATGTCCGGAATATATGTCATTTTCTTAGGATGGTGGAAGGCTATATGATCATTCCACGGTCTTCGTGGAAACTCTTGACGGTATTGACCCTTTTAGAGATGTTCTAGCAGCCAAACTTACAGCAGCAAATTGCAACCCAAGAAGAATCTGAACCCCTTCTGACAGCGTTCCAAGGCCCGGTACATATCTGCGATGATCATAGGGACAATGGTATATGTCTGCCCCTCGATCCCGTCCATCATAGTTTTGGCCACCATGGCCAGCCTGGTGTGGATCTGTCCTCTTAGATCGGGAACACTAGCATGCCCAAGAAACACACAATGAACACAAAGACCCTACGATGATTCCATCCCAAGTAGGTGATGGAGAATTCATCATCGAAGATACGGTAAGACATGTTGTGACCGTATCGCTCATAGACGAAGTCGAAAGGTACATAAGAGTTTTTCAGGCACTCCAAGTCATCATTCTTCTTTAACCCCATCATTTTCAAAAATCCCCTAGTGGTGTGATTTTCTGGTGCCAATAAACCAGGGCTATCCCAAGTTAGCCCAGCAAATCCCCCTATTTCTTCCAAAAGAGGCATCATTTCTATGTTTCCAAAGCGGAACACAACCCTTTCTTTGTCCCAAAACATGGTGGCAGCCTCGATCAACATTTTGTTTGGCTGAAGATCCAACGAAGAAGGCAAATTTCGTAGGACTCTTTTCACCTGATTTTGGTCACTTAAAGGAAGATCCCTCCACCAATCTAGCAAAGTGAAGGTATGCTACCGACCATGCCGAACCGGGGGACTTCGTGCCTCATTTTCTACAAAACAAAAGATGGTTAGGCCCTTTCCCCCTCCAGGTTCGTCTATTTATACAACAATTATTAGCATTTTGGCACTTACTTCTCCAAATTAATGCACACAATCGTGGTTGCATCCGTTGGGATTATGGAAAACCCGATGGACTTTTGGGTCAGGCTTGTCTTAAAGGGTCATTGTGCGGACAACATATTAACCCGGCTAGGTTTGACCATTATGCATGAACAATTTATCAGAGTAAGGTTACTATAGAGGTCTAGAATGGGACCCTCAAGCGGACAACTTGAAAGGGAAAGGCACGGAACCGTCGAGCGCACCGCTGATCGACTAGTTTTACCGCAAATACGCCTTTCCAAATTTAAAAGGGTGATATATAGGAAGAGCGCAAACACTCATCAAGCGTTGCTATAGGATTGATTACGCACGAGTGGAATATGATGTTGAGCATGATTTATGCAACAATAAATAGCATGTTTTCAAGTATTTGCACGTTAAAAATGATAAATGCAGTATTTAAATAATTGAAAGACAGTTACAAAAGGAAAACAAGGAAACAAGTCAGTTTCAGGAAATAAAAGAAATCATAAATGCTTGAAGGGAAGGGAAAGGTTGTATCAACAAAATAAAGCATGCTTGGGACTAATTCACAAAAACAAGTTTGTTATGGTAAGAGCCTAAAATATCCTCAGCAGAGTCGCCATGCTGTCGCACCTCGTTTTCCTCGCGGAGTCCGGGTTCCGACATTCATGGGGAACAACTCATTTCCATTTGGGAATTGGGTGTTTAAATTTGAAGAGTCGCCACCTAACGGATTAAGGTGCGTTAGGGCACCTAGAGCAGATAACACATAAAACCAGTTTGCATTACCAGAGATTTGGGTAAGGGCTCGAAATAACTTTGAAGGGAAGGTGTTAGGCACCCCTCGCGGTCCACAACGGTGGATCCCGGCCGAACTCAAATTATGTGAACAAGTCATTAACAAAGCACATAAACACATGAAGTTTATTTATACGGGGAGAAGAGGGTCCTAGGTTTGTTGGCCTATAGGATCACATCTGTACAATACCCGGTAAGCCTTCCTCAAATAGAGGGGTTACATGTGGCATTAGCGCATAGGTCATCATATCCTTTACTACCCAACTACCCTCCCCTTGGTCATAGCCTAAAGCGTTCTAACAACCTTCAGAATGTATCCTATGCGTGCATTATCCGTCCCTTTACTTATGGCCCTGGAGGTATTTAGGACCTCTAATTTAGGCAGTTCTAGACTATCTTAAGGTACTTAAAGGAGAAAAATCTAGGCAACAACCAAAACAATTAGGACTGTCAAGTAAAGAACAATTAAGGGGGCTCATATTTTACCTCCACAAATAGAACAAACAAATGCATGTCTCAGACAACAGTGTTTTAGACATTTGAAAAGTGTCCTAATGACAGGATATCTAGGTGAGCACAAATCAGAACATATGCAAAGCTTTATTAAAGCGGGAACCAATACCTAATCAGTTTGCCTACTGATTTTAGAGGGGCTGAATGTGGACAGTTAACAGAAGCACAGTTTTTGCAGTTTACAGGATTTTTAATCGCCCTGCTGGCTTGCCTAGGCGTGTATCAATGACATCCTATGAGCATGATATCTAGCCGTTATTTAGAAGTATAATGAAACAGTAAACAATTTCAGGCAGTTTAGGTCCTATAGGCGTGCTGTCTAGGTGCAATGACTGATTTTAAACAACGGAAACTAAATGCAGCAATTTTAAAGCCGGATTGGCATGCAGAGACTGATTTTAAAACAAAAAATGTAGTCTCCATAATGTAAGATTAATTTTGCCCTATAGGCATGGTTTCTAAATATTGAACATGCTGAACCTATTTATCATGACTCCTAAGTGTAGAAATTGATATTTTGTTTTTTTTTGTTTTTGTACCTATAGGCATGATATCTAAAAGTGCAAGATTGATTTTTAACCTATAGGCATGGTATCTAGAATGCATGCAAAACAATCAAACAGCGCAATGATTTCTGATTGTAAAAGTTTGGTTTGAACCCTATAGACATGATCTCTATAATGCATACAAGTGATGAATGTTGATACCCAATTTCTCCCTATAATATTTTTAAAGTGTATATATACCTTCAAAACTATGCATTAGCATCAATTGATATTTTTCCATAATTTCTATATTTTTAAATTAATTTATTCTGGTATTTTATTTATATAAATAATTACAAAATTACATCACAAATGGCTCTATAACATTTCATTGATTTAATTTTGCTATTTATAGCCATATTAGGTTCAAATTATTTCACAAATGGCCAGATTTACACCATTTTGTTAAAATTGCAATAATTTTGCAATTATAGCCCATGCATACATCACTGCACTATTTTACCAGAAATTGGTCCATTATATTTTTAAAATATTGAATAATTATTTTAAAGCACTTCTATGCATGAAAATTATTTTTTCTTATTGTTAATCATTTTATAAAATAATTTTTATTCAATTACTTGGGTATTTAATAAAAAACCCTCTTATTTTTAGATCTAACCCTTTTAAAACCAACCCAAATAATCCCTCTAAATTAGCTCAATTCCCTTAGGCCCAAACCCACACCTGATCGACCCAATACCCCGTCTAATCCTGACCGTTGATCGTTTTGATCAACGGTCCACAACCCATCTTACCATAATTAACCTAAATGCCCCCCCCCCCCAAACCCTCTCATTTCTCTCCATCTCCTCGCCGTCATTATCTCCCTTCTCTCTCAACTCTCTCCATTAAACCCTAGTTTCTCAGGCGCCGTCACCGGCGTATATCTAAGTGTTGTGATGCTTTCTTGTCTTCTCCGGCCAATCTTGGCCTCTTACACGCCATGGCTCTTCGACTCCTTAGATCCTTGAGGGGATCTCGAAGAACCTAGTTGGTTCTGGTTTGAAACTCTACTTGTTAGCCTGTCTCAGGACATTTTATCGACTGTGAGTGAGAACTCCTCTTTATTTTGTTACGAATACATGGTTTCTAAACTTATTGCTCTCATCTCTGTTATGTTTCCAAAAACCCTAGTCTATTACCTTCGATTATCTCCAGATCTGTGTAGATCTGAGACCAATCGAGCACTATTACATGTTTTTCTCTGAAAATTTCTGGTTTTAATCGTTTGTTCTTGCTTTTCCTTAAAACTAGGGTTCATTACGAGTCATTTTTCAAAGGCTTTCTGACTTCTAGATGTTTAATCGTTTTTATTTTTCATCTTCTTGACCGATTTTTGCAAGAGTACTCGAACCCTAATTGACTCCATGTAATATACTGATCTTTCCAATTCTTGCTTCGACTTTGGGTCTTTCCGTATTACTAATCGTATTAATTTGCTCTGTATCTTCTGCCTTGCATGTTTTCCTTCGTCAAATCCAGTATTCTGTAATTTACCCTAATTGAGCCCTATTAGTAATCTGGTTTTCCGGCTAATTTCTATATTTTTGTGAAGCCTTTATTTCATTTATTTTATAATTTATGGGAGTTGATATATTCTTTCCAGAAATCATTGTTACTTTGAAATTTGGCCGACTAATTTGCTCTGTTAAAGATTTGTATGCCTAAGTCTTGCTTGTTTCCCTGTTTACAACCTTAATTAGTCATTCTTGCCTCATTTGATTACCTATATATTTACTGATTCCTTTACGTGATTCTTCCCTTAGTTAGACCCCTGATTATTTTATTCTGAACTCCTTTATTTGGTTTGATTTGAACTTCTTTCCTTAATTAGACTCCTTATTATTACCGTTTGGCTTATTGCCCCTAATTAAAGGAGTCTATTCTGAACTCCTTATGTGATTGGATTCTGATTGCCCTTAATTGCTAATTTCTGATTCTTTTACCTTATTGGCTCTACTGTTGAACTGCTATATAAGCACTCACGTTCTGCTCCTTCGACACACGAACAGACAGTTCAGAATACATACACATACATTCAAACTCTCTCTTCTTTCTTTGCTAGTCGTGCTAACCGCTGGTCTAGCCGGCGGAAAGCCAAGGCTAGATAGTGGAATTGCACCTGTTTTACATTCTGCATTTTCTTCTTCAACTGGTAAGTCTCTAGTTAAATTTTGAAACTCAACTTTATGTGTTCCATGTCTATACGTCCATGCTTGTTCCTGTACTAGTTATTCAATTTGTTCTCTGTTGCTGTATTAAGCATGTCTAAATTCTGCCTTATGTGTAATCAGCATGTCTGACTTCACTTAGTTCTTTGATACTTGTCCATCATGTTTACTTAGTTCCCTTACCCCCCCCCCCTAACTGGTATGACCATGTAGTTACTTAGTCTTCTAGTGCATTCGATTGGCCCTAATTGTATGTCAAATTTTGTTCAACAAACTCTTGTCTTCAACATGATCCTGTTGCATTCTTTCTCTATGTTTTAACTGTCTATTACCATGAGTAACTTTTTTAGTAGACTCCTAGTTGTTCTGTACATTTGTTGTATCAAATGTTTCCCTGTTTATGTGGTTTCAACCCTATATGTTCCCAATCCCCTTCCCCCCTATTTGTAAGTCTGCTTGTTAAGCAAACCTGGGTATTCTATGACTAATCGGGTCGCTTGCTAAGTATGCTTTCCTCAAAGAATGATTTCAAAACTGCTGCTCCTACTCTTAGCATTTTTCTCAAAACTGGTCTCTCCTAGCATCTTCAAAAAAAAACTATTTTCCATTTCTGAATCTTCTCTCTACACTATTTTACTAAGTCTTTCAACACTATGTCAAGCACTCTCACCCTACTCTTAGACTATTAAGTTCTACCCCTTTGGTGTGTGTACTGCTTAGGGATCATTGAGATCTCTCTGAACTCTGGCATACCAGGGCTGGCCCTTCTACGCTGCACATAACCAATCCCTATTTGAGAGAGGTCTTGGTATGAGCACTGCCCGGGATCTTTGAGGTCCTTAGGAAACTCTGACACACCAAGACACACTGTTGGCTGTGAGATCTTTGGCTTTTGAGACTGTATTGAAGGTCTAGCATCCCCAGGTTTACTTTGGGCCTGATTTAGGCTCCCTACAATATATTTTCATTTACTTATTTACTTCATTTGATCCTGGTCTGTAATAATATTCTTTGTAAACAGATATTGGGGTAATTAGTAAAATGGGGAGGGTTCATATATGATTTTGGTGGGGAAACCGGGTAAAAATCATGCTTCTAGGCTTATGTGTGTTGATTCGCAGTAGAAATCATGCTTTAAGATTACACTATGTTTACATTCTGCAATAGATATCATGCCACTAGGTTTGCTATGCCTATTTGTATTAAAAACCATTCCATAAACCTGTGCATTAGATATCCTGCCTTAGGATAATCATGTTTACTGCTTTGCATGTTAGGAAACATGTTATAGTCATCATTTTATTTCTGATTCTACCTAAAGTCATAATCACCTAGGAACTCTATAATTAAACTATTGATGTGATCATGCTTAATAAAATGACCATCTCTCTCTGTGCATTAGAAATCCTGATTTAGGACACTATTTGCATTGGCTCTAAATCATGTCTACATCGCTTAAATGAATAACTGTCTATAAAAAGGGTTTAAAAATAGTCCAACACATAGACATCATGTTCTAGTATAAACATGCATGAATCAGTTCTGTATCAGCAATCGCCTAGATCAGTATGCCTCTAGGATTGAATGACTTCAAGTTGTCTTAACCAATTTCCAGAATTATGATTGCATACAGACCCACGCCTAGGCAAGTCTTAGGTAATTAATGGTCTTATAACTGTGAAATCAGGTTTTGTTTATGTGTGAAATTGTCCAGGTTTAACAGGCTATGAAATCAATAGGCAAGCTGATTAGGGTTCTGCCACTTCGCTTTAAAACAAATGGTACATATTCTGTGTTTGTGATGTTCATCTAGATATCATGTTCTAGGGCTTTCTAAATTTCTTTAAAATCAGTTGTTTGAGACGTGCTACGTATCTGTTTATGTGTGGAGGCAAAACATGAGCCCCTAACTGCTTTCCTATTTGACAGTCCTATGTGTTCTTTGTTGTCGCTTAGATTTTACCTTTTAAATACCTTAGGAGTGTCTAGAACTGCCTAAGTAAAGAGGTCTTAAACACCTCCGGGACCACAAGGAAGGGACGGGTAAAGCACGCTTAGAGTTCGTTAATTAAACTCGCTTATATAACCACTAAGGGGAGGGTAAAGGGTAGTAAAAGGATATGATGACCTGTGCGCTAATGCCACATGTAACCCCTCTATTTGAGGAAGGCTTACCGGGTATTGTACAGATGTGATCCTCTAGGCTAACCAACTTAGGACTTCCCTTCCTTTATTTATGTATGCTTGGACTGTTCAAACTTCTTTAATTTAAGTATGTATGACTAGACTGTCTAAAATTTACATATGTGTGCTTGGACCGTCTAAACTTTCTTGATTATATATGTATGCTTAGACTGTGTAAACTTCCCTTATTTGCAAATGTGTGCTTAGACTGTTTATCTATTAAATGACTAATTCACATAACTAAGTCCGACCGGGACCCACCGTTGTGGACTGCGAGGGGTGCCTAACACCTTCCCCTCAAGGTTATTTCGAGCCCTTACCCTAATCTCTGGTAATGCAAACTGGTTTCATGAGTTAATTTCTCTAGGTGCCCTAACGCACCTTAATCCGTTAGGTGGCAACTCTTCAAATACCCAATTCCAAAAAGGAAACGAGTTGTTCCCAATGAATGTCGAAACCCGGACTCCGCGAAAGGAAAAAGGGGGCGCGACAGCATGGCGACTCTGCTGGGGATATTTTAGGCTCTTACCATAACGAACTTGTTTTTGTGAATTAGTCTTAAACATGCTTTATCCCGTGCACCCTCCCCCTTATTTGGATTTAAGTGCTTATTTTCAAGTATTTATGATTTCCTTTATTTCCTGGAACTGACTTGTCTCCTTGTTTTCCTTTTGTAACTGTCTTTTATTATTTAAATACTGCATTTATCATTTTTTTACGTGCAAACACTTGACAACATGCTATTTATTTTTGTATAAATCATGCTCAACATCATATTCCACTCGTGCGTAATCAATCCTATAGCAACGCTTGATGAGTTCTTGCGCTCTTCCTATATATCACCCTTTGAATTCGGAAAGGCGTATTTGCGATAAAACTAGTCGATCAGCGGTGTGTTCGTCGGTTCCGTGCCTTTCCCCCTCAAGTTGTCCACTTGAGGGTCCCAGGCTAGACCTCTATAGTAACCTTACTCTGATCAATTGTGCATGCATCATGGTCAAACCTAGCCGGGTTAATATGTTGTCCACATAATAACCCTTTAAGACAAGTTTCCATAATCCCAACGGACACAACCACGTTTTGTGCATTAATTTGGAGAACTAAATGCCAATATGCTAATCATGAATGTATAAATAGTCGAATCAGGTGGGGAAAAGGGCCTAAACTTTTTGTTTTGCAGAAAATGAGATGCTGAAGGAAGCGAGGGAGGACATCTGGCTAGAGCCTATCTGCTGCTGGGTCTGCGAGAGCTGGGGAACCTGGTTGATGGAGTTAGAAAGATCGAGTCTGGGGAATGTCCTTCAGGGACCAAGTAGGCTAGATTTATTTGCTTTCCTAAATGTAATAAGGCCAAGTGCCAATAGTGACTTACCTTTATTATCTTAGTGTCGTTTTGGGATTCGTCTATTTTTATATTAATGAAATGAGGCATTTATTGGCATCTAAGTTCTCCAAATCAACTTGTCGCTAGGCCTACCTCGGGCACAACGAGGCTCCCAAATTAGGACGTGAATTTCATCTTCCCGCAATATGTGTTTAAATACTGCAAACTTTCCTGAATTATTACTGACTTGGCTACCTTTTGTTTTTCTTTCTTTCTTTTTGATTATTTCCATTCCCCAAAGGTTGGTTCGTGCACACTGGCATCATCAGCTTATCACACAAGATCCAGGGGCCCTCCACCTTCTCCTCCTCCTAGTCCACCAAAAGGCAAGGGAAAAGCAAAAATGGAATATTTGAACGCGCCATAAAGGAAAACAACACACAGGTTGAACATGCAGAAACTTCTGATGGTCGGGGTACTCAGGCCCCAAATGAAGCAGTTTCACGACTCGGACAGAAAATACTGGAACTCCAGGGTGAGCTTGAGCATGTTCGGAATGTGGCAAACCTATCCTTCTCACTTAGCGTCCCAGACATCAGCCATCCAAACACTCAGAACCCCGCACCACCTAAAACACACCCAACAAGCGCCCATAAAATCCACCCGTACCTCACCATTATACAACTCCCCCACAAAATCAAACTATCCCACCACAATACCAGCCAAGCGCCTACCATACTCCACAAAATACTCCACCAGTCATTCCCGAACCCCAGAATTCCACCAATGATCACCACTATACTCAAACTCCAGGTCACCAAAACAACCCTATATATGTGGAGACTCTACCTCACTCCACTCAACCCATCTCTTATGCACTGAAATCTGTTGAGAAGGACATTCTCATTAAGAACCTGGCCGAGGAGCTCAAGAAGTTGACCAACCGTGTTCAAGGCATAGAAGGAGGCAAGGGGATAGAAGGTTTGAACTATGAAGACCTATGCATACAGCCGGATGTAAAACTGCCAGAGGGTTACAAACCTCCCAAGTTCGAGATGTTTGACGGTACAGGAGATCCCAGGGTTCATCTAAGGACCTATTGTGACAAGCTTGTAGGGGCCAGAAAAGATGAAAAGATCCGGATGAAGATTTTTATGAGGAGTCTTATGGGAGACGCCTTGTCCTGGTACATCAGCCAGGATCCTAAGAAATGGTCCAACTGGGTGAGTGTGGCGTCTGATTTCATGGGCCGATTCAGGTTCAACACAGAGAATGCACCAGATGTCTTCTACATTTAGAACCTCAAGAAGAAGCCCGCCGAAACTTTCCGCGAGTATGCTACTCGTTGGAGGTCAGAAGCGGCCAAAGTCAGGCCAGCATTGGACGACGAACAGATGAACAAGTTCTTCGTCAGAGCACAGGATCCGCAGTACTATAAAAGGTTGATGGTTATTGAAAACCATACGTTCTCTGATACCATCAAACTTGGTAAAAGAATCGAAGAAGGCATCAAGAGCGGGATGGTAACAAACTTTGAGGCATTACAGGCCACTAATAAAGCACTGCAATCAGGGGGTATATCTAAGAAGAAGGATGTGGGGGCAATAATGATGGCTCAAGGCCCAAAATATCCACTCACATACCAAACGCCTCCACTCACATATCAAGCACCTCCACCCACATACCAAACACCTCCATCCTCATACCGACCCACATCTCCCAGATATTCCCAACCAGCCACTGCCTATCACACATATAACTCCCAACCATCTCATTTCCAATCACCTCCAACTCGTCAAAACTACCCAAGACCCCGACCTAACTTTGATCGCAAACCACCCAGACAATACACCGCTATTGCCAAACCCATCGACCAGCTGTATGAAAGGTTGAAGGTTGCTGGTTAAGTCACTCCTATTCCCGCTGTGGTAGTGGAGAACCCATCTCAATGGGTCAACCTAAACAAAACTTGTGCATACCATTAGGGAATGAAAGGGAACACCATTGACAAATACCGCACGTTGAAGGACAAAATCTAGACTCTAATTTACAACAAGGTCATACATGCAAAAGAAACTACACCCAGTGTCCGCAACAATCCTCTCCCGGATCATAGGGGTGGTGAATACATGTGATAGAGATAGATGAAGAATGGGATCCTGAGGGGTCAATCGGGCTTATTCGAGAAGGCGATGACTTTAAACCTGCAGTCACACTCACTCCTATTATAGTACAGACACAGTCGCCAGTCGAGGTTGAGGTAGCCACGTCGGTTCCATTTGAAGTAGAGGTAGTTCCACCTGCAGCCACACCTATTCCATTTGAAGTAAAAGTGGCCACACTTTTCACAGTGACAGTATCAACTACACCTTCTTTGGATTCAAAAGCAATACCCTGGGATTACGTTGCCGAAGCTAGGCGAAAGGGAAAGGCAAAATGGAAGAATCTGATGCTGCACAAGTAATAACCAGGACCGGAAGGGTCTATACACCTGAACACTTGGGAGGATCGAGCAAGGAGGCTTCTACTAAGAAACCCGTCATCAAAACTAGACCAGATGACCTTTGGAGGAAAGTACAGGCAAAGGAATATTCCGCCATCGATCATTTGAACAAAACCCCCGCCCAGATCTCCATCCTGTCACTATTGCAAAATTCAGAGGCCCACAAGAATGCTTTGATGAAGGTGTTAAGTGAAGCTTACGTACCCAACAATATCACCTGCGGAGAGATGGCCAACATGGTAGGGCAGGTGCTGGAAAGTCATAAGATAATCTTCCACAAGGATGAACTACCACCTGAAGGGTTGAATCATAACCGAGCATTGCATATCACAGTACAATTTGAAGATAAATTCATTGCCAGAGTCTTGATCGATGGAGGTTCAAGCCTCAACATTTGTCCGTTGGATACTCTGAAAAGATTGGACAAAGGTTTTCATGAAATACGGGCAGGGAGTATGAACGTGAAAGCTTTTGATGGGTCTCAAAGGGCCACAATTGAGGAGATTAATCTTTGTCTACAGATGGGGCCAACTTGGTTCGACGTTGAATTCCAAGTGCTTGACATATCAACTTTATACAATCTTCTATTGGGTCGACCTTGGATACATGCCGTTGGGGTTGTGGCTTCCACACTACACCAGGCCGTGAAGTTCGAATGGAACCATCAAGAGGTGATCATCCACGGAGATGGAAGCAATCATATCTACACCAGTCAAACCATCCCGGTTATCGAGAACATAAGAAGGCTAGGAGGGGTAACTTATCACCACATCAAACATGTCAATGCCATTGAGAAAGACAAATGGTGGAGTAACAAGATAGAAAGCATACTGGCATGGACTGGGTATGAACCTGGCAAAGGGCTTGGGAAGAATCTCCAGGGCATTACTAAACCTATATAGCTGAAACGTCATGGTACTACCTTCGAGCTCGGATACCAGTATACATGGCAGGAGTATGATGATTGGTCGCCTCCTTGGCGTGGACCTTATTACCCTCTCGAGCAACCAGTGCCGCATCTGGGTCAAACTTTTCACTAGGTTGATACAATATGGGGAACGACAGAGGAAGAAGCGTTAGCTGGGCTGAGGAATTTGTTCCTAGAGGACGAGGATATGGATTGCACTGCAATAATTGAGGAGGAAGAAGGCCTCACCATTCAGACTATGGAGAAGGGAGCTGTTCTCAGGAACTGGACCGCCACACCATCCCAGGCCCGCCGAGTCCCTGGGTAGCTTGGCATTTAGCCTAATTTATTTCTATAGCCATGCTAGGCATTTCAGATGCTTCAGTAATTTTATTTTAAAAGATGCATTTTGTTTCAAAATAATTGCTCGATTCATCGAGCCGTACTTGTTTTGAATGTTTTCAATTTTAAATCAATGCATTGCTATTTATTATTCATTATTATCTTTCACACTTTTCTTTCTACAGCATTATTATTACTTTTCCTGATGAATCGGTGAATGTGACATGTAATGAGGCAACACAATATAAGGATAGTGACTCGGAGGAAGAAGATGAAATACCTGAGGAGGTTGTCAGAGAAGTTGAGAACTTTGAGAATAAGCCTAAGTCCAACTTGGACGAAACCAAAGCAGTAAATTTGGGAGACGCCGAAACCGTCAAGGAGACTCGCATAAGCATTCACTTATTACCGACAGAGAAGGAGGAGTACATTCGTCTCTTGAAGTAGTATGAGGATATATTTGCATGGTCATATGATGACATGACCGGTTTGAGCACATCCATAGTGGCTCACAAGTTGCCCACCAATCCAATGTGTCCGCCAGTGAAGCAGAAACTCAGAAAATTCAAACCAGATATGAGCCTGAAAATCAAGGAGGAAGTTACTAAGAAGATCAAAGCCAAAGTTCTCAGGGTGGTTGAGTACCCAACCTAGTTAGCCAACATCGTACCAGTTCCGAAGAAAGATGGGAAAGTCAGAGTATGTGTTGACTATCGAGACTTAAACAAAGCAAGTCCCAAGGACGACTTTCCACTACCAAATATACACATCCTGATCGACAATTGCACTAAGCATGAACTCCAATCCTTTGTAGATTGCTTCGCGAGTTATCACCAGATCTGGATGGATGAAGAAGACGCAGAGAAAACAGCTTTTATTGCACTATGGGGGGTGTACTGCTACAAGATGATGCCATTTGGTCTAAAGAACACTGGTGCTACTTACATGAGATCCATGACAACCATCTTCCATGATATGATACACAAAGAAATAGAGGTGTATGTGGACGACGTCATTATCAAATCCAAGAAGGCCGCAGATCACATAGCAGACTTAAGAAAGTTCTTTGACAGGTTAAGGAGGTACAACTTAAAATTGAACCCTCCAAAATGTGCATTCGGGGTTCCCGCAGGAAAGTTATTGGGATTCATTGTCAGTGTAACGACCCGGCCGGTTGTTTTTGTAATTTACGCCCCGATCCCCCATTAACTGCTTCCCCTAAGTTCATTTCTGCTATTTTGGTTTGCCGGGACGTTCGGTGTTGGGATTCGGAGTGTTTTGGGACACTTAGTCCCTAAATGAGAGCTTAAGAATTGAAAAATGGTCCGTAATCGGAATAGTGTGAAGAAGACCTCGGAATGAAAATCCGATGGTTCCGTTAGCTCCGCTAGGTGATTTCGGGGTTGGGAGCGTGTTCGGAATGTATTTTGGATGCTCGTAGCTCATTTAGGCTTGAAATGCCGAAGTTTGAATTTTTGAAGTTTCCGGTCCGATAGTGAGTTTTTGATCCGAGGGTCGGATTGGAATTCTGGAAGTTGCAGTAGCTCCGTCATGTCATTTGGGATGTGTGTGCAAAATTTCAGGTCATTCGGGCGAGGTTTGGTTTGGTTTTTGATCGAAAGTGTGTTTTATTGGAATTTGAAGTTCTTAGGCTTGAATCTTTGATTTAATCGGACTTCCGGTGTTGTTTTAGGTGTTTTAAGGATTGGAACAAGTTTGAATAAGGTATTAGGTGGTATTATTGCTTTTGGTTGAGGTCCCGGGGGCCTCGGGATGATTTCGGGTGGTTAACGGGGAGATTTTTGAAGTGTTGCAGCAGCTGGTTCTTTTCATCTTCTGGTATTTTCGCTTCTGCGGCTTGGAGGCAGGGCTTAGCCCCATGCAAGCCCTGTCCCGAACCTTGCATGAGGCTAAGCCCTGCCTCCATATTTGCATAAGGCTAGGCGCTGCCTTCCATCTGCATGGGACTAAGCCCTGTCCCGAACCTTGCATGAGGCTAAGCCCTGCCTCCATATTCACATAAGGCTAAGCTCTGCCTTCTATTTGCATGAGGCTAAGCCCTGCCTCCATACCTGCATAAGGCTAAGTCCTGCCTCCATATTTGCATGAGGCTAAGCCCTGCCTCCATATTTGCATAAGGCTAAGCCCTGCCTCCATATTTGCATGAGGCTAAGCCCTGCCTCCATATTTGCATAAGGCTAAGCTCTGCCTTCCATTTGCCTGGGACTAAGCCCCGTCCCAAACCTTGCATGAGTCTAAGCCATGCCTCCATATTTGCATAAGCCTAAGCTCTGCCTTCTATCTGCATGGGACTAAGCCCTGTCCCGCATCTTGCATGAGACTAAGCTCTGTCTCCATTTTGCATAAGTCTAAGCACTGCCTTCTCATGGGACTAAGCATTGTCGCTCCTTGCATAAATGTTGCTCTATTCCATCACTATCTATTTGCTCCTCTTTCGGGCTAAGCTCTGCCCTCGATCTCACAAGACTAAGCCTTGTCTTGTTAATTTTAGCATCATATTATTACATCTCGTGGACTAAAATATCGCCAACTTGTCTAAAGGCGTCATTGTCTAAAGGCATCATCTTCATAGCCGGAAGACACCATGCCATGGCCTGAGGATCTCTCAAATTTGCATATCATTATTCAAAGGCGTCATGGTTCGGAGGCACCATCCTCATGGCCCGAGAACATCATTTCATGGCCTGCGAATCCCCTATCTCACAATTCATGGCCCAAGACATCATAGTCTGAGGACATCATCTGCACCGTCCAAAGGCAATCTTTCATGGTCCAAACAGAATTTGCATCACGTTTAAATTTTTGCAGTGACCTACGTACTTTCATGCATCGTATTTTGAGTTTGCAGTTGGTCCCGGAGATAACTGTTTTTCAAACAGGAGCAACCTTCGCTCCGATTTCCGCTCATACCATTTTCACTTCGCCATTCATAACTGATTCTCATCAGTTACCCATCCTACTCCGTGATATCCAACTACCTGCCCTATAATACGTCCGATACACTCCAAACCCAAAATCATAACTCCGTCTGACCTTACCATTCACAAAAGAACCTTTGCTGAAATTGGCTACCATTCCTATAACAACTCCATCGGCTTCATTCACCGGTGGGTCCAAAACTACACATGGCCCGATTCCTGTAAAACCAGGGATATGTAGGCAGCTCAAAGACCAGAGTTCGGCCTCTACTTTTCTAAAAAAAACATCCCATTCGGACAAAATTGGCCATCATTTCTTCACCCGAAAACTCTTTCATCCTTCCAGGGTAAAGAGGGGCAGCTGTTGATACCCAATTTTTCCCTATAATATTTTTAAAGTGCATATATACCTTCAAAACTATGCATTAGCATCAATTGATATTTTTCCATAATTTCTATATTTTTAAATTAATTTATTCTAGTATTTTATTTATATAAATAATTACAAAATTGCATCACAAATGACTTTATAGCATTTCATGACTTAATATTGCTATTTATAGTCATATTAAATTCAAATTATTTCACAAATGGCCAGATTTACACCATTTGGTTACAATTGCAATAATTTTGCAATTATAGCCCATGCATACATCACTGCACTATTTTACCTGAAATTGGTTCATTACATTTTTAAAATATTGAATAATTATTTTAAAGCACTTCTATGCATGAAAATTATTTTTTGTTATTGTTAATCATTTCATAAAATAATTTTTATTCAATTACTTGGGTATTTAATAAATAGCCCTCTTATTTTTAGATCTAACCCTTTTAAAACCAGCCCAAATAACCCCTCTAAATTAGCCCAATTCCCTTAGGCCCAAACCCAAACCTGCCCGACCCAATACCCCATCTAATACTGATCGTTGATCGTTTTGATCAACGGTCCACAACCCATCTTACCATAATTAACCTAAATGACCCCCCCCCCCAAAACCCTCTCATTTCTCTCCATTACCTCGCCGTCATTATCTCCCTTCTCTCTAAACTCTCTCCATTAAACCCTAGTTTCTCAGGCGTCGTCACCGGTGTATATATCAGCGTTGTGATGCTTTCTTGTCTTCTCCGGCCAGTCTTGGCCTCTTACACGCCATGGCTCTTCGACTCCTTAGATCCTTGAGGGGATCTCGAAGAACCTAGTTGGTTCTGGTTTGAAACTCTACTTGTTAGCCTGTCTCAGGCCATTTTATCGACTGTGAGTGAGAACTCCTCTTTATTTTGTTACGAATCCATGGTTTCTAAACTTATTGCTCTCATCTCTGTTATGTTTCGAAAAACCCTAGTCTATTACATTCGATTATCTCCAGAACTGTGTAGATCTGAGACGAATCGAGCACTATTACATGTTTTTCTCTAAAAAATTTTGGTTTTAATCGTTTGTTCTTGCTTTTCCCTAAAACTAGGGTTCATTACAAGTTGTTTTTCAAAGGCTTTCTGACTTCTAGATGTTTAATCGTTTCTATTTTTCATCTTTTTGAACGATTTTTTCAAGATTACTCGAACCCTAATTGACTCCATGTAATATACTGATCTTTCCAATTCTTGCTTCGATTTTGGGTCTTTCCGTGTTACCGATCCTATTAATTTTCTCTGTATCTTCTGCCTTGCATGTTTTCCTTCGTCAAATCCAGTATTCTATAATTTTACCCTAATTGAGCCCTATTAGGGTTCTAATCTGGTTTTCCGGCTAATTTCTATATTTTTGTGAAGCCTTTATTTAATTTATTTTTCTATTTATGAGAGTTGATATATTCTTTCCAGAAATCATTGTTACTTTGAAATTTGGCCGACTGATTTTCTCTGTTAAAGATTTGTATGCCTAAGTCTTGCATGTTTCCCTGTTTACAACCTTAATTAGTCATCCTTGCCTCATTTGATTACCTGTATATTTACTGATTCCTTTACGTGATTATTCCCTAAGTTAGACCCCTGATTATTTTATTCTGAACTCCTTTATTTTGTTTGATTTGAACTTCTTTCCTTAATTAGACTCCTTATTATTACCGTTCGGCTAATTGCCCCTAATTAAAGGAGTCTATTCTGAACTCTTTATGTGATTGGATTTTTATTGCCCTTAATTGCTGATTTCTAATTCTTTTACCTTATTGGCTCTACTCTTGAACTTCTATATAAGCACTCTCATTCTGCTCCTTCGACACACAAACAGACAGTTCAGAATACACACACATACATTCAAACTCTCTCTTCTTTCTTTGCTACTCGTGCTAACTGTTGGTCTAGCCGACGGAAAGCAAAGGCTAGATAGTGGAATTGCACCTGTTTTACATTCTGCATTTTCTACTTTAACTGGTATGTCTCTAGTTAAATTTTGAAACTCAACTTTATGTGTTCCATGTTTATACACCCATGTTTGTTCCTGTACTAGTTATTCAATTTGTTTCTCTGTTTGTTGTTATTAAGCATGTCTAAATTCTGCCTTATGTGTAATCAGCATGTCTGACTTCACTTAGTTCTTTGATACTTGTCCATCATGTTTACTTAGTTCCTTTAACGCCCCCCCCCCCCCTCTCTTAACTGGTATGACCATGTAGTTACTTAGTCTTCTAGTGCATTCGATTGGCCCTAATTGTATGTCAAATTTTGTTCAACAAACTCTTGTCTTCAACATGATCCTGCGGCATTCTTTCTCTATGTTTTAACTGTCTATTACCATGACTAACTTGTTCAGTAGACTCCTAGTTGTTCTGTACATTTGTTGTATCAAATGTTTCCATGTTTATGTGGTTCTAAACATATATGTTCCTAATCCTCTTCACCCCCTGTTTGTAAGTCTGCTTGTTAAGCAAATTTGGGTATTCTATGATTAATTGGGTCGCTTGCTGAGTATTCTTTCCTCAAAGAATAATTTCAAAACTGCTGCTCCTACTCTTAGCATTCTTTTCAAAACTGGTCACTCCTAGCATCTTCAGGAAAAAAAAACTATTTTCCATTTCTGAATCTTTTCTCTACACTATTTTACTAAGTCTTTCAACGTTATGTCAAGCACTCTCACCCTACTCTTAGACTATTAAGTTCTACCCCTTTGGTGTGTGTACTGCTTAGGGATCCTTGAGATCTCTCTGAACTCTGGCATACCAGGGATGGCCCTTCCACACTGCACATAACCAATCCCTATTTGAGAGAGGTCTTAGTGTGAGCATTGCCCGGGATCTTTGAGGTCCTTAGGGAACTCTAACACACCAAGACACACTATTGGCTGTGAGATCTTTGGCTTCTAAGACTATATTGAAGGCCTGGCATACCCAGGTTTACTTTGGGCCTGATTTAGGCTCCCTACAGTATATTTTCATTTACTTATGTACTTTATTTGATCCTGGTCTGTAATAATATTCTTTGTAAACAGATATTGGGGTAATTAGTAAAAATGGGAGGGCTCATATAAGATTTTGGTGGGGAAACCGGGTAGAAATCATGCTTCTAGGCTTATGTGTGTTGATTCGCAGTAGAAATCATGCTTTAGGTTTACACTATGTTTACATTCCGCAATAGATATCATGCCACTAGGTTTGCTATGCCTATTTGTATTAAAACCCATATTCTACCTAAAGTCATAATCACCTAGGAACTCTATAATTAAACTACTGATGTGATCATGCTTAATAAAATGACCATCTCTCTCTGTATATTAGAAATCCTGATTTAGGACACTATTTACATTGTCTCTAAATCATGTCTACGTCGCTTAAATGAATAACTGTCTATAAAAAGGGTTTAAAAATAGTCCAACACATAGACATCATGTTCTAGTATAAACATGCATGAATCAGTTCTGTATCAGCAATCGCCTAGATCAGTATGCCTCTAGGATTGAATTACTTCAAGTTGTCTTAACCAATTTCCAGAATTATGATTGCATACAGACCCACGCCTAGGCAAGTCTTAGGTAATTAATGGTCTTATAACTATGAAATCAGGTTCTGTTTATGTGTGAAATTGTCCAGGTTTAACAGGCTATGAAATCAATAGGCAAGCTGATTGGGGTTCTGCCACTTCGCTTTAAAACAAAATGCTGCATATTCTGTGTTTGTGATGTTCATCTAGATATCATGTTCTAGGGCTTTCTAAATTTCTTTAAAATCAGTTGTTTGAGACATGCTACATATCTGTTTATGTGTGGAGGCAAAACATGAGCCCCTAACTGCTTCCCTATTTGACAGTCCTATGTGTTCTTTGTTGTCGCTTAGATTTTACCTTTTAAATACCTTAGGAGTGTCTAGAACTGCCTAAGTAAAGAGGTCCTAAACACCTCCGGGACCATAAGGAAGGGACGGGTAAAGCACGCTTAGAGTTCGTTAATTAAACTCGCTTATATAACCACTAAGGGGAGGGTAAAGGGTAGTAAAAGGATATGATGACCTGTGCGCTAATGCCACATGTAACCCCTCTATTTGAGGAAGGCTTTCCGGGTATTGTACAGATGTGATCCTCTAGGCTAACCAACTTAGGACTTCCCTTCCTTTATTTATGTATGCTCGGACTGTTCAAACTTCTTTAATTTAAGTATGTATGCCTAGACTGTCTAAAATTTACATATGTGTGCTTGGACCGTCTAAACTTCCTTGATTATATATGTGTGCTTAGACTGTGTAAACTTCCCTTATTTGCAAATGTGTGCTTAGACTGTTTATCTATTAAATGACTAATTCACATAATTAAGTTCGGCCGGGACCCACCGTTGTGGACCGGGAGGGGTGCCTAACACCTTCCCCTCAAGGTTATTTCGAGCTCTTACCCTAATCTCTGGTAATGCAAACTGGTTACATAAATTAATTTCTCTAGGTGCCCTAACGCACCTTAATCCGTTAGGTGGCGACTCTTCAAATACCCAAATTCCCTAAAGGAAACGAGCTGTTCCCAATGAATGTCGAAACCTGGACTCCGCGAAAGGAAAAAGGGGGCGCAATAATGAACATTGCAATGTCCTATAGGTATGGTTTCTAGGAATGTAAACACTGATTTTAAATCCTATAGGCATGATATCTACCCATTCCCCAACAAAAATGTGTATAATAATCCCTCCCAATTTACTAATTTCCCCAATATTTATTTACAAAGTAAATAATATTACAAACCAAGTGTAGAACGAATTACAGGAATGATAACAGTATACTATAGGGAGCCTGGATAGGCCCAAAGCAAAACCTGGGGACCAGGCCTTCAAACAGTCTCAATTGCCACATCTAATAGCGCCAGGGAGGGTATCTTAGTGTGTCAAAGTTCCCAAGGGCCTCCGGGACCCAACGCAGTGCTCACACCAAGGCCTCCTTAAAGGCTAAACAGCTTGTGCAGTGTGGAATAGCCAGCCCAGTGTGTTAAAGTTCAGAGGAGTCTCATGGACTCCAAAGCAATGCTCACATTAGAGGGGCAGGAACCTAAGTATTCTAGGAATTGAAGTGATAGTGATTTGCAAGAATAGTTTTGAGGAAAAAGCAGTTTCAGACTTTCAGGAAATCAGAAGTAAACAGAATCATTCAGTTCCTGGAACCTGGGCAAAGGCTCCAGCCAAACAAGCAGCATTCAGAAATAGGATTACTTAAGCTTATTGGCTGTTACTAAGTGACCAAACACGGAAGCAAGGCATGNTTCAGTTCATTATGTACATTAGTTTGAATTCGAATATATATCCGTTTCTCTCTATACTTGTCTTTACTTTACAATCTTATTTTATAACACGTTATCAGCACGAGACTCTGCCATCTCGAGCAAATACTTTGAAAGTATCTGAGGTTACGAACTTTCGTTTTTCTATATAATGTCAAATCTTTCTAAACTTGAATTTGTAGCCCTGGATATATCGGGCAAAAGCTACATGTCTTGGGTGCTTGATGCTTAAATTCATCTTGATGCGATAGGTCTGGCAGACACCATCAAGGATAAAAATCAGGCATCAAACCAAGACCGTGCCAAAGCAATGATATTCCTACGCCATCACCTTGATGAGGGCCAGAAAATGGAATATCTTACAATTAAAGATCCAGTCATACTGTGGAATAATTTGAAAGATAGATATGACCACCTGAAGATGGTCGTTCTTCCACAGGCACGTTATGATTGGACTCATCTAAGGCTACAAGATTTTAAATCTATCAGTGAGTATAATTCTGCTATGTTTAGAATTATTTCCCAATTGAAATTATGTGGTGATAATATTACTGATCATGATATGTTGGAGAAAACTTTCACCACTTTTCATGCCTCGAATATGCTCCTGCAGCAGCAATATCGAGAGATAGGATTCAAAAAGTATTCTGAACTTATCTCACATCTTCTTGTAGCCGAGCAACATAATGAGCTATTAATGAAAAACCATGAAAG
>NC_031990.1:66123643-66135898 GCF_001879085.1 Nicotiana attenuata | reverse complement strand
GGATATAAATGAAGGCTCTCGAAGAGCGTATTTTACAATATGTCATTCATATTATATGATTATGGTCAAAACATATGTTGTAGTAAACCCGAAGTTTACTAAAATAAATAGCTATCATATTGAGACTGTAAATGATTGGAAGATTGAAAATCTTCATGTTTCCACAATCATAGGGGGTAAAATAATATGTATATGAGAAGTTACCCGCCTTATTCTTCGATTTGTACTACATCATGTATCACGGTAAACCAGAAGTTTACTAATACAAAAGTAGCCACAGTAAATAAGAAGTTTGCTAATGCAAAAGTTTATGTCATAGTAAACCAGAAGTTTACTAAGAGATAGCACATGTAATGATAAACTTGAAGTTTTCATTTGCCATTTTTAAATGAGCTATTTGAGAATTTAGATAAGCATATACTAAAGAACTAGAAGATTCTTCAAGAATTCTCATGTGTTGCTTGTTCTCATAATAAATTGATTATACCAGCTAAAGTTGGGACTAAGACCCCTGATTCTGAAATATATAAAAGGTGAATGGGCCCATTCACCTATCATGTGAACCACTTATAGATGCATATATAAGATGGTTACATGTATGTTTATTGTCAACCTGCAGTTTGGCATTTGAGATTGATTTTCTCACTTAAGAGCATAATTTTCAGATTATGAAATCAAGACAGTTCATCTTGATAATGTTGGTTTATATACAAGCTAGTTTAGCAGTGAATACCTCCTATTAATGGCTAAACTATTGTTTATGAGAACAAAGCTTCATGTGTTAGTCTAAGATTTTCTAAATTGCATATAGCAACACTTGTATGCATCAGACCAATAATATATGATAAGTCCTCCCCTCACAATTGGTTTAGGATCAGAAACCAAATATTTTACTATCTTTTGATGTGTGGGATATGATTAATTTCTCTACCACAATGCACAAAGATATGTTTCGCAAAGAAGATTGGGGATATATGTTAGTTTTTCTAACATTTGGGGAATGGAATAAACAGCTTAAAAATATGCTATATGAATCGAATTATCATTAATATGATCCTCACTTAGAAGATAATTCAAGTCAAATGCCAGAAGCATTTGCTGATCCAAAATCAAATATCATATTTCAGCTGCAAATGCTCCTATTAAACTTTAAAGTCCCTAAAGGATAGAGTTTACTGTACGCATGAAGCGTGGTAGACCAATCGGTTCCAAAGGTAACAATACTTGAAAAATGATAAGGAGCTAATGATCAAAATGATCATAATGAGGAGGAAATGAGCTCTAGAAGAGCCTACGACATAACATTTCATGAAACTCCAGAAGAAGTTGAGGTACTTGAAAGAAAGTGATGAGATCTCAACAAGTTATGTCGCTTAGGAACTGATACAAAATGATCGTCGACGATATATTTGATACAATATAGTGCACAATACTGTGAAATATTGTGAGGATCGGACCAGTAGTCCAGACACCTGAAGATGTCATGCCATTTAAATGCGAGTCATAACCTATATGACTCATTTGATTAAATCTCTATAAAGATCCCTGAAGGATTTAAAATGCCTGAAGCATGTAGTTCAAAGTCTCGAGAAATATACTTGATCGGATTATAAATATCTTTGTACGATTTAAATCAATCTGGGCGCATGTGATATAGTCGCCTCAGTGAATATTTGCTGAAAGAAAGTTACATAAATGATATTATTTGTCCATGTATTTTTATAAAGAAAATGTCATCAGAATTTGTTACACTTGCTGTTTACATTGATGACATAAATCTTGTTGGAACTCCAGAAGAGCTCCAAAGGCAATTGAATATCTTAAGAAAGAATTTGAGATGAAAGATCTTGGAAAAATAAAAATTTATCTTGGTCTGCAAATTGAATATTTAGCAGACGAGATGTTTATCCATCAATTTGCCTATACAGAAAGGGTCTTTAAACGCTTTTACATGGACAAAGCACACCCATTAAGTCACCAATGGGTGTTCGATCACTTGAAGTAAATAAGGATCCGTTCCGATCTCCAGAAGAGGATGAAGAACTCATTAGTCCTGAAATACTCTATCTCAGTGCAATTGCTATGCACTTATGTATCTTGCTAATGCTAACAAAGGTGGTGCAGATCGTATTTGGTTATGCAAATACAAGATTATAATGCAGAGACTCAAATATTTGAAACAAGATTTTCATCAGGGGGAGTAAAATACGCGATGCACTCTTTTTTTCTTACTAAGGTTTTTTCCCACAGGGTTTTCCTTATAAGGTTTTTAATGAGGCACCTAGCCATGCGTATTACTAAATATGTGTACTCTTTTTCGTTCACTAGAATTTTGTTTCCCACGGAGTTTTTCCTAGTAAGGTTTTAATGAGGCACACCATCTTTTAATGAACATCCAAGGGGGAGTGTTATAAATATATTATATTATGAATGTTCATTTAGTGTTCCGTTGTAAATAAGCTTCCTGAAGAAGCTTATCCATATGGGACTCCGCCGTAAATATGTTTATCTATTTAGCACTCTATTGGAAATAAGCCTCCTGAAGAAGCTTATCACTTCGGTACCCGGTTATGGATAAACATTACCCCCGGTAGAAGATTATCCATGCCGGGTATAATAAGCTTATCCTTTCGATACTCCGTTATGGATAAATATTACCCCCGATAGAAGATTATCCATACCGGGTACAATGAGCTTATCCTTTCACTACTCCGTTATGGATAAACATTATCTCCAGTAGAAGATTATCTATACCGGGTACAATTAGCTTATCCTTTCAGTACTTCGTTATGGATAAACATTACCCCCAGTAGAAGATTATCTATACCTGGTACAATGAGCTTATCCTTTCAGTACTCCATTATGGATAAACATTACTCTCAGTAAAAGATTATCCATATCTGGTATGTAACAGCTTACACAGCAGCTTGCAGTAGCAGCTTACACAGCAGCTTGCAGTAGCAGCTTACACAGCAGCTTCCTTTCTTCTATAAATAGAAGAGATTTCAGTTCATTATGTACATTAGTTTGAATTCGAATAATATATCAGTTTCTGTCTATACTTGTCTTTACTTTACAATCTTTATTTTATAACACCTTTGTTATTATTGATGATTATTCACGTTTCACTTGGGTAATTTTCTTATCTCATAAGGATGAAGCTTTAAGAAATTTCGAGATTTTCTGCAAAATGATTGAAAGAGAAAAGGGATATCTGATTTCAACAATTCAAAGTGATCATGGAGGAGAATTCGAAAGCAGAGCATTTGAAGATTTCTGCAATGATCAGGGATACACTCATAATTTCTCGGCCCCATGATCACCACAACAAAATGGGGTTGTAGAAAGAAAAAACAGACCCTCCAAGATATGGCAAGAACTATGTTACTCGATCATTCACTGCCAAACCACTTCTGGGCAGAAGGTGTAAGTACAGCATGTCACATTCTCAATCGATGTCTCATAAGGCCCATTTTGAAGAAGACTCCCTATGAATTATGGAAAGATAAACGTCCAAACATCAGTTACTTTCATCCCTTCGGAAGCAAGTGTTTTATTCACAACAACGGTAAGGACAATCTTGGAAAATTCGGTCCAAGAAGTGATGAAGGTATTTTTCTGGGTTATTCATTAAATAGTAGAGCTTTTAGAGTCTATCATAAACGCACATTATGTGTAGAAGAATCTGTACATGTTATATTCGATGAAAATAATCCCTTGGTCGAGAAAGAAACTACTGCAGGTGAAGAAGATCAAGCTCAAGAAAGCCAGGAGACTGACAAATCTCTAGATCAACTGATATATCTGCTACGATAGAGTCGAATAATGCAATCAGCAGTAGTGTACCAGATCATCCAACAGAGTCGACTACAAACATCGTATGCCCACAAATGAATGGAGAAGCGAACCTGAATATCCTCAAAAATTCATCATTGGGGATCCAAATGAAGGAATGAAAACCAGGGGAACTCTCAAAAAGAAATCAAATGTTGCGTTAATCTCTCAAGTTGAACCAAAGAAGATAGAGGAAGCTCTAAAAGATTCGAGTTGGGTTCAAGCAATGCAGGAAGAGTTAGATCAGTTTAGTAAAAATTAGGTGTGAAATTTGATACCCAAACCTGAAAATGTTTCTGTAATCGGAACAAAGTGGGTCTTCAGAAATAAATTGAATGAGGATGGAAAGGTCGTAAGGAATAAAGCCAGACTAGTTGCTCAGGGATATTCACAACAGGAAGGAGTCGACTATGATGATACCTTTGCTCCAGTAGCTCGTTTGGAGTCTATTCAAATTCTTCTGGCATACGCATCATTCAAAGGATTCAAATTATTTCAGATGGATGTTAAAAGCGCCTTTTTGAATGGATTTATTGAAGAAGAAGAAGTATACGTGAACAACCGCCTGGGTTTGTAGATTCAAAGTTTCCCTATCATATATACAAACTTACTAACGCATTATATGGACTGAAACAAGCTCCACGTGCATGGTATGATAGACTTAGCTCTTTTCTTGTTGATCATGGATTCACAAGAGGTAAAGTAGACACTACCTTATTCATTAAAAGATCAGCAGAAGGTAATCTCATTATCCAAATTTATGTTGATAATATTATATTTGGTAGTGCTAGCCCTCTTATGTGCAAGGAATTTTCGAATCTGATGCAAAGCGAATTTGAGATGAGCATGATGGGAGAGTTAACATTCTTCCTTTGACTCCAAATTCAACAATCTGAAGAGGGAACCTTTATATGTCAGACAAAATATACAAAGGAACTGATCCAAAAATTTGGCATGAGCAATGCAAATCCATTGGCACACCAATGAGTAAGATGAACAGGGAATTCCTGTGGATGAAACCAAATATCGTGGAATGATAGGATCATTATTGTATCTGATAGCAAGTCGACCGAACATTATGTTTAGTGTGTGTAAATGTGCCAGGTTCCATTCAGCTCCTAAGGAATCTTACCTGACTGCAGTGAAGAGAATCATTCGATAGCTTATTGGGACTGTATCTCATGGACTATGGTATCCTCGCTCTAACTCTTTTAAACTAGAAGGATTTTCCGATGCTGACCTTGCAGGTGACAAGGAAGATAAAAAAACACTATTGGTACATGCCAATTACTTGGAAAGGCACTGATATCCTGGAATAGTAAAAAAGAAGCATCAGTTGCATTATCCACCACTGAAGCTGAATACATTGCTATTGGACAATGCTGTGCACAATTACTATAGATGTCTCACCAACTGGGTGACTATGAACTCTCCTTTAAACCTATACAAATTTTTTGTGATAATTCTAATGCCATTTGTCTTTCAAAAAATCCTGTGCATCACTCTAGAGCAAAGCATATTGATATTAAGCATCACTTTATTAGAGATCATGTGCTTAAGGGAGACATAGAAATATCTTCTGTTGGAACTACTGATCAATTAGCGGATATTTTTACTAAGCCTCTTTTAGAGGATACATTTTGTGCATTAAGGAAATTACTTGGCATTACTTGCTTAACTAATAACCTATAGGACCTATGTGTACTACAGTATATTCTTGCATGTCTAATGATTGTACTTTACCCATGCATTAATTATGCCTCCGTTTTCTTTCCCTCTCTTTTCCTCTTCTTTCACATTAGTTCGTCGTTCAAAGTAGGAAAGCCAATCATCATGTCCCTTTAACTGACACCTTTTCCTTTTTCGGACTCAACCGTTAGAAGAAGTTCTTCTTAAGGCAAAGAACCTCTTTCAATCACCTTCATCCCTGTACTCTAGAAAACCCTTCTCCTTCTCCGAAGCTCCAACCAAACCATCTTTCTTCAATGGCCAAACAACCTAGAAATCCCTCTGCATCCACCAGAAAAAGTACCCGTTCCAAAACAAAAACCCCTTCTATGCCTCCAGAAAAGGTAGACCTAGGGTCTGACCACTCTGAGGGTTTCGCCTTTTCACAGGGAGATTTGTCTGATCACTCTCAAACCTTAGGAGAAAAAGCCCTAGGGAAACGCCCTTTGGAAGACCCTCATGTCTCTTCTACCCCAAAGAAATCAAAGTTTGATCTCTCTGCCTCTCTAGAATCCGAATAAGGATTTCTTCAGTGCTCTGAAAGACAAGCCCATTGCTCATGGTAGGGTAGTCGGCCTAGATGACATGGAAGCCCTAAATTATAAGATCAAAAACCTCTTTGTGCATCAAGGGTGGGCTAAGTTTCTCTCTATCCCTCCGCCTAAGGTCTATGAACCCCTGGTGAAGATGTTCTATGCCAATCTCCGCTCCAGTAAGCCTGACAGGTTGGAATCCTTAGTATTAGGTAAGCGCATTGTTCTTGATTGTGCCCTGTTTGATTCTCTCTTTCAATGTCAATGTTCTGGTTTCCCTATGCTGTTCAAAAATACCTGGCCCGATGATTTCAAAATTTCTTTTGACCAAGCTAAACAGTGTATTGCTGAGTGTCCCTCTACTTCCCTTCCAAACCAATTAGGTCCCAGTGACGTTAGTTTTGAAACTCGTGTTTTGGCTCACATTGTGGCAACCACTCTGCTTCCCCGCACTGGGTCTTTTTCAACCTTCTCTCAAAGGGACGTCTTCTTAGTGTACTGCCTAGTGACCAAACTCAAAGTCAAGCTTTCCTCCTGGGTTATAAATTTCACAATTGAAAGTGCTGAAGATCCCACCAGTCTATCCTACGGCATGGCCATCACTCCCTGATGTTTTAGACGTCAATACCACACAAGAGGGGGGGGGGTGATTTGTGTGGTACCTTATTTTCGCGTTAGAAGAACCTGGTTCTTCTAAGTGTTCTAACTACAGCAGTTTGCGGAATAATAAATACTGAAAGTAAAGTGCACAGAGATTTTTACGTGGAAAACACCTGGCTCAAAAGGTGAAAAAAACCACGACCTACTGCTCAGTAGGATTTTCCCAAACTCCACTAAAATCACTGAGCCAAAAACTGCATTTACAAAACTCTTTGTAAACCTAAGGATTAACTCTAATCCCAGTGTAGCACACAGCCTCAACTGTTCCGACACTTTCAAGTTAACTCTAACTTGAATACTCAATATACCTATTACAATCGCTTCTAGATAAAGCTAAAAGGTACAATATGAAAACCTACTACAATTGAACTAGACTTAGAATAAACACAATGATGAAACTGGTTCTTCTATCTTAGTTCATGTAGCTTCAGACGTGCACACTTGTATCTCGCATATGTTGCTTGCAAATCAGACTTGATCTTTTTGCTCTCAAATATGCTTAACTTCTGCTTATGTGCATTCACCTGTAAAAGAGAACAATCGTTATATTTATAGAGTTAGTAATCAGAGTTTGATAAGAACTCGAATTGTGGATCCTTTGACAATTCGAGTCCAAGAACAACTCTAACTCCTAATCCATATTCTTGATCCGGATGTAATTCTCTTTTCATAAGGAGACTTCAATTCCTTATCCTATATGCAATCTTTTCGATCAGTTCAGAAGATATTCATCAAGATATTGCTGCTTGATCTCAAGGACTTATCTTCTTCATGTGTATCTCATGTGTATGGGCCATAACAACTGTGTCTCCTTAGATGAACCTGGTTCTTTACTGAGTTCGTTTGTCATTCTTCAAAACTTTAACTGATCTTGGGCCAACAAATTCCCCCTTTTTGATGATGACAAACTCTGTGCTTTTACTGATTATAGAACCTGTGGAACTCAGCTAAAATATCATCACTTACTTATCATTAAGGGCCAGATTTAATTAGGTCATAAACATCACTGTTCAGAAAATAGACACAATTTCTTTTAAAGCACAATATCTTCCCCCTTTTGGCATCATCGAAAAGTTGCATAATTATGTGAATCTCAGAATATTAATCATTACTCATGGCCACTGGGGCAACTGCAAGTGAAAGCATGCTTTAGATAATAAAAAATCAACTTGACAAAAATAACTATTAAGAGCAGAATCATCACAAAACTAGAGAAATGCAAATTGTCATTGATAAGGCATTTCTTCTACAGTACAGTCCACAAAAAGAAAGAACAAAAACTACCAACCATGAGCAAAAACAAGAAAAATCCCTAATCTGGGTCATTGGGGGTAATTGAAATGGTTCGAAACTAGGACAAAGATGGCTAAGGCTTAGAAGAACTGGAGGGTTGGGATTTGAGTAGGTTGAGCATTGTTTGTAGCATCCCTTCATTCTTTTCCTTTTCTTTTGCAAGTTCTGCTTTCAGCCCATTCCTTTCTTCTTCCAATTCAGCTACTCGAGCCTGAAGCCTAGCAATCTCAACATCTTTGGTCCCACATTCTTGCATCAAAGCTCTAACTTTGCTATTCACTAGAGTTTTTACGAATGAACCAGGTTCAACAGGGGCAACACTTAGTAGATAATCACAGGCCTGGAGAGTCTTGATTCCAAAGTGCTCCTTACTGGAGGCATTTTCCCACTTCTTCAAAGGGACGTTCAACCTGTCCAGTACAGTTGTCAGAATGAATCCATAAGGAGTAGCATGAGCCTTTGAACCATTTATGACTCTGTCCAGCAATTTGACTATGAAGGCAGGCCAATTGATTTGTTTACCCCTCACAAGACACTCCATGAGAACCAGGTCCATATAATTTGCAGTGTGCCTCCTCTCTTGTCTAGGCAACAGACATTTGTTCACAAACTCAAAGAGCACTTTATGCTCTGGCTTCGTTTCACTCTTTTGAAAAAATTGTGCTTCAGGCACCTCTTCAGCATCCTTTGTGTCACAGAAGTTCCTGGTAATTTGGAGTGCTGTGGGCAGATCATCTAGACAAGGCCACCTTTGCCTAGTGTAATCATCATAGCCCTCACTTGGGATGTCTAGAATCCTGCCCAGCTCTGGTGCATCAAACTCCACCTTTACAACTTTCACTATACTGGTTACTCGCCCATTTTCCACAGAGCCATTTGCCATAAATTCAATCAACTCTCTTCTAGCTAGTCTCCCATCCATCTGAAGGACCATGTCCTTCCAGCTCTGTGCAGCTAAAGCATCTACCAGCCTAACCATGCCTGGCTCCTCCAGGTCTTTCAGCAGCCTTCCCTTCAATATCTTCCTCCTGCTAAAATTAACAAAGCGATCTTGCTCTTGTTCAGAGTCCTCTTTTTCTTCTTCTCCACTCCACTCCTCATCTTCTTCCTCAGTAATTTTCACTTGTTTTCCCTTTACAGCAGACCTTGTTCTTTCAGCCAAAGAAGGTTCAGCAGGCACAGACTTTCAAGACTTCTTTGCAGGAGTCTTGGTTCTTTTTGGTTTGACAGTGGGAACCACTTCTTCAGTTGTGCCTCTCTCTTGATGGACCCGGTCCATCTCCTCCTCCTCTTCTACAACAGCCTCAGAACTTTCTACTACCTTTTCCTTTCCTTTTTCCTTCTTCTTTTTCTTACTCTTCTCTAATGCTTCCTGTAGTTCTGCTTCACTTTGCCTTACTTTACTCCTTGTAGTTCTTCCCCTAGGTACAGAAGTAGCAGCAGTCTTGGGAGATGTTACTTTGCTTTTCTTTGATGGTTTGTCAGCAACTGGGGTCTTTTGTGAAGACGCCTTGCGCTTCTTTGGGTCATAACTGGCCCCTACTTTGTTTAGAATATCTGCTAAAGTCTCCTCCACAGAAGAACCAAGTTCTTCTTGTTGCTCACTCATCTTAACAAGTCCCTCAGCAGCTTCTCCTGATCCGCTTCCCCCTAACTTCAAGCCACCTTCTTCTCCACCACCACATATAGCAAGAACCTCCCCTTTCTTTTTCTTTCTTCTCCTACTAGTCTCAGCCCCTTCATCATTTTTCACAGCACCCACAAGCACAAACCTATTATCTACCTTCTCAGCTATATCAGAAAATACATAACAGGTGTTTACCTCTCTTGGGTTTTCTTGACTCTTGTCATTGTCAGATGACCCAGGTTCTTCTCCTTCACTAGCAGAGATGAACTTTTCAGATTCGGAGCTTGAGTGGGATTCTTCAGATGAAGCCTCTTTTCTTTGACTAGCCTTTAATTTCTCATTCAAGGCTTTTCTGAGAGGGCCGGATGCTACAGTTTTAGCTAACATCTTTTGCCTACGAAATCTGGGTTTTGGACTTTCAACGATGATGAGGTATTAGGTGGGAGAGTTCCAGGATTGTCTTGAGGATTAGTCATGGCGGATAATTTGCTGGAAATATTTTAGGGATTTTTGGAGAAGAAAAGAGTTTATCAGAAGGATTAGAGAAGTGAAATGACAGTTATGAGAGAGGGTTTGGAGTGTATTTAAAGAGGGGTCATGATTAAGCCTATAACGGCAGGTTTTTCAGAGGTCAATAAGAAGTCTAATCAAATTAGAGTTCCGGTCTCTGTAGAGATAAATGAGTGACGCTAGTTTTTAGGAAAAAATCCCGTTTTAGTTAGACTCCTAGGATAATGAAACTGGTTCAATGCTCAACGGATAGAATTTATGAAAGTTTGGTGTAATTAGGACTTCTGCTCATGGTTGAAAATTTTATCTTTATAATTGTGCAAAGTATAGAAACATACCTGAACTTTCTTATGAGCATATACTGATGAACCAGGTTCTTCGAGTAAAACTTCCCTTGATCATGCCTTAAATGTCAGAATAGGAAAACTTTGTAAGAGATTAAGGATTCATATAAACACATGTCACAGGAGTATACTAATCAAGTATTAGACTGAGTAAGAATTAGTCTAGATATTTACATTGAATTAAGAACTCCTAACCAAAAAAAAAATTTTTTTTCATCTTTTTCATCATTTTTTTTCATTGTGCATTCTGAATTGGACCTTTTAGGTGATCTTAATCATCCCTAATTCCAACCTGTTCCTTTCAAAGTTTTCTCTACTCAGTGCTTTAGTGAAGATGTCAGCTATTTGTTTATCAGTAGCACAAAATTCTATGGAGATTAACCCTTTCTCATAGTTATCTCTTAAGAAGTGGTGTCTAACATCTATGTGCTTGGTCTTTTTATGATGAAAGGGTTCTTTGTCATACTTATAGCATTAGTGTTATCACAGAATATTGGTATGCATCCCACATCTATACCAAAGTCTACTAATTGTTGTTTGATCCACAGTAGTTGAGCACAACAAGAAGCTGCAGCCACATACTCAGCTTCAGCAGTAGATAGGGCTACTGAATTTTGTTTCTTGGTAGCCCATGATACAATACATGAACCAAGAAAGTGAGCCATACCTGAGGTGCTTTTTCTATCCACTAGGAAACCTGCATAGTAAGCATCAGCATAACCTACTAGATCGAAATTACTACCTTTAGGGTACCATAGGCACAATTCAGTAGTCCCCTTCAGATATCTCAATATCCTCTTGACAGCAGTCAAGTGAGACTCTTTAGGATTAGCTTGAAAACGAGCACAAAGTCCTACACTGAAAACAATGTCAGGTCTGCTGGCAGTAAGATACAAGAGTGAACCAATCATACCCCTATACAACTTTTGATCAACTGATGAACCAGGTTCATCAACATCTAATTTAGTGGCAGTTGCAATAGGTGTATCTATTTCTTTAGAGTCTTCCATTTTAAACTTCTTGATTAGTTCTTTTGTATACCTCTGCTGATGAATCATGGTTCCATTTGGACTTTGTTTGATCTGCAAGCCTAGGAAGAAATTTAGTTCGCCCATCATACTCATTTCAAACTCACTTCCCATTAATTTTGCAAAGTCCTTACTCAACCTATCAGAAGTGGCCCCAAATATTATGTCATCAACATATATTTGTACAACAAGAAGATCTTTACCTTTTTCCCTTAGGAACAAAGTGCTGTCAATTTTACCTCTTTTGTACCCATGCTCCAGAAGGAATTTTGACAATCTTTCATACCAAGCTCTTGGGGCCTGTTTGAGACCATAGAGAGCTTTATCTAGCTTGTATACATGATAAGGACATTCTTTACTTTCGAATCCTGGAGGTTGTCTCACAAACAGTTCTTCTTTGAGATAGCCATTTAGGAAGGCACTTTTGACATCCATTTGATGAAGAGTGAATTCCATATGTGCTGCAAAGGCTATAAGGAGTCTAATTGCTTCAAGTCTAGCCACTGGAGCAAAAGTCTCATCATACTCAATGCCTTCCTCTTGACTATAGCCTTGAACCACCAACCTCGCCTTATTTCTTGTAACTGTTCCATCTTCATCTAGTTTGTTTTTTAAGACCTATTTTGTCCCAATGACTGACCTATCTTTTGGTTTTGGAACTAAGTGCCAGACTTGGCTTCTTTCAAACTGATTGAGCT
>NC_031990.1:66066611-66123627 GCF_001879085.1 Nicotiana attenuata | reverse complement strand
TTCCTTGAACTTGATATTAGGTAACCCTATCACCAAGTCCTTGGAGACTAATTTGTTTAATTGATTTAGACTGGCATGGCCAAGTCTTTTGTGCCAAAGGAGGGGATCATTAATTAACACACTCAAGCAAGTTAGTTCATTTTCGGAGAGAGTTGACAGATCTACAATGTAAATATTGTTAACTCTCCTTCCCTGCAAAACAATCTTGTCAGTAGTAAGGCTAATCACAAAACATTTTGTGAAAGTAAAAGCTACAAGGTTACCTCTGTCACACAGTTGTGACACACTTATTAGGCTATATTTCAAACCATCTATCAAGTAGACATTCTCAATGGAATGAGAGTCTGTCTTTCCTACCTTTCCAACACCAATGATCTCACCTTTCTTTCCATTTCCAAAGGAGACATTACCTCCTTTTAGGTTCTCAAGTGAAAGGAACTGGTTCTTGTTACCAGTCATATGTTTTGAGCAGCCACTATCCATGTACCATATTTGGCTACTTCCCTTCACTTGATCCTGCAAAAAGAAATCATGGGTTAGTCTTAGGAACCCAAACTAGTTTGGGTCCCTTTCTATGGGCAAAAGGATGAATTAAATTTTTCTTGAAATCTCTGGTTATCATAGCCATTTCATCATCTTCAAGATCTGATCCTTCTGAAATTCTGAGAGCCAGACTTCTTTCTTTCTTTGGAGCATCCATCTTCATTGTTTGCCTTCTCAATTCATAGGCAGTGAGATTTCCAATCAGTTCATCCAACTTTAAAGTAGCAATGTTCTTGGATTCCTGAATGGCAGTGATTTTGCTTTCCCAGGAGATTGGCAGAACTCTAGTTAGAATCTTCTCCACCTTGTCTTCTTCCAGGATAATCCTTCCAAGAGACTCAAGTTCATTTGTCAGTGTAGTGAACCTGGTATACATTTCTTGGATAGTTTCTCCATCCTTCATAGTAAAATTCTCATATTGAGAATACAGCAGTGTTCCTCTTGACCTCTTCACCTGAGGTGTTCCTTCATGAGCCACTTGTAAAGTGTCCCAAATCTCCTTGGCAGTAGTACAGCCTTGAATCCTGCTGTACTCATCAGGACCAAGTCCACACACTAACCATTTCTTGGCTTTTTGCATTTTTCTCCCATTTTCTTAGATCTTCAGCAGTACAATCTACTCTTGTCTTTGAAACATCCACTCCTTCAGCATTCTTCTTGGTTGTGGCTAAAGGACCATCAGTGATGATATCCCAAAGCTCATAGTCTTCGCCCATTATATGGTCCCTCATTCTGTTTTTCCACCAGGAGTAGTAGAGGCCATTGAAGAGAGGAGGCCTGGCAGTGGATTGCCCTTCCCAGTTCCCAGGTGGTGCACTCATGTTGATCTTTTCCTAAGGTGTTAACCTCTTCAAGGATAACCTGCTCTGATACCAACTGATGTTTTAGACGTCAATACCACACAAGAGGGGGGGTGATTTGTGTGGTACCTAATTTTCGCGTTAGAAGAACCTGGTTCTTCTAAGTGTTCTAACTACAGCAGTTTGCGGAATAATAAATACTGAAAGTAAAGTGCACAGAGATTTTTACGTGGAAAATACCTGGCTCAAAAGGTGAAAAAACCACGACCTACTACTCAGTAGGATTTTCCCAAACTCCACTAAAATCACTGAGCAAAAAACTGCATTTACAAAACTCTTTGTAAACCTAAGGATTAACTCTAATCCCAGTGTAGCACATAGCCTCAACTGTTGCGACACTTTCAAGTTAACTCTAACTTGAATACTCAATATACCTATTACAATTGCAATCTAGATAAAGCTGAAAGGTACAATATGAAAACCTACTACAATTGAACTAGACTTAGAATAAACACAATGATGAAACTGGTTCTTCTATCTTAGTTCATGTAGCTTCAGACGTGCACACTTGTATCTCGCATATGTTGCTTGCAAATCAGACTTGATCTTTTTGCTCTCAAATATGCTAACTTATGCTTATGTGCATTCACCTATTAAAGAGAACAATCGTCATATTTATAGAGTTAGTAATCAGAGTTTGATAAGAACTCGAATTGTGGATCCTTTGACAATTCGAGTCCAAGAACAACCCTAACTCCTAATCCATATTCTTGATCCGGATGTAATTCTCTTTTCATAAGGAGACTTTAACTCCTTATCCTATATGCAATCTTTTCAATCAGTTCAGAAGATATTCATCAAGATATTGTTGCTTGATCTCAAGGACTTATCTTCTTCACGTGTATCTCATGTGTATGGGCCATAACAACTGTGTCTCCTTAGATGAACCTGGTCTTTTACTGAGTTCGTTTGTCATTCTTCAAAACTTTAACTGATCTTGGGCCAACAAGTTTGAACAGAAGTAGCCACATAGATTGGACAGAAACAGTCATGCTAGCAAACAGATGGATTAAACAGGGGTAAGCATGCTGGTAAATACATGGATTTAAACGAAAGTAAACATGCTGACGAACATACAAATTTAACAGAAGTAAACATGATGATAAACGCATAAATTAATTGAATGACAATAGTAGAGGCATACCAGTTAAGGAAGTAGAAACAGAAGGTAAAGTAGACAGGATTCAACAGCCTAGCCGTGGCATTCAGCCGGCTAGTCAAGCAGTGATCACAAGTAGCAGAGAGAGAGATGAGAGGAAAGTTTTTATGTGTGTGTGAACTATTGCCCGTGTCTAAGGTAGAATGAGAGTGCATATATATATGTATAGGAGTCGAATAGTGTAGCTAAATAAGGCAAGGCAAATTGACATTACAAAAATAAGGTAAGAAAGTAATCAAATAATCAATCAAGCTTGATTGGGGATAGGAAATTAGGGAATTATACTATAAATATCTCTAATTGAATTTCAAATAAGGCAAGAAGTAGGTTTAATAGTCAACTAGGGTTAGAACCCTTAAATCAAGTAATCAGTTTCACAAATAAGGCAACACAGTTAATCAGAGACTAATCAAAGGGTCAATCAACCCATAGATAGACAAGAGATGTCAATTAAGAACTCAGGATTAAGGAAAACAATCAGAGATCAGTAAATTAGTTTAGTAAACTAATGAAACCCTAGATAATTAGGCTAATAATTAAATTATTCAAACAATAACGGACAAGAGGTTGAAATCAAACACTGAATAGTCAAACAATTGGACCAGAAACACAACCATGCGAGAAAGATCAAACGAAACATAAAAACTTTAGAAAACCTTTTGCAAAATCGGAAGTGGAAACCCCGGATACTTAGAAAGATACTTAGGGTTGATTAGTAGAAGGAAGATTAGGAGAACTTTAAAGAAATAGCCATGGAAACAGAAAGCACTTCAAACATACAGAGATTCGAATAACAGAAATCAGAGAAATCAAAAACCTAAAGTAGCATAGTGCTAAAAATCGGTTAATAGTGAAGAAACAAGAAACTCTTTAAAGAAAAATCGACGACGAACTCAGAAACTTTCCAGATCTACAAAGATCTGGATGGATTCATGTTTGATATGAGGGTTTTGAAGAAAGAATGAAAGGGTAAAGAGAATCCAGTCTCAAACAAGAGATTTGAACCGTAAAAGCATCGAAATAGTAACACTCACAACCATAGACGGACTCTCAGAGAGTCTTGAACCAGATCTGGTTAGATCTCTTCGAGATCTTTCCAGGAAATCATAAGAACGAGCAACCAGGAGACGTAGAAGATCAGTAGGAACCTTAAACGGCCATGGAAATCCATGGATCGAACAAGAATCAAAGGGATTGGGGTTGGTTTTGGGTGGCGGCGGCTAGGGTTAGGTTTAGGTCTCAGAGACACGGAGAGGATTAGGGATTCTAGGGCGGCCGTTTGTGAATAATGGCTAGGGTTTAGGGGGGGTCGTTTGGTTAAAAATGATAAGAAGTGATGGTGGCCGTTGATCTCTATGATTAACGGCCAGGATTTAGAGGGTTTGGGGGCCTGGTAGGGTTTAATTGGGCTAGGGATAGTTGGTTTGGGCCTGGTCTTAGTGGGTTAGGGACTTAGGCTGTTTAATTTAGGCTAGGTCCGAAAATAAAAGGGGTCATTTGTTAAATACCCATTTAATTGCTAAAAATTTTTAAAAACAGTTAATAAATTAGAAAAATGACTTTCATGCCTAGAAATGTTTTAAAATAATTACTTAATATTTTAAAAATATAAAAGGCTATTTTCTAGTTAAATAATGTAATAATGCATGCATGGGCTATAATTGCAAAGTAATTGCAATTATAACCCCAAAAATACAAATGCGGCCATTTGTGAAATAATTAAAACTTAGTACATATGCAAATGATAAAACCACAAAATTATTATAAAACCATTTGTGATGCAATTAGTGATTGTTTATATAAATAAAAATGCTGGGATAAATTAATTAAAAATCCCTAAAAATGTAGAAATTATGAAAAAATGTCAATTGATGCTAATGCATAGTTTTGAAGGCATACATGCATTTTAAAAATATTATAGGGAAAAATTGGGTATCGACAGGGATGATGGAGTGTTGAGGATGCAGGGTCGGATTGTTGTGCCTAATGTAGATGGGCTACGTGAGTTGATTCTTGAGGAGGCCCACAGTTCATGTTATTCCATTCATCCGGGTGCCGCTAAGACGTACGAGGACTTGACGCAACACTATTGGTGGAAGAGGATGAAGAAGGATATAGAGGGGTTTGTAGCTTGGTGCCTAAACTGTCAGCAGTTGAAGTATGAGCATCAGAGGCCGAGCAGATTGCTTAAAAGGCTTGAGATTCCGAGTGGAAATGGGAGCGTATCACCATGGATTTTGTAGATAGGCTCCCACAGACTACGAGGAAGTTTGACGCTATTTGGTGATTGTGGATCGGTTGACCAAGTCCGCGCATTTCATTCCAGTTAGGACTACTTATTCTTTGGAGCGGTTGGCTGAGATCTACATCCGCGAGATTGTTCGCCTTCACGGTGTGCTAGTGTCCGTTATTTCAGATTAGGGCACGCAATTTACATCACAATTTTGGAGAGCAGTGCAGCGAGAGTTGGTCACACAAGTTGAGTTGAGAACAACATTTCACCCCAAGACGGACGAACAGTACAAGCTCACTATTCAGATGTTGGAGGATATGATAGGCGCTTGTGTCATAGATCTCGATTTCATGGGATCAGTTTTTGCCGCTCGTAGAGTTTGCCTACAGCAACAGCTACCAATCGAGCATTTAGATGGCTCTGTATGAGGCATTGTATGGGAAACGGTGTCGGTCTCCAGTGGGATGGTTTGAGCAGGTGAGGTTAGGCTACTGGTACTGACTTGGTTTAGGAGGCTTTGGACAAGGTTAAATTGATTCAGGATCGGCTTCGCACGGCGCAGTCTAGACAAAAGAGTTACGCCGATCGGAAGGTTCTTAATATTGCTTACATGGTGGGGGAGAAGGTACTGCTCAAGGTTTCACCCATGAAGGGTTTTATGAGGTTCGGAAAGAAGCGCAAGTTGAGCCCTCGGTATATTGGGTCTTTTGAGGTGCTTTAGAGGATTGGAGATGTGACTTACAAGCTTGCCTTGCCGCCTATTCTGTAAAGTAATTGGTCACGCCCAACTCTAGTCCTAAAAAGGATAAGCGGTCGCTGCAAATATAATCCGGTCTAAAAGTCCGGAATCGAATCCCACAGAGAACTAAGGTTTTGCTGTAATTGTTCAATATCGCAAAGAAGACAAGTTTGAACAATTTTTAAATTATAATATTAAGATTTTTATATCTAACTAATTAACCAACAAATACTATAAAACGGTAAAATTATTAACTAACGAGACAAAGGTTTGGAGACTAAATTAAGGAGGTCTAGAGTTGTGATTTCCCCAACTGTTGATTTCATTAGTTGTATGTTTCTTATAGTTTTGACTTAGTTGCCTCTATCAATCATGAACCCTCCAGCTATCATAAATCTCTCTCAAGCAATTATGATAATTTACTAGACGCACTCTCTCAAGCTACGCTAGCTAGATTCACATTACAATTCACTTAGATCGCACCCGAGGTATCGTTATCTCTAATCCAACCTCTAAACCCTCGGTTATGACTCTCGCCTATACTCCGGGAGTGATGTTGTTTAAACAACTACCTCAATATGCACTCTCTCTCAAGCAGATACATAATAAATAGGAACGGCTAATTGAGGATCCTTTCAATTAACCAAAATCGAAACGTAGTTGAACAAATAAAGATTAACAACTAACTCAAAACTATATTAATATAACAACCAATTCATCCCCAATAGGTTCCATCAAAAACCTAGAAAACGAATTAGCTATTCATAATAGTATGTAAAACTACAATACTAAAAATCATAACCAACAATGAAAAATAGGAAGAGGAAGGAAAAACTTGTTGAAGAATTCCCCGCCTTGCTCCTATTGTGTCTCTGCCTCCCTGCCTCTTGTTTTTTTTTCCTTGTTCTAAACCCTAAAAACTTCTTCTTTTGCTCCTTTGGACGAACTAAACCTTTTATAGGTTGAGGGGATTGGTCTTGAACTTCCAAAAGTACCCTTCAGATCTGTTTTTCCGTCTGGACTAGCACGGCCGCGCTAAGCCAGCGCTAAGGCCGCGCTAATTGGGTTATATTCTGTCTCTGTCCGCGTCAGGTCCGCAGTCGCAGTTTCAATCGCATTTTTAACCCTGTTACGTTTGTAATTTGGAAAAAAGTAAAACATGAAAGTTGTTGCCCTTTGAGTTATCTTTCCAACCACATATTGTGGAACCCAAATGGAATTCTGAGCAAAAAGTTATATCCATTTTACTAGACAGTGCGTGATATACCTACTCGATTCTTCATTCGCTCTAACTATCATCCGTTGACCCCCAAATACGATCTCGGCTTAATTCCTTGAGATTTTACTCAGACTTCAAAGCTCCAAATCACTTGAATTCATTCCATAACATCTACATAGCTCGGAATCACTAAAATTAAAGTGCAGTAAATTAGAGTGTAATAAGCGACTAAAATACGTAATTATAGCCTATCATCAACACCCCACACTTAAATCATTGCTCGTCCTCGAGCAATCAAACTACACTTTTTATAGACACGACCTTTATAAACAATTCTCCTAACTCATCACACCAAGAGTATTTAAAATAGACTAAGCACAAAAGCGTAACATCTTCACCTCAAGATTTGACTCACAAGTACCACGCGTTATTCACAACTCACCCACTTACTCTAACATAGAGGTCACTGACATTACCTTTCCTTCATGAATCAAGTGCCCTCACACAACAAAAGAGAGTAGTTCCACACAATAAAATTTAAGAACACTTAGGAACTCAAGATAGAAAGAATTCACTCACTCTCAGAAATAACATTCATATGCCACAAAAGGTGCACCATAAGCTTGCCCATAGTGTACTACTCCACTAATCGAGCTCATTCATCTAGGATCAATTAGGACTTATTTGGTTGTAATGTAGGCTACGGGACGGGTAGGATATATTTAGATATAAGAGTGACTACACCTCCCTAAGCACTTTAATACATATACTTTAACATTCAAACCCCATACTTATGTCAAACCAAACTCCACCTTCACATCAGTGTATATTACCCCATACTTCTTTAAGCACAATTACAGCAAGAGTCACCACTTATTAAAGAAATACTTTTTTTTTCACGACAATACAACTATATTTTTTTTTTCAATTCAAGTGGCTCTTACTTGTTCAAAACAGTGCACCTTTCTCCTGATTTCATTAATTCTACTCAAAAGCCAAACCAACTACCCCACACTTTAACTTTTACATAAATCATCACAATTCAAGTGCTTATGAGAGGTTAAAAGGTTCAAATAGATAGTCCATTCAAACAAATGGGTAAGGCTTGTAATGTGGTTGCCAAAGAAATAGGATTAGAGGCTCAAATGGGTTAACTACGATACATAACAATTAGGCGGGTAAAATATACTTATCTGGCTCAACAAAGAAATGCATATATCACTTCCTAGACTGAACAAAACTACTATTTCGCTTTGCAAACACACGGGGCAAGTTCTAGGCATCAAATGCAATGCACAGAATAACACCCAAACCTCACACACACATGGCACATAACTCACTCAGGATTGGATTCATCAAGACACTCTAGTCAAAGCAGTTAAGCAAATTTAAAATCATACAATTTAAGGTACTTATACAAGAGTCAAAAACTGAGCCTAAGCGTTACAACCAAAGTACTCACTATTCTCAAGGCATAACAAAGTCAAGAGATATTGCTTCAATTCAAAACACAACACAATGGCTCCTATTCCTAAAAAAAACTAACTACACCCGGTTCAAATAAAACCATTGGAAAAGAATCGTGGTTTAAAGAAAAATCAAGGGGGAATTGCTACGCTACCTAAAAAAAATCTTTTTTTTTAGACTTAAATCCCTCAAGAAAATTGTCTAATAGATCCATCGTCGGGAAAAGTCCAATCCTTTTAAAAAAAATACTATTTAATTAAACTAATACAGCTAAAGTAGCATGAAAAGTCACCCAGACAATCTCATCACCCCACACTTAAAATTGTGTATTGTCCCCAATGCACAGCATAACCATAAGAGGGTAAGAGAAACCCCCTGGTAGGCCAAAGGCCGAAGCACTAGCAGTTCATGGGGTACTCAGACTTCTCCCAGGCTTGGTCCTTCGTGCGGGTACCTCACACTTAGTTCCAACCATTTGATTTGTTGTTGCATCCTTCCAATACATTTGCTTTCCATGCTCCTAAAAAGTAAAAAAATTGACACTACAAAAATAATACAATTAAAAAAATAAAAAATAAATAAAAGAAAACAATAAAGCTGGGTTGCCTCCCAACAAGCGCTTGATTTAACGTCGCGGCACGACGCGAATCACTTTTTGCCTCCACCTCGAGCTTATGAATTGAACCCCAAGTTTTGATTCAAGCTTATGATTATGGTCATGGGGCGGTGGAATGAATCTAACTGGCCCAAGGAAATAATGTAGTATTCTGCACTCCTTGGCCTTTGTATGAGGTATGTAATCCTGACTTTCTGGCAAGAAGAATTCCAGAATATATGCACCTTGTTCCTCATTCCTTGACTCTTCGATTGGTTCAGATGACTCTATTTCCATATCATCATCCAAACATAATGTGGAAAAATGCTTGGAGTGTGGACCAATGCGCTCAAACACATGAACTTCAAGACTTTCAACATCCTCAACATCAATGATACTAGAGTCAACAAAATTTATATCCTCAAAGTCCTTGGCTGGCTCTAGTCTCACTTCTTCAACATTGACATCATCAAATTGTGGTTGGCTAGGTTGTTGATGTTCTACTCTGACCACCCCAATTAACACCTCAAATTCATGCTCTTCTTGGCTACTATCCTCAATATTGGCTTGTTGAGCATTAAAAGCTCCAACCACTTCACTCAATTGAGCCTCCAACTTGCGAATAGTTGCCTCTTGCCTTTCTATGTGCAATTGTTTCTCATTGTTTTGTTCCAGAAGGCACTTTAGCATATCATTGATCTCCTTCAAGTTCGCATTCCCAGGTTCTTTGTTCCTATTAACTTCACAAGAAAAGGTAGAACCATCATAGTAAGGGATTGGAGAAAAATAAAAAATATAAGCACAACCATGAAGGTGACCATTTTTACCACCACAAACATCACACACATTCCACAAATAAGATTGAGTTGGTGCACATAACTCGCTATTAGGAACGTTTTGAAAATTTTGCCATGGGTGGTTTCCTTCACAATATGTATGGAGATCAATAGTAGAATTATCTACACCTAAATTCCCATAATTCCAAGATGCCATGTTTCTCAAATCGATAGTTATAAAAAAAATACAAAAAAAACAAAACAAAAGAAAACAAAATAAAAGTTCAAACTCGTAACCTAGCAATATATACAGCTACAGCTACACTGTTAGTTCCCCGGCAACGGCGCCAAAATATGGTCACACCCAACTCTAGTCCTAAAAAGGATAAGCGGTTGCTGCAAATATAATCCGGTCTAAAAGTCCGGAGTCGAATCCCACAGAGAACTAAGGTTTCGCTGTAATTGTTCAATATCGCAAAGAAGACAAGTTTGAACAATTTTTAAATTATAATATTAAGATTTTTATATCTAACTAATTAACCAACAAATACTATAAAATGGTAAAATTATCAACTAACGAGACAAAGGTTTGGAGAATAAATTAAGGAGGTCTAGAGTTATGATTTCCCCAATTGTTGAATTCATTAGTTGTATGTTTCTTATAGTTTTGACTTAGTTTCCTCTATCAATCATGAACTCTCCAGCTATCATAAATCTCTCTCAAGCAATTATGATAATTTACTAGACGCACTCTCTCAAGCTACGCTAGCTAGATTCACATTACAATTCACTTAGATCGCACCCGAGGTATCGTTATCTCTAATACAACCTCTAAACCCTCGGTTATGACTCTCGCCTATACTCCGGGAGTGATGTTGTTCAAACAACTACCTAAATATGCACTCTCTCTCAAGCAGATACATAATAAATAGGAACGGCTAATTGATGATCCTTTCAATTAACCAAAATCAAAATGTAGTTGAACAAATAGAGATTAACAACTAACTCAAAACTATATTAATATAACAACCAATTCATCCCCAAAAGGTTCCATCAAAACCCTAGAAAACGAATTAGCTATTCATATAGTATGTAAAACTACAATACTAAAAATCATAACCAACAATGAAAAATAGGAAGAGGAAGGAAAAACTTGTTGAAGAATTCCTCGCCTTGCTCCTATTGTGTCTCTGCCTCCTAGCCTCTTGTTTTTTTTCCTTGTTCTAAACCCTAAAAACTTCTTCTTTTGCTCCTTTGGACGAACTAAACCTTTTATAGGTTGAGGGGATTGGTCTTGAACTTCCAAAAGTACCCTTCGGATCTGTTTTTCCGTCTGGACTAGCGCGGCCGCGCTAAGCCAACGCTAAGACCGCGCTAATTGGGTTATATTCTGTCTCTGTCCGCGTCAGGTCCGTAGTCACAGTTTCAATCGCGTTTTTGACCCTGTTCCGTTTGGAATTTAGAAAAATGTAAAATATGAAAGTTGTATCCCTTTGAGTTATCTTTCCAACCATATATTGTGGAACCCAAATGGAGTTCTGAGCAAAAAGTTATATCCATTTTACTAGACAGTGCGTGATATGCCTACTCGATTCTTCGTTCGCTCTAACTATCATCCGTTGACCCCCAAACACGATCCCGTATTAATTCCTTGAGCTTCTACTCAGACTTCAAAGCTTCAAATCACTTGAATTCATTCCATAACATCTACATAGCTCGGAATTACTCCTACAAGGCATAAAACACACAGTTAGCGCAAGATACTAGCGATTAAAGCTCAAACTCAATTAAAGTGCAGTAAATTAGAGTGTAATAAGTGACTAAAATACATAATTATAGCCTATCATCAGTATTCATCAAATATTTCATGTTTTTATGCCCTAGAACATGTCAACTATCCGTTTTATATTTTGGATTTTAGCACGGTTCAGTTGGATGGTGATCAGACTTATGATGTGAAGCCAGTGACCATTTTGGATCGGCAGGTTCGAAAGTTGAGGTCAAAAGACATAGCTTCAATGAAGGTGCAATGGAGAGGTCAGCCAGTTGAGGAAGCTACTTGGGAGACCGAGTGGGAGATGCGGAGCAGATATCCACGCCTATTTGAGACTCTAGGTATGTTTCTAGACCCATTCGAGCACGAACATTTGTTCAAGATGGGGAGGATGTAACGACCCGTTCGGTCAATTTGAGTGTTGTAGCCCCGTTCCCCCATTAACTACTCATTTTATGTTAATTATTGTTATGTACTTCCGGGGGTAGTTGATTCGGTTCCGGGGGTAGTTGATTCGGTTCTGGTGATGTTTCAGAATGAGATGAGACACTTAGTCTCAAGGTTGGAAGCTTAAGTTGAAAAGGTTGATTGGATGTTGATTTATATGTAAACGACTCCAGAATGGAGTTTCGACAATTTTGATAGCTCCGTAGGGTGATTTTGGACTTAGGAGTGTGTCCGGATAGTGATTTGGAGGTCCGTAGTTGATTTAGGCTTGAAATGGCGAAAGTTGGAAAATTAGAAGTTTTGGAAATTGAGAAGTTTGACCGAGAGTTAACTTTGTGGTTACCGGGATCGGATTTTGGTTTCGGAAGTTGGAGTAGGTCCTTTGTGTCAATTATGACTTGTGTGCGAAATGTGAGGTTAATCGGACTTGATTTGATAGGTTTCGGCATCGATTGTAGAAGTTGGAATTTCTTTATTTTCCTTAGGCTTGAATTGAGGTGCGATTCGTGTTTTTTATGCGGTTTGATGTGATTTGAGGCCTCGACCAAGTTCGTATCATATTTTAGGACTTGTTGGTATGTTTGGTTGAGGTCCCCGGGGCCTTGGGTGGGATTCGAATGTTTAACGGATCAAATTTTGGACTTGGGAGATTGCTGAAGTTTTTCTGGTGTACATGTCTGGTTTCCTTCTATGCGATCGCGTGGATAGGTCCGCGATCGTGAAGGCATTTTGGGCAGCTGGGATTTTTCACTCTACGCGTTCGCGAGATGGAGCCTGCGATCGCGTAGGTTGGTCTAGCAGTGAATCGTGAGTGCGTGGGCTAGGCCGCATTCGCGAAGAGGAAATGAGGCAGAGCTGAGTTTGTGCGTTTGTTCTGTGCGATCGCGTGAGGAGGGACACAATCGCGTTGGTCTAAGGAGGCAGTGCTTCACGTTCGCGTGGGGATTATCACATTCGCGTAAGGTTAATTATTGGGCAGCTTAGTTTGTGCTTCGCGATCGTGAAGCATTTTCCGCGATCGTGATTAAGGGATAGCTGGGTAGAATTTAAAGTCTCAAAACGAGGGTTTGAGTCTATTTCACAATTTGATTTTGGGAGCTACGTTGGAGGCGATTCTTGGAGTGATTTTCAAGAGAGTTATTGCGGTAAGTGATTCTTACTCAGTTTTGATTAAATTTCATGATTATATCTTTGATTTCATCATTTAATTAGTGATTTTGGTTGAAAAATTTAGGAAAAATGGAGAAAACTTCTTAGGCCAAATTTTGGGGATTTGAGCGAGATTTTGGTATCGGATTTGAGTAATTTTGGTATGGGCGGACATCGTGGTTGAATGAGTATTCCGATTTTGTAACTTTCATCGGATTCTGAGACATGGGCCCCGGGGTTAACTTTTCGACTTTTGATTAAGAACTTAGCATTTCATATGGAATTGATTCCTGTAGCTTGAATTGATTATATCAAATTATTTGTGGCTAGATTTGATGCATTCGGAGGCTGATTCGCGAGACAAGGGCTTTTTGGAGTAGAGATTTGCATGGTTTGAGGTAAGTAACACTTCTAAACTTGGTTTTGAGGGTATGCAATCCCGAATTACGTGTTATGTGATTGGTGTTGAGGTGACACACATGCTAGGTGACGGGTGTATGGGCATGCAACGTAGGAATTGTGACTTGGTCAATTCCATGGAACTATATAGTTGGATAATCTTATTGTTATCCGTATATTCTCCATGTGTTAGAGAAATTGTGCTACAAGTCATGTTAGAAATCATGCTTTGGCTACACGATGGTACTGTCAGGACCCATAGAGGCCGTGTTACATGTTGAATTATTTTCTTAATTTGTAATTATGTACTCAGTCATAGCTATTATTTGCATATCATATCTTAATCTCTGTTTTCCTTTATTGATACGTCATATCATTATTGTTTGGGCTGATTATCATGATTCTTGTGAGCTCGAGAGACTGGAGAGATTGATGACTGATTGAGGTCGAGGGTCTAATTGTGAGGATATTTATGGGATCAGGCTGCATGCCGCTACATGCTTTATTGATTCATGCCATGATTGGTTTATTATAGCGCTTGGGCTGGATTTGCCCCTCCGAAGTCTGCACACCCCCAGTGAGTGCAGGTACCTACTGAGTGCAAGCGCGAGTGCCGAGCGATTGGGAGGATTGGGAGACTGTGAAGATGGAGTGACTGTAAAGAATGAGTGATTGAGAGGATGGAGTGAATGGGAGAATGGAGTGATTGTTACTCTGAGAGTATGCATATGATTTCATCATTGTTTTGTACTCCAGTTGGCATACGTAACTGACATGTAGATATATAGATGCATCATTTCTTATCTCAGTTGTACTGGCCATATCATACCTGTTTGGACCTTATCTGTTAAATTTGGAAGCATGTCTACCTTTCTGTATCGTATTTTTGTAATTGAACCGTACCTGTGAAGCTCGTCACTGCTTTCAGCCCAATAGTTAGACTTGTTATTTACTGAGTTGGTTGTACTCACGCTACACCCTGCACTTCGTGTGCAGATCCAGGTGTTTCCGATCATTTGTGGTTGCTGATTCTCAGAGTTTTTAGCCATTCGGAGATTTCAAGGTAGCTACCCTGGCATCCGCAGACCTTGACTCTCTTCCCCTATCCCTCAGTTTTACTTATTCGGTTTCTATTTCTCTTAGATAGTGTATCAGTCTTTGTATTGGTATAGAAGCTCATGTACTCAGTGACACCCTGGTTTTGGGAAACTTCTGTATCGATTTGTGACGGTTTTATCCAGTTTTATGAGATTTTTCGCTTATTTAAATTTGTTTTAGTATATTTTGAATTTGAAAGGGGTGGTATGTATGAGATGTCAGCTTGTCTAGAATCATGATAGGCGCCATCATGACATGTCGACTTTTGGGTCGTGACAACAGGCAAAGGAATAAGGGTTAAAATTAAGGGAAAGATAACATTATAAGAGGGATAAGAAGAGAAAAAGACTTAAAATCACATTCAAATACAATTTTGGATACAATGGATAGGAAAAAGGAAGAAAAATATATAATTAGAATTTAAATAAATAAAGAGAAAAATGGAGATGTGTGGGAGGAAGAAAGAAGAAAAACATAGCTCAAGAAAATAAAAGAAATTGATGAAAGAGGAAAACGAAGCAAAGAGAAGGAAACAAGGAAAAAGTGCTTCAGAAGTGGGAAAATAAAAGAATTAAGGGAAGAAGAAAAGAAAATCTGGGAGTAGGGTGCCACTAGGTTAATATAACCGATTTTCTGGAAAAAATATCTCCAAGTATATGAAATTTTAGCCGAGAGTCCGGGTGGCGTGCCACCCCCACTTCCCTATGTAGATCTACCCTTGTTTTCGAATGAAATGAAGTAAGATCGTGAAACAAGGTAGTATAATGGTAGGAGCGGTCACAAGTACAACAACACAGTTCGAACTCCATCACCGTATTAGAGTTTCACTTATAGAAGTTTGAAACTCCAACACAATCAGAGGCAGATCTAGGATTTAATGACTAGGGGTGCCACTATTTTTGATGGAAACCTATCACTAGTGAAGGAGATTGAGTAGGGTGTATATTTTGTCAGTTTGATGAAGGGAAGCCTCAGAGCAACGGTAAAATCAGCCACTGATACTTGCATTAGGGTAGGATGCCTACACCAAACTCCTTAGGGTGCGGCCCTAACCTGAACCTTGCATGAATGTGGGATGCTTCATGCACCAGGCTGCCCTCTTTTTATTTAGTCGGTTCAATCCATTTTGAATTAATTCGGTTTGGGTCGGTTCAATTTATTTTAGAAATAATTTAGTTCGATATACAAGATTTTTAGTGCATAAATAAATAGTGATCACCAAACTGAATAAGTTTTGTCTAATTCGATCTAATTTTCTCTATTCAAATTCCATTGAATAATGTGATTAAAAAATATAATTATAAATAAATCACGTTCAGAATAATTGAAATCACGTTCAAACAAAGATCTAGAAAAAAAGGAATAAATATATAATTTAATAAATAATAAAAATAGATACAAAGAGAGATGAAGTACAAAGATGAAGATTGAAGAGTAAAAAGAAATAAAGAAAATGAGCAGAAAGAGAAGAAAGAAAAAGGAACAAGGAGAAACTAGCTTGGGAACACCAGTGGTGAATATCGATTCCTACGTTCCAGATGAGAAGTTGGCATTTTTATCATGGCACCTGAAAAATTTATTTTGTGCCTCATACAACACACAACCGACACAAATTGTGTGAAGCTTTTTTTTTGTCTCATAATTTGTGGACCCAAAAGTGTAAGATATGGGTCCACAAATTCGTGAGACAGAAAGGTAGAAATGACACCAGATAACCACTTTAAAGGGTTGCTATTTTGAAATTAGCAGTGCGTCCTGAATTTCAGTTTTTCAGTTCAATTTTTTAGGACAAAAATATCCTGAATTGTCCTTAAATTTATATTTTTAGTTTAAAATTTTAGGACAAAATAAGTATTGGCTAATCTCTAAATAGCATCGTTGAGAATGGCTATATGTGCACTTGCCCCGACAAGATGATGCCTCACACAAGTAATATCAATTGTGTGAGGCACACCATAAAACTTTTCATAGCACCTAAAGTGAATTTGTGACTCCGAGTACAAGGGCCACCCTTTTATTGTGTAATATATCAATATATTTATAAAATTTTACCCGAGCGTTCGGATGGCGTGCCACCCCCAATTCCCTACATATATCCGCCCCTGAATGCTAGTTTAAAGTTTCAAATTACCACACACTGTATCAACATTTTTCTGTGTGTTATCTTAAACATTTTTATTGAATTTATTTTTTATTAAAAACTATTTTTAAAGATCATCTCAAATTGCAGCTAAATATTAAAAAGCGGCTCTAAAACTTCCATCCTATTATAAAATAAAGACTGTAAAGTAAATTAACCGAAGACAAGTATAGAGAGAAACTGATATATTATTCAACTTCAAACTGATGTACATAATTAAATGAAATCTCCTCTATTTATAGAAGAAAGGAAGTTGATGACGAAGCTACTACTGCAAGTTGCTGTGTAAGCTGCTTGTAAGCTCCTACTGCAAGCTGTTGTGTAAACTTCTTGTATGTTCTTATTGTACCAGCTACAGATAATCTTCTACATGGGATAATATTTATCCATAATGGAGTACCGAAATGATAAACTTCTTCAGGAGGCTTATTTTCAATAGAGTACTAAATAGATAAATATATTTACGTCGGAATCCAATATGGATAAGCTTTTTCAGGAAGCCTATTTATAACGAAGTACCAAATGGACATCCATAATATAATATATTTATAACACTTCCCCTTGGATGTTCATTAAAAGAAAATGTTCCTCATTAAAACCTTACTAGGAAAAACCCTGTGGGAAAAATTTTAGTGAAGGAAAAAGAGTACACATATTTAGTAATACGCATTGTTAACTGTCTCATTAAAAACCTTATAAGGAAAATCCTATGGGAAAAACTTAGTAAGGGAAAAAGAGTACCATGCATATTTTACTCCTCCTGATGAAAATCTTGTTTCAAATATTTGAGTCTCCGCATTCTAATCTTGTATACCATCATCTCAAAAGTTGAAGTTGGTAAAAATTTAGTGATTAAATCCGTCAGAATGAACGGATTTACTGCACATTGATATTATCATTCTTCTGGAGATCATGTGTGAAGACTAACTCTGGTGAAATATGTTCCATTCTATCTTCTTTTATGAATCCTCCCTTTAATTGGGCTATGCATGCAGCATTGTCTTCGTATAAATTGTGGGTCTTTTATCACATTCCAACCCGTATTTTTCTCGAATAAAATGAATCAATGATCTCAACCATACACATTCCCTACTTGCTTCATGAATAGCTTCATGAATACACATTCCCTATTTGAAATCGAGCTTTATGGGGATCAGATAAATAACATGCATCTCCATAACCAACAAGAACTGCACTACCTTTGTTAGCATAAAACAAACCCATATAAAGAGTTCCCTTTAAATACCGCAATATATTCTTAATTCCGTTCCAATGTCTTCGGTAGGAGAAGAACTATATCTTACTAGCAAATTAACAGAAAATGCTATGTCAGGCCTTGTAGCATTAGCAAGATACATAAGTGCACCAATTGCACTGATGTGATGACCCGATAGGTCATCTTATGTTTTAGAAACTAATTCTTCCCTATGATTCCTTAAATACCTCATCTTAGCCCTCCTTGATTTGCGTGCGCAGTCCGGGTATTTTTCTGAAAAGCTTTTATGTTAAAAACTGAGAAAATATGAAATTACTGCATTAAAAATCTATTTAAGTTGACTTCGGTCAACGTTTTGGGAAAACCGACCCGGATTCGTATTTTGACGGTCCTGATGGGTTTGTATCGTGATTTTTGGGACTTGGGCGTATGCCCGGAATCGAATTCGGAAGTCCCTAGCCCAAGTTATCGCACTTTGTTGAAATTTGAAGGTTTAAAGGCTTAATGACTTTGAAAGTTTGACCAATGTTTGACTCTATCGATATCAGGTCCGTATTTTGATTTTGGAACCCGGTATGGGTCTATTACTATATTTATGACTTGTTTGTCTAATTTTGTGAGAAACGGAGTTGGTTTGACGTGATTCGGACGTTCGGTTGTGAAAATAGAAGTTCATGAGTTTTCCTAAAAATTTCCTTTCATTTGATGCTCAATTCGTAGTTCTAGGCGTTATTTTGGCGATTTGATCACACGAGCAAGTTCGTATGATATTTTTAGACTGGTGTGCATATTTGGTTTAGAGCCCCGAAGGCTCGGGTGAATTTCGGTTAGGCTACGGAGTGATTTGGACTTAGAAACATTGTTGGTGTGCTTCAGTTCTCGTGTAGGCCTCAGACCTCGCAACAAGCTTCACATTTGCGACCTCTGATAGGTTCGCATTTGCGAGCAACTCCTCACATTTGCGAAGAGTATCTAGGGCACCTCAGGTTCGCATTTGCAAACAATACTTCGTTTTTGGGAAGTGGGTCTGGGACAGGCTTGATCTCATTTGCGATCATTTGGTCGCAATTGCAGAAGATCAATGTTCGCATTTGCGAACAAATCATCGCAAATGCGATGACATCAAAAATGGAAGGACTTCACATTTGCGACTGTTTCATCGCATTTGCGAACCCCAGATCGCAAATTCGACATCTGCGACTGATCAAATAGCTAAAAAACGGGATTTTCTCTCATTCTTCAAATTTTCAAAACAAGAAAACCCTACAGGCGATTTTCCCAAGCACCCTTCTTCCCCAAATCATTAGTAAGTGATTCTAATATAGCTTCTTTCAATGTTTCATTACATTTCCTAAGATTTCAACCAAAAATCTAGTGATTCATGGTAGAAATTGGGGGTTTGGGTAGAATTAGGGATTGTTGTAAAATTGAGATTTAGACCTCGAATTGAGGTCGGATTGTAAAACAAATTACATAACTGGGCTCGGGGGTGAATGGATAATCGGGTTTTAGTCTGAATTTCAGTTTTGGACTAAGCGGGCCCGGGAGTTGACTCTTGTTGACTTTTCAATAATGACCTAAATTGAATCATTTGCAATCGTGGATAGTTCCTAAGGCTTAATTTGAATCGTTTAGTTGGTAATTTGCTAGATTCTATTGGTTGGGAGTCTTGTTTGAAAGGCAAAGTTGTGGTTGAGCTTTGAGTTGATCTCTGGAGCGAGGTGAGTGTCGTGGTTAACCTTGACTTGAGGGATTAGGACTTGTTTGTCTATTTGCTACATGATTAGGTGTTGGGTACAACGTATATGTGAGGTGACGAGTACTTATGCGTTGTTGTTGGGTTAAGGCATGCGGGTGGTATGGTTCCTTGTAATTTATTGCTTACTTTGATCATGTTATCCATGCTTAGACTAGTTACTTATTATATTGATCGTCCTTACCGCGTTTATGGGATTTTTGTGATAATTGAGGATTGTTTCTAAATTTGAGATTGGTATTGTGGAACCATTATTGACGTAAGGCTTGTTCTTGTTATTCTATCTCCCTGTTGTTACTTGTTCATTGTTATATAGTAAGGGGGAGTATTAATGCAAGAAGGGTGATGCCGTGCCCTATGTGAGTGTTAATGCACGAAGGGTGATGCCACACCATATTATGAGTGTTAATCCATGAAGGGTGATGTCGTGTCATGTTATGAGAATTAATGCACGAAGGATGATGTTGTGCCGCATCCATTGATTTATACTGAAAGTGAGAGTAAAAGCACGAAGGGTGATGCCGTGCAACATCATTATTTCATTGTGAGATTGAGAGTAAAAGCACGAAGGGTGATGCCGTGCAATTTTCTTCATTGTGCTTAATTGTTTTAACTGGGTAAAGGCATATTGACTGATCTGGTTATCATTTCCGCTGTATTTTCTCGTATTTTGTATCCCCTTTAGCATGTCCCCATCCTAATAGTACATGTTTAGCTTTTATTTGTTGTTATCTTGTACGTATACTGTTATCTGCACAGGTTTATTACGTGGGTGTCTTGTCATAGCCTCGTCACTACTTCGTTGAGAATAGGTTGGACACTTACGGAGTACATGGGTCGGTTGTACTCATACTACACTCTGCACTTTTTGTGCAGACTTTGGTACCGGCCCTAGCTGTTCGTGAGGTGTAGCAGCTTGGATTCGCTCATTGGAGACTCGAGGTAGATCTGCTGACGTCCGCAAACCTTGAAGTCCCCTCATATTTTCCCTATTTTACTGTTTGTTTTCGTTCAGAACATTTGTATTTATTTTAGACCCTGTTTGTAGAAATTCTAGAAGCTCGTGAGTTGTGACTCTAGATCCGGATTGTAGTAGATATTATGGGCATTTATGTTATCCTGCACTTAGTTTTATTTCTTTTCAGCATCAAGCACCCAAGATATGTAGCTTTTGCCCAATATATCTGGGCTACAAATTCAAGTTTAGAAAGATCTGACATTATTTAGAAAAAGAAAGTTCGTACCTTTGATACTTTCAAAGTATTTGCTCGAGATGGCAGAATCTCGTGCTGATAACGTGTTATAAAATAAAGACTGTAAAGTAAATTAACCAACGACAAGTATAGAGAGAAACTGATATATTATTCAACTTCAAACTGATGTACATAATGAACTGAAATCTCCTCTATTTATAAAAGAAAGGAAGTTGATGTGTAAGTTGTTGCGTAAGCTGCTACTGCAAGCTGCTGTGTAAGCTCCTACTGCAAGCTGTTGTGTACGTTTCTTGTATGTGGTTATCGTACCAGCTATAGATAATCTTAAGTAATATTTATCTATAACAGAGTACCGAAATGATAAGCTTTTTAAGAAAGCATATTTTCTATAGAGTACTAAATTGATCTAACAAATTTAGGTGGAGTCAATATGGATAAGCCTCTTGAGAAACCATATTTACAACGGAGTTATCTGTGGGTCCCATCCTTTACCTTATGGGAAAAACTTTTATACATTGAAATTTTCTAGAGCACCTTTTGTACGATCATTTAAGGAAAAATCTTCTGTAAATCAGAACGGGTAGGGTTTTCCTCCTGTCTCTGCTATCGATCTCGATTCCCGCCGACTTTCGTTTGAGATGTGTGATGAAACGGCAAGCTTAGGCAGCTGTACTCTGCCGGGAGATGCAATGGTGGAAATCCTGTTGCGGCTTCCCGTCAAGTCATTGCTGCGATTTCGAGCGGTTTCCAAATCATGGTATGGTTTCCTAAATAGCCCTGATTTTATTCAAATGCATCTCCGTCACAGTCAACAACCCCTCCATGAAAAGCTCCTCAGAGTGAGCAATCGTGGTCCTAGAGACACCCCTACTATTTCCTTCTTCTCCGTTGATCCTACTGTTACTGTTAATGCTGATGATATTGACGACGGAGTTGATGGGTATAAAAATAATAATGATCTGTATTCGTCTTCTGTTGTTGATTTGCCGTTTCCGTCTAGTCCAGATGATGAGGTTCGGATTGTGGGTTCTTGCAATGGCTTGTTGTGTGTTCATTTCAATAGGACTTCCAACATTATCTTGTGGAACCCTGCTACCAGAAAGTATAGATTCCTTGGACCCCCCGATAATTCTGTATCCTTTTATTGCGATCCTTTCTTCCCTTATATAATGCTTGGTTTTGTCCCCGAGATTAACGATTATAAGGTTGTCAAGGTTCCATCATCCAGTAGAAAACACGTTGATGCTAAGGTTTGGGTTTACACCCTGAGTTCGGATTCTTGGGAAGAGATGGGAGCTGTTTATCTGCTGCCCAAGGGTGGGTCTGCAGTTAATCTTAACGGGTGCTTGTATTGGATGTCATATAATTGTGATAATGGACGGGATATTGTTACTTCGTTTGATTTGTATAAACAAGTCTTTGGACAAATTATGGTCCCCAATTCAGATTCTATTACTGACTTCACTATCAAGAAGCTTGTGGTACTAAAGGGTTGTCTTTCTATGATAATCTATTCTGAGAATGGTTTAATTGTTGACCATTACGAGGTATGGATGATGAATGAACAACAAGGTGTATCTTGGACTAAGAGAGTTGATTTTTCACCTTTCTCTAAGCTAGCACGACCTGTTGGATCATGGAGGGACAGCGAAATTGTTTTTGGCTACCCAAATGGGTTGTCACATGAACTGTTATCATACAATCCTTTTACTAAAAGAGCTCAGAGCTTTCAAAGGAGAAGTTCAGTGGGTGGGTTTAAAGTCATAAATTATGTCGAAAGCCTAGAATCTGTGGAGGGTAGTTAAGTGGACTCTAGAGATTTGAAGTCTGATATTGCAGGTGTTGTTGCAGTTTCTTTCTTTATGCTAATCATATTTTGAGCTTTTTAGTTTCAACTCTCCCTATTACATGATATATTTCAATATTGTGTTTATGTTTACTCTACCATCTTTTTATTGCAGTTTCATTTGGCATGGTATAAAGTAATGATTAATTACCCTTGCTTATCTAGCAGCTCACCATAAGTTTTAGCATGCTTGACACCTTTAGATGTTGGTTTGGTCAAGGGATGTCCATTGAAGCTTTTTCTCAAAGGTGACACTTATAAAGGTAGATACTGGGTGAATTGTTGGGTGAATTGTGAAACTGGAGAATGTAGAGTTTAACTAAATCCCGGATAAACACAAAAAATTTAGAAGCTCTAGTGGATCAGTAAACAGAACAATTTTTAAGTCTCTTAATGTTTCCTACATATAATTTTAACACTATTTCCTTAGTATTTTTCACATTGTTTCCTGTGGTTTGACTTTCCGACTATGTCGCGCACTCTTCATTTTAGGCGGCACACCCGTGTTGGCAAAACACTAGTACAGGTAAGGATGTAAGGATGTGGGATTTGTACAGGGTATGGTCAATCGAGATTGGCTACTTTGACCACAATCCATCGAGAAATTTGAGAAAAAACTGAATTTTGATTTCTCGAGATAAAAGCTAGTACAGATTTGAAGCCATGGGAAATGGCATACCTTCAATATTCTACTGCTGCGAGGTAGCAAATTCTACTCTTGTCTCCTTTTCAACTTCTCCGCTTGAATATATTTTTATATATCTATTTTTAGAATTTTGAATTATTTTTCGCCGAAATCCCGGCACCTGTATCTGTACCTGGATCCCTTATTCCCGAATCTTATAATTTAGATTATAAAGGATCCGAACTCTGGATCTGCACCTGGATCAGATACCCGCACCCGAGTCCGAGCAACATAGCTTTCCGAAAGCAAATTAGCCATCTCCATAGCAAGATTTGACATAGAAGGGAGAACTCATAGAACGCCATATGGACAGATAGTTCATAGAATGAGAGTAAGAGGGATGATAATTTTGAGTATAATTCGTCTTGTATTTCTTAAAAAAGCTACAATATTGTGTATGTACAATATGACAACAACAACAACAATAACAACCCAGTGTAATCCCACAAGTGGGGCATGTACAATATGAGGTAAACTATATTTTTTTAGCAGGAGAGAATATTTAAGAGAAAGCTTCTTGATCTAATCATGCACCTAAATGTCCCTCCCAGTCTATTTTTGAAGCTGTCAAGTTGAGCCTCAAAAGCTTCCAGCCTTGTTTATGTTTGTGCTTTCTTCTTGGCCTTCACTTGCTATTTTTCTTTTAGACACCAATCTTGAAACCAATCACCCTTTAGATGGCTTGGGCTTCAAAAGTGGCAAACACAAGAACTGCAAAAGCATTTGAAAAATTAAACTGCACACTGCATTGGCTTCCATTATGGCTCTGATCCCGGCTATGGTGTCCTGATTTTCATCCAGAACAACTGATATTACAATTTCCTGATTCTTTTACTTCAGAGCAGAGACTAATGTTTTGACATGCTTCTTCATCTTCTTGCTGAAAGAAGTGAATCTGCAATGCCGGATTCTGTACTCAAATCTCCTTTTCTCATTCTGAGAAAGGATTGTAGATCTCTTATGTTTACTTTACACTGGGAGACAAGTTCCTTTGTGGTGCCACAAACATCTAGTAGCCTCACTGACTTGTCCAGTAAATCTTCGACCAATTTCTCATGTTTAAAGTGAGAGAGAGCTTGAAAGGTTAGAGGCAAGTTGAGATCATCTATGTGCTTGTATAATTCCTCCAAACCAAGTAGGCTATTGCAAATTGTCTCAGCAGTTGGTGCAACTGCTGTTTCCAATGTTTTGAGCTTGTTGAGCTCCTCTTCCACTCTTAGAGTGTGCTTGAATGTGAACTTGATGACGAACTGATTGAACGAATGTGATTATTAGTTTTTGAAGCATCCACGGTGATTGTTCTTTTCCTTTCTTGAGAGAAAAACTCAGAATTGGTGATGAACAATATGCCCCAAGAAAGGCCACTATATAACTAAGTAGGAATAGGACAGAATATGAGCATGTGGTTGTAAACTGGTAATGTATGCATGTGAGTATCCCTTTGAATTTGGTAACTACAATCTTCTAACTAATATTTAAATTTATTTATTATAATATTCAGTATTATTTATTTATTATCTTTATTTGATTTATTAATTTATGTCAAATTATATTCTCTCACACTATCTCTACCTCTGTCTTTTAATATTAATTTTCTTACTACATATTTTATTTAGTGTTTAATCCAATAATAGACCAATAAAAAGAGCATCCGCTCATATTTTCTTGTACTTCACCAAAATCTCAAGGTATTGTTTTCATCCTTGGAGTTTTTCTTTCCTATTCAAAAGCTTGGATAAGATTTGATTTGTTTGTTTTTCAATTCAAAAGCTTGGAAAAGAATTGAGTTGATTCGGTTTAAGAAAATAATAGAATCTATATAGATTATTATTATTATTATTATTATTATTATTATTATTATTATTATTTATTATTATTACTATTGTTGTTGTTATTATTGTTATTATTATTATTAATAATAATAATTGTTATTGTTGTTCTTATTAGGAGAAACAGTAATATGTGCAGATAATACTTGCACTTTTATCTTTAAAATTAATTAAATAGGGGTATTATGTTTATTTTTAAACTCATATCTTTTAATTAAAAAAGCTTATTAGTTAACAGGACAGAATAGGAGCATGTTGTTGTAAACTGGTAATGTATGCATGTATCCCTTCGAATTTGGTAACTACGATCTTCTAACTAATAAATAGTATGGTGGAAAGAAATAGATGAATTTTTATTTTTATTATACTATCTATCTATTAGAGTAATGTCGATTCTAGTCCACTCATTTCATTTAATACATGAAATTGTAATCTTTTAAATACTATGCATATGGGGAACAAAGGCTCTAATCATTTAGAATTATTTTAATCCAGAGTCATAGAAGTACAAGTCAGTTTTTTCCTTCGTATCAAACATTATGTGATTGTGTTGTTACTACAATATCAATTAAGATGCTAACACCGTGGATCCATTAATGCTGTCTCATTTTGAGAGCCAATATTTCACACTGATACTAAGAAAAATTGAGTGTAAACAAATAAAAGAAGATGATTTCATAAAAGATGGAAAAAGGAGAATTTGTGGATATTAAATTTGTACACCCATTGCTTCCTGGCCATATTTGTTGACACATTATTATTCGTGTCCGCCAAGCTTTTGGTCATTACAACTAGATTGTCTCCATCGATGCTGTCTCTTTTTGACTAATAACTACTAGCAGAAATAAGCATATATAAAAAATAAAAACAAAAACAGAAGATTTTGAGAGATACGGCCAAATTTGATATTAAATTTGATACGTATATGGCTTGTCGAATAGAGCATGCAGGCATCATATATAAGATTTTCTTTCTTATCACACCTCCAAGATGATGCTGAGGGGAGATTTACGTACATGTGCAGGTGGTGAATACAAAATTCATGCACGTATGGCTTCTCGCTGTTTGTGATTAATTACTGCAGAATTTAGTCCAGAACAGCCATTTAATTTATTCTTCACCAATATTGTGATCTGTTACTACTACATAAATTAGCCCACAATTGCAACTCATTATTTGACCAATTTGATGATCTTTACTATATAATAACTCTGACACGTGCGGTGATGGATCCAAGATCTAGACATTAATTGTACAATCTGAGTTGAGAGAGTGAATTTAAAATGTATATCTAATTAATTCTATATACTTGTTTTTCACACACATACGCCACTAGTCACTTGCACAATGCAGTGACTTCATCAGCTTGGACACAGGTCTATGTGAACCATTTTAGTGTATCTATGCTTTTTTGCATAGCAGTCTCTGCCTCTGATTCTTAGGACTAGTTATATACTTTTCTTGATTCTGAGTACGTTAAAAGGGTATTATTTCCTTCTAACTCGATAATACACAATCCAGTCAAGACCAAAAAAAAAAAAAAAAAAAAAAAAAAAACTAACAAGCATCGTGAAAATGTGAACGTGTGCCTTTTTGTTTTCCCCGGAATGGATAATAAGATAAGAAATTACTTAAGAATCATTTTGAATGGAGGCAGGTTTAAGAATCCAGCCTACAACGTGAAATTAATGTGACATTCTTTATTTCCAAAATCATACTACAGTATTGAGTTTCATAAGCACAATAGCTTGAATTATCTCCACTTTTCGCTTTTACCATACTACTTAAATATGAGTTGCCTTCAATATAATTGCGTAGTAAATTAAAAAATTCAAATCACTGCGACGTGTCGTTTGTCAATTGAGGTATCGTTTTTAATTTGTTTATCCATATATTGCATATTGCTGATTTAACTTTTTTAAACCTTTTGTTCAAAATAGCTTATATCCCAAAATCTCTTCAAACTTAACCCAGGCTTTTGTTTTGATCTGTTAAGGACATTAGAAGAGTGTATTAAGGCCAAGGTTAGATTGACAAGACACAGGTTGCGGAGTCCTGAGGTTGCGTAGATAAAAAGGAAGCTAATGGGCATAAGAAGTAATCACATCAACTCAAAAATATTTTGATATGTATGATTTGATTCTTAAATTATGCTTCTGATTGAACTATAACGATCCAAGTAGAAACGATAGATAGAATGGAATAGAAGTAATGGAATGTCACAATCCAAAATCTCATCAAAGATCGTAGTGGCGCCTAACTTGTTTGCTGGGCAAGCCAACACACAATAATAATAACATACGCCGATTTATTAAGTTAATAATAGAGTGGTGATAAAGCATAAAAGCGAAAACAGTCTCAAAATCGATATAAAGATACAATATCCGAGACAAGATCTAAACACAACTGTCTAGCAATGCCCAATACCTAGTATCACAATATCGAGCATCTAAAAGTGTGAATTGTGTCTATCAATATAACAATATCTGTTTGGAAGAAATAAAATGACAGAAATAGATAATCAAGGGACGGGGACTCCATGTGCTGCGAATCGAACAAGAAGGCAACTCACCACGGAGTCTCCGATGTAAATCTCTATGTTTCTGGACGGGTATGGCTGGTACCGGTCTCAGAATATGCAGAAAATATGCAGAAGTGTAGTATGAGTACAAAACTACGGTACTCAGTAAGTATCAAGTCTGGCCTCGAAGAAGTAATAGCGAGGGGTCGACAGTGACATTAACTAGCAGTTTGATAAGCAAGAACTAAAAGCATAAAATAAAGCAGTAGATAAGGCATTGTATCATCAAATAGATACAAAGGGATGGACACAATAATATTTACTATTTATACATGTTTTTCAGGTAAAGGAAGCTGATAATAGGCTAGAATTATGTAATTTGGCGATTGTTTATGTCCCAGCTTGATTATGTTTCAATGTGATAATATAGTTAAATGATGAAAAATGGGCTCTAATTGTGAATTTCACACGTTGCAGGAGTGAGGAGCTTGTATGAGGCCTTAAAGCTATGATTGGAGCTACATTGAAGCAAGAAAACCCCCTAGGAGCTGAGTACGCGAGAAGACGAGAAAAAGAATAGATGAAATGAAGGCCTGGACTAGCACGGCCACTAGCGCGACCGCGCTAGCCCAGATGGTCAAGGCAGAATGATAGGGCATATGCGCGGTCATTAGCGCGCCCACTAGCGCGACCGCGCTATCCAAGTTCCGGAATAGTAATTTTCAGGGTAAACTTGGAAGTCCGGGGGTAAATTCACTTAACCTATAGAAGGTCAAGCTCGCCCAAGGATTGATTATCAAGGTTTTCATAACTTAGTTGAAGGCAAGGAGAGGCAAGAGGCAAGGAGGATAATTCAACATCGAGTTCTTCCTTTCTTCGTTTTGTTTTTACGATTTGTGATGACTTTGAATATTGTTGTGATGAACACTAGTATGAGTAGCTAAATATTTAGTCTAAGGTTTTGATGGAACCTATTGAAGGATGAACTTCTTGTTATGTTAATATAGTTTGCCCGATTTAATCTCTATTTGTTTAACTATGTTCTTATTGTAGTTAATTGACAGGATCCTCAATTAGCTGTGCCTATTTAGTGTGCATAACTCGGGAGAGAGTGCATATTTAGGTCAATTATTGAACAACACCACTCCCAAAGTATATGAGGGATCAATAACGAGGGTTTAAAGGTGGGATTAGGGATAACGAAGCCTTGGGTGCGATCTAAAGTGAGCTGTAATAAACAAAGACAGCTAGCGTATCTCGTGAGAGTGCGTCTAGTAAATTATTGTGATTACTCGGGAGAGATTTACAGTAATAATAGTGCTCATGATTAATAGAGATGATTAGGCAAATCTATGTGAAGCATAACCGGAAGCGATTCCATCAATAGGGGAAATCATAACCTTAGAACCTTCTCTTAATTGTTTACAACTTAATCATAGTTAGTTTTCAGCTCTTATTTACTTTCATTCGTAGTTAGTAGAAATACCATCAATTGTTATTTAAAACGTTTGGGAAGTTGATTCCGTGGAATTTAGTAAGTCTAACGAGAGTAATTGATAGGTTAATTCCTTGTGGGTTCGACTCTGGGCTAAATACTCAGATTATATTTGCAACGTTCGCGTGTCCTTTTTATAAGGCATAGTTGGGCGTGATCAGAAGCACAATACAAGTTAATATCTCAACTACTTCTAAAATCACGAAATAAACTGATCAAAATGTATATATTAGAGCAACTGCATGAATCTAGAATGCATATCCGTATTCATGTTCAAATCTTAACACCTCACAGTACCAATCCACATGTCTGACACTAGCCAAGTGTCCAAACTAATATCAATCTGAGTACATGCCCTCACAAGGCCCGAAGTAACATGGATAATGACTTCAGAGGAACAGATTCATATATAAGCGTCGCTGCATCGTGCAACCCGATCCACAATAATACTGAATCCATCATCAATATCCGCTCATAATATCCTTTGTGTTACATTCTCAAACTTTCCTCGATATCCATGCCCAACTCATATATATGCATGCAGTAAAGGCGCACCAGGAAAAAATAACAAAATGCAGATGAATATTAACATGAATAAAATATAGTTATGGCTAACCATGTAATTTATCTTTCCAATATATTTATTTATTATTTTTAAGTCTGATCATGATATCAAACATGAGTAACAAGAGTCAATAATCACAAAATTATAAATCAATTACGGCAATTGCATAAATATGGCTAAAGTAGAAATCCCGACATGGCAAAAGAAGTTCGTTATGTACAAATCATCATTTCATAACTCTAGCACAGTCTCTAAGTATGATTAAGGTTCATCACATAGTCATAAAATCAATAAAACATGGATAACAAATCATATAGTCTCAACAAGGCATAATATAAGACTAAACTCTATCTTATTATAGTCATAACCTAGCAATGCATATACGCTCTTCACCTCGCATATATGAGCATCTAGCATCAGTAGTAAGTAGCAAATAAATTACTTATGAGGAGAATTCCCTCTTGCAAGGATAGAAAAGAGACTTACCTCCACTCAGTAAGCCTAAATCAATCAACAATCGCCTAATCGTAAAAAATCCAACTCCAAACGGCTTGAATCTAGACAAATACAACTCAATTACGCCAAAAAACAACCATAAGTATCAATTCCAAACAATAAAGCTTCAATCTTTAATCAAATCCCCAAAAATCAACCCAGGCCCACAAACTCGAGTAAAAGGGTAGATCCCAACTACCCAAAAGTCCAAATATATAATTAGATTCCAATACCGAGTTTAAATCGGTACTCAAATCCCGAAAATATATTCTCTTAAAGTGTAGATAAAAACCCCAAAATTTCTTTTTTAAATTTCATGTTTTAGGTGTAGTATCCAATGAGAGAACAAGACATAGAGTCAAATTCAAGAAAAATTCCTTACCTCCAAAGTAGTGAATGTTTTCTTCAGATCTCCACCTCCCAAAGTCTAGGATTCAGAATATGAGAAAATGAGTAAAATTTCAATATTTCAACTTAAAATAGTCTGCCCAGCGATATAAAGCGCGATCGCAACATCCATTTCATAATCGTGTAGGACAAAAATACCTCCAGCTGATGCTCCACTTCACGAACGTGAAGTCCTTCTCGTGAACGGAATGACCAAGCCTGCCTAGCCTACATGAACGCGAACCTCGCTCCGCAAATGCAAATGCAAGTTCTCTGTCTGACACCACATCATCACAAACGCGGCCCCTTGCACGCGAATATGGTTTTCCTGCCCTCAGTCCTCCGTAAATGCAACAACACTCACGCGAACGCGAAGAGCAAAAGTTCACCTGCCAACTCCCCTTCCCTGCAATCGCGAAGCATTACCATGCATCAAAAACCTAGCAACCCCAAACCATGAGAAAATTGTAAAAAAATCACCCCGAATCATACATGGGAACCCGTTCAATCATACCAACAAGTTCATATACCTAATCCAAAGGCTCAAAAAACCACAATAACATTAAAACTAAGAATTGGCGATCAAAATTATTCTCTTAAGTTTAAAATATTCCAACTTCGCCGAACGCGTCCGAATCACACTTAGACATTCTGGATCACAACCAAACTTTGCACACAAGTTCCAATCAACTTAATGGACCTATCATAAGTCCCGCAATATTAGTCGGATTCCTGTAACATCAAAATAACCTACAAACTCTCCAAATCGTCAAATTATCGACTTTCATCAAATATAGCCAAAACCTTCTAGAAACCTCCTAATCTAAATTCGAATATGCACCGAGTCCAAAATAACCTTACGAACCTATTAGAACCATAAAATACCAATCCGAGTGTGTTCGCTCAAAAGTCAATCCTTCGTCAACTCTTAAATAAGCTTCCAAAATGAGACTAAGTGTCTCAAATCACTCTCAAATCTTCCCAAAAAGAAACTAACCATCCCTGTAAGTCACAAAATAACAAACAAACATACGGAAGCATCAAATAGGGAAATAGGGCTCAAATACACAAAAAGACTGGCATAGTCGTTATATTCTCCCCCTCTTAGTTAAATATTCATCCTTGAACGGGTTTATAATCATGCTTGAAATGACAAAAAGATGAGGATATCTGCTACACATTTTATGCTTGATCTCTTAAGTCACTTCCTCGACCGATTGACCTCTTCACTGATGCAATCTGTTTCGGCCTTAATTTTTGAACCTACCTATCTAAAATGGCCACCAGCTCTTTTTTATAAGCAAATTCTTATCCTACTGCACTGAACTAAAATCCAACACATGTGTCTTTTCTTCATAGTACTTCTGAAATATGAAAACGTGAAATACCGGATGAATTTCTGACAAGCTGGGTGACAAAACAAGCATTTAAGCTACCTCTCCAACTCCCTCCAAGATCTCAAATGGGCCAATATACCAAGGACTCAACTTGACCTTCTTCCCAAATATCATCATGCCTTGATGCACTCAAATAAGGACGACTGCGCAACAACACACGCAAGAACTCTTCTAGGCTTAGAAATATCTAATCTCACGAATCTGTTAGCGAAAGCTAAACATTCATCGCCAAATGCCTCTCTACAGCTGGTATAAGTGCAAAACTCCACATACACTCTGTATCTCTACTCAAGGCATCTGCTACCACATTAGCCTTAATGATATCATAATTCTTCAATAACTCCAACCATATCCACTTCCTCAATTAAAATATGCTTGAACAGATGTTAAAGACTCTGATGATCAATATCACCTCACAAGACACGCCATACAAGTAATGCTTCCAAATCTTGAGCGCGTGCACAATAGTTGCTAACTCCAAATCATGTATCGGATAGTTCTTCTCATGTGGCTTTAACTGGCGTGATGCATAGGCAATCACCCTACCGTCCTGCATCAACATACACCCAAGGCCAATGCACAAAGCATCATAATAGATAGTATTATTTCCTTCTAACTCGATAGTACATAATCAGTCAATTCCCAAAAAAAAAAACTAACAAGCATTGTGAAAATGTGGACGTGTGGCTTTTTGTTTTCCCCGGAATGGATATAAGATAAGATATTACTTAAGAATCATTTTGAATGGAGGCAGGTTTAAGAATCCAGCCTACAATGTGAAATTAATGTGACATTCTTTATTTCCAAAATCATACTACACAATAGCTTGAAATAAGAGTTACCTTCAATATAATTGCGGAGTTAATCGAAAAGTTCAAATTATTGTCATGCAATGTCAGGATGGCCGAGTGGTCTAAGGCGCCAGACTCAAGTTCTGGTCTTCGTGAGAGGGCGTGGGTTCAAATCCCACTTCTGACATTTTGCCTGCTCTTTTCTCATCTTTCACTCTCTATATATTAACAGATTTATTCACTACTGTCTTGCTTTTCTTACCATTTAAGGGGGTGTTAACATTCTTTTATCTTTAAAACTTCCCCAAACTATGAATTCAGTCGAACTCAGTTTCCTTATATAGGGATCATATATATTACTAAGCTAGACTAACCTTTTTGAATGAAAAAAATCAGCTAAGTCTATTTTTATTTTTTATTTTTAAACTTTTAACAAGACTTTCACTTTACACTTGTAATGTAGTTCGTTCATTCATTTCTCTTCCATTCTTTCATGTGTCTCTGCGACGTGTTTTCTTTTGTCAAATGAATTTAACTTTTTTAAACCTTTTGTTCAAAATAGCTTATATCCCAAAATCTCCTCAAACTTAGATACCCAGGCTTTTGTTTTGATCTGTTAAGGACAATAAAAGAGTTTTTTAAGGCCAAGGTTAGATTGACAAGACACAGGTTGCTGAGTCCTGAGGTTGCGCAGATATAAAGGAAGCTAATGGGCATAAGAAGTAATCACGTCAACTCAAAAATATTTTGATATATAAGATTTGATACTTAAACTTATGCTTCTGAATGAACTATAACAATCCAAGTAGAAACGCGATAGATAAAATGGAATAGAAGTAATGGAATGTCACAATCCAAAATCCCACCAAAGATTGTGACGACGCCTAACTTGTTTGCTGGGCAAGCCAACACATAATAATAATAATAACATAAGCCGATTTATTAGGTTAATAATAGAGTGGTGATAAAACATAGTAACAGCGAAAACGGTCTCAAAACCGATATAAAGATACAAATATCCGAGACAGGGTCTAAACACGACCACAACTGTCTAGCAATACCCAAAACCTAGTATCACAATATCACGAACATCTAAAAGAGTAAATTGTATCTATCAATATAACAAGATCTGTTTGGAAGAAATAAAAGGACAAAAATAGATAATCAAGAGAAGGGGACTCCATGTGATGCGGATCGAACAAGAAGGCAACTTACCACAGAGTCTCCGATGTAAATCTCTTTGTATCTGGACAGGTATGATTGGTACCGGTCTTAGAATCTACAATAAATATGCAGAAGTGTAATATGAGTACAAAACTACGGTACTCAGTAAGTATCAAGTCTGGCCTCGAAGAAGTAGTAGCGAGGGGTCGACACTGATATTCATTAGTAGTTTGATAAGCAAGAAGTAAAAGCATAAAATAAAGCAGTAGGTAAGGCATGGTACCAGCACATAGATACAAAGGCATAGATACAGTAATATTTGTTATTTAGACATGCTTTTTAGGTAAAGGAAGCACAATACAAGTTAATATCTCAATTACTTCTCAAAATGACAAAATAAACTGATCAAAATGTATATATTAAAGCAACTGCATGAATCTAAAATGCATAGCCCTATTCATGATGAAATTTCAACACCTCACAGTACCAATCCATATGTCTGACACTGGCCAAGTGTCCCAACTAATGTCAATCTGAGTACATGCGCTCACAAGGCCCGAAGTAACATGGGTAATCCTCTGACTTCGGAGGGACAGATTCATATCTAAGCACTTTTACATCGTGCAATCCGATCCATAATAATACCGAAATCCATAACCAATATCCGCTCATAATATCCTTTGTGTTATATTCTCAAACTTTCCAAAGATCGTGACGACGCCTAACTTGTTTGCTAGGTAATCCGACACATAATAACAATAATAGCATAAGCCGATTTATTAAGTTAATAATAGAGTGGTGATAAAACATAAAAGCGAAAACAGTCTCAAAATCGATATAAGGATACAAATATTCGAGACGGGGTCTAAACACGACTACAATTGTCTAGCAATGCCCAAAATCTAGTATCACAATATCACGAGCATCTAAAAGAGTATATTGTATCTATCAATATAACAATATCTGTTTGGAAGAAATAAAAGGACAAAGATAGATAAACAAGAGAGGGGGACTCTATGTGCTGCGGATCGTACAAGAAGGCAACTTACCACGAAGTCTCCGATGTAAATCTTTATGCATTTGGACGGGTATGACTGGCACCGATCATAGAATCTACACAAAATATGCAGAAGTATAGTATGAGTACAAAAGTACAGTACTCAGTAAGTATCAAGTCTGGCCTCGAAGAAGTAGTGGCGAGGGGTCGACACTGACATTCATTAGTAGTTTGATAAGCAAGAAGTAAAAGCATAAAATAAAGCAGTAGGTAAGTATCATCAAATAGATACATAGGCACAGACACAGTAATGCCTTTCAGGTAAAGGAAGCACAATACAAGTTAATATCTCACTTACTTCTAAAATCACGAAATAAACTGATCAAAATGTATATATTAAAGCAACTGCATGAATCTAAAATGCATAGCCGTATTCATGATCAAATTTCAACACCTCACAGTACCAATCCACATGCCTGACACTGCCCAAGTGTCCCAACTAATGTCAATCTACATGCGCTCACAAGATCCGAAGTAACATGGATAATCACCTGACTTCGGAGGGACGGATTCATATCTAAGCATTATTACCTCGTGCAATCCAATCCATAATAATACTGAAACCCATAATCAACATCCGCTCATAATATCCTTTCTGTTACATTCTCAAACTTTTCTCGATATATATATATATATATATGCTGATGAATATTAAAATGAATAAGAGATAGTTATGGCTAACCATGTAATTTAACTTTCCATAGCAATTCAATATATTTATTTATTATTTTTAAGTTTGATCATGATATCAAACATGAGCAACAAGAGTCAATAATCACAAAATTAAAAATCAATTACGACAATTGCATGAGTATGGCTAAAGTAGAAATCCCAATATGGTAAAAGAAGTTTGTTATGTTCAAATCTTCATTTCATAAATCTAGCACAATCTCTAAGCATGATGAAGGTTCATCACATAGTTGTAGAACCAATAAAACCTGGATAATGAATCATATAGTCTCAACAAGGCATAATATAAGACTAAACTCTATCTGGCTATGGTCATAATCTAGCAACGCATATACACACGCCACATCGCATATATGAACCACCTAACATTAAGTAGTAAGTAGTAAATAAATTACTTATGAGAAGAATTCCCTCTTGCAAGGATAGACAAGAGACTTACGTCTACTCAGAAAGCCTAAATCAAGCAACAATTGCCTAATAATCAAAAATCCAACTCCAAACGGCTCGAATATAGACAAATACAACTCAATAACTCCAAAAATCCATAAGAATCAATTCCAAATAATAAAGCTCCAATCTTTAATCAAATCTCCAAAAGTCAATAAAAGTCAACCCAGGCACACACGGTCAAAATCCGAATAAAAGGATGGTTCCCGACTACCCATAACCCCATAAGTCCAAATATATCAGTAGATTACAAAACCGAATTTAAATCGGTACTCAAATTGCCAAAATATATTCTCTTAAAGTGTAGATAAAAATCCAAAAATTTCTTTGTTTAATTTCATGTTTTAGGTGTAGAATTCAATGGAAAACAAGATATAAAGTCAAATTCAAGAAAAATTCTTTACTTCTAATATAGTAGTGAGTTTGCTCTTCAAGATTTCCGCCTCCCGAAATCTAGGATTCAAAATATGAGAGAATGAGGAAAATTTCAAAATATCAACTTAAAATAGTCTGCCCAACAATATAAAGAACAATTGCAATATCCATTTTGTGATGGTGTAGGCCAAAAATACCTCCAGCTGCTGCTCCACTTCGCGAACGCGAAGTCCTTTCTCCGAACGCAATGACCAAGCCCACCTAGCCTACACGAATGCGAACTTCGCTCCACAAATGTGAATGCGATTTCTCTGCCTGACACCACATTATCGCGAACGAGGCCCTTGCACGCGAATATGTTGTTCCTGCCCTCAGTCCTCCGTAAATGCAACACCACTAACGCAAACGCGAAGAGCAAAAGTTCACTTGTTAACTCCCCTTCCATGCGATCGCGAAGCATTACCATGCTTAAAAAAAATCAGCAACTCCAAACCATGAGGAAATTATAAAAGATCACCCCAAATCACATTTGAGAACCCGTTTAATCATACCACAATGTCCATATACCTAATCGAAGGGCTTAAAAACCACAAATAATATTAAAACTAAGAATTGGTGATCAAAATCATTCTCTTAAGTTTCAAGCATTCCAACTTCACCGAAAGCGTCTGAATCATACTTAGACATTCTGGATCATAACCAAACTTTGTACACAAGTTACAATTAACTAAATTGACCTATAATAAGTCCCAAAATATCAACCGGACTCCGATAACATCAAAATAACCTACAAACTATCAAAATCTTTAAATTGTCAGCTTTCATCACATAGAGCCTAAACCTTCTAGAAAGCTCCAAATCTAAATTCGAATATGCGCCGAAGTCCAAAATAAACTTAAGAACCTATTGGAACTATAAAAATACCAATTCAAGGGTGTTCACTCAGAAGTCAATCCTTGGTCAACACTTAAAAGTTAAGCTTCCAAAATGAGACTAAGTGTCTCAAATCACTCTCAAATCTTCCCAAAAACAAACCAACTATCCCGGTAAGTCACAAAATAATAAACAAACATACGGAAGCATCAAATAGGAACATGGGGCTCAAATACACAAAACGACCGACATAGTCGTTACATTTTCCCCCTCTTAAATAAATATTCACCCTCGAACGGGTTTATAGTCATGCTTGGAATGACAAAAAGATGAGGATATCTGCTTCGCATATTATGCTCGATCTCTCAAGTCACTTTCTCGACCGATTGACCACTTCACTGATGCAATCTGTTTCGACCTTAATTTCTGAACCTTCCTATCTAAAATGGCCACCAGCTCTTTTTTATAAGCCAAACTCTTATCCTACTGCACTGAACTGAAATTCAACACATGTGACTGATCTTCATAGTACTTTTGAAGTATGAAAACATGAAATATCAGATGAATTTCGGACAAGCTGGGTGACAAAACAAGCATTTAAGCTACCTCTCCAACTCCCTCCAAGATCTCAAGTGGAACAATATACCTAGGGCTCAACTTGTCCTTCTTCCCAAATATCATCACGCCTTGATGCACTCAAATAAGGATTGCGCAACAACTCAAACAAGAACTCTGCTAGCTTAGAAATATCCAATATCACAAATCTGTTATCCAAAGCGTAAACATTCATCGGCAAAGGCCTCTCTACAGCTAGTATAAGTGCCAAAATCCCTATACTCTCCGTCTTCCTACTCAAGGCATCTGCTACCATATTAGCCTTCTTCGAATGATACAAGATAATGATATCATAATCCTACAATAACTCCAACTATCTCCGCTTTCTCAAATTAAAATATGCTTGAACTGATGTTGAAGACTCTAATGATCAGTATACCTCATAAGACATGCCATACAAGTAATATTTCCAAATCTTGAGCTCGTGCACAGTAGTTGCTAACTCCAAATCATGTACCAGATTGTTCTTCTCATGGGGCTTTAACTGGCGTGATGCATAGGCAATCACCCTACCATCATGCATCAATATACACCCAAGGCCAATGCGGAAAGTATCACAATAGATAGTATAAATCCCCGATCCGGAGGACAATACCAAAATTGGAGTTGTAGTTAAAGCATTCTTGAGCTTTTGAAAGCTCTCCTCACAATCGTCAGATCATCTGAATGGAGCATCCTTCTGAGTCAACTTGGCCAATGGAGTTGTAATAAATAATAACCCTTCTACAAAGCTACTATAATAACCAGCCAAACACAAGAAACTTCTAACCTCTGTAGTAGTTGAAGGTTTGGGCCAACTCTGAAATATCTCAATCTTCTTTGGGTCAACCTTGACCCCATCACTAGACACCACGTATCCCAAGAATGCCATCGAGTCCAACCAAAACTCACACCTGGAGAACTTCACATACAACTTCTTCTCCCCTAGAACCTGAAGCACAATCCTCAAATGATGCGTGATCCCTAGAACTATAGGAATATACCAAGATATTATAAAAAATATAATGACAAAAGAATCCAAATAAGGCTAGAACACATTATTCATCAAATTCATAAAAGATGTTGGGAATTAGTCAAGCCAAAAGATATCACCAAAAACTCATAATGCCAATAATGAGTCCTGAAAGCCGTCTTAGGAATGTTTGAAGCCCTAATCTTCAAATGGTGATAACCCGACTTCAAACCAATCTTTGAGAACCTAGCACCCAGAAACTAATCAAATAAATCATCAACACAAAGCAACGGATACTTGTTCTTGATAGTGGCCTTATTCAACTGCCTACAATCAATACACACTCGAACCATCCTTCATCTTCTTCACAAAAAACACCGGCGTACCCCAAAGAGAAACACTAGGCCTAATGAACCCCTTATCCAACAACTTTTGCAATTGTTCCTTCAATTCCCTTAATTCCTTCTACTCAACTAGAGCCATGTGATACGATGAAATAGATATGGGCAGAGTGTCCTACACCAAATCAATACCAAAGGCAATATCCCTATCAGGTGGCATGCCCGGTAGGTCTGCAGGAAATACATTTGGAAACTCTTTCACTACTAGTACCAAATCAATAGTAGGAGTATCAACACTAACATTTCTAACAAAAGCCAGATACGCCAAACACCCCTTCTCAACCATCCATTGAGCCTTCAGAAATTAAATCACACTACTAGGAGTGTGACCAAGAGAACCTCTCTGTTCTAACCTTGGTAACACAAGCATAGCCAATGCTACGGTCTTAGCATGACAATCATTAATAGAATGATATGGAGATAGCCAATCCATACCTAAAATCATATCAAAATTCACCATACTAAGCAAAAAGAGATCAACCCTAGTCTCATAACCCCCAATAGTAACCGCACAAGACCGAAATATCCCCTGCAATCGAATCACCAGCATGTATATTGTTACACCCCATGTTTCGTATGTGAGAGTACATCGTAAATCAATTGATATAAGCTCATAAATGAGATTATATTTAGAAGCATATAAAGTGAGATAGTAATATTGCCTTGGAGGTTATAAATCTTTAAGAACATGAATAAAAAGTACCAAGAGGGTTATAAATCTTAGAAGCTAAACCAATTGAAGAAAATAAGTTTCGTCGAAAGTCGACAAGTTTGAAATGTTATAATATGTACTTTGGGGTGATACTAGGGTTCTTAACATGATAAGGAGGTTATGTTTGAGTTACTTTAGTTGTATGATAGTCATGTGCTACGTTTTGAAGTCAAACAAGTTGTGGAACAAAAGTTGGCAAAGGCCATCACACGTTTCATTCATAAATGTACTGAAATTTAGGTCAAATGTAGCTGAGCTTTTCTCCAAATATACTTGGAACTATGGGGTCATCTACCTGCTAAATTGAAGATCTACAATTCTAGTTTCTAACGCATTAAACCGTTTGTCGATGTGATATCGGAGTAGAGAAATATTTTTATTTTTGTGAGACCGCGCAAGCAGCTCCCAATGGGACCCACTTAGGCGGTGGTTGACCTACTTTATTTTATAAACGATTTGGATGCCTATTTTTTGATTATTTACAACTCAACTTCGTCTCCAAACTTTTCCTAACCCTTCTAAACAGATACCATAAGGGTTTGAAGTGATTCCAAAGTGATTACACCATATTTCAACATCAAAAGTTAGTTCTAGTGAAGAACAACACCTCTTTGAGGTTGTGTTATCATTGAGGATTATTGTGGGTTGTGTTTGGCTGAAATTTTAAGTTGTTGCTACTGGATAAGGTGATTATAAGAGCCTACTATATGTGCGTAAGCTTTCTTGTATGTTCGTTAAGTTGTTAGGATGATAAACTACAAGATAATACTTGGACTAGCTTAAGTCACTTCTATGGTGTTGTATTGCCATTGAGGGTTGTTGTAAGCTAACTATAACTTGGATTTTCACTTGAATCTACTGTAGGAGGTATTTATATTGTGTTATTGCATGTTACTAAGGTTATCCTGATGTTGATTAAGTTAAATGGATGGACTAGACATGAACTAGTGAATAAAGTTGCTAATTGAGGATAGTTGGAGTTATGGATTGTTTTCTTTGTTATAAATATATGGTATAAGGATGTAATCGTTGCTGAATGACTTCATTATCATGTTAATTATCCGGTTAAGTTAAAGTAATAAGTCTATAAGGGTTGATATGGGGTATACGGATTCTAATCGGAGCTTGCTGCTCGTCGCGAAGTAGTTGTGACTTGTTGTTGCTATATGGTGTCTTGTTATTGATATTTATATGTTGCTGGATTTCTCTGGTTGTTGTTTTTAGTATATGGTATTGAAGAAGGCCCTTTTTACAGGAGAGATGCTGCCTAAAATTACATAAACGAGCTACTAATTTAAGTTGCGGACTTAGCCTTTACTCAGCATTAATTTTGAATCTCCTTATGCTATGGTAGATTGAGTTGAGTTGTTTGAAGAATTGCTTGGAAGTTATTAAGGAATCAACGGAGTTAAGGTAATTTTAAGGTTATTCCTTATTTCCTTTTGGCATGATCGATATGGTACAACTAAACGAGCAAGCACGCAACTTTCATAAATGATTCTATTCTTAGAAGTACTAGGATTGCCTATGTTCTTGATTCCCCATATGTCCTACTATCATATCGTCTGTTCATGGGTATCATGACATTCTGAGAGATGTTATTGACTTACTTCATTATGCATTGCATTCATTTATATATGTATATTGACCCATGTCTAGATGGCGTTATATACACGTATAGTATATGTATATGGGGTATGGCGAAAGGTTAAGATGTTATATACGCACCACCACCTGATCAGCTAGTATACGACGATGATTTTGCCTACAGAAGCCGAGATGATATGATGGGATGCCCTCAGAGGCTTGATAATTTTATGTACGCATATACCTATGCATGATATGACATTTATACGCACATGTATGACATTATAAATGTTTCATGATTCATAGAGCTATTCAGACTTACAGGTTGAGTTCTTTACTCCATGTTTCTATCATGTCTTTTATATACTGCTTTCATGCATTACATACTCGGTACTTTATTTGTACTGACATCCCTTTTGCCTGGGGACATTGCGTTTCATGCCCGCAGGTCTGGATAGACAGGTTGACAGTGCTCCTAGTAGGCTATCAGCTCAGCGGAAGGTGTTGGTGCACTCTACTTGCTCCGGAGTTGCCTATTTAGTCAGTATGATTTGGACATGTATTGACTGGTATGGTTGGGCCCTGTCCCGACCTTTATGACGTTTATGTACTCTTAGAGGCTTGTAGACAGATGTCAAGTATATGGATACTTGTATGGCCCTGTTAGCCGATGTTTTAAGTTTACAAATGATCATGTCGAACTTATAGGCCCGTATGTCACATGTATATGTTTCTCATGTTGGGTCGTCCTATGTCTAGTATTCACTTATGTTTTATTCTAGTTATCTGGCCCTTTTGACCGATTTACCCATGATAGTATGATAAGAAAGATATGTTACATTAGTACTCGGTTGAGTAAGGTATCGGGTTCCCGTCGTGGCCCTTTGATTTCGGTCGTGACAAAAGTGGTATCAGAGCAACTCTGTCCTAGGGAGTCTACAAGCCGTGTCTAGTAGAATCTTGTTTATCGGTATGTTGTGCACCACACTTATAAGCAGGAGGATACAGGGCATTTAGGATTGTCACTCCTTTTTCTTACTCTAGTTCGTGTGGTAGAGCTTAGTTGTAAGAATTCAAACTTCTAAATTCTATTTTATTCGTAATACAATAATACCTCATCTAGAAAGACAGTTGGTAAGAGATTGAATGTGGTTGCAGAAGTGTTGAGTCAGAGGAACTCGATTTTGCATCATGCTTATGATTAGTAAATGTAAAGTTTTTAGTAGATCATGTGTGTACTAAGACGTGTAAGCTTCTTGATAAGGAACCCTAAGGCATGAATATCTAGGGGTGTTCACGGTTTGACGGAAAACCGATCCAAACCGAAAACCGAACCAAACCGATTAAGTAAATCGATATTTTTTTTTTGATTTGGATTGGTTTTGGTTTTAAATTTTAAAAATCGATAATATTTGGTTTGGTTTTGGTTCTATTTTAAAAACCCGAAAAATAAACCGAACCAAACCGATTAATTATATACAAAATTTAATAACTATTTATATACAATATAATATCTTTTTGTTAATAATTTTAATTGTTATTTTGAATTTTGGTTTATCCTGTTATATCTTAAAAGATTGCCTAAGCCCAAAACAATAGGATTCGACCAATTTTCTTTTCATTAATAAACTCTAATTCTCTAACCTCCGCACATACTTTTGCCTAAAAGAAGAGTTACAAAAAGACCACCACAAGAGTAAAGAAAGCACATTCAAATTGCAAGACAACAATGGCTAAAGCTTGAGAAAGCAAACTTTTAGTTTGTTTTTTGTTCATTCTTTTCATATAAAGATGTAAATAAACTTTCAGTTCTCAAAGAAATATATAAAAAGCATAAATTTGGCAAATTATTTTCAGATTGTTGTCTAGCGTTGTTTTAATATTATCGACTTATCATTAGCTTACTAAGAACCGAAAAACCGAACCAAACCGAACCAAACCAACAACAAACAAACCGATGGTTTGTATTTAATTTGGTTTGGTTTTGGTTTTAAAATTTTAAAAACCGATTAAATTGGTTTGGTTTTGGTTTTAATCAAAAACCGACCAAACCGAACCGTGAACACCCCTATGAATATCTATCCACCCATATGGTAAAAAGAAATGAGAGAATCAGAAGGTAGATACAAGTTTCAACAAGTAAAAGAAGCAAAGTGAAGAAGGATACAAGGTACCTAGTTAGTGAAGATTATCAGTATTTACAATTCAGACAGAGAAATATAAGCATTCTGAGTTATTTTCAACAGTCAGAGGTTTGTACAATTGGCAACACCCATCTTAGTTATGCCCTATGGGAGCTAACAGATATTGTTTAAGTGAAGAATGGGATATCATGATCCAGCTGGGGTTAGAGTAACCCAAAATGGTGGATGGATTGTTAGCATTAGCTGACATTTCCAAAGGATATTGCAAACATGGTAATAGTTCTCCTTATGAGACACCCCGATGGTGCACTCTAGAATAGTACTGTCATATATGAATACTAGAATGTTCAGAAAGTTCAGAAGATAGGCACTGAAATCCTAGAAGAGATGAATATTTACCTTAGTATGTCTCCCGCCCCTAGTAAAAAAATAGAGAATGTTAGGCGTCTCAAAGAGCCAGTGAGATGAAGCAAGGGGAGCTAAAAGTGAAAGAACATTTTGTTAAAGTTTTCAGAATAAAGTGATAGACAAAAACATTAGCTGCAGAATAAGAAAAAAAGTAAATGAAGCATTATGAGTAAGATGTGATAAATGGGTGATAACAGTAAATCAAAATATGACAGAATAACAGAGTCTATAGTCAAGTGAAGGAAAAGACAAGAGGTGACCGGCCTTGAGATAATAAAACTGTATAAGCAATAAAGTCATACCCTCATTTCGAGAAATGAGTTGGTGACTTGAACGTGATTATCAGAAGGCTAAGTTAGACCCCGGGGTAAAAGAAATCAGTATAGGATAGTGAACAAGATAAATTGAACATGAATTAGGGACCAAAGGATTTATAATAGTCGGCATCCTGAGAATTTCAGAGATAGCGTTCGGGCAACAATAGAATGGACAACAAAAGAATAAACTTTAAAGTTTATTCAGGAAGACGCTTCCCTAAAGCAATCACTGTGAGCAGAGTTAAGCTTAAGGGACTAGGTGTGCTAGTTACACTAGGTGTCACCCTTATGGATAAGGAATTCAGTTATCCCTGGTACAAAAGGGTTACCGTAAGGCGAGTAAGGTTCATTGATGATGTAAAAAGATGCCAAAGATGAAAAAGTAAAACATCTATAGGTAGATCGTCGTAGCACTAAATCTTAGTACTCCTATAAAGGGGGGAAAATGGTGTGATGTGGTATTAAGTCGGAGTTAAGTGGTTCAGGTAACTATGGAATGGTAAAGAAATAATGTGGTAAAAAGGCGAAAGGGATGAGGTTGCATTTATTCAGTATGCAAGCACGATGCCAGGGAGAGGAAGTAAGAGTTCCTAGCCAGGATGTTATTGATAATACGTGTGAGTGGACACTTGATACATCAGGAGCCAGTGCGAGAGGTAAGCTAAGACAAAGGACATATCCCAAGAGAGATTACGTGGAATATAGATATGAGGATGGACCAATGAGTAGTTAGTAGTTGATTAAGGAAGGGCCTAGTTATGGCTAGACAAGAGGATACAGACAAATCAACAAATCGTGCAACATAAGCGCAGTAAAACCCAACATAGTAAATTTAGTCTCGCAGATATGACATCATGATCCTTGAGAAATATTCAGATAGGAGTTGGGATAGTTAAAGGTACCGTATAAGTGTTACAAAAATAATAGAGGGTGTCACTGGGGAGGGTTTAAACTTCAGTTCAGAAGCAACCCTACAAGCACAAGGGCGCTGAGGTAAGTAACTAAGAATAATTATAGGCGAGCAAGAACATCAAAAATTCTGTCAGGTATATAATGTAATAAGCTCGCAACTTTACAGGAGTCAGAGCGTCTCCCCTAAGTAGTACAAAGAAATACTAGCTGAGCAAATAAGGAAGAAGGCTTCAACCTAAGCATAGTGACGTAAATAAGAAATGGTCTTGTAAAACAGTCCCACTACAACATTGTAAGCACTCCATAAGAAAGTGGCACCTATCGTGGCTAATGAACAGGGGAAAAAAATCAAAAGGTGATATTTGAGATCATATGAGTTAAAGGAAATTCCAGTATTCGTGGGCACTAAGATAGACCAAGTATTCATGCAACAAGTGGCAGAACGACCAAGAAAAGTATTTGCTTACATTTAAAGAAAGCTGAGAAGGCGCTAAAGGAATTATTCAATCAATGACCCAGAGTTAGTTACGTTATGAACGCACTTCAGATTTTGGAGTGATATCCATGCAGCATATATGTTGACATTCATACAGCTATAGTAGACTCCGATGTAAGTTAAAAGAAAGAATTAAGTCCACGTCACATACAAAGGCTTGAATTACTAGAAGATTATATCATGGATGCTACATAGAGTCCATGAAAGGCTAGTGTAATATCTAATACCCTAAGCCGAAGATTGGAAGACAATTTAAGCCTACATAAAGGCTGAGGGGGAAGAGAAAGCTCAAAAGTTACAGGAGTCCGATTGTTAGAACCAGATGATTATAGAAATCATGACTCAAACCATTGAAGAATCACTTTTAATAACAGAAGTACAAAAGAGATAGTACAACGGCCATATTCTATAAAAGCTCTACGATAAAGCCAGTAAGAAGAGTACCAGCCTCATAAGACGTCAATATGAAGCTCCCGCCAGATTGTGCATGCACCAGGGGTGCAAGTATTATAGTAGAGCTTTAAGGTATGGATGTGAGTTCCACTAATGTGGAAGGTAGGTTATGAAAGCAATAGAAGATATGATGCGAGATTTAAAGGTAAGTATCGTAAATGTGAGTAAGAAGGTGACGATAATAGGCAAGGTCTTGGTATTAAGCCCATCAAAACAAGAGAGCTGATGGTTTTCGTAAGTTATAGAAAGCTCAATATAGCCTGTAAGAGGATGATATTTAGGCCCTTGATTGGGTAATGACTCAAAAACAAAGGGTTTTCATTAATTGCACAGGATTAGAATATCCCATAAAATGGGTCATTTTAGGATGCTATGAAATACGATTATTGAAGTATAGTACCGTCCCTATGTGGATCAGGCAAATAACTTCAGATGTTCCTCGATAAGACGTGAGCCCTAGTGACAATGTATTACGTAAGAGGTTTCAAGTTATCAATGGTAGATTATGGATCAACATTAAGGTGAATCAAAAATGCATGGATAAAAAAGTCTAAAGTATGATAGGAGATTAAGATGCCATTCTTTAGATGAACGATAATAAGGAAGCAATAAAGGACTTAGATTTATACATATAGGATAAGCAGACAGAGAGTAACCTGGAGTGGGGTAGCAGACCCCCGTAGTAATAAACCGAAGTAAGAGTTATTGTACATATGACCTACCTAGTTTTAGTAAAGCCATAAGCATAGATAACCGAGGCTATGAAACAAGATATAGCAATAGTCGTAAGTTCGACAAAGTACGGAGCGAAGAACTTTAGTACACCTATAAATGCCCAAAGAGACAACTTGTCATAGTTTTGTATATGTTTACAAAGCGAGGCCTAGAGATTGGCTAACAGCTGGAGGAAAAAGGAGAAAAGAGTCGCATAGGCGCACTTACAAGGTCAAAGTTGTACATGCTACATGATAGAAGGTAGCAACAGTTACAAGATAGGAAGAATTCTTTACCACGAGTCATGCTGTGAGAAAGAGACCTAAAGGGGGGAATGCACTGGCCTTTGAATTTATTCACAGAATAGTTGCCTAGATGGAAAGGACAACATTAAGTATTCATAAAAGCTATAGGTTATGAGACTGATAGGCGCATCAGCCAACATTCGAGGACGAATATTCCAAAGGGGGGGATGATGTAACACCCTATGTTTTCGTATGTGAGAGTACGTCATAAGTTAATTGATATAAGCTTAGAAATGAGATTATATTTGGAAACATATAAAGTGAGTTAATCACGTTACCTTGGAGGTTACAAATATTTAAGATCATGATTAAAAAGTACCAAGAGGGTTGGAAAGCTTAGAAGCTAAACCAATTTAAGAAAATAAGTTTCGTCGAAAGTCGACAAGTTTGGAATGTTATAACATGTACTTTGGGGTGAGACTAGGGTTCTTAACATGATAAGGAGGTTATGTTATGAGTTATTTTAGTCGTATGATAGTCATGCGCTACGTTTTGAAGTCAAGCAAGTTGTGGAACAAAAGTTGGCAAAGGTCATCACACGTTACATTCATAAATATGCTGAAAATTAGGTTAAATGTAGCTGAGCTTTTCTCTAAATATACTTGGAATTATGGGGTGATCTACCTACCAAATTGAATATCTATGAGTATAGTTTCTAACACATTAAACCGTTTGTCGATACAATATTGGAGTAGATAAATATTCGCATTTTTGCGAGACCGCGCAAGCAGCTCCCAATGGAACCCACTTAGGCGGTGGTTGACCTACTTCACTTTATAAACAATTTAGATGCCCTTTTATTGATAATTTTCGACTCAACTTCGTCTCCAAACTTCTCCTAACCCTTCTAAACAGAAACCATAAGGGTTTGAAGTGATTCCAAAGTGATTACACCATATTTCAACATCAAAAGTTAGTTCTAGTGAAGAACAACACCTCTTTGAGGTTGTGTTGTCATTGAGGATGATTGTGGGATGTGTTTGGCTGAAATTTCAAGTTTTTGATACTGGATAAGGTGATTATAACATTCTACTAATTGTGCTTAATCTTGCTTGTATGTTGGTTAAGTTGTTAGGATGATAAACTACGAGATAATACTTGGACTAGCTTAAGTCACTTCTATGGTGTTGTATTGCCATTGAGGGCTGTTGTAAGCTAAATATAACTTGGATTTTCACTTGAAGCTACTGTAGGAGGTATGCATATTATGTTATTGCATGTTCTTAATCTTGATGTTGATTATGTTAAATGGATGGACTAGACATGAACTAGTGAATAAAGTTGCTAATTGAGGATAGTTGGAGTTGTGGATTATTTTCTTTGTTAAAAATATATGGTATAAGGATGGAATAATTGATGAATGACTTCATTATCATGTTAATGATTCTGTTAAATTAATGTAAGAAGTCTATAAGTGGTGATATGGGGTATACATATTCCAATCGGAGCTTGCCGCTCGTCGTGAAGTAGTTGTGACTTGTTGTTGCTATATGGTGTCTTGTTATTGAAATTCATATGTCGTTGGATTTCTCTGGTTGTTGTTGTTGGTATATGGTATTGGAGAGGCCCTTGTTACAGGGGAGATGCAACCCAAATTTACATAAACGAGCTACTAATTTAAGTTGCGGACTTAGCCTTTACTCAGCATTGATTTTGAATCTCCTTATGCTATGGTAGATTGAGTTGAGTTGTTTGAGAATTGGTTGGAAGGTGTTAAGGAATCAACGGAGTTAAGGTATGTAAAGGCTATCCCTTCTTTCCTTTTGGCATGATCCAATGGTACAATGAAACGAGCAAGCACATAACTTTCATAAATGATTCTATTCTTAGAAGTACTAGGGTTGCCTATGTTCTTGATTCCCCATATGTCCTACTATCATATCATCTATTCATGGGTATCATGACATTCCAAGAGATCTTATCGACTTACTTCACTATGCATTGCATTCATTTATATATGTATATTGACCCATGACCAGATGGCTTTATATATGCATATAGTATATGTATATAGGGTATGGGAAAAGGTTATGGCATTATATACGCACCACCACCTGATCAACTTGTATAAGATGATGATTTTGCCCACAGAGGCCGAGATGATATGATGGGATGCCCTCAGAGGCTTGATGATGTTATGTACGCATATACCTATGCTTGATATGACATTTATATGCACATGCATGACATTATAAATGTTTCATGATTCACAGAGCTATTCAGACTTACAGGTTGAGTTCTTTACTCCATGTTTCTGTCATGTCTTTTATATACTACTTTCATGCCTTACATACTCGGTACTCTATTTGTACTTACGTCCATTTAGCCTGGAGACGCTGCGTTTCATGCCCGCAGGTCTCGATATACAGGTTGATAGTCCTCCTAGTAGGCTATCAGCTCAACAGAAGGTGTTGGTGCACTCCACTTGCTTCGGAGTTGCCTATTTGATTAGTCTGATTTGGACATGTATTGACTGGTATGGCGGGGCCTTGTCCCGATCTTTATGACATTTATTTACTCTTAGAGGCTTGTAGACAGATGTCAGGTATATGGATACTTGTATGGCCTTGTCGACCTATGTTTTGAGTTTATAAATGATCATGTCGGCCTAATAGGCCTGTATGTCACATGTATAAGTTTCTATATCATGTTGGGTTGTCATATGTCTAGTATTCCCTTATGTTTTATTCTGTTTATCTCAGAACGGCCCTTTTGGCCCATTTACCCATGATAGTACGATAAGAAAGATATGTTACGTTGGTACTTGGTTGAGTATGGTACCGGGTGCCCGTCGTGGCCCTTCGATTTGGGTCGTGACATATATGTACATGAATAGGAATATTAAGAGAACCACGATGGATAGCCAAATATGATGACACATAGGAATAAGTAGATCCTAGATCAAACAATACAAAAGCATATCTATGACAGACTGAAACCATACATGTAATCACAATATCGGAGGCCACTGCCTCGGGTCTATTCGAAAAAGCATAGCATCGATCTTGACCACCACCTGTCTAACTACCACCAATCTCGCCTCCTCCTCTAGGATGACCTCTGATTGCATGACCTCACCCTCTAGCTGACTGGGCAGGGGATGGAGCAACTTTGTGCGGGAACTATTTCCCGAGAAATATGCGGAGCTACGCCTCAAGCAAGTCTGGGGCAATGCCTTATCACATGAACAAACTCTCGACACTCAAAACAACCCCTAGACGATAGAGGCTGTTGAACCTAAATTTGTCCCTGATGTCCTAAAAAGTCACTAAAAGAACCATGAACAAATGGAGCATGGTAAGAACTCATTAGGAGGGCACTGAAAGACAATGGAACTAGAGTGTTAAAGGACGATCGAGACACTGTACCCCTGGCCATATGTTGCATGGAATAAGTTGTCCTACCATGATGGCCTCTCTTATCCCTCTCCTCCCTCCCCTAACTACGGATATGCTCAATCCTACGAGCTATCTCCACAGCCTGATGAAAATTAGTCCCGATCTCTGGTACTCGGGCTATAGAAATCTTGATACCATAATGAAACCCTCACCTTCTCTACCTCGGTGGGGATTAAGAAAGCATCATGATGAGACAACTCTGGGAGTCTCTCCTTATACTCAATCACAGTCATGCGATCCTATTGAAGGCGCTCGAACTGACCCTTCAACTCTTCACGACTGGTGTGTCAAATATATCTCTCCGAAAACAAGTGCAATAATGAAGTCCAAGTAAGGGGAGAAGAACCTGCTGGCTAACCCAACTTGTACGTCTTCCACCATCTCCTAGCATCCCTTATCAACTAGAATGTAGTAAAGTCTACACCATTGAACCCTACCAAGCTGAAATTGCGAAGCATCTGATGACAACGGTCTAGAAAATCCTAGGCATCCTTAGAAGCTTTACCATCAAAGTGAGGAGGATGTAGCTTCTAAAATCTCTCAAGCCTCTTTTACTCCTTAGTAAACATAGCAGGCTCAACCACGTGCATAGCTAATACTAAAGGCTACCTTCCACCAGTTGGTAATATATCCGGCGTCTGAAACATCACTGCATCCTGCTCCATAGTACGAGTGACAGGGGTCTGAGGTTCCCTTCCAGCCTGAAATATGGCAGGGCCCCTGAACCACTCCAGCATGAGCCAAAACATCGATAAAATGACCATCTTAGCCATAGCCTCCTGAAACACTAGCGTGACAATAAATGTGACGACCCAAGGTCATCACTTGATTTACAAGTAAATTCTGTGTTCCAGGACTTAGAAGCCTCCTTTTGTCTCACCTCATTTTGCATGCGCAGTCCTGGCATGTATCCGGAAAGCCATTATGTAAACATCTGTGAAAAATGATAATTTTGCCTTTAAATTGAATTTAAGTTGACTTCGGTCAATATTTTGGGTAAACGGACCCGGACCTGTGATTTGACGGTCTCGGAGGGTCCGTAGGAAAATATGAGACTTGGGCGTATGCGCGGAATTGGATTCCGAGGTCCCAAGTCCGAGAAATGAATTTTTGAAGAAAATTATTTAATTAAAATTTTAAGAGTTTTTGGAAATTTGAATGTGTTTGAATATGATGGTATCGGGCGTGTATTTTGGTTCCAGAGCCCGGTACAGGTCTTATATGGTATATAAGTTGTGCCGGTAAAATTTGGTAAGAAACGGAGGTCATATGACGTGATTCGGACCCTCGGTTGTGAAATTTGAACCTTAAGAGTTCTTGGGATTTTTCTTTGATTTTGATGCTAATTCGTAGTTCAAGGTGTTATTTTGGTAATTTGATCGCATGAACAAGTCCGTATGATGTTTTTAGGTTAGTGTGCATGTTTGGTTTGGAGCTCCGAGGGCTCGGGTGAGTTTTGGATAGGCCACAGGGAAAAATTGAACTTAGGAGCAGCAGCTGATGTGTTGCAGGTCTGCAGGCTTCGCATTTGCGAAGCCTGGCTCGCTAATGTGAGCTCGCATTTGCGACTAACCATCGCATTTGCGATGACTGGGCAGGGGGTGACCTTCGCATTTGCGGGCTCAACGTCGCAAATGCGACCATAGCAGGTACCGCAATTGCGAACATTTGTTTGCATTTGCGAGGGTAGTAGGGGCAGGCCTTGATCGCAAATGCGACCTTTTTATCGCAAATGCGAAAGGTGCCAGAGTCGCAAATGCAACTTATTCTTCGCAAATGCGAAGACAGCAGGTTCCAAATGGATTCGCAATTGCGAACCCTGGTCGCAATTGCGACATCAGAGACCTGTTAAATGAATTTCAGATGGGATTTCAACCATTTTTACAACTTTCTCAAAACCTAAACTCTCTTGGGCGATTTTCTAAAAAAAAGTTCTTCTCCAAATCAATTGTAAGTCATTTCTAACTCATTTTATTTAATATATAACATCTTTTCACATGATTTCAACTCAAAAATCAAGGGTTTTCATGGGGGAAATTGGGTGTTTTGGGTAGAACCTGGGATTTTAAAATTTTGGGGATTTGGACCTCGATTTGAGGTCCGATTTCAAAAAGTATATATATATTTGAGTTCGTGGGTGAATGAGTAATCGGGTTTTGGATCGAACCTCGGGTTTTGACCATGTGGGCCCGGGGTCGATTTTTGACTTTTTGGGAAAATCTTTAGAAAACCTATTTTCATGCATTAGAATTGATTCATTTAGAATTTATTGATATCGTTAAATAAATTGTGGCTAGATACAAGCGAATTGGTGGTGGAAACAAGAGGTAAAGTGGTAGTTGAGGCTTGAATTGTGTTCGTGGCATCCAGGTAAGTGTTTGGTCTAACCTTAGCTTGAGGGATTAGGAGTTGTGTCTTATTTGCTATGTGTTAAATTGTTGAGTATGACGTATAGGCATGGTGACGAGTATCTATACGTCGGTGTCGAGAATGCCCGTGAGTCTTATACTTTGATAAATGTGACTCTGTTTCATATTGTTTATGTTTTATATGATGATTTCTATTGTTGAACAAGGCTTGTGAAAGCATTATTGGTAATTGAACATTGCAGAACGTTGGCTCAAGTTGAGAATTGAGATGTGAAGTAATTGTGAGAAAGAGAAGAGGTTTATGATATTGTGAATCTTATACTATGGTTAATGTGACTCTATTTCGTATTTTTCATGTTTTATATGATGGTTTCTATTGTTGAACAAGGCTCGTGAAAGCATTATTGATAATTGAACATTGTAGAGCGTTGGCTCAAGTTGAGAATTGAGTTGTGAAGTAATTGTGGAAAAGAGAAGAGGTATATGATATTGTCTCCCTTGCCGGGATGTTATTGCTTTTGATATTATCTCCCTTGCCGTGATGTTATTACTCATGATATTGTTTCCCTTGCCGGGATATTATTGATATGCTTTTGTTCCCTTGCCGGGATTGTATTGTGATATTATTGATTTCCTTGCCCAAATTGCTTTGTGATTGTTGCTTGGGTGAGGAAGAGTGTAAAGCACGAAGGGTAATGTCGTGCGTGAGTTTGAGAGTGCTAATGCATGAAGGGTGATGCCGTGCCGATATTGTGAGGTAAAAGCACGAAGGGTGATGCCGTGCCGCACGATGTAAAATGGCGTGCCATGATATGAGTGATAATGCACGAAGTATAATTCCGTGTCATGATTATGTGAAGTAAAAGCACGAAGGATGATGTCGTGCCGATTATATTGATTCTTACGGTGAGGACGAGAGTAAAAGCATGAAGGGTGATGCCGTGCACTTGTCTTTGATTACCTGATTCTTGATGATAATTGAATTATGGTGTTCTTTACATTTATTTATTGGTTTTCTGTTGTTACTTGATATTCCCGGCAACATGATTCCCCTTCACATCTTTAACTGCTAGTTTCTGTCATTGTTACTTGTTGTATATGATATAACTGCACAGGTTTATTTGGTAGTCTTGTCCTAGCCTCGTCACTACTTCGTCGGGGTTAGGCTAGGCACTTACCAGCACATGGGGTCAGTTGTGCTGATACTACACTCTGCACTGTGTGTAGATCCCGTTACTGTAGCTTTTGGACCACAGTGAGGTTGCTGCCTTCAGTCCAGTGGCGGAGACCCGAGGTAGTCCTGCAAGCGTCCGCATGCCTTGGCGTCTTCTTCTATCTTTCCATACTGTTTCTTTTATGTACTTCTGAAACAGCGTTGTATTTATCTTTCGGACCCCTATTTGTAGTATTCTTAGACAGACTGTGAGATTGTGACACCAGTTCTGGGTAGCTTATGTTTATGGACTGGTATCGGTATTATTATTAAATTGTAACATTTCTGTCTTCCGCTTTATTATTTCCGCTGTTTATATAATGTTACTTCACAATTTTTAAGGGATTAAAAATGAGAAGGGTTAAATAATTGGAATAATTGGCTTGCCTAGATTTCACTAGTAGGCGCCATCACGACTCCCGAGGGTGGAAAATCCGGGTCGTGACAATAAAACTCTCTAGATGCTGAGCTGGAACTAGGGACTCAACATGATCATCAATAATATAATCCTCCTCCTGATCTGCATGTGGGTCCACCGATACTGCCCTTGGCGTGCCTACAGCTACGGTAGGTGGTCTACCTCTTGTCGCAACTATGCATCCCCAGGTGGGAGCATTGGCCCTACCTCGGCCTTTGCCTTTTCCGGCTACAGCCAGTGGTACTACCTCTCCGTCACTAGATGCTGATGCTAAAATACGAGTTCTCACCATTTGTGAGAGAGTAGAAGAGAAAGATACAGATTTAGACAATAATCACCACACGATAAGGAATCAAGAAAAGAAAAGTCCAACCTTACAAAATCGCCTTTCTTTTAGAAATCACCTCCAGCCAGCTCAAATTTAGCCAAATAATACTCAATAATGTTAACAACATCATAGGAATCAATTCCAAAAAATAAAGCTTCAATCTTTAATCAATTCCCAAAAAGTCAACAAAAGTAAATCAATGCTCATATGATCAAAACTCGAGTCTAGGGTTAGATCTCGTTTAGCCATAACCCCACGAGTCCAAATATATGTTTAGTTTTCAAATCCAATTCCAAATCATAACTCAATACCTCAATTTTCATTATCTTAAGTTGTAAACAAAAACTCCAAATTCCATCTCAAATTCCATATTGTAGGTGTTAATGTAGATTCTGAAATAATACCATAAATGAGTATAAATCACTTACCCCTTAGTCTCGTATGAAAATCTTTTTGAAAAAATCGCCCATCTCTAAGTCTAGGGTCCAAAATATGAGAGAATGAGCTAAAATCCCGAAATGACAACTTAAAATACTTTGCCAGGGGTTCTATTCGCGAACGCAGCCCATGCCTCACATTAGCGAAACACAAAATGCTTTTGTCAGAAATTCCTCCTTTGTGATCGGGTAGTACCCTCGATCGGGATGCATTGCCTGCCATACCTACACGAACGCGATATAACCCCTGTTAGGGCGATGCCTTCAACCTAGCCTCCTTCACGAACGCGACACTGCCTTCATGAGCGCGAAGGCCAAACTCCTAGCTCCCAGCTCCTTCTTCACGAACGCGACCACCCCAACAAAAACGTGAAGAGCGAATCTTGCTCAACTCCAAATAACACTCTGTGATCGTGAAACACACTAGACATCAGCAAAATTAGCCAATTTCAAACTTGCCCAGGTGATTCAAAACTCACCCGAGCCATACGGGACCATGTCCAATCATATCAAGAAGTCCATAGATACTATTCAGACCTATCCAAATCTTCCAAATACATACGATATCATCACATCCACGAATAAAGGATCAAACCACAAGTTGAACTTCTCTTTAAGTTCAAGAACTTCTAAATAACCAAGCTTCTGGTTCATGCCTAAGTATTTCGGATCATAACCAAACTTTGAACACAAGTTCCATAATATAAAGCGAACCTATTCCAAGTTTTGGAACAACATTCGGAGCCCGGTATCATTAAAGCCAACTATCGGCCAAACTTAAGAACTCTTCAATTCTTCAAACTGCCAACTTTCGGCAAATAGGCTCAAAATCCTCTCGGAACATCCAAAACTAAATTCGAATATATGCATAAGCCCAAAATCTCATATGAACTTATTGGAACCGTCAAATCACCAATCTGATATCGTTTACACAAAAGTCAAACCTTGGTTAACTCTTCCAATTTAAGGCTTCCAAAATGAACCTAAGTGTTTCAATTCATTTTCGAATCCCACAAAAATCAAATCATCTATCCCTGCAAGTCTTAAAACATCAAATACATATACGGAAAGCATCAAATAGGATGACGGGGTTCAAATAATCAAAACAACCGGTTGAATCGTTACACAAATATTCGAACGTCTTTTGTAGCCATTAACTTTTAACTATCGTAGAGTCAAATTTAATAAAAGTATGTTTAGATAAATTAGTTAATGATTCAGACCACACAATTACCTTGCGCAAAGAGCGAATTAGATATTCAATAAGTTCAGCGAAAAAGGCATCTAGGTACACTAAGCTTCCGCAATACGTGGGGTCCAGGGAAGGGTCGGATCACAATTATCTATTGTACGCATCCTTACCCTGCATTTCTACAAGAGGTTGTTTCCACAGCTCGAACCCGTGAAGAAGAAAGAATATTTTATATATATATATA
>NC_031990.1:66061505-66066591 GCF_001879085.1 Nicotiana attenuata | reverse complement strand
ATATATATATATGTTAAAAGCACGACGCAACTTAGCGAAATGTCTTTCACCTTTTTTATCCTTTTAAAATTGATTTTACATTGTATAAAATTCTAACTTAAATTTTTCTTAATATTTAGGACTTTAAATTTAAGTCAAATTTTATTTAATACATGGTTCGCAATTTGAATTAAGTAAGAATTCCTAAACCTTTCCTAAATTTTATGACCTTTTCAATTTATAAAAGAATAATGTTACTATATCAATTTATGGTACACGTTAGGAATAGTGATAAAAACTTCTTTTCAAGTTTTCTCCATATGTACACGTTAGGTTTGTCTATTTCTTTTATTTTTTTCTTAAATATAATTAATAATTTAAATTAGATTAAAATATATTTATTAGTGGTAAATTTTATAGAATTATGAGAAATAAAATATCAGCATAAATATACATTCCATGTTCGATATAATATAACTGCCAATGATATTTTATATGTTAGATTTTACAATTGATTTTAAAATTTTCATTGAGCTAATATCTTAATTCTATATAATTTAAGTATCTTAGTAAAAATAAAAAAATAAAAGTAGAAAAAAGAATAAGTACCAAATTATAACTAAAGTCGATAAATAGAGATGAAGGGCAACTTAAATGTGATCTTTCAACATGTGTTCAGAGAAGGCAACTCAGTGGCAAATTTTATAGCTAACATTGCGTTTTCTTTTGCGGGCACATCTGAGTTCACTTATTCTCTAAACTGCCTAGGGCAGGGAGGAGGTTGATTAATTTAGACAAGTCTCAAACTCCTAAACTTAGAGTTAGAATAGCAAAGAGAAGAGCCCCAGACTGATGGCTTCACAGTATTGGAATCTACACATACCTGCGTGTTTCTTTTATGTCTCATTCTGTATGATATTAAGGTACTTTCCATTGGTATTATCATGGTCACATGCTCATTCTGGGGGTGCTTTGATAGTGTACAGGACCAATGTGATAAGCAGCTATTGGATGGTGCAATTTATTCTACTTCTGATATGTTCAAATGTTAAGGAAAAGGTTGAATCTGTTATGTGGAATTTCTGGAGATTGTTGAATCATTTCTCAGTGGTATTAACATGTCTTGATGCTTGATCACGCCCAACTCTAGTCCTAAAAAGGATAAGCGGTCGCTGCAAATATAATCCGGTCTAAAAGTCCGGAGTCGAATCCCACAGAGAACTAAGGCTTAGCTGTATCTGTTTAATATCACCAAGAAGACAAGATTAAAAATAAATAAACAGCTGAAAACTAACTATGCTTGAATTGTAAACAATTAGAATAAAGGTCTAAGGTAATGGTTTCCCCCGTTGTTGATTTCCTTGGTTGTATGTTTCTTATAGCGTTGACTTAGTTGCCTCTATCAATCATGAACTCTCCAGCTATCATAAATCTCTCTCAAGCAATTATGATAATTTACTAGACGCACTCTCTCAAGCTACGCTAGCTAGATTTGCATTACAGTTCACTTAGATCGCACCCGAGGTATCGTTATCTCTAATCCAACCTCTAAACCCTCGGTTATGACTCTCGTCTATACTCCGGGAGTGATGTTGTTCATACAATCACCTAAATATGCACACTCTCTCTCAAGTAGATACATAATAAATAGGAACGGATAATTGAGGGCCCTTTCAACTAACCACAATAGAAACATAGATGAACAAATAGAGATTAACAACCAAATCCAACTATATTAATAAAACAACCAAGCCATCCCCAACGGGTTCCACCAAAACCTTAGATTAAGGTATTTAGCTACTCATAACAATGGAGGAATAAACTACTAGAAGATTCATAATCGAAGATTGTAAGAAAAATAAAAGAGAATAAGAATAATGATGTTTTGGGTGATCTCTCACACTTGTTTCTCTTGCCAAAGTACTCTCAAAAGTAAGTTTTACCCTATGAAAACCTTGATAATTTAACCTTGGGCGAGCATGACTTTATATAGGTGTAGACATGTGATTTTTGACCCTCCCCAAGATTTTTCATATTTTAGCATGTAAATATTTAATTTAGGCCTAATAGCACTATTTCAATTAATTTTGACGCTTTTACTTTATTTTATTACAAGAAAAATGAAAATTACAAAAAAATATTTTAGTTTATGTATTTTCCATAAATTTTTAAAAAAGTACAAAAATAGTACCTTATTTTTATCTTTATATAATTTCGAAAAACACAAAAATAGTTTCATGTTTAGTTTAATTAATTAGGATTAGTTTCGCATTGTGTAGTATTTTTATCTTATTTTAAAAGGAGTCAATTAAGGTATTGGATCACAATTTTAAGAGTTTTAGAGCCCAATTCTAGGTCCAATTCGGATTAGTCCATTAAGCCTAGGGACCCTTCTAGACTCTTCTTTAGGATTAAAAAAATAAATAAAGACCCTAAGGACTTAACACAAAAAAATTAGAGACTAATGGGCAAAATACACAAAAATACACCTAAACCTAGACTCTACATATAGAGTAATGCCTAAAATCTAAAGGGGAGGGCAAAAATTTCTGAAGGTAAGCGCAGCTTTTCACANAAGTCAAGACTTGCTTTTCCGTCACGAATCATATGCCCTCACAATCACATCAACAAAAACTGAATTCAATCCACACATTTGAATCATATACTCACATATATCAAAGAAATCACTCACTCTCACAAACGAAGTCACATGCATGCAATTGGTACCATAAGCTTGCCCTTAATGTAAATCTCTACTAATGTAGGCTTGATCGACCCAAAATCAATTAGGACTTTTTCATGGTTGTAATGTGGGCTAAGGGACGGGTAGGATACATTTAGGAATGGTGACTAACCCTCCTAAGCACTTTAACACATCACATGAGCAATTTTTAGCGCAAATTTTTCAACCCACTTCTCATTCACAAACAATATCATTACACAAATACTTCCTTCTTCTTTAAGCACTCTATTAATTCATACCCACTAGCTGAAACAAGACACAATGTATTCATCTCTTTTTTTTTCCAGTTTATTCTTCTTGTCACTCAATTTCCGCTAGTGGTGTATTCGTTTACAAAACAAGTGCACCTTTCTTCCTTTTATTGGTTCCACTCAAAAACCACCCCACACTTATTTTCTTCTTACTTCTTTTAGCGCTCCCCTCACAATTAAAGTGCTTTAAGAGGTAAAAGGATCAAAACAATGTCAATTAAGAACAAAGGGGTATAGGCTTGTAATGCGGGTGCCAAACAAAAGTCTAAAGGCTCAAAAGGGTTAACTAGGGACAAATTTTATTTGTGATAAGCAATTAAGCTCAAAAAGGTCGAAGAAAGCCTAAAATCATTTTTCAAACCGAGCATCACCTAAGATTTCGCTTCAACTCACATACCGGGCAAGTTCTAGACACAAGTACCATACATGGACTACACAAACACTCACCACACATGGCATACGACTCATTCAGATCAGCTCATCAAGACGCTCCGTTACGAGCATTCAATTCAGTAACAAACATACAAATTAAGGCACTTTCAGTGAGATTCAACAATTAGGACTAAGCGTTACACTCTAGGGTCTATTGTGTTCAGGTGTGTCAACGCTATGGGTTCTCTTTCAAATTTTTTTTTATAGCTCGTAGCCCATTACCCTAATCTACAAATAAAATATATATATATATAAAACAAAATAAAAACTACCTATGCCCGGTTCAAGCTAAAACTCTTGGAAAAGAACCGTGGCACAAAGAAAAACCAAGGGGGAATTATTACACTACCTACAAAAAAATCTTTTTTTTCTTTAGACTTAAATCCCTCAAGAAAATTGTCTAATAGATCCATCGTCGGGAAAAGTCCAATCTTTCCTATTTAAAAAAAAATTATTCAATTAAACTAACACAACTAAAATAGCATAGAAAGTCACCCAGACAATCTCCTCACCCCACACTTAAAATTGTGCATTGTCCTCAATGCACACCATAACTAATAAAAGGGTAAAACAGACTCCCTGGTATGCCAAAGGCCGAAGCACTAACAACTCATGGGGTACTCAGACTTCTCCCAAGCTTGGTCCTTCGTGCGGGTACCTCACACTTAGTTCTAGCCATTTGGTTTGCTGTTGCACCCTTCCAATACATTTGCTTTCCATTTTCCTAAAAAATAAAAAATTGACATTACAAAAATAATACAATTAAAAAAAATAAAAATAAAAAGCAATAAAGCTGGGTTGCCTCCCAACAAGCGCTTGATTTAACGTCGCGGTACGACGCGAATCACTTTTTGCCTCCACCTCGAGCTTATGAATTGAACCCCAAGTTTTGCTTCAAGCTTATGATTATTCTCTTGGGGCGGTACAAATTCTTGCGAGCCAAAAATTAGGTAAAATCTTATGCACTTGTTGGCTCTCGACCGAGGAGTGTCACCTTGCCTAGACGGCCTTGAGAAATCCAAAATATAAGGCTCATCTACCTCTTCCTTGGACTCCTTTTTATGCTCATAAGGGTGAATTTCCATTTCACTGTCTGAACATAATGTAGAGAAGTGTTTGGAATGAGGCCCAACACGCTCAAATACATGAACTTCAAGATTTTTAACCTCCTCAACACCAATCACACTAGAGTCAACTAAATTTGTATCTTCAACGTCCTTGGTTGACTCTAGTATTACTTCTTCAACATTGACATCCTCAAATTCTAGTTGGCTAGGTTGTTGATGTTCTACTCTGACCTCCCTAATTAACACCTCAAATTCATGCTCTTCTTGGCTACTATCCTCAATATTGGCTTGTTGAGCATTAAAAGCTCCAACCACTTGACTCAATTGAGCCTCCAACTTGCGAATAGTTGCCTCTTGCCTTTCTATGTGCAATTGTTTCTCATTGTTTTGTTCCAGAAGGCACTTTAGCATATCCTTGATCTCCTTCAGGTCCGCATTCCCAGGTTCTTTGTTCCTATTAACTTCACAAGAAAAGGTAGAACCATCATAGTAAGGGGTTGGGGGAAAATAAGAAATATAAGCACAACCATGAAGGTGACCATTTTTACCACCACACACGTCACACACATTCCACAAATAAGATTGAGTTGGTGCACATAACTCGCTCTTAGGAA
>NC_031990.1:66059606-66061487 GCF_001879085.1 Nicotiana attenuata | reverse complement strand
AACATTCGAAGTGCTCAGTGAGGAGGTAGTAAAGGTTACAAATAGAGTAGGTTAAATTAAAAACAAAGTGGGTAAGGCTTGTAATGAGGTTTACCAAAGAAAAAAGGATTATCGGCTCGAAGGGGTTAACTACGATACATAATAATTAGGCGGGTAAAATATGTATATATGGCTCAACAAGACATGCCTATATCACTTCCAAGACTGAACAAAACTACTATTTCGCTTTGCAAACACACAGGGCAAGTTCTAGGTATCACATGCAAGCACAGAATGTGGGTAATTCTCACACACACTTGGCAAGTAACTCATTCCGAACTAGTTCATCAACACACTCACATGAGCATTCAAGAAAGACACACATGGGCCTAGACGTCGCACTCTCGAGTTCGTTTAGTTGTTAGCAGGTGTATACATCAAAAGGGTTGATTCCTGCCCTTACCCCTCCTAATCTAAGAGAGTCTTCAGAGTCCTAAAAAAAAAATCTACCTAACCCGGTTTTAAAAAAAGCCCTTGGAAAAGAACCGTGGTCAAAAGAAAAACCAAGGGGGAATTATTACACTACCTACAAAAAAAATCTTTTTTTTTGTTTTTTTTTCTTTAGACTTAAATCCCTCAAGAAAATTGTCTAATAGATCCATCGTCGGGAAAAGTCCAATCTTTTCTATTTAAAAAAAAATTATTCAATTAAACTAACACAACTAAAATAGCATAGAAAGTCACCCAGACAATCTCCTCACCCCACACTTAAAATTGTGCATTGTCCTCAATGCACACCATAACTAATAAAAGGGTAAAAGAGACTCCCTGGTAGGCCAAAAGCCGAAGCACTAACAACTCATGGGGTACTCAGACTTCTCCCAAGCTTTATCCTTCGTGCGGGTACCTCACACTTAGTTTCAACTATTTGGTTTGCTGTTGCATTCTTCAAATACCTTTGCTTTCCATGCTCATAGAAAATAAAAAAATTGACACTACAAAAATAATACAATTACAAAAAATAAAAAAATAAAAGAAAGCAATAAAGCTGGGTTGCCTCCCAACAAGCGCTTGATTTAACGTCGCGGCACGATGCGAATCACTTTTTGCCTCCACCTCGAGCTTATGAATTGAACCCCTAACTTTGATTCAAGCTTATGATTATGGTCTTGGGGCGGTACAAATTCTTGCGAGCCAAAAATTAGATAAAATCTTATGCACTTGTTGGCTCTCGACCGAGAAGTGCCACCTTGCCTAGATGGCCTTAAGAAATCCAAAATATAAGGCTCATCTACCTCTTCCTTGGAGTCCTTTTTATGCTCATAAGGGTGAATTTCCATTTCACCGTCTGAACATAATGTAGAGAAGTGTTTGGAATGAGGCCCAATGCGCTCAAATACATGAACTTCAAGATTTTTAACCTCCTTAACACCAATCACACTAGAGTCAACTAAATTTGTATCTTCAACGTCCTTGGTTGACTCTAGTATTACTTCTTCAACATTGTCATCCTCAAATTCTAGTTCGCTAGGTTGTTGATGTTGTACTCTGACCTCCCCAATTAACACCTCAAATTCATGCTCTTCTTGGCTACTATCCTCAATATTGGCTTGTTGAGCTTTAAAAGCTCCAACCACTTGACTCAATTGAGCCTCCAACTTGCGAATAGTTGCGTCTTGCCTTTCTATGTGCAATTGTTTCTCATTGTTTTGATCCAGAAGGCGCTTTAGCATATCCTTGATCTCCTTTAGGTCCGCATTCCCAGGTTCTTTGTTCCTATTAACTTCACAAGAAAAGGTAGAACCATCATAGTAAGGGGTTGGGGGAAAATAAGAAATATAAGCACAACCATGAAGGTGACCATTTTTACCACCACACACATCACACACATTCCACAAATAA
>NC_031990.1:66053465-66059072 GCF_001879085.1 Nicotiana attenuata | reverse complement strand
GCAATTTTTGTTGAAAATGGATTAGATTGGGTGAGGCCGTAAAATACTTCAGCCGTAGGAATTTTTACNGTTTTGATTGGGTGTAAAACATCTTTTAGCTTTAAGTAATTTAGAACATAAAATTGAGGTGTGCCATACAATCGCTTAGTCAGTGGACCCTCGTTTTAATTAGCTTTAACTCAACCTTAGAATCCGAGGCGTGCCATTTAGCAAAAATTCCATGGCCCTCGCAAAGCTAAAATGCATAGTTTCTTCAGGCGCGTATTTTAATAATCTACTTTCCTAAACTCGGGTGCACATTTATGTGACCCAAATCCAAATCTCAACGAAGTCGAAATGTGTCAAAAATCGCGGGTGCATTTATGTGACGCGGTTCGAGACGTGTTTTCACGACGTTGCAATTCTCTTAAAATAATAATAATAAAAGCGGTTCAAAGTTAAAAAGCATAAGCTAAAACATGTTTTGAAATCAAATAAATAAGCCAAATATGACAGTTGAGCGACCGTGCTAGAACCACGGAACCCGGGAATGCCTAACACCTTCTCCCGGGTTAACAGAATTCCTTACTCGGATTTCTGGTTCGCGGACTGTTAACAGAGTCATAATTTCCTCGGTTCGGGATTCAACCGGTGACTTGGGACACCATTAATCTCCCAAGTGGCGACTCTGAAATCTTAATAATAAATCCCGTTCCGATTGTCCTTTAAGTGGAAAAACTCCTTCACACCCTTGCGGGTGTAGTAAGGTAAAAAAAAGGAGGTGTGACAGCTCTGGCGACTCTGCTGGGGAAAAGAACCCAGAACATTGGTTCAGGGTTCAGAATTCGAACTTAGATATATTGTTGTATTTGGCTTTATCTGATTTTCCTACATGTTTCATGCTAAATGTGCAAAATGTTGCTTTTTACCGCTTTGATATTATCTGAACTGTATATAAACTGTGCCGAAACCCTTCTCTTCACACCTCCGGGGATGTGCTCACTGGCGGAGACTCCCTATTCTGTTAGTGTCATACCTTAAAATAAGAAAGAGGCCGGACAAGTTACTAAGCCGAATGGCCTTTTGGTTCCCGATACGTAGCCCCCTCCTCGACTCGAGTTGTCCGCTCGGGTACATAGTCTAGAACCTATACCCAGGTTTTGAACCTAGAATAACTTGACCTCATGCCGGATCCCTAGTAGGAACGCTTAATTGCATCACGTGCATATGACTTAGGGGACTCAACACAGGGGTTGGGTCCGTCAAGGACAGGTGTACCCGTAATAATGGACCATCCTGATGCATCCTACTTGTGCATTTATCTGTTTTGGACTCGCATGCTGACCGGCATTGAATATCTGGGAAATATGAAGAAAAAAAAGAGAAAAAGAGAAAATAGCAGTGTAGAGAGTTAATTACCTATATTAGAAAATCAATGTCCAAGTAGTGCCGAAATGCTGTCGGATTTTTTTTTGAGAAAATGAAAGAAAAAAGAAGAAAAGTAGGTTTTTAGTTTGTTTTGTTTGCCAATGGAAAAACAAAAAAGAGTTTTATTTTTAAATTAGTTTGTTTATTTGCCACTGAAAAAGAAAATATAAAAAAGAATCTTGCTTTCAGAAATAGTGTATTTGCCAACAAAAATAAAAGAGTCTTGTTTTCGAAAATAGTTAGTTTTATTTGCCCGAACTACGCAGGTTTGATTCTCACTAGGTGTGAGATACTTAGGCAACCCTCATCGGGTCCAACCTCCCCTTTGCAAAAATAGCCCAAAAATGCCAAAATTTTTAATTTCGTCATGAATAAGTCGGGTGCCGCTATTCTTGTTTAAAATAAGCCGAATGTCCCCAAAAAGGACGCCGGAAGGCTGTCTTTGCAAGAACAGCCATCCTGAGTCGATTTCAACGGTTAGCAGGCACAACCTTAAAATCTTCTCCCCGAAGTGCTGAAAGGCCGTAACTGCAAAACCGGCCGTTTGTTTTAAAATTGGAAATTTGAACAAAAATAGTGTCATTTTTTTTTCTTTTAGGTCAAAATAAGTGATTAAATCACCTTAATAGATGTGCAGGATGAGCACGGTTCAAAATAAGGGAAACTTGCATATAGGCCCGCGGCGAGACCGAACGATGTCCCGCGGGTACCAGGAGCTTTAATGTATTCATGATTGTCTTTTGAGTCTTTATTTCCTTTTCTACCAGAGTTTGTCTTTTGAGTCTGTATTTCCTTTTCTACTAGAGTTGGTCATTTGAGTCTGTATTTCCTTTTCTACTGGAGTCTGTATTTCCTTTTCGTTAAAAGTCAGTCAATTGATTGAGTCTGTATTTTCGTTTAAAATGGAATAGGGATGGCGGAGTCTGTAGTTCTTTTCTGCATTAGAGTCTGTTAGTTGTTTAATCTATCAGTTTTGAGTCTTTGTAATAGACGTATTTGCTATCAATAAAATTGAAAATCCCAAAAAAAACATTTTGCTTCTTACATTTATTATGCAAGAACTACGCTCAGTCTGATTCACGCGGGGTCGTGATACGTAGGCAATCTCCATAGGATTCGACCGTAACTAAATGAAAAGGGGAGAAACAAGAAAGGAACGAAAGGGAAGAGGTGAAAAACAAGAAGGGAAGGAAAACAAAAGAGGGAAAGAAAAACAAAAGCAAACAAGAGAAAATAAAAAGGGAACAAAGGAAAGAAAAGAGCGGGAAAACAATTTTGAGTAAAGGAGCGAATAGGAACAAGGAAAAACCAAGGCAAAAGAAAAAAAAAGAGGGAAAAATAAGAGAGAAAAGCAAAAGCAAAGAGGGAAAGGCAAGAAACAAACAATGGAAAATACGAGAGAAGAATGAGAGGAAAGGCATGGCAAATAAAGGAAAATGAAAAAGGCCGGGATGACGCATGCGACTGATCAAAAGCATAATAGGAACTGTTAACTGCCTAGGTGCATTCATTTCTCCAAATGTGCGGGTACCAATGTGTTAAATGCCCTAATGCTAACGTGATGGTTTCATTTTGTCATGTCATTCCAGAAAGGTGGTTGGTTTGTAGTTTTAAAGTGGTAACTCTGCTTCACAACACAAGGACAAGAGGTAATGGCAAACAACAAGAGAACTGAGTTGGTTGATACCGGTGTTCGACAACAGTTGGTGGAACGGGATAATGGGTTGGTTGAAGAGGTGCGGATGCTGAGACAACACATGACAGACATGTATCAAGCCTGGATGACTGGAAAGGCGCCACCCCCGCCACCACCAATTTTCCCGGACGCTACCTTTACCCAAACTCCCAACACAATGCCGGATGATCCTCCATATTCTCCAGATACACCCGCTTATCACACTCGCCCCAACTACCCTAGTAGCTCCATCGCTCATCCTGCAGTCACTTCTCCCCAATATTGCCCTCCTGTCATATCCGTTACCCCAGACAATGAATACCCACCCAAAGCGCGTAATGCCCGATTTCACCCTCCAGAGGTTGCCCACAGGGTCCTTGATCCATACAAGAAGAGCTCCCGGGATGAGCAGATTCATGGTAGAAATGAAAGGGTTACGGGAAGAGCAGGGCGAGATGAGGTACCCAGGAAGTTGACAAGCATAGAACAGCCCTTAAGGGACAAGCGAAGAGTGGGAGGTCAGGGTAGCATGACTTGCAAGGGACTGATTGTGCCACATGACACCCGCCTGCCCGCAGGATTCAAAGTACCAAACTTCAACTTGTATGATGGGCGTGGAGATCCGGTAGCCCACCTGAGGGTCTATTGCAACGAAATGAGGATTGTTGGAGAGAAAGATGACGTGATGATGGCATATTTAAGTGAAAGCCTAACTGGGGCAGCTTTGGACTGGCATGGTCGTCAAAATGTCGATGAGTGGCTTACATTGGGTGATATGGCTCAAGACTTTGTCCGATACTTTCAATGCAAATCAAGTGTTACCCCAGACCGCACCTCGCTATCTAAGATGGAAAAGAGGCCGGAGGAAAGCTTTAATGAGTTTGGGCTCAGATGGAGGGAGCAAGTTGCTCGAGTCAGTCCCCCGATCAGCGAAGAAGAAATGGTTAAGCTTTTTCTACAGGCCCAGGGACCCACCTAATACAGTCATTTGATCCCGGCCCTGGGTAAGGCTTTCAATGATGTGTTAAAAATGGGGGAGCTAGTGGAAGAAGGAATCAAGTCAGGCAAAATCATGAGTCGTTCGGAAGCCATTCAGAACGTACCAGTAAGCTTGGTTGGAAGAAAGAGGAACAAAAAAGACGATCCAATAGGTTTTCCTGATCAACACTTCCAGCCTCGACATCGTCCCTGTGGTTATCCTTGTGCATTAGATGACCCTCCCCGACGCCGCTTCTCTCCACAGAAATCCCAAAGTCGCACATCACAGTACCCAACTCAAAATAATGCCCATCTACCCCCGCGAGCTTCCCAAAAACACCCCGGCTCAGGTTTTTGGCCCAATCCAGCGTTTAAGAATGAGAGGTTACGGAAGAAGAAGACCTTCACTCCATTGGAAGAATCATATGACAGTTTGTTCCAAAGGCTAAGGACATTGGACATGTTGAAGCCGATTCAGATAAAAATGCCGAACCCTCTCCCAAAGAAGTTTGATCCTTCTCAAAAGCGCGCATATTGCTCAGGTGCCCTGGGGCACGACATAGAGAAATGTTGGAATCTGAAGAATGCAATTCAAAAGCTTATTGATGCAGGCGACATCGTCGTGCAAAATCCAGATGCAACAAACACTGGCCAAGATCCATCTCATGTGCACAATGAGACGCATATGGTGGGTATGATTGAATGTGAGAATGAGCCGGCAGAAGAAACCCAGAAGCAGTTTGCTCAGAACAACGTGATGAAGTCTTGTGAAAATTCCAGCAATCTTGGTGTGAAATTTAGTGGCTAAGACGCCGTACTTGGTAATTGGGAAGACGCTCCATCTCTTGGAGTTTTAGTGGTTTATTTTGTTGTCATTTCTGTTATTCGGGTTATTTCAGGGTTGTAATCCGGATATTGTCTTGTGACTCAAACCCTTCTATCCTTTCATTTTGTCTTGTTTGTCTCGTCGTAGTAGCTTGTGTAGTGCTGTTTAGGTTTGTTCAAGGGTTGTAACTCTAGTCTAGTTTGCTTGTTTCGTTGTTTAAACCCTTTCACCGTCAGTCTAATGCAATTCTCTGTTTCCCGCCATTTCTAGTCATTTTATCTGGTTCCTTTCTCCTTTTGCAATTCCTTTCATGCTGGCTCTGGTGACATGACATGCACGCATAATTCTCAGCCTGGTTTTAAAAGTCAGTTTAGTAATGAAGCAATAAAACAATGTTGAAGATGTAAGGACAGTCGAGGGATTTTGAAATCTCTTCGAGCCCAAATTGTGTGAAACTGGGTCAGACGGAATATAAAGAAATACTGTTGAAATGCATCATGCCACATCGGTTTGAGACCAAAGGCAAGTTTGCCCCCGAGTCTACAGGGGCCGCTCGTGGTAGCGAGACTGTTGTCCAAATGGTGCTGGGTAATTGACAAATGCAGAAGGCAAATGTGTGGATATGGTTAGTAATTCTGGTGCAATCAAAAAATGTTACCTATGTTTTCCTCAGTTTGTTTAATTGCGTAGTTTGTACTTGGCATGTTTTGGAGATTGAAAT
>NC_031990.1:66048131-66053450 GCF_001879085.1 Nicotiana attenuata | reverse complement strand
ATAGCATTGAAGATTGTCGCTCTTTGAAAAGGGAAATAGAAAGAATGATTCAAGAAGGGGTAGTTGTGGTCAATGACAGTGACAGGGAGCATGCGAATCCTCTTGGGAACTTGTTGATTAAAGTTGATAATGGTCTTGGCAGTATTGATGTGAAACTCAGTGGCTAAGATGTCGTGCTTGGTAATTGGGAAGACGCTCCATTTCTTGGTCAGCCGGAGTGGAATTTTGGTGGTTTATTTTGTTGTCATTTCTGTTGTCCGGGTTATTTCAGGGTTGTAATCCGGATATTGTCTTGTGACTCAAACCCTTTTATCCTTTAATTTTGCTTGGTTTGTTTAGTCGTAGTAGCTCGTTTAGTGCTGTCTAGGTTTGTTCCAGGGTTGTAACCTCAGTCTAGTTTGCCTGTCTTGTTGTTCGAACAGTTTCACTGTCTGTCTAATATGATTTCCTGTTTTCTATTATTTCTAGTCATTTTCTTTTGCTTAGTTCTCTTTTCTTTCGAGTTCTTTTCCTGTTGGCTCTAGTGACATGACATGCATGCATAATTCTCGGCCTGGGCTCAAAAAGTCAGTCATGAAGCACTGAAACAATTTCGAAGACGACAGGGGCACTTGAGGGAAATAAGAACAGATTTGGACACTTTGAGATCATTTCGAGCCCGAATTGTGTGAAATCGGGGCAGATAGAACATAAAGAAACCCTATTGAAATGGATCCTGCCGCATCAGGTTAAAGCTGAAGGCAAGTTTACCCCTAATTGGCAGGGGCCGCTCGTGGTAATGAGAATGTTGTCCAATGGTGCTTTTGTAGTTAACAAATGTAGAAGGCGAATGTGTGGATGTGGTTATCAAGTCTGGCACAATCAGAAGATGTTCAAATGTTTTCCTTGGTTTGTTTAATTGTGTTGTTTGTACTTGGAATGTTTTGAAGATTGGAATGACGGAGGCATTTTGTTCTGCTATCTAAACACTTTATCCTTTGTTACCCCTTTAAGCCTTATTTATTTTCTTTCATACCCCTCTTTCGGAATCAGTAGCAAAGTTCAGAAACGCAAGCGCAAAAGATAAGTAAAGAAAAAAGAGAAAAAGAGAAGGAAAAAGAGAAAAAGAGAAAGAAAAGAGAAAAGAGAAAGAAAAGAATGAAAAGAGAAAGAAAAATGAAAAGAGAAAGAAAAAAGAAAAAGAGAAGAAAAACAACAAAAAGAACAACAAAAAGAGGAAAAAGGAAAAAAAAGGGAAAAGAAAGATCACAAACAAACAAAGTAATTCCTATGACCTGAACTACGTTTGACTTGATCCCGAAAGGGTACGTAGGCAGCCTCTCTCTGAGTTTCAGTCACACCGAAATAAAAATCCCAAAAGTCCCCAAAAGGAAACTGGGACAGAAGTTGTGATTGTTGTGGGAGATTTGATCCCGAAAGTTGTAATTTTGAACCCATGATGATATTGTTTTGAGCCTTTAATACCCTTTCTTTCTAACCCTATCCAAAAGCCCACATTACGGTCCAAAGGAAGACCTTCTGATCAATCTTCGAGAGATGCCAAGTCAAGCGAGAAGAGGTGAATCATATCAGGGGCAACACTCCGGTACAAACGAAGGAAATTGAAAAATGAGAGAGCCATATCAATGAAAACCCTCACGGGTACCGCAAGGCGACGAAAGCTGAGAGAAATCAAAAATGAGAGAGTCTTATTGGTGAAAACCTTCACGGGCACCATAAGGCGATGGTGAGTTGCGAAAAAAGACCGAAAATGAGAGAGGCTTGATGGTGAAAATCCACGGGCACCACAAGTCGAAAAAGGATTGTGATTCAGATCGGGCAAGCGGAGCATTGAAGCCCAGTTTCACGGCGAAAAGGTACAACAAGAGCTGAACATCAGATTTGCTAAACAGAATAGGCTGCAGGTGCATGTCAAGGTCATAAGAGTCGGTGTCCACATCCGATAGGTTTCTACTTTGTAGTTTTCTTGTTAGGAATCATCTCTTCCCATTGTCCTCTACTCTGTTCTTTCGTTTTGTTTACTTCCTCTTCTTGAGTATGTCTGGTCAGAACAAGTAAGAAATGACTTCAAAATTTGCCACCAGCTTTCTAATTGCACAAAACGGGGTCTGGCTAACACATCAAAATGTCATAAGTCAGGAAAAATCAACAAGCGCATTGAGCTAATAACAGTCGACATGCCTTGGGATTCGTGTAAAATACAAGGATTTGGTACATATCAATTCATGAACAATGAAACAAGATGGAGGGTGCTTGGTGAACAGATCAAAGATATTTTCTGTGAAAAGATTGGTGAACCAGTGACAAGCGAGGTATTCCAAGCAGAGATCAAAGTTATTGTTGGAGTATGGCAAGTGAAGAAGCAATAGATCTCGAGGCCAAGGCCATTGATTCAAATCAGGAACGAACAACATGCGCACTGAGTTGGTAACAATTAATATGCTTGGGAGTCCAGGTGAAACACAAAAGTTCGGTAAATGTCAGTACGAGCGGTGCAACAGATAAAGGGTAGTGGGCCTGAACGAGAAGAGGTATTTTCCGGGTCAAGGCTTACAAAGGAAGTGGTTAGTCAAGGAATGAGTAAGGTCGTCGAACGGAAACCAAAATGAAGGAGCAACAGACCTCAAGGCCGAAGCCAGTGGTTAAGTCAAGAAAGAACAGCGTATACACAGAGTGGGGGTAATGGACGTGCTTTGGGATTCATGCGAGACACAAAGGTTGGGTAGATGCCAGTTCATGAGCAATGCAACAGATAGAGGGTGTTGGGTCTGAATGGAGAAGAGGTATTTCCAATGGTAAAGATGACAGAGGAAAGTGGTTAGTCATCAAACAAGCAAGGTCTTCAAATGGAATCAGCGATCATGGGAAGAAAAGGAGCAATCCCCCTCAAAGTTCAAGGCCACAAACCGACCACCACATTTTAAACTGACAAGATTTTTCTTTGATTGAAACAGGGGCATATAGTTTTCGTTGGTTTCGGAGAAACCCTCCTTAGGGAAAAAGCAAGCACCAAAACAGGTTTGACCATAAATTCTCAGGGCCCTCCTGAAAAATGGGACTTAGTTTAAATTTCAAAACAATCCTGAGTAGCATAATTTAGCATAAATAGGAATATAAGTTGGTTTCAAAGTTTGCACGTTTAAGATATGATTCAATTAGGAGTTTTCAGGACCCTCCTGGATAATGGGATGTAACTTTAAAGTTCGTTTCAGATAACAAGATATAGTGGGAGTCGTACCTTCAGTAGATATAATTTAGGTTAAAACTATCTTTTAACTAGAAGTTGTCAGGACCCACCTGGACAATGGGGAGTAGTTTAAGACCTCTTAGACAACAAATGTAGTGGGGGTAATACCTCTAGAGGATATAACTTAGGTTCATAATTATTAGAAGTTGTCAAGACCTCCCTGGATAATAGGACTTAGCTTTCAAATTCTTATAATAGTTGGTAGAATAATTCAGTTTAACACTTACCCATGTACCCAGCTACCAAACTGAGGCAGAAAATTTTCTTTGTTTGTTTATTTTGGTAAAAGTCAGGAGCCCACCTGGAGAACAAGGGAATACTTTTCAAGTTCAGCAATCAGGAGCCCACCTGGAGAACAAGGGAAGTGCAATTCAATTTTAGCTTTTAATTTTTTATATTTGATAACATACTGTACACCAGCCAACAAACTGGGGCAGAAAATTTTCTTTGTTTGTTTTGCAGCAGTCAGGAGCCCACCTGGAGAACAAGGGAATACTCTTCAAGTTTCAGCAGTCAGGAGCCCGCTTGGAGAATAGAGGCATACATTTCAAGTTTCAGCAGTCAGGAGCCCGCCTGAAAAACAGAGGTATTACAATTCAAGTTTCAGCAGTCAGGAGCCCACCTGGAGAACAAGGGAAGTACGATTCAAATTTTTAGCTTTTAATTTTTAATATTCGATAACATGCTGTACCCAGTTACCAAACTGGGGCAGAAAATTTTCTTTGTTGTTTATTTTGTTGAAGTCAGGAGCCCGCTTGGAGAACAGAGGCATACGTTTCAAGTTTCAGCAGTCAGGAGCCCGCCTGGAGAATAGAGGCATACACTTCAAGTTTCAGCAGTTAGGAGCCCGCCTGGAGAACAGAGGTATTACAATTCAAGTTTCAGCAGTCAGGAGCCCGCCTGGAGAACAGAGGTATTACAATTCAATTTTTAGTTCTCAAATGCTTGTTAACGTCTGGTAATTTGATGCCTAGTCACCAAACTGGGGCAAGAGATTTTCTTTGTTTTTGTCTATTTTGTTGAAGTCAGGAGCCCGCCTGGAAAACAGAGGCATACATTTCAAGTTTCAGCAATCAGGAGCCCGCTTGAAGAACAGAGGAATACCGTTCAGTACAGCAATTAGGAACCCACCTGGAGAGCAGGGAATACGTTCGAGTCCAGTGGTCAAGCATCACCCGGAGAAAGGAAAACATCTCGAAGTGTAGTCAGCAGTCAGGCAGCCACCCGGAGAAAGGGCAAAACATCTCAGATCACAATTCAAGGCAGCAACAAAAGGATGTCGCCGGGAGATTACAAGACAACAAGGCAACAAGAAATACAAGATCAAGTTTGAAGACATAGATAGGTTTTGTAATTCATAGACCATAGTTTAGTCTAGCTTCTTTTTATTTTGACACGGTGTAATAAGGGGGTTCAGTAAGTAGGAGCAGCAGCAGCAGCAAAAGTGAAACCACAGCTTCATAGTAGTCCCAGCTACCAGACCTTCCCGAACTACACTGACCTGATTCCTTTTTAGCCAAGGATATGTAGGCAACCTCAGAAGCAGGGTGCGGTCAAACTTTTCAAAAATGCTTCACACGGATTAATAAAACAGGCAAAAATCGCTCGTATCCGCTCACTTATCTTTGCACGAAAACTCTTCGTGTTTCCGAGCAAAGAGGGGCAGCTGTGAGCACGTGATTTTTGCCCTATATGAATTACTCCCATAGTTTCAAAACAAAACAGTTTCGTCCACTATTTGCAATTTTGTGGATTTTTGTGGCATTTTATGTTAATTGTTTGCATTTTGTCCGTACATTTTAATTCATATAAAAATACAAAAAATATACATTGCATTTAGGGTTTAAGTTTACATATTTTGGAGTTAATTAGTAATTAGGAATTTTGCAAAAAAAAAATACAAAAAGTCACAAAAATAGTTTATCTTGGCTTTGTTCAATTTGTAGCTTTGAATTCTTGCTAGTTTGATATTTGATTAGTTTGTGATAATTGTTAGAGTTAATTAATTTGACTTGGTAGTTTAATTTAGTTTTCAGAATTAATTGAGGTTTTAGTTTAATTTTAAAATAGGA
>NC_031990.1:66031232-66048031 GCF_001879085.1 Nicotiana attenuata | reverse complement strand
TATATATATATATAGGCAAGATAAAAATAATAAAAAAATAGTAATATTTAGTTTTATAGTTAGCTGTCTCGAAACTTTTATAAATTTGAGAGAGTGTTACATCCGCGATGCTCTTGCCCCTCGACTCGGCTCTAATCGTTCCGAATCTATTCACAACCAGAACAATACCATCAATATACACTAATGGAATGAATTCCACAAGAAAAACTAGCAATTTAGGCATAAATCCCAAAATCCTCTTAAACCCGGCCCTCGGGCCCACGTCTCGGAATTCGACAAAAGTCACAAAACTAGAAACCCCTTTCACTCACGAGTCCATACATACAAGATTTATCAAAATCCAACTCCATTTGACCTCTCAAATCCTCAATCAAACTCTCCAAAATCTCAAGCCCTAACCCCTCATTTTCAACCTTAATCACCACTAATTACATAATTAAACAACAGGAAATTACCATAAATACGAGTATTAGGGCTCAAATTACTTACCTCAATGAAAACCCCCTTGAATCCCTCTTCAAATTGCTCCCAAAAGCTCCAAAACCGGATAAAAATGGTGAAGAATGACCCAAAATTCGTGAAGGGTTCAATATATACCTTCTGCCCAGGCTTTCCGCACCTGTGGTCAAAATTGTGCACCTGCGGTGCCACTTCTGCGCCCAAAAGTCCGCATCTGCGGAAGTCACTTAAACTTCTAAAACAGCACCTGCGCCCTAGGTCTTGCACCTGCGGGCCGGCAGATGCGACAAAATACCCACATCTGCGACTCCTCTCCTGGCCCTCCATTTCTGCATCTGCGGCTTCCTCACCGCACCTGCGACCTTGCACCTGTGGTCCCCACTCCGCAGGTGCGGTTATCACAGAACACAGCAGCTTCAGCTGCATTTCCAAGTTCAAACTCTCCGTTAACCATCTGAATTCATCCCGAGTCCCTCGGGACCTCAACCAACAATACCAATAAGTCACATAACATCATTCAAACTTGGTTGAACCTTCGAATCGCTCAAAACAACATCAAAACACCAAATCACCCTCAGATTCAAGCCTAAGAACTTCTAAACTTCCCAATTCCGTAAGCGACGCCAAAACCTACTAAATCACCTCCGAATGACCTGAAATTTTGCACACACGTCAGAAATGACACTATGAACCTACTCCAACTTCCGGAATCCCATTCCGACCCCGATATCAAATTTTCCACTAGCGACCAAAATCGCCCAAATTTTCAATTTCGCCAATTCAAGTCAAATTCTACCACGGACCTCTAAATTACATTTCGGATGCGCTCCCAAGTCCAAAATCACCTAACGGAGCTAACCGAACCATAAAAATCCAAATCTGAGATCGTTTACTCATAAGTCAACATCCAGTTGACTTTTCCAACTTAAGCTTCTAAATAGGAGACTAAGTGTCTCATTCCACATCGAAACCACTCCGGAGCCGAACCAACCAACACGATACGATAAAATAAAGCTGAGGAACACATAAGGAAGCAGAAATGGAAGAAACGGGGCTATAATTCACGAAACGACCGGCCGGGTCGTTACAAAAAGTTACCAAAACGTACGGCCAAGGGGCATATATTTTGTAAAACATAGAACAAAGCTGGTTTATGTTGATGTTTGTAGGACGACCGTCACAATGCTATTTTGCTGGACTCTTCAATGGCGACGGTCACAGATATTACTTCTTATTAGCGGTTTCTCCAATTATCTGACAACTTCCCTACTTATAAATCAAATGAATTGTCATCTTATTGCTTCTCACCATCAACCATTCTTTTTATTTGCTCCCTCTCTGCTAAGTTGATCAGGTGATTAATTTCTTCATCCCTCTCAAAGTTTAATTTTCAAAAATAAAGTTCAGTTCTTTCTTAGAGAAGGAAGTAATTATGGGAGAGATCGACACAAAATCAATTGAATCAGTCCAAGCTGCGCTTTCTTTGTTTGGAGAGAAATGCGACAAGAAGAAATATAGGTCCACTTCATGTATTAATGTAAGCCAACTACTGGCCAAATTATGCACTGCTTCACAAAAAAATGTACTCTCTTTATCTTTTGCACACACTATGTATCCAGTAAAATATTTGGATTGCTTCAGTCGATTATTTTTGGGTTCAAAGTTTATCCTTTGCCTCCCTCAAGATAAAAACTTGGCCCTTCATATTTTTCTCATTAAGACTAGAATTAAAGTATATTAAGTGCTAATGTTCTTTATCAGCTCGAATTGTTATCCGAAAATGAGATTGCCTACTTAATATTTGTGATGTCTATGCAACACTCCCCGGGGTGGTAAATACGAATTATTAGCTTGTTTGATAGGAAGGTGTGGAGGTCGAGGATTAGGGTAGTAGGTTGGGTGGTCTAGATTGTTCATACTGGTAGTATTACTACGTACTCTCGCATTTTGTTAGTATTAGGTTTCTATGACTACCTGTCGTTTCTTTCATTTTGGTCATCTTACTATCTTGTTGTTTTTATGCTGCTTTCACATGTCTTCTCGGTCAGGAGCGGATATAGTGTTGAACTGACGGGTTCAATTGAACCCATAACTTTTGACACGGAGTAAAAATTTATTACAATTGCAAAATATTAGATATGAACCCATAACTTTATAAATATAATGGGTTCAGTGCTAAAAATCTTGAAAATTGAACCCATAGGATTTAAATCCTGGATCGTCTCTGTTTTCGGTGTTGTCCCTTCTTGTCTTTCTTTTCATTACAGTGGTGCTTATGCTTTCCCGAGCCGGGGGTCTATTGGAAACAACCTCTCTATCTTCATAAGGTAGGGGTAAGGTCTGCGTACACACTACCCTCCCCAGACCCCACTATGTGGGATTATACTGGGTATGTTGTTGTTGTTGTTGTTGTTGTTTGTTTGTTTATTTTTCTCTAGCTCAATATCTTTATGCCTTTTGGGTCTCAATAGAGAGCGTATAATATGATTAGTAAGTATTCATATAACCGAGCCCTACTTGCTTATAATAGATAGTATGGACTGTTTAGGGAACCAAAATAGTAAGAAGAATAAAAGATTTCATGCAGATGTTAGTTATCTTGATGATGTGTAACATTCTAAGTTCATTGACTTAAAAACAAATTGATGTGTAGATCTTAACAGCCAATTAACCAATTTTGGGCATATCTAATGCTGAACCTTTCAGCAGGGATGTATTTGAAGCTAATTATTCATTCATTTTGTTCCTTTTAACTTACAGGAGATGGAGAAAGAAAAAGATATAGGAAGTGTGTTAAAAGACTTGGCAAACCTGAAAATTCAAGTTGAGGCGAAGGATTCTGCACACAAGCAAGCACTTGTTAAGCTAGACCATCACGAAAATACAGCTGATGAACTCCGTTCCCTGCTAATGAGCTCTGAACTCGAGAAGGAGATTTACATGATCGAATGTAAAGGATTGAAGATTCATGTAGTTGAGCTTGAGTCGCGGATTCAGGAGATGGCTGACCAAATGTTGGAGTCTGTAAGGACGCGAGATCAGCTATTACACACCATCGGTGAGTTGAAGGCAACACAAGGAGAACTACTTATAGCAGAAAAAGAGTTAGTGGCAGCAAAAGATGCTAAGCTTGAAGCCTTGACACAAGTAGAAGTGATGGAGTCTGCTTTGAGCACCGAAAAGTTTAAGACTGAAGAGCTTTTGAGGAATGTGTCAAAGCTCAATGAGACTGTTTTGCAGGCAGAAGAAAACACTACACTTTTGTATGAGAGAGAGGAAGAGTTGGAATTGAAGGCTGCAAATGCAAAAGAAGTAGAATTTCCGAGAAATCAATTGGAAATGATGCAGGATTTGGAGAATGAGCTATCGGAAAAGTCTGCACTTATTGATTCATTGAGAATAGAACTCCAACAAGTAAATGAGCTTCGCGCTTCTTCTGAGAAAGCCACTTCTGATGCTGTTAGTGAGGTGAAAAAATTAAAAGACGATATGGAATTACAAGAGAGAAAGAATTGGGATCAATCTGGCTATATAAGTTTATTAGAGTCAGAACTCAGGCAATTAAAGGGAGAACTCAACAAAGCCAACCAAGAGGCTGCTCGCGCCAATGCAGATGTTGAAACGATTAGCATCGAGTTGGAGCAGTTTAAAAAGGAAATGGTTGAGACAAGAGAAAAGGAATCCAAAGCACAAGTTGAGATAGCATTTCTACAATCTGAGCTTCATAAATGGAGGTCAAAGATTGCAGCAGCAGAAGTTGCTGATTCAGTAGCCAAGAGTGAGAAATCAGCTTTACATCTCGCACTTCAGCAGCTAGCCTTAGAAGCTGAAGAGGCCAAAAAAGAAAACAAGAGACTAAAAGAAGCTAGTAAAGATTCTGAAAAAACACAAAATGCAGAATCAGAAGAGGGAAAAGGAGAGGCGAAGGCCTATATAACAATACCAAGGGAGGAATATGAGCAGTTGCTCAAGAAGAAGGAGCCAGTTTATGAAGAACCAAAAGAAATTCAAGTACTAAAGAAAGAACTAAAAACAGCAACAGTGAAAATTAGCGAGTTGAGAACGAGAGCTGAACAAGCGATAAGCAGAGCTGAGGCAGCTGAAAAGGGTAAAGCTACACTTGAGGATCAGATAAAGAGGTGGAAAGAACACAAGGAAAGAAAAAAGGCTGCATTGGCAGCACTTAGAGAGGAGTCAATTTCCAGAGAAATTACTGAATACAAACCTGATACTACTCCTAAAACATTACAACCTCTTGGTAAGGTTCTCAAGATGAAGTTCTAGATACACCAACTGTATTGCAAAACTTTTCCATACCAAGGAAAGTTTTCTGTAATATAACTTTGTAAGTTTGAAAAGATGAAGTTCTAGATACACCAAATCTATTTCTGTGATTTTAGTGATCTTATTCATTTGGGGTATTATCAACATGACTATGATGAAAATATCTTCATGAAATTTCTGCATTTTCTCGTAATTTTTGAATGGATCTTCATTTAGCTCGCACCAGAAACTATTTAAATTCGGTAGCCAAAAAATTGTATAAAATTTGTATAATTTTGGTATATAACATACAGAATGTATATATATATACAACAAATATACTACATTTTTTCGGCTATACAATGTCATTTTCTCTATTAATTTCATTTCCCATTCTCTTGTTACTTGTTTTTGGTCCAACATTAGATATAGTATTCAACATACGATGCTCATTAGTTAACTTTTATATATGCATATACACATTAGCAGAAGATTTCTAATCTTCCTTAGTTCATTGAGTTTGTCCCATGAATAGTAGAGCTAGTAAGGGAACTAGTTTAGTGCTTAAAGTAAAGTAAGATTGTCTAAGATTCTTTGTGCTATCTGTTGGGAAAAAATGGATTATGGAGAATAGGATTTAGCGAAGCTTGAGGCGTGTCAAGGACATAGTAATATCTATTCTGCCATGAGGCCCAACTTCTTGAGCGCACGAGCGGATCTTTACTAGCCCACTAAAGGATAATTGTAGGGAGTTTTTCCTATATATACTATGATAGGAACTTATTAATTTATTTTCTTTAGGTTTTGTAATTTTCAAAAAGTATCTAGATTTTTTTTACAAATTGTATACATTTCCTCCCTTAAAAATCTCTCATCCCATTATTAATGCCTTTAATTAAGGGATTCAATTATATCCTTTCCTTTTTTTCACACTTCTCCTCATTTCATGCTTCCTAATTTTTTCAATACGCATATCTCTTCTTCTCTCTCTCTTCAATAGTTGCACGTCTTCAGCAAGAAGCTACTAACTTTGCTTCAGCTGTTGAATGATTTTGGTTAGAACCTTCAAATACTAGATTAATGTCATATTCTATGTTACTATTATCCTTATAATGTTAGGAAAGTGATATCTAATCTATCAAATCCAATAGCACAAAACTGCTTTCCATAATAGCAACCAGAAAGAAACTTTTTCATGCGATGTCAAAAAAAAAATCAGTTGCTACAAAGTTTCTTCAACAATTCCAAAATCGTTAAACTCTAGCAAAATTATTACTAATAGGATAATAGCTCATAACTTACAATTGCTCATCACCATATACAATTATCACACATTTGTGATACAATTTCTACAACAATTATAATACAAATACAATTATGATACAATCGTAATACAATTATGTTCTTCCTCCTCTTTTTCATCTTCTTTAAGTTTCAATCACAACTCTAAACTTAAATTCTGAAACAATATTGTATATAATTGTATTAGGTATTATTTTAGGTATTGATATATCATATACAAATTAAATACAACTTTGATACAATTGTGATACAATTATGAAACACATATGATACAATTATAATACAATCGTGATACAATTCAGAAACTTTTCTTCTTCGAGTTTCAATATGAAATTTTACCTAAAAACAACTCTAAACTTAACCAATCTCCCTCAAAATTAAGATATAAACTCCAAGTTATATTCTCGATTGTTTGCAAGAGCACGATTTTGGGGTGGGTCTCTTACGGTGAAGGAATTTGGTAATTGCAAACAGAGGTAATGATTTTTGGGTGGGTCTCTTACGGTGAAGGGATTTGGTAATTGCAAAGAGAGGTGGTGATTTTGGGGTGAGTTTCTTACGGTGAAAGGATTTTGAGTAAGTATTGATTTTGGGTATCTTAAATGTAGGATATTTTGTGTAACTGATACCTATTAATTAAGGTATGTCTCATTTCCTCTTTTTTTAAGGTTTTGTATAAAACTAGTAAATATAGGTATATAAAGTAATTAATAAGGAACCTAAATAAAAGTAGTAAATAGGTTTCTATTATAGTATAGCTAGGTAAAAATCCCTATAATGTACATGTACAATTAAAACTAAAATTGAAATGTTTGTATTTATTCTTACTTTTTCTCGGAAAATCTATGTATAAAATTAATTTATTTGTTTTTTTCTGCCAAATTACAAACTTGCAGCAACTTTTTTCCCCTGATTTCTACCATTTGAAACTTGGAGAAGAAACAAATATAAGATTTGACAAAGATCCTTCAGTTAAATTAATGGTTCTAAAATATGTCACTATTCTCATTTTATCATCTAAACAGTCGAAGTCTCCTCTAGAATTGTAGATGTTTCTACTGCTTCCACTTCTACACAATTTTACATTTAGAAAAGCAAATTCAAATATAAAAGCCTTACGTGTTTTCAGAAAATAAATGCCACCATTGAATTTGATTGTTTCAATTGGAATCTGTGCGAAGTGTAGGAATTTGTGAAGAAGGAATAATAGCAGTAGTTGGTGGTGTAAAAAAGTTTTTTTCGGACCTTAGCCTTTTATCTTTGGGCTATAAATTTATAAAGTTGTTACTGGGCTAACTAATTATAATATATGTGTATGAATTGTACTTATGTGAAATTCTCTCTTAAATCATTGGTCCAGGCCAAACCCCACCGGAGGTGAAAGTCCGAGTGGATAGATTTAATTCAATAAAAATTAAAACAAAATAAAAATAAATTGTTTAAGTAAAAATTTGAACTCATCAATGTCTCTTTCCACAAAGACAAATAACCAATTAAAAATTAAACGCATCATTTTATAAAAGAACCATTCTTGAGGAAGAGATAAATACTGAAACAAATAACTTAATGGCAAAATAAAATACGACTCACTAGACAATAAAGCATAAACAGAAAAATATCAAAATAATATTATGACTCCTACTACTAAATAAACTCACTTGCATCTTCATACTCGTACTCTTGAAACTTTTCTTTCTTTCTTTTTCTTAATAAGTATTCTTCTAAGTTTTTCTGCAAGTGTTTCTTCTCTCATATATTCCTCCATATATTGAAGAGCAGCAATTGGAGGTTTGCGCAATAAAACTTTAAGGCAATCACCATTGTTTACTTCGAGACAAGATATTTGAAAAGATTCACCAGTAATAGTACAAGGAAACTTGCCAACTACAAACCTCTGAAACTTTCCAGTGGAATGATCATAAGAATAAATAGGGGTGAAATTAGAATCATCATTTTCATTAATATTAGGATTAGCCAACAGTATCTCACCTGTTGGAAGGTTACCAATAATGCACCAGCTCTCTATATGACAGCTAACCTGAAGTTCTTCAGGTAAGATGATGGAATGATTGATCCAACAATTTGACCCGTTTAATTCCTAGAGATTCAATTCTGGTGTAGTTGTGGTGGCGGTGATGAGACATCCCACCGCCAAACCTCCCATTAACTTCACTATTCTGGTATCTCCAACTACAAGATTTTGATGATTTGCAGCAGCAGGTAGGGAGATAGTAAAAAATTGAAGCTTTCTAAGGTTAAACGCCAGTATTTTCCGTTTAGAGTCGTCGCATTCAACTAACCAATACAAAGAGTCATTTATCCAAACACTTGGTGTGCACGACAAATCCATACTTACTTCAAAATTATGAGTAGGCGGCAGCTTTATCCAGTTGTACTTTTTGTTTATAGTCTTAATTTTGGTTTTGGTTTTAGTCATGTCCACTCCTCCTAGGGTAAGAATCTCTAAGAGATTAACATTATCACTATCGAAGAGGCCGCCAATGCATAGCAACTTGTAGGAGCCAATAAAGGGATCGAATCCTAAACGAAATTGAGTTTCATATTTATTAGGGCGGAAAAACGAAGGGAGTGGGAGTTCCATTGTTTCAAAAGTGTAGGAATTGCAGAGAGTAAGGTTACCAGTTGGGGTATAGAAACAAAAGAGGCCATTAATAACTTCTGTGAATCCAATTTCAGCAGTACCGAACTGCTGCTCGATAAAAGGAGGAGGAGGAGGGATATTAGTAAGACTGAGCCTTGATTGGAAAAAGGAGCTAGAATTGGAGATGACGATCCCTACGTTGCGGCCGTTGTGCAGTTTCACGAATTCATGTTCAGAGATGATTGAGCACCAGGTTTTTGAGACAGACTTGTATCGGTACAGAGACTTCAATGGCAGCCATAACAGAACCTCCGTTACTATCTCTTCAGGTAACACCGTTTCGCCACCCAACGACGAGTCACGTGCCAATACCATTGCTAGCCGCCGTAACCGTCGCCGCCGTGCCGTCTCTACTTCTAGGTTTTTCTCCTAGTTGTAGTTGGGAATAAAATAGTTATCCAATAAAAACTTACCCAGCCATTAAATTAAGGTAAGTGCATATTATGGACTTTGCAAATCTTTAACAAATAATAAATGTAGTGCATAATTTATCGTAATATCCATAGTAATTGACATATAATTTTAATGACTATGAGAAAATAATTTGAAATGCGTAATCAATAATGTGGGTATAACTGAAAAAGAAATTATCTTCTCTTGATACGCTAAAAGTGACAAGTAAAAGTAAAACTTTATTTTTATATTACTGGATAAGTAAAAGTGAACGAAGGGAGTATTAATTAATAAGAGTAACATATTTTAGTGGTAAGAAAAGATATGTATCATTTATTCATTCTATTGGTATAAGNCCAACCCCACCCACGCACACACACAAAATTCAGGGTCATTTTCATGATTTTTATTCTGTTGTCACTACCAAACTTTTGTTGCGTCTATATTGAAAAACTTTGGCATCTTCTCAAATCGCCATAATGGAGAGAAGCAATGGTTAGCCTTTAAAATTTTTTATAAGAAAAGTGTCTTAATTATGTCATAAGATTCAATTTTCGTGCCAGTGACAATATACTCATATGCATTTAACACATTGAACTTTACTTTCTAAATAACCTCACTGTTTTATTGTAGCTTTCTTTTTATTCTAATTTGTTTAGAGTGACGAATATGAGCACAATTCCAAGAACTAAGGCTTTTTCTTTAGAAAGAGCATACTCATTCAATTGAGCGGTTCTAGTTGTTGCAGAAGCGGAATATATAGAGAGTGATTAAATAACAACTATTATACCTAAAGGTGGCTAATGTATTGGAAAAATTGAGTTTACATATTAAAGTGGTATGAAGATGACGTGTCGTGACACATAGACTGGTCAAAGAATTACAACTGGCAAGGAGGCACGAGTTGCAATAGATACGAGCAGAAAGCAAAAGAAGAGGCACGAGCGGTTATTCAAGAAGAGGCAACGCTCGTACCTGTTCTAGTCATTTAAGCCCACGAGTCAAAGAGAATGAATCTGACAGCACACGAGAGTCCAGATACAGTATTTGATGAGTCTTAAATACCAAAAACGTTAGAGAATTTGTATTAAATATAATGATTATGTAACGTAGCATTTGATGCTTTAATGTCTTTAATTGCCCACAATAGCTTTATTATGACATAGGCATATTTCCAAGGTACCTATAAAAGGGAGATAACTGATCAATTGTAGGGACACGAAACACTATCTAAATATACTTTGGTTTACTTGTTTCTCTATTGATTATATTCTTGCTATCCAAATTGCTTTCTTTTATACATTCTTTCGATTATCAGTAACCCGTGTTCTTCTAAATTATAAGCTTTAATCGAAATTATATTTTTTGGTTAAACAAATTGGTTCCGTTACCGGGAATCTGATAATCTATTTTTTCTTAACCTTGTCTATTTCGTTACATCAACGATCATGTCAAATGTTAACGATAACACCCAGGGAAACCAAGGAAACCATCAACTCCAAGGGGACCCACAAGATGTTCACACTCCGATCCCTTCTCCACAAAGCTCGCCTCGGCGGTCTCGAGAAGGAACTCCTGATGGATCTCATTCAAATGCAAATACTCAATTTAACAACGATGAGGCTATCAATGAAGCCTTGCAGAAGTTTATCGCTCAACAGGTCAATAAAGCTCTTGAAGCTTTTGCTAGCCAATTACCTGTTGCACCATCAATACCAGTTCCAAATACCAACACTTTGGAAAACCCTCGTTTTGGGCTTGTTAATTCTGGCAGTGGTGGAATCCCCAGTGAATCATGAGAGGGAGAACCAGGTAACATAGTTAATTCCGATTTACAAAGTTTAGTTCTAACATTGCAGAAACAGCTTAAGGAGCAAAGTGACCGCATAGAGCAAATACCTGGGGTGCCCCCGTGATCAAAGGGATAGATGTGGATAAATATTCGCAACAACCCTGGAAGCCAAGTGCTGCTCCCCTCCCAATTCCAAAGAAATTTAAAATGCATGATATTCCTAAATATGATGGAACAACTGATCCACGAGACCACGTGACTGCATTCACGACAGGCGTCAAAGGCAATGACTTGACCAAACAGGAGATTGAATCTGTATTGGTCAAGAAATTCAGTGAAACACTCACTAAGGGTGCATTAACATGGTATTCTCTTTTACCCAAAAATTCTATAAATTCTTGTGCTGAGCTTGCAGATTCTTTTGTCAAAGCACACTCAGGGGCTCAGAAAGTTGAAAAAAGAATGGAGGATATTTTCAAAATCAAGCAAGGGGATTCAGAATTGCTCAGAGAGTTTGTAGACAGATTCCAACGGGAAAGAATGACGTTACCACGCGTACCTGACAATTGGGCAGCTATAGCATTCACAAGTAACTTGAATGAAAAAAGCTCAGAAGCTACGAGACGACTCAAGGAGAGTCTTCGTGAATTCCCAGCAATGACAAGGAAGGACGTTTATAACAGGTATAGCACAAAGCTGAGGATCGAAGAAGATACTATTCACGACATCAAAAAGAAGAAAAAGTAAGTTCGAGACGGGCAGAAACCAAAAAAAGGTCCGGTAAAAACAGGTACGAGCCATACATGGGACCTGCGGGATAAGATTCACGGTCAAAGGAGGATAATCAGAGGTACAATCACAGATCGAGGAATAGAGATTCGGGCTCGTCTTCAAGATTTGGGAATGATCGAAGCACACGTGAGTCACGAGATGATGATAGAAACTTAAAGGCAAGGTTTGGTGGTTATAATTTCAATGTAAGCACTTCCGAACTCATGGCTGTCTTGAGAAGCATGGGAGACAAGGTGCGATGGCCAAAGGAGATGAGATCGAATCCAAACAGGCGAAACCCTGATCATTGGTGCGAATTTCATAATGATCATGGGCACAAAACGGCAGACTGTAGGTTCTTGCAAAGTGAAGTTGATCATTTATTAAAGCAGGGGTATCTCACCGAATTGTTCAGTGAGAAAGGTAAACCAGCATACATGAAGAATAGGCAGGAGCCCCCCAAACCACCTTCACCCAAAAGAACCGTCAATGTTATCAGCGGAGGAGAAGAAATCAATGATGTGACGTATACCGCAGCTAATAAGATTTCCAAAGTAACGATTACCCACGGGAAGCAGTTGCGGCGTGTTTTAGAAGAAGAAAATATTACATTCGATGATACGGATGCGGATGGCTTATTAATTCCACATAACGACGCACTGGTAATATCTTTACTTATACATGACACTAATGTGAAACGAGTTTTGATTGANCTAGGACTCTCCACCACGAGGATGATGCGCCTGGGAGGAAGAACCTAGATCTGCACATGAAAAACATGCGCAGAAGAGGCATGAGTACACCACAGCGGTACTCAGTAAGTGCCAAGCCTAACCTCGCTTGGATAGTGACGAGGAAGGTCAGGGCCCTACTGAGATAACATAATAAATAATGAGATAACAGAAACAGTTTAAATAAAGTCTACAACGAGAATCTAAACCAGGTAAATAAGGAAGAACAGTAATAGAAAGCAAAGGTAACAATACACGGAAAAACTGCTCTCAACAAGGAATAGTAGCCGGGGGATCTCTTGGTATCCCGAGGATCTCTTGGTATCCTCATCATCAACACTGGGGATCTCTCGGTATCTCGAGGATCTCTTGGTATCCTCATCATCTACACTGGGGATCTCTCGGTATCTCAAGGATCTCTTAGTATCCTCAATAAGTAAGTCGGGGATCTCTTGGTATCCCGAGGATCTCTTGGTATCCTCAATAAGTAAACCGGGGATCTCTTGGTATCCCAATATATATATATATATATAGAAACACATGTGCCAGGGATCTCTTGGTATCCCGCACCCTCAGTCTAGAATATCTCAAGTACAGGGGGATCTCCCGGGAAGCCGTCCCGTAGTCCCAAATTAAACACACAACAACAACAATTCATAAATCTCGCAACAATGCTAAAAATCAGGACAAAAAGTAGTAAATAATAGCCTAACATGCTTCACAGAGTACAAATAGCACAGCTAAAACAAATAAGCATGTAAGCCAGCTAAACATAAGTCTCTAAGCTAGCACAGGTATAAACTTACAGTTAAAAATGAACAAGTACACAAGAAATCTCAATTTAAATACTTCAAGTAGAAACGGATTTACAAATATTAGCTCAAGTACGCGCTCGTCACCTCACGTACGAGGCATTCAAATATTCAAGATCATATCCTAAGGGGAAAGGTCCCCCACACAAGGTTAGACAAGCCACTTACCTCGAACCGGCTCAATATCAACTAGAAACCACGCTCTTGCCACGAGTATCCGACTCCAAATGGCCCAAATCTATTCAATTCAATTACACATTGTAAATAACATCGCAAACACCTGGTTTTGCTATTAAATTCAAAGCTACGGCGTGAAATTAGGTGAAATGACCAAAATGCCCTTCAGGCCAACGCCTCGGAATCGAATAATTTTCACATTTTTAGAACCCTCGTACCCTCACGAGTCTAACCATATAAAAATCTCCCAAATCGGAGGTCAAATGCCCACTCAAAACTCAATAGTTTAGGTAATGAAGTTTTACCCCAAATTATCCAATTTTTGATCCTAAATTCGAATTCCGATGATGTATTTAACTATATAATGATGAAATATAACAAGAAGGGACCAAAGAAACATTACCCAGTGATCTTCACTTCAAAACCCACTCAAAATCGCCTTAAACCGAGCTCTCAATTGATTTTGCAAACTTATGAAATTAAACCCTCGACATTTCTATTTCTGCCCAGGGATTTCCGCTTCTGCGGACAAGGGACCGCTTCTGCGGTCCCGCTTTTGCGGAACACTGGCCGCTTCTGCGGCTTCCTTTAAAATCCCAGCTTCCGCTTCTGCGGTTCCCATCTCGCAGAAGCGGATCCGCTTCTGCGAAATTCCTACCGCTTCTGCAGTTTCCTGGAGAGTGACCAAAAATCGCTTCTGCGAAGACAAGGCCGCTTTTGCGGCTCTGCTTCTGCGGTTCCCAAGCCATAGAAGCGGAAATACCAGAAGGAACAAAAATACCAGGTGCTGCAAACTTAGAAATTTCCTCCGTTAACCACCCGAAATCATCCCGAGGCCCCCGGGACCTCAACCAAAAACACCAATACCACCTAATACCTTATTCAAACTTGTACCAATCCTTAAAACACCTAAAACAACACCGGAAACCCGATTAAATCAAGGATTCAAGCCTAGGAACTTCAATTTCCAACAAAACACGCTTTCGATCAAAAACCTACCCGAACCTCGTCCGAATGACCTGAAATTTTGCACACACATCCCAAATGACATGACGGAACTGCTGTAACTTCCAGAATTCTAATTCGACCCTCGAATCAAAAACTCACTATTGGACCGAAAACTTCAAAAATTCAAACTTCGGCATTTCAAGCGTAAATGAGCTACGGATTTCCAAAATACATTCCGAACACGCTCCCAACCCCGAAATTACCTAACGAAGCTAACGGAACCATTGGATTTCCATTCCGAGGTTGTCTTCACACTGTTCTGACTACGGATCATTTTTCAACACTTATGCTCTCATTTAGGGACTAAGTGTCCCAAAACTCTCCAAAACTTAACACCGAACGTCCCTGCATACCAAAATAGCAGAAATGAACTTAGGGGAAGCAGTTAATGGGGGATCGGGGCTTAAATTCCAAAAACGACCGGCCGGGTCGTTACATGGTGTGACAATTTACTTTTGGGAGAATGAAATTCTTCTCTGTCCTCCATTTTTTCAAAAGTTTTTTCCTCTTTTCTGTTCTGTGATTCCTGTATCTTATTTAATAAGTTTAATTACTCAAATAGAAATACATTCTGGACTAAGAGGGTGTTTGGCTAAGCTTATAAGCTGGTCAAGCTGGCTTATAAGCACTTTTTGGCTTATCTACGCATTTGGTAAAATTAAAAGTACTTATAAGTTAAGTGCTTATAAGCCAAAAATAAGCCAAACGCCATAAGTTGGTCTCCCCCAACTTATCAAATGTTAGCTTATAAACACTTTAGGTTTGACCAAAATATTTACTATTCTATCCCTAAAATACTTCTTTTTAGAACAAAACTCTTCGTATACCCAGTTCTTCATCTGCTTATTATTAATTTCAGCACTTTTATCCAAATACGTAACTGCTTATTTTTTAAATCAACTTCAGCACTTAAAAGTGCTTTTCAGCACTGTATTGGAAAAATTGAATTTACATATTAAAGAGGTACGAAGATGACGTGTCGTGACACATAGACTGGTTAAAGAATTACAACTGGCAAGGAGGCACGAGTTGCAATAGATACGAGCAGAAAGCAAAAGAAGAGGCACGAGCGGTTATTCAAGAGGAGGCAACGCTCGTACCTGTTCAAGTCATTTAAGCCCACGAGTCAAAGAGAATGAATCTGACAGCACACGAGAGTCCAGATACAATATTTGATGAGTCTTAAATACCAAAAACGTTAGAGAATTTGTATTAAATATAATGATTATGTAACGTAGCATTTAATGTCTTTAATTGCCCATAATAGCTTTATTATGACATAGGCAAAATGCATATTTCCAAGGTACCTATAAAAGGGAGATAACTGATCAATTGTAGGGACACGAAACACTATCTGAATATACTTTGGTTTATTTGTTTTTCTATTGATATTCTAGTTTTCCAAATTGCTTTCTTTTATACATTCTTTCGATTATCAGTAACCCGTGTTCTTCTAAATTATAAGCTTTAATCGAAATTCTATTTTTTGGTTAAACAAATTGGTTCCGTTACCGGGAATCTGATAATCTATTTTTTCTTAACCTTGTCTATTTCGTTACATCAACGATCATGTCAAATGTTAACGATAACACCCAGGGAAACCAAGGAAACCATCAACTCCAAGGGGACCCACAAGATGTTCAAACTCCGATCCCTTCCCCACAAAACTCGCCTCGGCGGTCTCAAGAAGGAACTCCTGATGGATCTCATTCAAATGCAAATACTCAATTTAACAACGATGAGGCTATCAATGAAGCCTTGCAGAAGTTGATCGCTCAACAGGTCAATAAAGCTCTTGAAGCTTTTGCCAGCCAATTACCTGCTGCACCATCAACACCAGTTCTAAATACCAACACTTTGGAAAACCCTCGTTCTGGGCTTGTTAATTCTGGCAGTGGTGGAATCCCTAGTGAATCACGAGAGGGAGAACCAGGTAACATAGTTAATTTCGATTTACAAAGTTTAGTTCTAACATTGCAGAGACAGCTTAAGGAGCAAAGTGGCCGCATAGAGCAAATACCCGGGGTGCCCCCCGTGATCAAAGGGATAGATGTGGATAAATATTCGCAACAACCCCGGAAGCCAAGTTCTGCTCCCCTCCCAATTCCAAAGAAATTTAAAATGCCTGATATTCCTAAATATGATGGAACAACTGATCCACGAGACCACGTGACTGCATTCACGACAGGCGTCAAAGGCAATGACTTGACCAAACAGGAGATTGAATCTGTATTGGTCAAGAAATTCAGTGAAACACTCACTAAGGGTGCATTAACATGGTATTCTCTTTTACCCGAAAATTCTATAAATTCTTTTGCTGAGCTTGCAGATTCTTTTGTCAAAGCACACTCGGGGGCTCAGAAAGTTGAAAAAAGAATGGAGGATATTTTCAAAATCAAGCAAGGGGATTCAGAATTGCTCAGAGAGTT
>NC_031990.1:66022389-66030962 GCF_001879085.1 Nicotiana attenuata | reverse complement strand
TATTCATGAAGTTAACAGAAGCAATTTTCTAAGAATAAAAATGCAGATTATTCTATAAGTCCTTAGAAATAAAGGCAAGAATAAATTAAATAGAAGTTCAAGATAATAACGAGAAAACTTCTAAAATATTAAAAAGCTTAAGACTAAGTAAGAACTTAGTCATAGGAACTGCAAATTGTTTATGCATACTGCCCCATAAAAGGTCTGGGGACTTAAGTTTTCAAAAGCAAACCCTCAAATGAAACCAAGGGTTTTAAACATAACCTTCGAAAAAGGTACCTAAAAAAAAGAGAATTCAAACAACTTAAACTTATCACTAGGAAGATGAGGGAACTGAAAAAGGTGCATCAACAGCAACGGGATCAACTTGGCTTACAATAGTAGGATCAGCTTGGCTTGTAGCAACAGGCTCGACTGGGCTTGAAAGAGTTGGGATACCCGTATCAACTTCAACATTCACGGAAGCTTCGGCCACGGGAGAAGGAAAATCTTGAGTTTGTTGAGCTTTATCAATCGTTTCATTGATCTTAGCTAACTCAGACTCTAAGTTGAAATTTTCTTGGCCAGCTTCAATTAGGGTATCACGGTGTGAATTCACAAATGCCCAACTTACTTCCATAGCAGACTTATCCTCAAGGATCTCGTAATCCCTTTCCCAGTCAGCAATCTCGCTCTTCAACTTTTCATTTTCAGCTAAGGCAGATGTGTAGGAGGCTTGAAGAGAGACATGGGAGTTTTCCAAAGCACAAACCTTATCAGAAGAAACTCTGAGGTCTTCTTGTGTTTGTGTCAAATTCTGCACGAGCTCCCCGGCGTAAGCTTCTTTTTCACTTAAGAGAACCTTTAACACTCTGTTATCTTCACTACCCTTGGATAGCTGCTCTGAGAAGGAAGTTTCAAGACGAGCTCTTTCTTTATCTGCTTGACTCAAAGAAGCCTTTACAATCCCCAATTCCGAAGTCAAGGCCCGCACCTGCTGCTCTAAGGTACTCTTACTCTCTTCCAAATATTCCATATCAATTTGCAAGCTTTTGTACTGTTCCTTCCAATTGAATGCCTCTAGCTGAGAATCACGTGCAATCTGCTCTGAGGAGGTAACTCTTTTCATCATCTCTGTGCCGATAAGATTGGCCTAAAAAAAGGGGAAATAAGAATCCCAAAGATAGAAAAACCATAAAGTAAAGAAGAGAGAGAGAGAGAAGATGAATACCTTCAAAGTGGCATGCACAATATCATTCATCAACGTCAATGAACTGCGGCTTTAAAGTTTGGCTTTTTCGATTGGGCCAATTAAAGGCTCTAACCATGCATCCGTTTGACTTGATTTCCTCAAGAGACTGCTTCAGCAGGAACTTTAATGACTACCCTCCTCATAGCAGTGCTCCTACTTGAAGAGCCAACTCCAGTATGATGAATGATTGGAGGAGGAATTGTTGAAGGAGGGGTAGTAGAAGAAGTGAAAATAGTTTGAGAAGGAACAGGAACAGCTGAGGTTGGCAAGGAAGGAGTCACATACACGGGAGTTGAAAAAGAAGCTAAGGGTGTTTCATTTAAAACAGGCCCTAAACCTTCACTGCCAAACTCGCTAATAAAAAGCTGTTCAACGGACTCATGAGTATCTAGGGGAGCAGCATCATCATCAGATATGGGAATCACCATCGGGGACTCAGCAGGCTCGGTAAAAGGAATAGAACGGCGGGGGGATGCTTCAGTTTCATCATCGGAAATGATGCGTCTTCGAGCTCGAGGCCTTCTCACCAAAGAGCCCCCATCTTCCTCTTCTTCAGAATCTTCTTCTTCAACAGCTTTTCTCTTTGATGAAGAACCCAAGACTATTTCTTGAGCCCTCTCTAAAGAGATACGGGTTCCTGAAGAGATGTAGGAAGCCGCAACCGCCTTGGCAGTAACTCCCCGAATAGCAAATCCTGATAAAAAGAAGGATTGAAATTAGTGTTAAAAAAACATTATACGAAAAATGAAATAATACAAAAACTCTTACGATGAGTTTTTACTTTCCAGCCAAATCGGTTAGAAAGTGTCTTCCAAGACCTACCATCCATTGGTGCAGTCTTTAGTAATTTGTCTACCCAATCACGAAAATTGGGAACACTTTCCACAACTCCCATGGTTGCTAAAAAAGAAAAGGGGGCAAAATTAGAAAAGTTAACAAACTTGAAGAAAAAAGGCACGAGAAAGTTAAAGACTTACGTGCAAAATTCCACTTATCAGGGAAGGGAACATTATCTTCACCCACTAAACCAACAGTGGGGGCAGCAACAAACCTGTCATATCAGCCACGGTCTTTGTCATCCTCAGGGCTCACCAAAACTCTCTTACTCCTGGCTACTAGTGTGAAAACACCATTGCGGAAAAGCCTAGGGGAATAAAGGTGAATCAAACGAGGGAAAGTAAAGGGAACACCAGCTGTGTTGGTCAAGTGCCTCAAACAGGCAACAACCCTCCATACGATTGGGCCAATTTGACCCAAACAGACATCAAAGAAGCGACAAAACTCAAGAATGACCGGGTCAATAGCTGGTTTAAACCCTAAGGTGAAAGGGTATGTATAAACAAAAGAAAACCCGGTTAAATAAGAGGTAAGATTTGGATTAGGGATGATAATAGGAAAATCACTACTCCAATGGCAGTCTACACGAACTACAGGAATCAAAACTTCTGTAATTTGAGTAGGATAGGTATCAGCACGATCTAAAACAGAGACTTGATTCCTAAGAGATTCTCTGTCATGATAAAAAGATAGTTCCGTAGGAACTACCTCCTCTACTGTAGGCTCACGAAGAGGTTCAGAAGGTTCTTTACCTCTTGAAGAAGATCTTTGTGAAAGTGAACCTCTAGTTCTAGAAGAAGGGCCGGAACTAGATGAAGGGATAGAAGAACCACCACGAACAGACCCTAAATTACGAAGTCTGCCTCCCCTTCTACTCCTGACCGGGGCATTAGGGAAGGTATCAACTATGGGAACTCTCCTAGGGTTAGGGTTTGATGAAGACATAGTAAAGAAAGAGCAAACAAAGATTTGGGAAATTGAATATTTGATAAACTTTATGTGGTAAAGACAAAAAAGGAAGTTATATTTATATTGATAAGCAACCGTCAAGGGAAAAAATGCAATGATGGAAGGACCGTAATAATGATAATTGACGCTTCGTAAGTAGGGAAGTAGTAAACAAAGCCTAAAGAAGTGCTGCAAAACTGCAGAACTAATAAGAAGGTGACACGTGTGAAACGCATTAAATGGAAGTGATAATTGAAGCGTCGATTCTGTCATAGCATTAATTGTGACAAAAATTCTCGTTTTAATGAGATCCACTTCCCAAATATTCAATTGATGAATAAATGGCAAGTGGGGGGACTATCTGTATTGGAAAAATTGAGTTTACATATTAAAGAGGTACGAAGATGACGTGTCGTGACACATAGACTGGTCAAAAAATTACAACTGGAAAGGAGGCACGAGTTGCAATGGATACGAGCAGAAAGCAAAAGAAGATGCACGAGCGGTTATTCAAGAAGAGGCAACGCTCGTACCTGTTCAAGTCATTTAAGCCCACGAGTCAAAGAGAATGAATCCGACAGCACGAGAGTCCAGATACAGTATTTGATGAGTCTTAAATACCAAAAACGTTAGAGAATTTGTATTAAATATAATGATTATGTAACGTAGCATTTAATGTCTTTAATGTCTTTAATTGCCCATAATATCTTTATTATGACATAGGCAAAACGCATATTTTCAAGGTACCTATAAAAGGGAGATAACTGATCAATTGTAGGGACACGAAACACTATCTGAATATACTTTGGTTTATTTGTTTTCTATTGATATTCTTGTTATCCAAATTGCTTTCTTTTATACATTCTTTCGATTATCAGTAACCCGTGTTCTTCTAAATTATAAGCTTTAATCGAAATTTCATTTTTTGGTTAAACAAGCACCTAATGCTTATCAGCTACTCTAAATCAGCTAAGCCAAACGGGCTCTAAGCCATAGCTTGAAGCAGATTACATGCTGACTTGATAGTCATTTCCTAATTTTTAGATAATATTATCTTAATAACACATTAGATATTGACAATTTTCTCTAGGATACTTTTCCCCTGCTTATGTGTTTTCAGTAATATCCTCACTTTACTATGAACTCAACTTATGTTTTTTTATTTTTACCAGGCCACGTCACTACTTGAATCTTGAGAGTACTGCTCCGAAATTCAACAAGTTTTTGAAACATCAGACAGTAGGGGAACCATAGTCATTCTGCAATAACTTTTGTATATTTTGTTGAACAAATTTATCATTCTTTTATTAGTGCTGTAATTTATCATTGCCCGCACATTCTCCATTTGTATTGTAGAAAAATATTATGTGATAACTTTTAAGTGGTCTTGGTGTTTCGGTTTTGGCTAAGTAAACGTTCTGTTTTTAAAAATATATTAGCTATATATATATATATATCAAAAAAATAGTGTTAATACAGAGAATGCAATACACACTTTGTAGTTTCTCCATTTGTTGATTGAATTTCACACTCATATATAATTTTCAAGGAGTTATCAGTTGGTGAACGTGTAACAAAACAATATAGCTTTATTTATGTTGGCTCAATTACTGAATTCTTATAAAATAATGAGATTATTACACAAATAACTTATCATATTTACTGTTTATTTTTGGTAGCTATATATATATATATATATATATATATATATATATATATATATATATACACACACAATTATATTTTCACTAGTTATTTTTAATTTAACCAGTTGCGGGCTGCTATATTACTGAATCTTTATAAAATAATATAACTTTATTCATGTTGGGCCCGGGCTTTCCACTAGTAGGAAAAGAAGGTGGGTGGGGAGAGGGTTAGCACGAAAAAGGTTAAAATAGCACGGGCTAGCCAGTTTTCGGACTAGTCATTCAATAATAGTCAGCGTTTGCCAAGTCATTGAAAAATAGCCACTATTTTGCTGCAACAGAGACCTGTCCAACATAATATACTGGAGTTCGGTGCAACTGTGTATGAACTTCCAGCATATTATGCTGGACCGGTATACTTTGCTGGCTCCAGTATAATATACTGGAGTTCCAGTATATTATGCTGGAGTATTTTTCGGATTTTGAACAGTGTTCTTGTTCAGATTTATCTTTACATGAAAAGTGCCTAAATTTCAATGACTTTTGAAACTGTGGCTCTTTTTGAATGATCACCTGTAAATCTGGCTATTTTTTAATTTCTCCCACGAAATAGACTTAGCGTGGACCCTGGGGGCATGGGATTAGTTCTAAAGTAATAAAATAAATCAAAGTGAAATAATAAAAGGAATTTTGATCATTAAAAATGTAAATTTCTTATATTTTATTTTATGAAACTTTTAATGAGAATAAACCACTTTTGGGGTCAGTTGTGAAAATATTAGATTTGACTTTGTATATAGGGGTAAATTTCACAAATGGTCATATAACTATGATATTTTTTCGCTAAAGTCATATAACTTTATTTTCTCACACAAAAGTCATAAAACTTCCACTACTTTACTCAAAAAGTCATAGTTAACCGACAAAGACAATTCTCTGGTAATTTTTTCGTATTCTACCATTTATTTTTATTTTTTAAATTCAGTCTAATAAATTATGACTCAAAATAGGAAATTTTACTTCCTATAGCAAAGGTATACACCCTATTCAGAGGCGGATCCAGGATTTGAGGCTTATGGGTTCCTACCGTAATTTCAAATTAATATGCAATAATAACTAAGTTCACAGTTAGATATTTAATTATAAATATTTAGTGAATTTCTTAATATAAATACAGAGTCTACGCAAGAGTTATTAGGTTCCTGTATTGGGGAAAATTGTATTTTATATATATGGTGACGTGTCAGGACACGTGGATTGGTCAAATGGTCAATGAATCACAATTAGGCACGATTCAAGAATTGTAAAACAGACACGAGCAAAGAAGGAAGAAGAGGCACACCAGATAAGTAGCACGGCGCCCGTACCTATTTAAATCATTTATATTCGGGCATTAGAAGGAATGAATATGGTTATAAAAAAGCGTGCAGATACAACATTTAATGGGTATTAAATGCTGAGTCCGTTAAGGAATATATATATTCAATGTAATGATTGTGTAAAGTAGCATTCAATGTCTTTAATTATTCATAATAGCCTCATTATGATTTGGGCATAATGTACATTCTCAAAGGTACTTATAAAAAGGAGATATATGATCAGTTGTAGGACACACAAAAATCTATTGAAATATACATTGGTATCATTTGTTTTTCTTGATTATTATATTGCTACTCATAATTATTTCCTTTTATTCATTTCTTTGATTATCAGTAACCCGAGTTCTTCTAAATTCTAGCTTTGACTAAAATTCCATTTTTTGGTTAAACAAATTGGTTCTGTTGCCGGGAATCTGATAATCTATTTCCTCTTTGATTAACTTTCCTTGTTACATCAACTATGGCAAAAAACAATGATAACACTCAAGGAAACCAAGAAAATCAAACAAATCAACAACTTCAGGGAGATCTGCAGGATAATAACGCATTAGTTCCTTCTCCACAAGGTTCTCCACGACGGTCTCGTGAAGGCACTCCTGAGGGGTCTCATACAGATGGACAAGCTCAATTCGAAAATGTTGAAACTATGGACGAGGCCTTACACAAACTTATTGCCTCTCAAGTCAATAAAGCTCTTCAGGCTTTTGTTAGCCAATTACCTGCTGCACAACCTACACCCACACCAAATAACAACACTCTAGAGAACCCTCGTTCCAGACTCGTTAATTCATGTAGTGGGGGAACCCCCAGCGAATCACAGGAGGGAGAACTAGGTAATTCTAATTTATAGAATATAATACTAACATTGCAGAAACAGCTCAAGGAGCAACGTGACCGCATAGAGCAGATACCTGGGGTGCCGCCCGTGATCAAAGGGGTAGATATGGATAAGTATTCTCAACAGCCTTGGAAGACAAGTGTTGCTCCTCTCCCAATTCCAAAGAAGTTCAAAATGCTTGATATACTAAAGTACGGTGGAACAACATACCCACGAGACCACGTTACTGCATTTACAACAGGCGTAAAGGGCAACGACCTGACTAAGCAGGAGATTGAATCAGTCTTAGTCAAAAAATTTGGTGAAACGCTCACTAAAGGAGCGTTAACATGGTATTCTCTTTTACCCGAAAATTCTATAAATTCTTTTGCTGAGCTTGCAGATTCTTTTATCAAAGCACACTCGGGAGCTCAAAAAGTTGAAAAAAGAATGGAAGATATCTTCAAGATCAAGCAAGGAGACTCAGAATTGCTTAGAGAATTCGTGGACAGATTTCAACGTGAAAGAATGACATTGCCACGTGTACCTGACAACTGGGCAGCCATAGCCTTCACAAGAAACTTGAATGAGAACAGTTCAGAAGCTACGAGGCGACTCAAGGAAAGCCTCCGAGAATTTCCAGCAACGACGTGGAATGACGTCTATAACAGATACAGTACAAAGATGAGGATTGAAGAAGATATTATTTTACGACATAAAAAAGAAGAAAAAGTAAGCTCAAGACGTGCAGAAAATGAAAAAAGATCTGTTAAAAACAGGTACGATCCATACATGGGACCTGCGGGGAGAGACTCACGATCAAAGCAGGACAATCAGAGGTACGACCATAGATCAAGGAATAAAGAATCAGGCTCGTCTTCCAGATTTGGGAATGATCGAAACACACGCGAGCCACGAGATGATGATAGGGGTTTGAAGGCAAGGTTTGGTGGTTATAATTTCAACGTAAGCACTTCTGAACACGTAGCTGTTTTGAGAAACATGGGAGATAAGGTATGGTGGCCAAAGGAAACGTGATCGATTCCAACCAGACGAAACCCTGATCATTGGTGCGAATTTCATAACGATCACGGGCATAAAACAGCAGATTGCAGGTTTTTGCAAGGTGAAGTTGATCATTTGCTAAAACAGGGGTATCTCACTGAGTTATTCAGTGAGAAAGGTAAACAAGCATACATGAAAAACAGGCAAGAGCCTCCAAAACCACCTTCTCCCAAGAGAACTGTCAACGTTATAAGTGGGGGTGAAGATATCAATGGCGTGTCATATACTGCAGCAAATAAGATTTCCAAAGTAACAATTACTCACGGGAAGCGGCTGCAGCATATATTGTAGGAAGAAAATATTACATTCAATGATGCAGATGTCGAGGGTCTATTAACTCCACATAACGACGCACTGGTAATATCTTTACTTGTACATGACACTAACGTGAAATGAGTTTTGATTGATCCAGGTAGTTTTGTGAACATTATTTTTATACGAGTATTACGTGAGATGCAAGCTGAAGAAAAAGTAATACCAAAGGCACATACTCTATCTGGGTTTGATAATTCCAGTGTCGTTACAAAAGGAGAGGTAACGCTCACCACATTTGCTGAAGGAGTCGTCAAAGACACAAAGTTCCAGGTAGTAGACATGGAGATGGCTTACAATATGATTCTTGGGAGACCGATGGATCCACGAGATGGACG
>NC_031990.1:65947487-66020501 GCF_001879085.1 Nicotiana attenuata | reverse complement strand
AAACCTGGAAAGTTACACAAATACCAAGGGATGAAAATCTTGAAGCAGACGCTTTAGCTAATCTCGCATCTGCGGCTGACGTGGCAAGCGATGCAAACACCTCAGTTATTCATTTATTTCATTCAGTTCTTGACCCTGACAAGAATGAGGTAAATTTTAATAATTTAACTTGGGATTGGAGGAACGAGATTGTAGCTTTTTTGCAGTATGGAACCGTCCCTGATGACAAGAAAAAAGCCCATGCACTTCGCAAAAAGGCTGCTCGCTACTGTTTAAGTCAAGGCAACCTATATCGTAAAATGTTCGGTGGCCCCTTAGCTAGATGCCTCGGTCCTTCTCAAACAAAGTACGTGATGAGGGAAATACACGAGGGACACTGTGGAAATCACGCCGGAGGAAGATCATTGGTAAGAACCTTAATCAGGGCAGGTTACTACTGGCCAAAAATGGAAGAAGAAGCGGAAAGTTTCGTGGCCAAATGTGATAAATGTCAAAGGTACGGTAACAACATGCATAGACCCGCGGAATTATTACATCCGGTCATCGCACCATGGCCATTCATGAAATGGGGAATGGATATCGTGGGTCCATTACCACAAACAAAAGGACAGGTAAAGTTTCTGCTCGTACTTACTGATTATTTTACTAAATAGGTAGAGGCAGGAGACTTCAAACAGGTACGAGAAAAGGAAGTCAAAGATTTTATTTGGCGAAACATCATATGCCGTTTTGGCGTACCAAAGGAGATTGTATGTGATAATGGTCCTCAGTTTATTGGAGCTCAAATCACAGAATTTTTTCAAAGTTGGCAAATTAAAAGGATTACGTCCACACCTTATCATCCCGTAGGTAATGGGCAAGCAGAGTCAACAAACAAGGTTATTGTCAATAATTTAAAGAAGCGTTTGGAAGAATCAAAAGGAAATTGGTCAGAGGTGCTACCTGGTGTTTTATGGGCATATCGCACAACAGCAAAAACGAGCACAGGAGAAACACCCTTTTCATTAGTTTATGGAGCTGAGGCTTTGATTCCAGTTGAGATAGGAGAACCAAGCACACGATTCATGCAAGCGACATAAGAATCTAATGACGAAGAGATGCGGGTCAATTTGGATCTACTGGAAGGCAGGAGAGAAGCTGCATTAATAAGAATGGCAGCACAAAAACAAGTCATAGAACGATATTACAACAGGAAAGCACGCCTCAGATTCTTTAAAGTTGGGGACTTCGTACTTTAAAAGGTTTTCCAGTCTACAAAGGCAGCTAACGCGGGTAAATTAAGTCCAACTTGGGAAGGACCCTATAGAGTTCGTGATATTGCAGGCAAGGGAGCATATGAATTGGAGACAATGGATGGCAAAGTACTACCTTCACATTGGAATGCTGTTCATTTGAAGAGATATTACTTCTAAGGAATACCCACGGTCAGGTATCACCATTTTACATTTAATTTTTTGAATTGTTAAAATTTTACTAATAATTTTAGATGATAGGAAAAAAGCTAGCCCGTACTAAATGATGAGTCACGACCTGTAAGGCACACGGGATAACCTAAAATTCCTGGCCTAGGGTTACAATTATTCTGATAGAAATTTAAACGGGTTAAGCAGTCTTCATCTATAATTGTACCTCCGAGTCCCGTATTTATTTTCTTTTTAGGAAAAGGACCAATTGAGAGAAACTATCAAGTGCTCGAGGCTTCATACTTCAACAGTCAAACACTTGGGGGACCACATAATATACACAAGTATATATAAAGAAGGCAGAGAATATTGAAGAAAAATCAAGCCTGAAAAAGTCAAGTGCAGAGTAATAAAAGTCACATGAAGTCATGAGCCAAGGCTAAAGAAAACCTTACTGTAGTTAGGGTAAAAGCTATGTACTGAAGCAGGTTGTAAAGAAAAACCTTGCATTTATTGTTCTAAAACGGGTTATAAAGAAAAACCTCGTGTTTATTATTTTTCCTTAAAAATCTGTTACAAGGAAAAACAGTTACGAGAAAGTTATAGATGTAATGCAAATACATGTAAGATGTTATTCAAAACTTGTCAAGGCTCAAAATAAAAACTTGTCAATGTTATTCTAAAGAAACATGTGTGTTCCTATTTCTTTTATCGTATGCTAACACCATTATGAAGTTGAGACGTCTTCTTCATTAAGTGTCGAAATATAAAAGGGCCCTCTTTTATAAAACTCATGTTTAAATCATGAGATTAACAGAAGCATTTTCAAATAATAAAAATGCAAAATTTTTATATAAGTCCTTAAGAATAAAGGCAAGAATAAAAGCAAACAGAAGTTAAAACAATAACATAAAAGACTTCTTGAGTACTTAAGACTAAGTAAGAACTTAGTCACAAAACTATGAAATTGTTTATACAAATCGCCCCATGAAAGACTTGGGGACTTTCGTTCCAAAATCAACCCTCAAATGATAACCAAGGGTTTGATTACAAATGTCTAAAATAAACTTTCAAAAGAATCAAAGAGCCTTAAACATAGTTTTCCAAAAAGGTACCTGCAAAAAGGGAATTTAAAGCAATGTACATTTTTTCACTAAGAAGAGAGAACTGAAGAAGGATCATCAACGGGCTCAACTTGGGCAGGATCATGAGCACCAATAGACGAGGTCTAGCTTGGCTTGCAACAAGAGGCACAATTGGGCTTAAAGAAGGTGAGACACCCGTGGTAATTTCAGCGTTCACAAGAACTTCAACAACGGGAGTTTCAGGCACGGAAGTTTCAATCACGGGAGCTTCAACCTCGGGAGATGAAAAATGTTGTGTTTGTTGAGCTTGTTCAATGGTTTCATTCACCTTGGCTAATTCTGATTCCAGGTTGAAGCTTTCTTGGCCCATTTCCAGTAAGGTGTCACGACGTGAATTTAAGAATGCCCAACTTACCTCAACATCAGTTTTCTCTTCAAGGATTTCATAATCCCTCTCCCAAGCAGCGACCTCATTCTTGAGCTCTTCATTCTCAGCCAAGACAGAACTATAAGAAGATTAAAGGGTGGCATGAGAACTCTCCAAAGCATGCACCTTATCAACAGAGGCTCGAAGATCCTCCTGTGCCTTAGTTAAATTCTGAACCAGCTCCTCGGCATAAATTTCTTTTTGATTCAAAAGATCCTTCAACGCCCTGATCTCTTCACTGGCCTTGGATAACTGTTCAGAAAATGAAGACTCAAGGCGCTCCCTTTCCTTCTCTACCTGACTCGATGAAGCCTTGATGACCGCCAACTCCGAAGTTTGTGAGCACGTGATTTTTGCCTCGCATGATTTGCTCCTACAGAATTCCCAAAATTAGGATTTTTCTTTTAATTGATTACATAATTTTCATCTTTATTTGCATTTCTGTGTGCATTTTTAGTTTATATAATTCATAAAAAATACAAAAATACGCATTGCATTTGCATTTAGGGTTTAATTTTACATATTTTTAGATTAATTAGCAATTAGGGTTCCACAAAAATACAAAAATTACAAAAATTGATTTATTTGCTCTGTTTAATTTTTAGCTTCGAGTTTTGTTAGTTTTCATTTAATTTGGTATTTAAGTAATTGTGTTGATTATTAATTAGAGCTTAATATAATTTGGTAGGTTAATTTAGAGTTAATTTAGGTTGTTAGTTTTAATTTGAAAAGAAAAAGAAAAGAGAATTAAAAAAGAAATTGAGTCTTTAAATAAAATACCCAAATTTGGGTTGGCCCAAGTCAAGCTCAGCCAAATTGATCCGGCCCAAAATCACCCAACGCGGTCCAGGCTTTCCCCCTTGACCCCAAAACGACCTCGTTTGATCTCAAATTGATCCTAGCCGTCGAGGTTAGATGATCCAACGGCTTAGAAGCCTGAGTCACTTACTATTTAATTGTCCAAACACACCCCCACCCACCCCAGCCTTTGTCTCTCTCAACCCTTCAGAGAAACCCTAGAAGCTGCCTTACCTTCCTCCATCGGCTCCGCCGCCCGCCGACCGCCTGAAATCGCCTACGGCGGCGGCCGGTTGTCAATCGCCACCAAACTTACACCAAATACTCCTCTCCTTCTCCTCTTTTCAAATCCACACCCCTTTTCCCTCGAATCCCAGCCAAACCTCTCAAATCCTGAATCAAAGAAGGCGGCATAACCCTAATTCCTCCAAATAGCCCCAAATTAAAACCCCTTGACCGCCATGAACCCCTCATCCCAAATCCCTAACCTATTCCTTTCAAATCACCCAAGAACTGCTCAAATCTTGAATCAAAATAAAACCCTGATTTCCAAGAGGTCCTCAGTCCGTCTTTTCTTGAAGACTTGGGTCCATTTCGAGGTTATTCGTGTGTTCTTATTAAGAACACACGATTAATATCGTAATGGGCCAGAAAATCCTAAGAGTGGGAAGCTTTGATCCTTTCTTTCATGCATAGAGGCCTTGTAGGTATTTCTTTTCCGTTTTTCCTTTGAGTAATTTATTTTCTTTATTTTCTCTTTTCTGTTTTGCTTTTCCAGTTTTAACTGTTTCTTCCCTTGCTTTTGAAATTCTTAGTTTTCTAAATTTCACAGTGTTAATTACATACACGTTAGTCTTTTTAAGAAGTTTTCTTTTCTTTAAATACTTTAAGAATTTAATTCAAATTTCATTAAGTGTTTAGTTGCATCAATTGGGAATTAGTAGAAATTTTGCCCAAATTGCTTCTGTCTCTGTTGATTTCATTTTTCAATTGAGTTTGGTTTTGTTTGATTGGTTTGGGCTCGAGGTGTATAACCTTAAGCCCAATTTTGGGCTGGTTGCCTAAGGGATTTGACCCAAGGTCAAATTGACCCATAGCCCACTAAGTAGGCTGAAGTAAAATCAGGAGATAGCTGGGGGTAATTGGGGTAATTCAATTAGAGAATCTTGCAGTAACCACCTAAGAAACTCCTAGAAGCTTCTAGCAAGGGCTTATGGTTAAATTTCAGAGGATAACTTGGAAAACAAGTCATAAAATCAGGGACCTAAGGGGTAAAATAAAATCTGAAGGGTTGCCCTGCTTGCTTGCCTATAAAGGCATTGCATTCTTGCCTTGCAAGGTAGAACCTGGAGAAAAAAGCTGAAAATACAGAAAAACAAGAGCTAAAAATCCTGCAAAAAGAAATAGAAGAGTTAAGAAAAAAAAATACAGAATTCCAAGAGCTGAAAAATCAAAAATACCAAGCGACTAAAATGGTGGAGAAAACATTGTTCCATTGAAGAATTGGTTGATCCTTGAAGATCTCATGTCTGAAATCATTTAGGGATAATCAGTGTCTAAGATGGCTTTATTTTGGTTGGTTTGCAAGGGTTTTTGGTTCAATTTTGGGTTGTTTTGATTGCTGAACATTGTTTGAGAGTCCTGGTGGTTCGAACCTGCTTCAAAATTGATTTTCTTTGGTTATTTCTGGGCTAACTCTGTTGCTGATCCTTGATACTGCTTGCTGATACTTCATTTCCGTTTTTGTCTTCAAATTCCAGGTATTATCTCAACTGAAATAGCTCCTGAAGTGCTGAAGCCTTTTGATATATATATATAGTTGTGATAAAATGACATTCAAGGAATTTAAATTTGGCAGAGTTTCCTATGTGTTTTTTGTTCTAAAATCTCTAAGTTCCTGCTTAGTTTATCTATTTAGTTTTGTATAATTATCATGGCATTTGTTGAATGGTCAGTGATTTTGGGAAGAATTTTATAAGTATAAGATTTGGACTATGCTAAGTCACCTAAGATGCCATCTGCTCGATTCAGTGTTATCTTCTGTATTCTACCTTCACATTTAAGTTTGTAGTTTAGATGGTTATTTTAATGTTATCATAGAAGGTAGCAACTTCAGTTTCGGCATGCAGTTTTACTTTTCTCGTGTATGAGCATTTTGAAGTTCATGGAATTTTAAATGGGTTTGAGTTTGACTCATGGAATTTTTAGGTTTAAATCACCTCTTTGCACTGATCTTTTGTAGAAAGTTTGAGCTATATGGCTTGGTCTAAACGTGCTAAATCAGAATTTAGTTGGGTTTGTGATCTTCGAATTTTGATGCTAAGTGATTAACAATTTGTGTAAAGTTTGTTAGTGTATTTAGGAGTCATTTTGTTAGCATAAAAAGGTCCATTGGCATTCAAATGATATTGTAATTGTGTCTCAAATTCATCAGTGTTGGGCTGGAATCAGAAATGCTCATAAATGTCAAGTTTGCCTTAAATGTCGGTGCTGAGGTTTTAATTTGGGCTATTAGCATTAGCCCAGTTGTCCTAGATTTTCCTTTTAACTGGCAAATTTTCGGATGGGTTTCGCGGGTAGGCCCAACTGTGTTCCAGGCTTGTCTTCGCGTTTGGCAAATGGACGTTAAGCCCACAACCTGTTTTGGCTCTTTCTTCAATTAGATGTTGTCCATTTCGTTCATTTATCAACTAGATTTAGCTTAGATTTTGGCTTGAAATCAATTAGAAATTCCCTATGACCTTACTCAATTAATAAGATCCTTAGAATAATTTGAGGAGGGCCATATTAGATAACATAATAGTCCATGGCCTTTCCCGAATTTTAGTTAGGACATCCTTTAAAAATGGAATTGAGCTGCGCCGCGCCAAATAAAATCACAAATGCGTGGCCCTCGTATAATTATTTCTTTAAAATACTTAGAACTCGATGTGTGCCATTTAGCGAATTTCCATGGCCCTCGCAAAGTCAACAACGCGTTAGTTGCGTTAGGCGCGTTATTTAATAATACTACCTTCCTAAACTCGGGTGTGCATTTCATGTGACCCAAATCCAAATCCTAAAACGTTGAATAAAATGTGTTTTAGATTGCGGGTGCATTTCATGTGACGCGTTCCAAAGACACGTTTCAGACGACGTTCAATTTTCCTTAAAATTAATTAAAAGCGGTAAATAATTTAAAATTGCACTATAGGTTTGAACATGTATAAAAATCAGATAATAGACCAATTGTAATAGTTTAAGCGACCGTGCTAGAACCACGAAATCCGGGGGTGCCTAACACCTTCCCCCGGGTTAACAGAATTCCTTATTCAGAATTTTTGGTTCGCAGACTTCACAAGGAAAGTCGAAATCTTCCTCGATTTGGGATTCAAAATAAACCGGTGACTTGGGACACCAAATTAAATATCCCAAGTGGCGACTCTAAATAAATAATCCTATTCGAATAATGTCACTTAAAGTGGAAAAACTCCCTTATACACTATCCTTTCAGGGCGGTGTGTAAAAAAGGAGGTGTGACAGCTCTGGCGACTCTGCTGGGGATAGAAACCCAGAACTTGGGTTTAGGGTTTAAGAATTCGAGTTTAGAATAGCTGTTATGATTGGCTTTATCTGATTTTCCTACATGTTTCATCCTAATGTGCAAAATGCTTTACCGCTTTGATATTTGGTGAATTGTATATATAAACTGCTACGAAACCCTTCCTCTCTCTGAGTCTTCTACATCATGGAGAAGGGTGCACTTCGTGTGACTTCTCTTCTGTTTAGAGCCTTATCCCATTTTAGAACGAGGTTCGGACAAGTTGCTAAGCCGGTGAAGCTTCTGTATTCCCGGTACGATGTCCCCCATCGGCTCGAGTTGTTCGCTCGGGTAAGCTAGGTCTAGAACAATAAACCCAGGTTTTAAACCTAGTATAGCAAAGCCTCATGCCGGATCCCTAGTAGGAATGTTTGTTTGCATCACGTGTATTTTGACTTAGGAGACTCAACATAGGGGTTGGGTCTGTCTAGGATAGGTGTACCTGAAACGAAAAGACCATCCTGATGCATCCTACTTGCTACTTGTGAATTTATTTGCTTCGGATTTGCAAGTTGATCGGCTTGTGAATAATGGGAGAGAGTTGAAAAAGAGAATAGCAATGTTAGGGTTAAGTGAGGTAATCACCTGTTTTGAAAGACCAATACCCAAATGGTACTGAAACTCTGCCGAATTTTTGAGAAAATGAAAGAAGAAAAAAAGAAAGGTTTTGTTTTCAAATCTGCCCGAACTACACCAGTTTGATTCTCACCGGATGTGGGATACGTAGGCAACCACCCTCGGGTCCAACTTCCCTTTTTGCAAAAATAGCCCAAAAAAAACAACAAAACTTTAATTTCTGTCACAAATAAGTCGGGTGATGCCATTCTTGTTTAAAAATAAGCCGAATGTCCCCAAAAGGGCGCCGGAACTGTTTTTGCAAGAACAGCCACCTTGGATCATTTTTAACGATTAGCAGACACAGCCTTAAAATCTTCTTCCCCGAAGTGCTAAAAGGCCGTATCTGCAAAGCCGGGTTTTGTTTTTGAAATGAAAATTTTGAAAAAAATGGTGTTATATTTTCTTTAGGTCAAAATAAGTTATTAAATCACCTTAATGAATGTGCAGGATGAGCACGAATGAAATTGAACCCTTCACAGTCCTTAATGAGATTCCCTTGAAGCTCCACATGTGGTGGGATGATCTAGGAAAAGGCAGTAGAGAAACAGTGGTAAAAGTTCTGGGAGGCCTCGTCGGACTATTGAACGTCAAGCCAAGGTTGGACATAATTGAAGCTTTAATACCTTTTTGGGACCCGACTCGCAATGTGTTCCGTTTCTCAGACTTTGAGCTCACACCTACATTGGAGGAAGTTGCGGGTTATGCAGGTCTTAATGGAAACATTAGAAGTCGATATCCATTGTCACCAAGACCGGTATCCCCCCACAGATTTCTGGATTTGCTGAGTATTAGTCGGGATATTCAGGACGAAAATTTATCTGAAGGGTATTGCACGCTCCAGTTCTTGTATCATCGATATGGTAACCCCCGAGGTTTTGAAGAGCCGAACACTGGTCTAACCCATGCCGGAAATAAAGACAAATGGGAGGCAAGGTGGGGTTTAGCTTTTATGGTAGCCTTCTTGGGTGTTGTAGTCTGTCCATGAAAAGATGGTAATATAGAGATAGGTCTCGTGGGAATGATCGATGTTGCAATCAAGAAAGCCAATAGCACTGTGGTTCCTCTGATCTTATCTGAAATCTACCGAGTCTTGACTATCTGTCGGGAAGGGGGAAAGTTCTTCCAGGGTTGCAATTTGTTATTACAATTATGGATGCAAGAACACCTCTGTCACCGGGTTGGGTACATGAATTATGGTTTGACCGGTTTGGGCTGCATTGAAGAATTTGAAAGCCGGGTAGCAGGTATTGAATTCCCTAAGGGTACTGAAGCTTGGCTTGCACATTTGAGATCCTTGACTGCCGATAAAATTGAGTGGGCATTTGGATGTCTTTCTGTCACCGAAGTAGTGTACACGTCAGCTGAAGTGTGTTATATCCTCTTGATGGGCATTCGGAGCATGCAGACTTATGCTCCCTACAGATTTTTGCGCCAATTAGGAAGATTTCAAACCGTCCCCAATGATGAAGATCTGAGTAAACATGTCATTGAACTGCGCCCAAAAGCCGCATTTCCAGAAGGGAAAATTCGCCAAGTGTGGAATGAATGTAGATTTCTTGAACCTAAAACCATGGTGCGAGATCTAGCTAGAGGTGAGGTGGACCCTAAGTACACTGTCTGGTTTGGCAAAAGATTCCAGATTCCAGAAAGGCCCGCAAAGAGACCCCATGTCCAAAAGTTCACCGATGGGGCACAAGTGCAATGGGACTGGTTGACCAAAGAGAATGAGTACAGGGCCAAAATAAGCCAATTGGAAAGGCAAGTCATGGAGCTTCAGTTTGAAAATGGTGTTCAAGCCGCCGCAGACGAGGGAGAAAAGAAAAAACTAACCCAGGAAAATGAGGCCCTCAAAGCTCAGCTCCGGAAGATGAAAATGGCTGCCAGAAACCCGGAAAGAAGCCGGGCTGATGAAAGACTTATAAGCAGTCTAAAAAAGAAAGTCCTCGAGTGTCAAGAAGACCTGGAAAAGTCTGAGGGTAGTCTGGCAAAAATCCGGGCACAATGGACAAAGAAGGCAGAAGAACGGGCGCGGTTTGTGCAACAAATAAAAAGGAACTATGAAGGGACCGTCACTAGCCTAAGAAGAAAGGTAATTACTCTTGAGGATGAGGTAGCCAAGCAGGCTAAAGATTTCAAAGATGATAGGGAGCACTGGTATGATCTGATGGCTCAAATGGAGGAAGAAATACAGCAATTGCAAAATCAACACTTTCATGACTCTCAAGTGTTAGAAGCCCGGAACTAGCAGATAGGGCGGTTGCTTCAGGAAAAAGGCAGAATTAGAGAAAGGATCAGAACCATCGCTGACTACATTACCGTGAAGTGCCAAGCGTGCGAGGAAATGACTCGTACCACCTTTTTTGCTGCAGTGATGACTTTCGTCCGCCAAGTTATGAGTGATTTGGAGCGACTACAAGGGGGTCTCGCACATAGGCCCGTGGCGAGGCCGAATGATGCCCTGCGGGCCCCAGTAGTTGAAGCTTTAATGTATTCCTGATTTTTCAAGCATCGAGTCTGTATTTTGGTTTATGTTGAGTCTGTTTGTAGTTTTTCTTTTCCAAGAAAACGAGTAGTTTAACATCTTTTGTAATAGAAGTTTTATTAATGAAAAATTGAAAATTCCCAAAAATTGTTTCCTTACTTTTCGCATTTATTTTTCTTGAACTACGTAATGATCTGATTCACGCGGCGTCGTGATACGTAGGCAATCCTCATCGGATCCGGTCATAATTTTGTAAATAACTCCAATAAGAAAAGAAAATAAAAAAAATGATGAGAGAAAAAGGGCAAAAGAAAGGAAAAGCAAGGAAAAGAGAGAGTGAAATCAAAAGGAGGAAAATGGAAAAAATAAGGAAAAGCCGGGATGAAGCATGCAACCGTTGCAAAACATGTAGAAACCCATTTAACTGTATAGGTGCATCACACCCCAACGTGCGATTACCTATCTGTTATTTGTCACAAACTAACCGTTTGCTGCTGCTACTACCCAGTACAGGTTTTTTATAGAACGGTGGTTGGTTTTTGTGGTAACCTGGCTTCGCACCCATACTTTACCAGATCAAAGGGGAGCATCGGAATGTCTTCAGAAATGACTCTGCCAACAATTCCCATCACGGACGATAGCCCAATCTCGGGCATCCCGACCTCAGAATCGGCAGCTGCCGAAGAGAACAGATCCTGCGTCTTCGGGTTATGGAAATGTGGGAAGCTTGGGCAAATGAAAGAGAGCCGCCAAGCACAATCTGGGATTCCCCGAACTTCTTACTAGAGCAAGTGGTACCTTCACTGTTCCGATCAGCCACCCAAATACACCACTAGGACACCCGACTATCTCAGCTCATTTTGTGGGAACACCTTCTGAGGTTCGCCCCCAGGTGTTAATGTCTGGTGCAGCTTCAAATATCTTCACCGCTCCCCCATGCTCGGCCACAGCACAACCTACACTGCCTAGGCCCAGTTTTGACCCCTCAGTTTTGACCTTCCAAACACCCACCTTCCAAATGGAACCTCCTCAGTTTCCCACTTATACTTATTCTCAGCCGCCCCAATTTGAGTTCACTACAGGGCAAGAAAAGACTACCAAAACTCCTGAGCAAGAAGAAATTGCGAGAAAGATGAGGAGTATGGAACAAAGCCTCAAGAACATACAAGGTTTGAGTGGGCAGAAAAGTGTGTCCTATGCTGATTTATGCATGTTCCCTCATGTGCACTTACCATTGGGATTCAAAACCCCAAAATTTGAGAAGTACGATGGGCACGGTGACCCTATTGCTCATCTCAAGAAATATTGCAATCAGCTGCGAGGAGCCGGAGGAAAGGAAGAACTACTCATGGCCTATTTCGGAGAAAGTCTGGTTGGCATCGCCTCTGAGTGGTACATGGACCAAGATATATCCCGCTGGCACATCTGGGATGATCTTGCTAGAGACTTCGTCAGGCAGTTCCAGTACAACATCGATATTGCTCCAGATAGGAACTCATTGACAAACTTGAAGAAGAAATCCTCGGAAAGCTTCCGGGAGTACACATTTAAATGGCGTGAGCAGGCCTCCAGGGTAAAGCCTCCAATGGATAAGGTTGAAATGGTCACAGTTTTCCTCCAAGCTCAGGAAGCCGACTACTTCCAAAATATGATGTCCGCTATGGGTAAACCGTTCGCTGAAGCCATCAAGATTGGCGAAATGGTTGAAAATGGGTTGAAAACGGGTCGAATTCTAAGCCAATCCGCTATCAGAGCTACCTCCCAAGCCATTCAGGGTGGGTCTGGAGGAGTAGCAAAGGGCAAGAAAAAGGAAGAAACATCCATGGCAGCGTCGGGTGCAAGAAAACACCGTACTCCCAGATCCCTTTTCCCAGAAAGGACCCCGCAGCACTATTACCCTCACCAGGACATGGCCTATGCTCCTCAGCCATACACGGTCATGAATGCTCAACCTTATGTCCGGCCTCAGCAACAAGCCAACCGGAACCAAGCTCCATTTCCTAGAAACCAGCCTCCTTACCAAAACCACTACAACCCCCGTCCTCCACAAAACAACTTTCCCCCTCGTGAACCACCCAGGAGGCCAAATTTTATACCAATCAGCGAATCCTACTCCAGCCTGTTTCCAAAGCTTGTTCAAATGGGTCTGCTACAGCCAGTTTCTCAAACAAGGCAAAACCCAGCATCACCCGCTTACAGAGCTGGTGCCCGATGTGCCTATCACTCAGGGGCGGAAGGGCACGACACGGATGATTGTTGGACTTTGAAGAGAGCAGTGGAGAACTTGATAGAACAAAGGAAGATAGTGCTAAGGGATGAAGATGTCCCCAATGTGACTAATAACCCACTGCCAGCCCACAACAACGGGCCGGTAATCGGAATGATTTGTGAGGACAAGGAATTTGACCCAGCGTTGAAGGCCATCATTCCATTGCTGATATAGAAAGGAAACCAAAAGCTGCCCCGAAGCAAGACAAAGGGGAGAAAAAGAACAAAACCACCCCTCCAAAGTCGGAGAAGAAGATTGAAGTTGAAACTGGGGCAACGCCTCCCAAAGATGCTGTTCTCTATGTCCCTCGAGGCCGCAAAGAAAAGCAGATGACTTTGAGTCCTCCCAGGAGATTCGAGCTGAATAGGACAACCCAAATGTATGTGCCCAAGGGAACTTATGTGATGCGGGGGCCAATTAATCCACCAAGGCTGAGTGAGCCCGTGGTTATTGGCCGCGCGCCATAAAAGCCCATGACAGATCCTGCCGCTGTGCCCTGGAATTACAACAAATCAGTGGTGACCTATAAGGGCAAAGAAATCTCAGGAGAAGTTCATGAAAATTACCCTGTTGAAAAGTACTCCAATTTGGAAGAGGTGAACAACGCCACTAGAAAGCGCTTCCCCTCTAAGAAGCCCGTGAGTGCTGAAGAAGCGGAAGCCTTCTTTCAAAAGATGAAAATGGCGGATTATGAGGTGATCGACCAGCTTCGAAAATCTCCTGAACAAGTCTCCTTATTATCTATGTTGATGAGCTCCACCAAACATCAGAAGGTATTGATCAAAACCCTTAACGAAGCCTATGTGCCTGTGAGACTTCTGTAGAGCAGTTGGAGAGAATGGCAGAAAGATTTTTCGCAATTAACCAGATCTCCTTCAGCAAAAATGACTTGCCCCCAGAAGGGGCCGCACATAACAAAGCCCTGCACCTAACAGTCAAATGCGAAGGGTACTACGTGAAAAGGGTTATGGTGGATGGAGGCTCTGGGGTGGACATCTGCCCACTCTCAACTCTACAGTGCATGGAAATCGGGACCGAAAGAATCCGACCCAACAATGTCTGCGTACGAGCCTTCGATGGTATAAAAAGGGACACGATTGGAGAGATCGATCTAATTCTGACCATCGGCCCAGTAGACTTTGAAGTAACCTTCCGGGTTTTAGACATGGACACATCCTACAACTTTCTTTTGGGGAGGCCATGGATCCATGCAGCGGGGGCTGTACCCTCTACTCTTCATCAGATGGTAAAGTTCGAGCATGAGGATCAAGAGATCGTGGTCCACGGGGAGGACGAGCAATCAATTTATCGGGACCCATCAGTCCCATATCTTGAAACAAGAGAAGGGAGTGAGCACATAGTTTATCAGGCCTTTGAAATTGTGGTTGCAGACCAGTACGAAGAAGGAAACCCTTGCCCCCAACCATTACTTTCTAATGCATCCATCATGGTGGCCAAAGAAATGATCCGACATGGCTTCAAATCGGGGAAGGGACTTGGGAAATCATTGCAAGGAATAGCTGAACCCATCACCTTGCCTGCCACTGAGAAGTTCTTCGGAGTAGGCTTCAGACCCACGCCAGCTGATATAAAATGGGCAGACGACAAAAAGAATGATGGATGGGTTTTGCCACAGCCAGTGCCACATCTGTACAGAACATTTGTCAAGCCGAAATACAATGAAGAGGAGGAGGATGAGGCTTTTACAGCCGAAGAGATTGAAGAGATCTGTGAGGCAATGAGGAAGATACTATATGAAACCCACATGGTCCAGCCAGGGGAGGGCTCAAGCACCGCTGAGGTGCTGTATATGGGACCTGGCGCCAAGCTGCAGAATTGGAAGGCTACGCCATTCCCAATCAGGCGGGAGTCCTGGTAGACCTGTCCTGCCACTTTTTCTGCATCGCGAGTTATTCCAGGGTGTAACTCGGATGTTTCCTTTAGTTTCTTGTCTTTTAATTTCCAAATGTAAACCCTGTTATCTTCAAATTCCAAGAAATGAAATCAATATTTCATCGTTCATCTTTCTTTATTCTTTCTGATTTTGTTATTTTTCTCTTTTATTTCTTCTTTCAGTTCTAATAATGCGGCTTTAAATAATATGACATGCTTGCGGACTTCATGCCCAGATCCAAACACGCTGTCTAACTGTGAAATAAAGAACCAAGAACCGGAATATGATGAAGAAGAGGCTTTTAGGGAAATAAATCGAGAATTGGAACAATTTGAGAATAAACCTAAGCTGAACCTAAATGATACTGAGCCGGTTAACTTGGGAAGTTCTGAAGAAATCAGGGAAACCAAGATAAGCATTCACACAGATGAGAAAACCCGGGATGCATTAATCCAACTCNCGAGTTGTGCCTTTTTAGACATAGGGCCTCCATTCCCTAGTCGCCTTTTGCCAACATTAGGGCTCCAATCCCTGAGTTGAGCATTTTAGACATAGGTCCTCCATTCCCTAGTCGCCTTTTTTGCCAACATTAGGGCTCCAATCCCTGAGTTGTGCCTTTTTAGACATAGGGCCTCCATTCCCTAGTCGCCTTTTGCCAACATTAGGGCTCCAATCCCTGAGTTGAGCCTTTTTAGACATAGGGCCTCCATTCCCTAGTCGCCTTTTGCCAACATTAGGGCTCCAATCCCTGAGTTGTGCCTTTTTAGACATAGGGCCTCCATTCCCTAGTCGCCTTTTGCCAACATTAGGGCTCCAATCCCTGAGTTGAGCCTTTTAGACATAGTGCCTCCATTCCCTAGTCCCCTTTTGCCAACATTAGGGCTCCAATCCCTGAGTTGTGCCTTTTTAGACATAGGGCCTCCATTCCCTAGTCGCCTTTTGCCAACATTAGGGCCTCAATCCCTGAGTTGTGCCTTTTTAGACATAGGGCCTCCATTCCCTAGTTGCCTTTTGCCAACATTAGGGCTCCAGTCCCTGAGTTGTGCCTTTTTAGACATAAGGCCTCCATTCCCTAGTTGCCTTTTAGGGCCTCCATTCCCTAGTCGCCTTTTTGCCAACATTAGGGCTCCAATCCCTGAGTTGAGCCTTTTTTTTAGACATAGGGCCTCCATTCCCTAGTCGCCTGTTGCCAACACTAGGGCTCCAATCCCTGAGTTGTCCCTTTTTAGACATAGGGCCTCTATTCCCTAGTCGCCTTTTCGCCAACATTAGGGCTCCAATCCCTGAGTTGACATTTTTAGATAAAGGGATCCATCCCCGGATCCTTTCCCTTCTAGATAGATGCAATCCTTATTTTATTTGCTTTAAAAAAAAAAGAGTTCAGACTTTTTGTCACAAAATTTTCCTAGTGAAAACTGGGGAAGAAAATTTCGTTCGTTTGTTTGTTTTTGGTGTCTGAACAGGTTTTACCTCAAGGCACAGGATTCAAGATGACCAAAAGAATGAGTCTCGATCCAGAATAAAGAAAAGAAGAAAAGAACAAAAAGAAGTGAATTCAAAATGCTGGAGCAAACAAAGATGCGGACTGCTCAAAATTTGATTGAAATCACAAGCTTCGCATGTCCCATTTTGATCCAAATGCTGAAGAAAGAACCAGCACCTACAGCTTGCGAGCATCAAGATTCAGATCGGGGTCCACAGCAAAATCAACTAAGACTCAAGATCAAGCTTCAAGAGAATAATAGATAGGAATCTTGTAACTCGTAGCTGATAGGCCTAGCTAGCTTAGCTTTTGATTTTCCTTTTTCGGTGTAATAAGGAGGTCAGCAAGCACTAGCAGCAGCATTAGCAGTGAAATCACAGCTCCCGGTAGTCTCGGCTACCAAAACTTCCAGAATTACACTGACCTGATTCCTTTATAGCCAAGGATATGTAGGCAACCTCTGAAGCAAGGTTCGGTCAGACAGTTTTCAAAAAATGCTTCTCATGGAGTGCCAAGCGGGCAAAAATTCCTCATAATTGCTCATTTATATTTGCCCGAAAACCCTTCGTGTCTCCGAGCAAAGAGGGACAGCTGTGAGCACGTGATTTTTGCCTCGCATGATTTGCTCCTACAGAATTCCCAAAATTAGGATTTTTCATTTAATTGATTGTATAATTTTCATGTTTATTTGCATTTCTGTGTACTTTTTTATTTTATATAATTCATAGAAAATACAAAAATACGCATTGCATTTGCATTTAGGGTTTAATGTTACATATTTTTAGGTTAATTAGTAATTAGGGTTCCACAAAAATACAAAAATCACAAAAATTGATTTATTTGCTCTGTTTAATTTTTAGCTTTGAGTTTTGTTAGTTTTCCTTTAATTTGGTATTTAAGTAATTGTGTTGATTATTAATTAGAGCTTAATATAATTTGGTAGGTTAATTTAGAGTTAATTTAGGTTGTTAGTTTTAATTTGAAAAGAAAAAGAAAAGAGAATTAAAAAAGAAATTGAGTCTTTAAATAAAATACCCAAATTTGGGCTGGCCCAAATCAAGCTCAACCAAATTCACATTAATTAAACCCCAAACCCGTCCAAAAAACCATTCGATCCGGCCCAAAATCACCCAACCCGGTCCAGTCTTTCCCCCTTGACCCCAAAACGACCTCGTTTGATCTCAAATTGATCCTAGCCGTCAAGGTTAGATGATCCAACGGCTCAGAAGCCTGGGTCACTTACTATTTAATTGTCCAAACACACCCCCACCCACCCCAGCCTTTGTCTCTCTCAACCCTTCAGAGAAACCCTAGAAGTTGCCTTACCTTCCTCCACCGGCTCCGCCGCCCGCCGCCTGCCGAAAATCGCCTACGGCGGCGGCCGGTGGCCAATCACCACCAAACTTACACCAAATACTCCTCTTCATCTCCTCTTTTCAAATCTACACCCCTTTTCCCTCGAATCCCAGCCAAACCTCTCAAATCTTGAATCAAAGAGAGGCGGCGTAACCCTAATTCCTCCAAATAGCCCCAAATTAACACCCCTTGACCGCCATGAACCCCTCATCCCAAATCCCTAACCTATTCCTTTCAAATCACCCAGGAACTGCTCAAATCTTGAATCAAAATAAAACCCTGATTTCCAAGAGGTCCCCAGTCCGTCTTTTCTTGAAGACTTGGGTCTATTTCGAGGTTATTCGTGTGTTCTTATTAAGAACACACGATTAATATCGTAATGGGCCAGAAAATCCAAAGAGTGGGAAGCTTTGATCCTTTCTTTCTTGTATAGAGGGTATTTCTTTTCTGTTTTTCCTTTGAGTAATTTATTTTCTTTATTTCCTTTTTTCTGTTTTGCTTTTCCAGTTTTAACTGTTTCTTCCCTTTCTTTTGAAATTCTTAGTTTTCTAAATTTCACAGTGTTAATTACATACACGTTAGTCTTTTTAAGAAGTTTTCTTTTCTTTAAATACTTTAAGAATTTAATTCAAATCTCATTAAGTGTTTAGTTGCATCTATTGGGAATTATTAAAAAAATGTCCCAAATTGCTTCTGTCTCTGTTGATTTCATTTTTCAATTCAGAGTTTGGTTTTGTTTGATTGGTTTGGGCTCGAGGTGTATACCCTTAAACCCAATTTTGGGCTGGTTGCCTAAGGGATTTGACCCAGGGTCAAATTGACCCATAGCCCACTAAGTAGGCTGAAGTAAAATCAGGAGATAGCTGGGGGGTAATTGGGGTAATTCAATTAGAGAATCTTGCAGTAACGACCTAAGAAACCCCTAGAAGCTTCTAGCAAGGGCTTATGGTTAAATTTCAGAGGATAACTTGGAAAACAAGTCATAAAATCAGGGACCTAAGGGGTAAAATAAAATCTGAAGGGTTGCCCTACTTGCTTGCCTATAAAGGCATTGCATTCTTGCCTTGCAAGGTAGAACTTGGAGAAAAAAGCTGAAAATACAGAAAAACAAGAGCTAAAAATCCTACAAAAAAAATAGAAGAGTTAAGAAAAAAAAAATACAGAATTCAAAGAGCTGAAAAATCAGAAATACCAAGTGACTAAAATGGTGGAGAAAACACTGTTCCATTGAAGAATTGGTTGATCCTTGAAGATCTCATGTCTGAAATCATTTAGGGATAATCAGTGTCTAAGATGGCTTGATTTTGGTTGGTTTGCAAGGGTTTTTGGTTCAATTTTGGGTTGTTTTGATTGATGAACATTGTTTGAGAGTCCTGGTGGTTCGAACCTGCTTCAAAATTGATTTTCTTTGGTTATTTCTGGGCTAACTCTGTTGTTGATCCTTGATACTGCTTGCTGATACTTCATTTCTGTTTTTGTCTTCAAATTCCAGGTATTATCTCAACTGAAATAGCTCCTGAAGTGCTGAAGCTTTTTGATATATATATAGTTGTGATAAAATGACATTCAAGGAATTTAAATTTGGCAGAGTTTCCTATGTGTTTTTTGTTCTAAAATCTCTAAGCTCCTGCTTAGTTTATCTATTTAGTTTTGTATAACTATCATGGCATCTGTTGAATGGTCAGTGATTTTGGGAAGAATTGTATAAGTATAAGATTTGGACTATGCTAAGTCACCTAAGATGTCATCTGCTCGATTCAGTGTTATCTTCTGTATTCTACCTTCACATTTAAGTTTGTAGTTTAGATGGTTATTTCAATGTTATCATAGAAGGTAGCAACTTCAGTTTCGGCATGCAGTTTTACTTTTCTCGTGTATGAGCATTTTGAAGTTCATGGAATTTTAAATGGGTTTGAGTTTGACTCATGGAATTTTCAGGTTTAAATCACCTCTTTTCACTGGTCTTTTGTAGAAAGTTTGAGCTATATGGCTTGGTCTAAACGTGCTAAATCAGAATTTAGTTGGGTTTGTGATCTTCGAATTTTGATGCTAAGTGATTAACAATTTGTGTAAAGTTTGTTAGTGTATTAGGAGTCATTTTGTTAGCATAAAAAGGTCCATTGGCATTCAAATGATATTGTAATTGTGTCTCAAATTCATCAGTGTTGGGCTGGAATCAGAAATGCTCATAAATGTCACGTTTGCCTTAAATGTCGGTGCTGAGGTTTTAATTTGGGCTATTAGCATTAGCCCTGTTGTGCTGGATTTTCCTTTTAACAGGCAAATTTTCGAATGGGTTTCGCGGGTAGGCCCAGCTGTGTTCCAGGCTTGTCTTCGCGTTTGGCAAATGGACGTTAAGCCCACAGCCTGTTTTGGCTCTTTCTGCAATTAGATGTTGTCCCTTTCGTTCTTTTATCAACTAGATTTAGCTTAGATTTTGGCTTGAAATCAAATAGAAATTCCCTATGACCTTACTCAATTAATAAGATCCTTAGAATAATTTGAGGATGGCCATATTAGATAACATAATAGTCCATGGCCTTTCCCGAATTTTAGTTAGGACATCCTTTAAAAATGGAATTGAGGTGCGCCGCGCCAAATAAAATCACAAATGCGTGGCCCTCGTATAATTATTTCTTTAAAATACTTAGAACTCGAGGTGTGCCATTTAGCGAATTTCCATGACCCTCGCAAAGTCAACAACGCGTTAGTTGCGTTAGGCGCGTTATGTAATAATACTACCTTCCTAAACTCGGGTGTGCATTTCATGTGACCCAAATCCAAATCCTAAAACGTTGAATAAAATGTGTTTTAGATTGCGGGTGCATTTCATGTGACGTGATCCAAAGACACGTTTTAGACGACGTTCAATTTTCCTTAAAATTAATTAAAAGCGGTAAATAATTTAAAATTGCACTATAGGTTTAAACATGTATAAAAATCAGATAATAGACCAATTGTAATAGTTTATGCGACCGTGCTAGAACCACGGAATCCGGGGGTGCCTAACACCTTCCCCCGGGTTAACAGAATTCCTTATTCAGAATTTCTGGTTCGCAGACTTCACAAGGAAAGTCGAAATCTTCCTCGATTTGGGATTCAAAATAAACCGGTGACTTGGGACACCAAATGAACTATCCCAAGTGGCGACTCTGAATAAATAATCCCATTTCGAATAATGTCACTTAAAGTGAAAAAACTCCCTTATACACTATTCTTTCAGGGTGGTGTGTAAAAAAGGAGGTGTGACAAAGTTAATGCTCGTACTTGCTGTTCTAAGGTACTTCTTCTCTCTTGTAAATCTTACCATGAGTTTTTACTTTCCAACAGTAACGGTTGGAAAGGTTTTTCCACGACCTACCCTCCGTTGGAGCGGTCTTCAATAATTTTCCTACCCAACCACGGAAGTTGGGCATGGTCTCCACAACACCCATGGTTGCTGAGAAAAGAAAAAGAAGCGGCATTAGAAAAGTTGATAAAGCTTGAAAGGAAAAGGCACGAGGAAGATTTAACACTTACGTGCAAAGTTCCACTTCTCAGGAAAAGGAACGTTATACCCCAAGCTACGGAGTCTACCCCCTCTTCTATGCCTAATAGGAGCATTGGGGAAGTTATCTAAAATGGGGGTTCTCCTAGGGTTAGGGTTTGGTGAAGCCATGACAAAGAAGATTGAAGTAGAGCAGAAGAGAATAAGAGGTTTTTGAAGAATTAAAGTGTTTTACACGCTTTATGTGGAAAAGGCAAGTAAAGAAGTTATATTTATACTAATGGGTAACTGACAAAAGGAAAAAGTACAAGGATGGAAGAGCTATAATAATGATAACTGACACTTCGTGAATAGGGAAGCCGAAAAGAAAGCCTAAGAAAGTGCTGCAAAACTGTAGAACCAATAAGAGGATGCCACGTGTCTAATGCATTAAATGGAAGTGACAATTGAAGCGTCGATTCTGTCAGAGCATTAATGGTGACAAAAATTCTCTTTTAAATGAATTCCACTTCCCAAATATTCAAACTGATGAATAAATGGANCCTGTAATCTGTTGTTTTATGCCCGTGATCGTTATGAAATTCGCACCAATGATCAGGGTTTCGTCTGTTCGGATTCGATCGCATTTCCTTTGGACATCGTACCTTATCTCCCATGCTTCTTAAAACAGCCGCGAGTTCAGAGGTACTTACGTTGAAGTTGTAACCACCGAACCTTGCCTTTAGACTTCCATCATCGTCTCATGACCCGCGTGTGTTCCGATCATTCTCGAACCTCGATGAGGAGCCTGATTCCTTGTTTCTAGGTTTGTGATCGTACCTTTGATTATCTTGCCTTGATCATGAGTCTTTTCCCGCAGGTCCCATGTATGGCTCGTACCTGTTTTTACCGGATCTCTTTTCATTTTCCACACGCCTTGAGCTTACCTTTTCTTTTGTTTTATGTCGTAAAATAATGTCTTCTTCAATCCTCATCTTTGTACTGTATCTGTTGTAGACATCATTCTACGTTGTTGCTGGGAATTCTCGAAGGATTTCCTTGAGTCGCCTCGTGGCTTCTGAACTCTTCTCATTCAAATTGCTGGTGAAGGCTATGGCTGCCCAATTGTCATGTACTCGTGGCAATGTCATTCTCTCCTGTTGAAATCTATCCACGAATTCCTCTGAGCAGCTCTGAATCTCCTTGCTTGATTTTGAAGATATCCTCCATTCTTTTTCAACTTTTTGAGCTCCCGAATGTGCTTTGATAAATAAATCTACAAGCTCAGCAAAAGAATTTATAGAATTTTCAGGTAAGAGAGAATACCATGTTAGTGCCCCTTTAGTGAGTGTTTCACCGAATTTTTTGACCAAGACTGATTCAATCTCCTGCTTAGTCAAATCGTTGCCCTTGACTCCTATTGTAAATGCAGTAACATGATCTCGTGGATCTGATGTACCATCATACTTTGAAATATCAGGCATCTTAAACTTCTTTGGAATTAGGAGGGGGGCAGCACTTGGCTTCCATGGTTGTTGGGAATATTTATCTATATCTACTCCCTTGATCACGGGCGGTACTCTGGGTATTTGTTCTATGCGTTCATTTTGCTCCTTAAGCTGTTTCTGCAAGGTTAGTACTAGATTTTGTAAATCAGAATTAACTGGATTACCTGGGTCTCCCTCTTGTGTTTCACTAGGGGTTCCACCGCTGCCTGAATTAATCAACCCAGAACGAGGATTCTCTAGAGTGTTGTTATTTGGAGTAGATGTGGGTGGAGCAGCAGGTAATTGGCTAACAAAAGCCTGAAGAGCTTTATTGACTTGAGAGGCAATAAGTTTTTGCAAAGCCTCATTCATGGTTTCAACATTTTCGAATTGAGCCTGTCCATCTGTGTGAGATCCATCAGGAGTGCCTTCACGAGACCGTTGTGGGGAGCCTCGTGGAGAGCCTTGTGGAGAGTCTCCCTGAAGTTGTTGGATTGTTTGAATTTCTGGGTTTCCTTGAGTGTTGTCATTGTTGTTCGACATGATTGATGCAATCAAGAAAAGCAGGTTGAGGTATAATTGATTATCAGATTCCCGGTAACGGAACCAATTTGTTTAACCAAAAAATAGATTTTTAGTCAAAGCTAGAAATTAGAAGAATCGGGTTACTGATAATCGAAAAAGTAAATAAAGAAAGAAATTTTAGAATAGCCAAGTATGAAAGATGATAAATCAGAGTATATTTCAATAGTCACTTGTCCCTCCAGTGATTACATATTCCTCCTTTTATAGGTCCCTTTGGGAATCTTTGGGGATGCACGTTATGCCTAAGTCATAATGAGGCTATTATGAGTGATTAATGACATTAAATGCTACGTTACATAATCATTACATTTAATGTATATATTCCTTAACGGCTCCAGCATTTAATACCCTTTAAATGCCGTATTTGCATCTTTTTCTTTAGCCAGGTTCATTCTTCTCATTGCTCGTATGTAAATAAGCTTAAACAGGAATGGGGCACTGAGCTTCTCGTCTCGTGCCTCTTTCTACCCATACCTGTTTGTAACTCTTGAACCGTGGCAAATCATAACTCATTATCCATTCCACGTGTCAGGACACGTCATCATATATATATGAATATAAATTTTCCCCAATACAGTATACTTATGGTACGATACTTACAGTTCGTACACATTTATGCATTTCACATACAAAGTGCATTAATACCAGAAAAGGGTATTGAGGAATTTATATCCTAAATATAGTCAGCAATATCATATCTAAAATACTTTTTACTCGAACATCAAAAACACTGGAATTTAAGACCTAATACTACTCCCTTTCCTTCAACCACTCCACTCTTTCTCCTTCACATTCTGCTTCTCCGTCACATTCGCCTCCTCGTTCATATTTTTATTTATATTATATTTTTTGTCCATCGTTTCAATCATATTGTTATTCTTCTTCTTCAACCCCTTTTCGACTAAGAACACACCCTTTATCATATTTTCTTTCTCCAACTCCTTATGAGAAATATTCTTCCATAACTACGAAAAAAATAAGATCTATATATCATAAGTAACTTGTATTGGGAAAAATTGTATTTTATATATATGGTGATGTATCATGACACGTAGATTGGTCAAATGGTCAATAAATCTCAATTAGACACGATTCAAGAATTGTAAAACAGACACGAGCAAAGAAGGAGGAAGAGGCACGGGACATCAGATAAGTAGCACGGCGCCTGTACCTATTTAAATCATTTATATCCGGGCATCAGAAGGAATGAATCTGGTTATAGAAAAGCGTGCAGATACAGCATTTAATGGGTATTAAATGCTGAGTCCATTAAGGAATATATATATTCAATGTAATGATTGTGTAACGTAGCATTCAATGTCTTTAATTATTCATAATAGTCTCATTATGATTTGGGCATAACGTACATTCTCAAAGGTACTTATAAAAAGGAGATATATGATCAGTTGTAGACACACAAAAAGCTATTGAAATATACATTGATATCATTTATTTTTCTTGATTATTATATTGCTACTCAGAATTATTTCCTTTTATTCATTTCTTTGATTATCAGTAACCCGAGTTCTTCTAAATTCTAGCTTTGACTAAAATTCCATTTTTTGGTTAAACAGTTCTTGTGAACCCGTATTCAATGCTCTAGGTCCGCCCCTGACCCTATTTATTATAAACCAAAATTATTTTAAAATATTATTTTCTATAGTTACCTTTTATGTTTTATAGCAAATTATGGAATATATTACCATTGAGGCATGAAATAAGGCATGCAATACGCTATTTATGTTTTTCCTCTCTCTTAGACAACTGGACATACCTATTTTAAGGTGATTGTCGTTACTGTATTCATGAATACATGATGCGAAGCTGTATTCATGAACACAGCAACACGAATACATGTGAATGCGCGTACAACCTCTGAATAGGAGTATACCTTTACTATAGGAGGCAAAAGTTCATATTTTAATTGAGTCATAATTTATTAGACTGAATTTAAAAAATAAAAAAAATGGTAGAATACGAAAAAATTACCGTAGAATTGTCTTTGCCGGTTAACTTTGACTTTTTGAGTAAAGTAGTGAAACTTTTATGACTTTTGAGTGAGAAAACAAAGTTATATGACTTTAGTGAAAAAAAGTTATAGTTATATGACCATTTGTGAAACTTACCTTCTTATATATTCAATGTTACTACAACATTTTCCTTCTTTATGAAAGTAGTAAAAAAACTATTTGAAGTAATAAAATCTTAATACAATTTCAAATCATTTCAAATGAAAAATGTTTACAAGGTTGGTAAAACTTACTTATAAATATAAATATCCATTAGAAAATGCATTCATCAAAATGTTTAATTGTGACGAGTACAGAATTAATTGTGAAAAGTACAGATTATGTATACAATATACACCAATTACTAACGCAATACGCAATAATTTTGTTTCCGTCCAATATCCCTATATTTGTTACTATCTTTTTAGAAGTTTATGAAATTTATTTAAGACAAAAACAATTTCTAATTTTAAAATTTACACTTTCCTCTAAGTTTGTCTTTGTAACACAAATTCTCTGGAGTATTCACCTTGTTTTAATTTTTCTATGATGAAAAGCTTAAAATAAATGGCAAAAACCACTCAATGCCCTTGTCACTCCCGTGATTGTCACCATTTTATTGACCTCAAAACCTATAATTTGTTGCTAGGTATTCTTCTCCAAGTGTATAGAATTTAGTATTGTGAGCCATTAGCAATTTAAAAACTTCAAAAAACAAAGACAAAAACAGTATAATGGTTTGCCCGTTTGGGAGTTCAGAGAGTGCTAAAAACTAAATGAAACTATGTAATAATCACCAATGGCTCATGTCATATGACAGATGAGTTCACCAGGGTGAAACAGTTACATCATTGTAAATGAAAATTATAGTCATCTCACATTTGTGAGTAAACCCACAGGATACCTACAATGCAAAATGCCTCATTCTATAATCCAGTTGTTACATTCAACGAAAATAAGTAGTCAGTTTCAGTGCCTTGTACAAGTCAATAAGGTTACACTAGCTCAAACTAATAAGAATGTAGACACACCACAATACATACGTTACAAGAAGGAATCACTACCTAAGTTGAAAATGTGCAGCATTTTACTAGTCTGGACACCTAAGATCTCCACTCACTAGAATTTTACATTTATGGTCATAGCCATTGGTACCACCTTCTCTGCCTAGCGGTTGTTTCTTTCTTTGGAGCTAGAGTAATCCTATCTGCGTGAGCAACGGCCCATTTGCTAAAATCTGGGGAAGAAACAAGCTCTTCCATAGCCTTCTTTGTGGTGTCTCTAGTTAACTTATTCCACTCATCTTTTGAAAGTTTCTTCCGTTCAGGAGTGTTGTGGAATGTAGAATAGAATGTATCTGTTTCTGATAACAAGCTTGACGGCTTGATAGGAGAACCTGCAGGAAAAACACATAAGAGAAGCTCCACCTTCAACTTTTCAGTTCATCTACTAATAAGTAATAGCTAATTTAGGCTAACCTCGGCTGATTGTGTCATTCTGATTTCTCTGGGAAATCCTGGAACCATATGACCCTTTTATCGGTGATGTGTATGAATCCTGAGATTCCCAGAGATAACTCGTGTCTATTTGTGATAAATTCCTGCTTTGCATGAAAACCGGAATGTGAAAATATGAAGCAACTGCAGAAGCAAAGGTTTACCCCCATATATATAACAATAGAATTTTTTTTAAAAACCAAACTACATAAGCATCAACTAGAAAATATTGGGTGAAAGGATGCTAAAAAATTGGGGGAAAAAAAGGGGAAGACTCACTTGCAAAAGCGTAGAACGTATTTGGGACGGATTAATTTCCTCAAGATTGAGGAAATCAACACTCCACATATCCATGCCTCCGCAGCCAATAAAGGATCCAGAGAACTCTGAAGAAAAAGTAAAGCTATGTAACTGTCCAATTAAACTCCAGTAAGGGCTATAGACCAAAAAGTGAGAGAACTTTGGAGGACCAAATGGATCTGTAGTAATAATTAAAAAAAGGACCTGAAGAATCAAGGCAGAAGCAAAAACTCGAATGGACCAACCGACAAACTGAGATACTCCGGTGTCAATGGATCCGTCTTCTGCAAGTACAAGTTTGTGAACAACCCAAAACCCCAACCAAGCTCCAGCAATTACGAGGAAAAGCAGCAGAAATATTGCCAACTGCAACAAAAGATTAGTCCATGTCATCCAAAATTCCATGGAAAGCAGAATTCTCAGTGCAGAAACCAAACGCAGATCGCACTAACAAAAATTCAAATATTTTATCGTGAAATAACAGTAGGAGTTTGCAACATATGCTTTTCTGACATTAATTTCGGACACTTAACTAATAGACGCACTCAACATCAAGTGATGTGAGGGTTTTCATTGGCATGAGAACCACTCAACATCAAGTGATGTGAGGATTTTCATTGGCATGAGAACCCTTAGCAAAAGGTTTTCCTAAAAGGTACCCAAGATTGAACAAAATGAGTGGACAAACCCTAACATTCCAAAGAGTAAGTCAACTAATAGAACCAACAATAAGAACTTACATACAGGGTTGTACATGTCTTCACCAATACCAATCTCGTTAAGTATTGAACGCAACAATTGAGGCACATAGCGTAGAAAGAAAGATCCCACACCAAGCTGAACAAAAATAAATAGCAACATTTAATTGTAAAATTTTAAAAGAATCGTATAAAGAATAAATGCTAAGAGTATGCTTATACTAGGGAGAGATACCCACAATGGATGAATACAGGAATATTGCTAGTGAGCTCTTCCTACCAGTCGGAAGAAGCTTCATCCCCTGTCATCAGAAGTACCAAACTGTCAATCAGAAAATTTAAACATAGAAGCATGATATGCACGTAGGTGCATACATCTACGCATGTTCGTACAAGGTATATAGCTGCTATGCACATCGCTCAAATAAAAAATATTCAACATGTACTTTTAATTTATTATGCTTAGTTAACATTGCTGAGGATGACATACATCATTTGATTCATTTGTTAGTTGGAATAATGTTTCTACTGGTAGTGTTCAAAATTGTGAATCAGGCACCCTCAATTTCTTGACTGGCTCCAAGATCGAAACATTTTTAAAAAAATATGCTAAACAAATTTAAGACATGAAACTCTCTGAGCAGACTTTCCTTTGTAAGGCGATATCATGAAATTTGTTAACAATGTTAGCATTTTTGCTAGCTTTCTTCTTCTTCTTTGTTAGAATAGTTATATAAATAGGAGTAAATAACCCTAATACCATATGTATTAGGAGTAGGACATGTTATGTATATATAGCGCTCATTGTATGTGTCAATAATAATATTCTCTCCCGTGTATTCTCACATGGTATCAGAGCAATTGTGAGAGATTTATCGCTGTGCATAAATTCCAGCGATTCCGGGAAGAGAAATTAGTCGCCGGAACCCTTTTTCCGGCGACTTTTTCAAGCTTGTTTGCGTCTGCTTTGTCTCTGTCAGTGTTGTGCAAAATCCAACACTACCACAAGAGTCGCCACTGTCTGGCGACCAAACCCCAGAAAAAATCTCCGGCAAACAGTACTCCACGCGCCTCCACGCGCCACCAGAAGCTCACGCGCGTGAGCCCACGCGCCGGCGCATGCACCACTTTCCGGCCATTTTTTGACGAAGTTCTTTCAGGACAGTTGGATCGCCCTCAAATTCCGAGCCTACCCATAATTTTATTTTTCAATTCCGACCACTTTGGGTTTTTCCAGCGACTACACTGATTTTTTCCGGCAAACACAGTGTTTCCTTCATCTGTTTCAGCGAATTGTCAGTTGATTCTTTTTGTTATTTGGTGATAATCCAACCATGTCTTTGGGAGTTGATGCTTTCGGGTCTAGAAACCCGGGTTCTGGCAATTCCGGTGTTATGATTACCTCAGAACCTTTAATGGGAGGTTCAAACTACTTAGCTTGCGCTTCGTCTGTTGAGTTGTGGTGTAAAGGTCAAGGAGTTCAAGATCATTTAACAAAAAAGGCTAGCGAAGGTGATGAAAAGGCCAAAACACTGTGGGAGAAGGTAGATGCTCAATTATGTAGTATCCTGTGGCGATCTATTGATTCCAAGTTGATGCCCTTGTTCCGTCCATTCCAGACATGTTATTTAGTTTGGGAAAAGGCTCGTAATTTATACACTAATGACATATCTCGTTTCTATGATGCAATATCGCGAATGACAAGCTTGAAGAAACAGGAATTGGATATGTCTACTTACTTGGGACAAGTACAGGCAGTCATGGAAGAATTTGAGACGTTGATGCCAGTTTCTGCTAGTATTGAAAAGCAACAAGAGCAACGACAGAAGATGTTTCTAGTTCTTACACTCGCTGGACACCCTAATGACCTTGATTCAGTACGTGACCAGATTTTGGCTAGTCCGACTGTCCCCACAGTTGATGAATTATTCTCTCGATTACTTTGCCTTGCTGCAGCACCAAGTCACCCAGTGAGCTCATCACAGACACTTGACTCATCTGTCCTCGTATCCCAGTCAGTGGACAATCGGGCATCTCATACTATGGAGAATAGACGAGGAGGAGGTCGTTTTGGAAGATCTAAACCCAAGTGCTCTTATTGTCATAAACTTGGACACACTCGTGACGTCTGCTATTCTTTACATGGCCGCCCACCCAAAAATGCTTATGTTGCTCAGACTGAGACTACAGGTAACCAGGGATTTTCTTTATCTGAAGGGGAGTATAATGAGTTCCTTCAGTATCGAGCAAGTAAGCAGACATCTCCACAAGTAGCCTCTGTTGCTCAGACTGATACTTCCTGTTGCTGGTAATTCTTTTGCTTGTGTTTCCCAGTCTAGTACTCTTGGACAATGGGTTGTGGACTCAGCCGCTTCTGATCATATCTCTGGTAATAAATCACTTTTGTGAAATATTGCGTATTCACAGTCTATTCCCACTGTTACTTTAGCCAATGGGTCTCAAACCAAAGCAAAAGGAGTTGGACAAGCGAATCCCCTACCCTCTGTCACTCTAGATTCCGTTCTCTATGTCCCTGGCTGTCCTTTTAATCTTGCATCTGTTAGTCGTTTGACTCGTGCCCTCCATTGTGGTATATATTTTATTGATGATTCCTTTATTATGCAGGACCGCAGTACGGGGCAGACGATTGGAACAGGACTTGAATCAGAAGGCCTTTACTACCTTCACTCACTAAACTCCTCCAAGGCATGTCTAGTTACAGATCCTCCGGACCTAATTCATAGACGTTTAGGACATCCAAACTTATCCAAGCTTCAGAAGATGGTGCCTAGTTTGTCTAGTTTATCCACATTAGAGTGTGAGTCATGTCAGCTCGGGATACATACCCGAGCCTCCTTTCCTCGTAGTATTGAGAGTCGTGCAGAATCTGTTTTTTCTTTAGTTCATTCTGATATATGGGGCCCTAGTAGAGTCAGTTCAACCTTGGGATTTCGTTATTTTGTTAGTTTCATTGATGATCATTCAAGATGTACTTGGATTTTCTTAATGAAAGATCGTTCTGAGTTGTTTTCTATATTCCAGAATTTTTGTGCTGAAATTAAAAATCAATTTGGTGTTTCTATTCGCACTTTTCGCAGTGATAATGCCTTAGAATATTTATCCTCTCAATTTCAGCAGTTTATGACTTCTCAAGGAATTATTCATCAGACCTCTTGTCCTTATACCCCTCAGCAAAATGGGGTTGCAGAGAGAAAGAATAGGCACATCATTGAGACTGCTCGCACACTTCTCATTGAATCTCATGTTCCGTTGCGTTTTTGGGGCGATGCAGTTCTCACAGCTTGTTATTTAGTTAATCGGATGCCTTCCTCTCCCATCCAGAATCAGATACCGTATGCCGTATTGTTTCCTCAATCACCCTTATACTCTGTTCCCCCTCGTGTTTTTGGGAGCACTTGTTTCGTTCATAACTTAGCCCCTGGAAAAGATAAGTTAGCTCCTCGTGCGCTCCTCTTAGACTCCCTGCCACAGGAACACCACTTTTGACATATCATCGTCGTCCGCACCCAGCATCAGGCCCAGCTAATTCACGTCCTGCACCTGACCCTGCTCTTGCTGCGGACTTGTCTCTTCCTAGTACACCGATTGCACTTCGGAGAGGTATACGGACCACCCTTAATCCTAATCCCCATTATGTCGGTTTGAGTTATCATCGTTTGTCATCACCCTATTATGCTTTTCTATCTTCTTTGTCCTCTGTTTCCATCCCTAAGTCTAAAGGTGAAGCATTGTCTCATCCAGGATGGCGACAGGCTATGATTGACGAGATGTCTGCGTTACATACTAGTGGTACTTGGGAGCTCGTCCCTCTTCATTCAGGTAAATCTACTGTTGGTTGTCGTTGGGTGTATGCAGTCAAGGTTGGTCCGGATGGTAAGGTTGATCGTCTTAAGGCTCGTCTTGTTGCCAAGGGATATACTCAGATATTTGGGCTCGATTACAGTGATACCTTCTCTCCCGTGGCTAAGATAGCATCAGTCCGCCTTTTTCTATCCATGGCTGCTGTTCGCCATTGGCCCCTCTATCAGCTGGACATTAAGAATGCTTTTTTACACGGTGACCTTGAGGATGAAGTTTATATGGAGCAACCACCTGGGTTTGTTGCTCAGGGGGAGTCTCGTGGCCTTGTATGTCGCTTGCGCCGGTCACTTTATGGTCTAAAGCAGTCTCCTCGAGCCTGGTTTGGTAAGTTCAGCACAGTTATCCAGGAATTTGGCATGATTCGGAGAGAAGCTGATCACTCTGTATTCTATCGGCATTCTGCTTCGAGTCTCTGTATTTATCTGGTGGTCTATGTTGACGACATTGTTATTACCGGCAATGACCAGGATGTTATTACTAAATTAAAGCCAGTGTTTTGGAGAGCGCGAAGAGCAAAAAAGCGACAAGGGCTCGCTTCGCTTCAAACGCGAAGCGCAAAGCGAAGCGCACGCTTTATTAAAGTGAAGCGCAATTCTTAAAAAACATAATATAAATTTATAAATAATCAAAAACTTCAATTTAAATACTTAAAAGTAGGTACTAGGTACCACCAAATCATCCACAAACCATAGGACAAGCAAAATCAAAGCTACTAAATTACTAGAATCAACATTTTAATATCCTATTAAGATATAAGAAAAAACATAATCAATAAACTGAAAATACATATAATATATATAATAATTAATTATACAAACTGAAATATACATTTAAAAAAATCACATAAACTGAAATATAACATATATAATAATTAATTTTAATTACTGAAATATACACTAAAAAATCAAATAAACTGAAAAATATAAAATATATAAATTATAAATAATGAAAGAAAGAAGCAAAAAAGAGAAGACAAAACTCAGAAGAAGAAAGAAGGACGAAAGAAGACAGAACTCCAGCCCAGCGAGTCAGTTGACGAAAAAAATGAGAAGAAGAAAGAAAGAAGAAAAAAAATGAGAAGAAGAAAGGAGAAGAAAATTTACCTGGACTGGTCGACTGGAGCTGTGGACTGGTGCTGGTCTGCTGCGATGAAGAAGAGAAAAGAAAGCAGAAACTTTCTGTCCCAAAACCCTAATTTTTCGATGAAGAAGAGAGAAAATCGCAGCAATTGTGTTCTGTTATGTCGCGCAGCATTAGGGGTTTGTTTTGTATAAAATTAAAAACAGACCCAATCTTTTTTTTTTTAAAAAAAAAAAATAGGCCCAGATGCGATTTTTCTTCAAAAGCGATCGCTTAGTCTCTTTGTCGCTTCGCTCGTCTCGCCGCTTTTTTCTCTGAAGCGTGCGCTTCAGCTGTTCGCGTCGCCTTAGGCACAGAAAAGCGATACTCTATCGCTTCGCGTCGCTTCGCGCTTTAAGCGACGAAGCGCGCGCTTTTCCAAACACTGATTGAAGCAACATCTTTTTCAACGCTTTCAGACTAAGGATCTGGGAAAACTAAAGTATTTTCTGGGTATTGAGGTCGCTCAGTCTAGCTCGGGTATTGTGATCTCACAACGAAAGTATGCCTTAGATATTCTTGAGGAGACAGGAATGACAGGTTGTAGACCTGTTGATACTCCGATGGATCCGAATTCTAAACTTCTGCCAGGAAAGGGGGAGCCTCTTAGCGATCCTGCAAGATATAGACGGTTGGTTGGTAAATTAAATTACCTTACAGTGACAAGACCTGACATTTCCTTTTCTGTGAGTGTTGTGAGTCAGTTTATGGATTCTCCGTGTGATAGTCATTGGGATGCAGCTGTTCGCATTCTTCGGTATATAAAATCAGCTCCAGGCAAAGGTTTATTGTTTGAGAATCGAGGCCATGAGCAGATCGTTGGATACTCAGATGCTGATTGGGCAGGATCACCTTCTGATAGACGTTCTACGTCTGGATATTGTGTCTTAGTAGGAGGAAATTTGGTGTCATGGAAGAGCAAGAAACAGAATGTGGTTGCTCGGTCTAGTGCAGAAGCAGAATATCGAGCGATGGCTATGGCGACATGTGAGCTAATTTGGATCAAACAGTTGCTCAAGGAGTTGAAATTTGGTGAGATTAGTCAGATGGGACTTGTGTGTGATAATCAAGCTGCTCTTCATATTGCATCAAATCCAGTGTTCCATGAGAGAACTAAACACATTGAGATTGACTGTCACTTTGTTAGAGAAAAGATACTTTCGGGAGATATTACTACAAAGTTTGTGAAATCGAATGATCAGCTTGCAGATATTTTCACCAAGTCCCTCACTGGTCCTCGTATTAACTACATACGTAACAAGCTCGGTACATATGATTTATATGCACCAGCTTGAGGGGGAGTGTTAGAATAGTTATGTAAATAGGAGTAAATAACCCTAATCCCATATGTATTAGGAGTAGGACATGTTATGTATATATAGGGCTCATTGTATGTGTCAATAATAATATTTTCTCCCGTGCATTCTCACATTCTTCTTCTTTATGTTTTCCAGCCAACATTTGGGTGAACTTTTGCAAGTTCTAGATCCATCTTCTGTTCACACATGATTAATTGTATGAGCATTACTGTGAAACTTCTATGGTGCTACTCTGCAATTTTTCGTTACAAAACATTTCTCATTACAAGAAAAATAATTATCTCAGATACACAGTTAACAAAGTAGTTTAGCTTCTGAAATCAACTATAACAGTTTGCTTGTAGATTTGAACTACATGTCAAGATTTGAAACTGAAGTAACAATCCCAACAAGACCTTCAATGCTTCTTTAATATAAAAAACAGAGAGAAGCAGCAACCTAGCGCAAGGCTCCTTCCCCTTTGCACTCAGAAAAAGGGATATTTATATAAAACTATGGATACTTCTTTGAGAATGCAAGGGTACGAAGTTACCTGGAAAAGAACCATCAGTACCACAAGAAAAACCCCTACTGCCATAGCACCACCATAGTAAAATACTAGAGACTTGCTAAGGAAGGATGCCAGAGTAATTAACAGTACTCCCAGTACCAGAAAAATGACACGATACCAAAAAAAATCTGCAGAAAAGGATATTAAAGTCAATTAATAGAGCTAATGCTAAAGGAAAAACAAAAACAAAAAAGAAGTCAATTTCAGATTGAAACAGGGAGAACAAACCTTCATGCAGCGAGACCTGAAGAGTTTGCTTAGACGAGCTTGTCATTCTAATATCCAAGAACTTATCATCGAAAGGTGACATAGATCTCACCCATGAACCCTTGGTTAGTTTCATCCATTGGCCTGGCGGACACATCCCAATTTCAAGGGATTGATTCCTGCAAAGTTGAAAAGGGCCCTCAATAACTTATAAACATACACATTATTTTAAGACATTAAAGATGAACTGGACCACCTATACCTATCAGACCTTCAAAAGGTATCTACCTCTTTAGCTGTCTTTTACAATCAGATGCTATTTCAGTTGGAGAGGTTTGATTTTTAGGAGCTCAGGAAGCATAAACATTGAAGCAAAAGCAACTATCATTAGACAGGTCATACCAGTAGTTTTTTCTTTTTGGGCGATAAGTGGCTGATACTAGTAATTACTCACCAGTATTAGACATCAATATTAGCTTAGACATTGTACTACACAGCAGAAAGGACGGTCATAGGTTTAATTCCTGAGAGAAGTGTCCCTTCAACCATAAAGATCTTGCCTGTAATATAACCAGATTCTTAAATATGTATCAGACCATTAAATATTTTATAAGGCAAACAGACACAACTTTCACAAGTAACAAGTATACAGAAGGTGGGAGATTAATTAACATACGATGTGATTTAAGACAAAAACTAATCACGTATTTGTGTAAAGAGCTGGGTAGGATTAGAAGAAGGATGATAGACACACACACACACACACACACACACACATATATAGAGAGAGAGAGAGAGAGATATTATTGACAGAATCTTAATGCAACTAATGAAATTCTCTGATCTGTAGAAAAACAATGATTCACCAATAACAAAAGCAGCCATGAGGAAAATATATCAAGCTGCCAGCAACTTATCCATTATGATATTTCACAATCAAAAAAGTCATTATGCTGAAACTACTGGTCAACAGAAAGAATGAAATAGACTACAAGAAGCATCCGTCGAAATTTCATTTGTACTCAGAATTTAAATAACAGAGAAACAAAGTGTTAGTGGCTCACCTATGGAAACAGACCTCAGCGTTAGGTTGACGTCCACTTGGATTGATATATGATACATTCACCTTCACTGAATGGGCATACTTTTTCAGATTCTTTAGCCTTGATAAGCCGTGGATTTGAACTCTCTCACAAGTGACTTTAGTTCCTGGCTTAGATCCAGGAGAGTTTTCCACCACTATTCCTGGAGATATCTCAAGAGTGGTAGATTGAGATACAACTGCTGGATACAAAAAAGAAGAAGGAACGTATAATAGGTTAATCCAGCATCTAATAATTGAAAGAAAAATCTACCATTACATGGTATAAACATGTTATATTGCCTTTTAGGAGCACATGCTTGGCTCTATGCTGTACTAAAGCTCGTCAAAAGGGAATGCTGAAAACTTCATGCAACTCTTTTTCACCAAAGGATCATTTTTAGTCTCTTACCCCCAAAAAAGACAACCTCTTACCAATCAGCATCATATCCTCAATATTGGACTTATGCAGGGGAACTACCCACTGTAAAGGAGGTGCTATCAGAAAAAAACTACCAATTCTTGCTGGGTAAGCTTTCTCTCGATATCAAAATCGAGATTGAGGCATCCAAGTGAACTCAACAAAAAGAGGTAGAACACGATGTGCAAGTGCATAACTATAATAATAACATAAACAAAGAACAAAATAACGAGCTAGTACTAATTCACGAAGTTAGTGCATCCCGGATCAGTATTACAGATATTTGAGCACTAATAATAACAATTGAACTAAAAAGAGAGACAGAAGTTATTAGAGAAAAACCATTCCATCTAGCACTGGAGCTCAGGAGCCTCTTTCTTATTCCATATATAATGTACAAGTGTCGATAAACAGCCTAAAATTAATAAAAAAATGTATCTTTTCAATGTCCCAGTTTTGATAAGCAACAAGAAAGCCTACAAGTAATCAAAAGATGTATCTTTTTCAAAGTCCCATTTTGATAAGTGACAAAGAATCCTAAATATTAACCGAAAATGTATCTTTTCCTACTTTATCTCATCGGAACTAGCGGAGACAAAAAGACACTAGGTGATTTCTAACCATCTGCCCAAACCTTGGTGGGCAAAGTTACCATGGTGGAAGGTAGCATTTAGCCGGTAGAATTAACTGATGTGTGGGCAAGGTGGCCCGGACACCATATCTTTTTCTACTTTATCTCATCAGAAAGAATATTCTCGAAATTCAAAAACAGTTTCAAATTAACTGTCAAACTCTAGCAACTTCAACGTCAAAACCAATAAGCCCTTATTTAAATTATTTATGCAAATAAGTGCACACAGATTTATGTTATAAAGACTAAAATCCTAAAGCAAGAACCTAAACTCCTTAAGTTCCAAACACTCATAATTTTAAGAACTTCAAAAACTTTCCTAGCAAGTTGCTTGTGGGCTGTCGAAAAGGCAATGGAAAAAGAAAAAGAGAATGAATGTTTTCAGAACCCTAGAATTTAAGAGAATGTTACCTAAAGACAGTTCATCGGCGTGGACTATGGAGGTCGAAGTGCGACATAACGCGAAGAGGAGCCATAGAATAAGAGCAAATACTCCACGCGAAGAATTTGCTACACCCATTGCTTTTGCGATTGGAGTAAGGAACACACAGCGTTTTCTTTTATGGAGGAGCAAACTGAAAATACGAAGTCATTATTTTCCAGTTTATATGAAAAGAAAATTGAAAAGTTACACCGTATACCCCCTTTCAATAACCCTTAACACACTATACTTCAATTATAAAATTACATGCAGTACACATAAAATAATTACCCCACATACCTATTTAATTAATGAACAATAACTACCTAATAAATATGTCCCCTTAATTAACGGAAGCTATATATACAAAGCAAATCCATTGAAAATTTTACTCTTTCTGTTTCAAACTTGGACCAAAACTAAAGAATAAAAAAAAATTATCATAAATTATTTTTCTTACTATGGGAACCTTTGTCGTTATAGAAGTTTATCTTCTTCTATAAAATATACAGTAAACTAATCATTGTATACTAATAAAGAATTTTAATATTCCAAGTAAAATAATATATACAAAATAGATATAAATAAAAGTATGTTTGATTTGAATATTATATTCCAATGTAGAATATTGTGGTATATTTGGTTTGAATACTATATTTCAAATTAGAATATTATGGTATATTTGATTTGAATATTATATTCCAAATTAGAATATTGTGATATGTTTGCTTTTGAATATTGTATTCTTTATTATAATATTATGATGTGTTGGTTTAAATACTATATTCTTCATTAATCAATTGTAATTTGGTATGTTTGGTTTGGATAATGTATCGCACATTAAAATGTTTTGGTATGTTTGGTTTGTATATTGTATTCTATTAGAAAATTGTGGTATGTTTGGTTTGAATATTGTATTCCAACTTAGAATATTGTCGCGCGTTCGATTTGAATATTATAATTTTAATTAGAATATTGTGGTGTATTGGTTTGAATAGTATATTCTAATATTTTAAGTAGCTTAGATAGTGTATCACAAACTAAAATATTTTTACATAGATGTAAGAGAAAAACAAAAAAGATGAAACACTTCATCTAACAAATAAATGATAAAGAGGTATTGTCTTGTACAAAATAAATGTTCTATTTTAATATTCTTCCTCCTTCTGCACCCACATGTCATAGGAAAGGCTTCGAGGGGGTTGTTTATTTGGAACATGAAATCATTGGGGTTAGATGTTTCGTGCAAATTTGTAATCCTAATTCTTTGGGATGATGGAGTGTTTTAAGGGATTTAATTTATCAAGTTGGAGTGAGAGATAATCTAATCCCTTAAAAGGTGGAATTTGTTTAATGGCATATAAATATATTAAAGATGTAAAAAGTAAATAAAGTTTTATAAAGTAGGTATAGAAAGTAAAACAAATATTTTAAATGTATATGAAGTTAACTGGTGTTTTCAATGGGTATACCGCGTAGATTGGGCTCGTGCAGGTTTTAGCGGTACGGCCTACTTAGAGGAACCTTCGGGCCATCGTCAAGAGGCCCAATCTATGGCCTCATTATACTTGGGGAAAATGGCATAGTATGACAACAGATAAAATGGATTTTTTCATGGAATTTTTACATTCTTATGCCATATAGGAAACTATATTACCCTCAATGTTTAAGGTTTGATATAATTATATTTAGTATACCTAATTACCAATTCTATACCATAAAGTGTTTTAACTGTACATTAATTGTACCTTATATCACTCCTAAATTTATGGTACCGTATATTCCTTCAAATCCCCATCCCCCCATGTTTCTCTCTCCCAACCCCACACCCTCACCCACGTATCACCACACACCTAGAAACCAGAAAAACCAGAAAAACAATTAAAACCCTCTGCTAAATCCAGAAAAACAATTGAAACCCTCTACCATTAACGTCCAAAATCAAGGTTTTTTCTTCTACAACCAGTCAAAATTGAAGTCAAATCTTCAAAGTTTCATACACAGCAATAACTTTTGATGGTTATGATCTCGGGTTCCTTCAGTAATATAAGAGGAAAGGAAAAGAGAGCAGCAATTCCACCATTGACAGCCATTAAAAAGCTTTGAAGCTTTGAATTCAAATTTAGGTTTTCAAAAATCATTATTTTTTTGGATTGTGTGTTGTTGTAAATAATTGGGGAAGAAGACGTATATTGCAGAAATTGTAGAAAAATTGTAGACTGTTGTTTATTTATTTTTGAGCTTTGTGTTTTTGTGTTAAAAGTTTTGATGGAAGCTTGCTATTCCATTTCGTCTGTTTTGGAGCTAACTTGTGCAGAGGAGAAGATATTTTTTAAGTTATATATATTGCTAAAACTTTAAATTCAAGAAAGTATGGTTGTATTGTATTTAAAGAGGCGTGAATTTATAGAATAGGTTGAATGTGAGGAATGAGTCAAATAAGACTCACAATGGCTTATTTTCTACATTTAATCTACAACAAAACTACATATCATTTGAAAAATTACTATGAAAATACAGAATTTCAATGTTTCTACAAATTATCTACAAAATTTCTTAAGAAGATCTATCCCTTCATCATGTTTTTTTGGATTCCATATTTAGCATAGCAGTTTCGTAAGGAGTAACAAAAGCATATAGGAGAATCACAGAATTGTAGCATAATCGGGATTTTTGACATAATTGCGTTTTTTGCAGAAGATTTGTAGAAGTTTTAGTCGTTTTTGATTTATGAAAACAGAAAATAAAGCATCTACAATCAGAATATAAATAATCTACAATTTATCGACAAAATATCTACAAACTGGGTACATTGAATTTTAATATCCCAATTCCCATTCAATTGTAGCATAATTGGGATTTTCGACATAATTGCGCTTTTTGCAGAAGATTTCTAGAAGTTTTAGTCGTTTTTTTATTTGTGAAAACAGAAAATAAAGCATCTACAATCAGAATACAAATAATCTATAATTTATCTACTAAATATTTACAAACTGGTACATATTTGGACTCAATATGCTTCCCCTGAAATGTATGTTTCATATTTTTTATACATATTTTTGTCCAAAACAGTACTAAATCATCCACTTAAATACAATTTTTATACAATGTTGTTCAACTTTCATACAATAAGTAAATGAATAAAAGAAAAATAAATAAACAACAGTCCACAATTGTTCTTCAATTTATCTACAATTTTTCTACAATTTCTGCAATATACGTCTTCTTCTTCTTCTTCCTCCTCTTCTTCTTCTTCGAGTTTCAATCTGAAATTCAGTCAAAACCAAGTCTAATCTTCACCAAAACCCCTCAAAATTGAGATATAAACTCCAAACCATATTCCCAATTATTTTCAACAACGCCCAATCCAAACAAATAATGATTTTTGAAAACCCAAATTTGAATTCAAAGCTTTCAAGCTTTTTAATGGCTGTCAATGGTGGAATTGCTGCTCTCTTTTCCTTTACATTGTATTACTAAAATTTGGACATAATTGCGTTTGATGTAGAAGAACTGTAGAAGATTTAGTCGTTTTTGATTTGTGAATTGTAGAAGAATAATCAATTCGTTTTTGAATTGTAGAAGAATAATCAATTCGTTTTTGAATTGTAGAAGAATAATTGCGTTTGATGTAGAGACACTAAATTTGAAACGAAACTGACGAAGAAGATTAATGTCCGTGATTTGCGTTTGGAAGATCTGAAAGAATATTTAATCCCCCAATTTTAGTGCCTAAATAAGGAAGCCTACAGCTACAATGATTCCTTATTTAATGCATGGTCTATATTTTGTAGAAATACTATTAGCATGAAGGGTAATATGCAAACTATGAACATATTTGGTAATATAGTTTCCTATATGGTATAGGAACGAAAGTTTCCCTTTTATCATTCCTATATACTATTGGAAACTTTATTACCTTAAATGTTCATGTTTAGTTAATTACCCGGCATAGACAAGTTTTGTTTACAAAATATATACAATCCACCTTAAAAGGCTCTCAATCCATTATTTGTGCCTTCAATCAAGGGATTTAGTTACACCATTTTCCTTTTTTCTCTCCTCTCTCCCTTCTTCTCTCCGGCATAAGGAAAAAAAATGAGTTTTGATAACAACCGCATCTCCATTTTTGACATTCTTTTCATTACTTTTCTTTTAATTGATGATCTATTTTTTATCCATAAAGTTTATTGTTAGTTCCAATTGGTAATAGGCCAGATATTACCATTTACTTTGAAACTAAGTATGCACTAACTAAATGATTAAATCTGAATCATATGTATTTTAACAATTAAAAATTATCCTCTTATATACAATTGGTGACATAGTTGATTAAGTAATTGATTAAGTATATCGTAATTGAAAACAAGATTTGAAGACGGTATTGAGCTGTTTAACATTAACATTAGCCTAATATTGAACAACTTAAATAAACGACAACCTTCATGAAAAATCAGTTAGGTTATGTAATGCTTAAGTTAAGATCGGAAGCCTTTCTTGAAGATATTCACAGTTATCTAAAGAAATTTTCACCATTCCATGTTAGGATCAGAAGAAGAAATGTATGATTTCAAGGCAAGAAGATCAGATTCATCAATGCTAATATTGGGAAATGTAATTGTAGTCCATTACTCTAGGGACACCTTTTGCACTCAGTAGATATGAACTGGAAATATCAGTTTTCTATAAGGAAAAAAAACCCAAAAAAATAAAAATAAATTTCTAAAATTAGTTTTGAATACGTCTGCTTAAGCGAAATAAAATGGAAATAATCGATACAGATTTGGTGAATTCAATCATCACGTAATAGTTAAGTACCATAAACACAAAATTTATACAATATGTCTTTTGTATATTTTTTATCTGATGTATACATGGTAAAAATAAATTTCATACAACTAATTATATAATATATAATTTATTTACAACTTATCTACAGTTTTCATACATTATTTCTACTCGGTTATATACAACTACATATCGTACAACTTCAATACAAGTTTTATACAAAATTTATACAATATGTCTTTTGTATATTTTGTATCTGATTTATACATAGTAAAAACAAATTCCATACAACTCATTATATATTATACAATTTATCTACAACTTTCCCACATTATTTCTACCCAGTTAAATACAACTACAATAACATACAACTTAAATACAAACTTTATACAATATGTCTTTTGTATATTTTGTATCTGATTTATACATAGTAAAAACAAATTCCATACAACTAATTATATATTATAAAATTTATCTACAAGTTATCTACAATTTTGTTACATCATTTCTACTCAATTATATACAACTACCATATCATATAACTTAAATATAATTTTTATACAATATTGTTCAACTTTCATACAATAGTTAAATTATATATATATATATATATATATATATATATATATATATATATATATATATATATATATATATATATATATATATATATATATATATATAAATATAGAATANCATCATAGCAACCCGTGCGTAGCCTCCAAGCTCTTAGGAGCACAACTATCGAGCCGAAACGATAGAAAAATCATTCCGCAAGGCGACGACAATAGCTCACCCAACTATATATATATATATATATATATACAGAATATAATTTTTGTCCCGACCCCGGTTCGCGAGCATCATAGCAACCCGTGCGTAGCCTCCAAGCTCTTAGGAGCACAACTATCGAGCCGAAACGATAGAAAAATCATTCCGCAAGGCGACGACAATAGCTCACCCAACTATACAGGGAGAAACATCCCGCACCACATTTGTAGTACCATTACAGTTCTTCAATTCTCGATTTATAACAAGCGGTTCGCGTCGAGTAAGATTGACTAGGAAGGAAACAAGGGCATAAGCCTCAAGGAATCAAGTCTCACGATGAGGAAATAAAGAAGTGGAATTTTTCCTAACAGTTACATAGCCTCTCGTAGATAAGTACAGACGTCTCCCTATCGATCAACGAGACTCTAATAAACCGGCTTGTGATCCATGACTCCTATGAACCTAGAGCTCTGATACCAACTTGTCACGACCCCGGTTCGCTCTCCGTGAACCATCGTGACGGCACCTAGTCTCTACGACTAGGTAAGCCTAAATTTGCGAAAAAGAAATCAAAATTTGCGGAAGTAAAACAATTTAAAGCAGAAATAAGAAATCCAGTATATAAATGTGCCGCTCGGCATACACCATATTTAACTCTCAAAACCAACACATAAATCCAAGACCCGGAAACCCATGAATCACAAGCTAAGAAGTACTACATAGCTCTAACTCCAGATTGTCTAACAAAGAAAAGAAATACAGAAGGGCTAATACTTATAAGCGAGAATAGAAAGGGACTCCTCGGTCTGAAGACGCGACAGATATACCTTGAAGTCTCTACAGAAGCGCCTCGCCTTAAAAATGATAAGACTGAGCGAAAGTACCTGGATCTGCACATGAAAAACATGCGCAAAAGGGGCATGAGTACACCACAGCGGTACTCAGTAAGTGCCAAGCCTAACCTCGGTCGGGTAGTGACGAGGAAGGTCAGGGCCCTACTAAGGTTAAATAAAATATAAGGGTTAAAAGTGTGAAATAAACAGTATAAATAAGTGCAATAGTAAGAAATAACATAGAATTGGAAGAACAACAACAACTAGAACAGAGACAAACAAACCACGGAAAGAATATAGCTCAACACAAAGATAATAACTGGGGCACCTTCCAGGATACCGTCCTGTAGTCCCAATTACAACTATCCAGTGAATCTCCCGGGATACTGTCCCGTAGTCCATCATATATGTGTTCGAAGGATCTCCCGGGATACCGTCCCGTAGTCCAACTATCAATGCGCAGGGGATCTATCGGAATCCCGATCCGTAGTCCCCAAATATAAATACCCAGTACTGGGGGAATCTACCGGGTGCATTCACGTAGTTCCATATAACTGTGCAGGGGGATCTACCGGAAATCTAACACGTAGTCCCAAAGTAAATGTGGAGGGGGATCTACCGGGAATCTAACCCGTAGTCCCAAAGTAAATTTGCAGGGGGATCTACCGGGAATCTAACCCGTAGTCCCAAAGTAAATAGACAAGGGAGGGGGGGGAGCTACCGGAATCCCACATCCGTAGTCCCAATGTAAATACACAGCGGCAGCAAGAAAATATTCAGAGAAGGGAAATTCCATATTAAGGCAACAAATACTTCTAGCCTAGCATGCTGCACAGAGTTCAGGTAAACAGATTGAACAATTAAGGCAATTAAATCACTTACACATGTTTTCCTAAGCTAACAACAGGCTTAGTAGTACAAGTAATAAAAGCAGGAGAAGAAACATACTAATAAGTACTTAAAGAAAACCGGATTTCCAGCAATTTGCACAAGTACGCACTCGTCACCTCACGTACAAGGCATTTCAATTACTAAATATATCAAACCTAAGGGGAAGGTCTCCCACACAAGGTTAGAAAAGCCACTTACCTCGAACGGCTCAAATGTCAACCCGAAACCACGTTCTTGCCACGAGTATCGGACTCCAAATGACCCAAATCTATTCAATTAAATTTCATAATGTAAATAACACTTCAAGTAACTGATTCTACAATTAAATTCTAAGCTAATACGCGAAACTAGGAAAAATGACCAAAACGCCCCTCGGGCCCATGTCTTGTAATCGGGTAAAATTTATATTTTCAGAATCCTCACACTCTCAGGAGTCTAACCATATCAGAATTATCCCAATCCGATGTCAAATCCCCAATCAAAACTCAATTTCTTGGTCTAGGAACTTTTCCCCCAATTTTCATACAAATTCCGAAATTAAAGGATAAATTCATGTTTAGATTAATGGGTTACAAGCAAAAATGAGTCAAGAATCGTTACCCAATCGATATCTCTGAAAATCCCTCCAAATCTCGCTCAAATCCGAGCTCCCAAGCTTAAGTTTTGATAAAAATGGCTAAACCCTCGATTTGAAATCTTATATCTGCCCAGGCACGTTCTTCTTCGCGAACGCGAGGCTACTATCGCGAACGCGATGCACAAAAGTCCTGCTGGCCAAATTCCTCTTTCGCGAACGCGAGGTCCACTCGCGAACGCGTAGCTTACACGGGCAGACCCTACGCGAACGCGGGGACCATGTCGCGAACGCGAAGACAAATGGGTCATTTCTCTCGCGAACGCGGGACATCATCGCGAACGTGAAGCACATTTTAGCTGCTCCACCCAGATGCTCTACGCGAACGCGAGACCCTCTCGCGAACGCGATGAAGGTTTTCTCTGCAACACAACAGCAGAAAATCTACAATCTTTCCTAGTCCAAAAATGGTCCGTTGAGCATCCGAAACACACCCGAGGCCCCCGGGACCTTAACCAAACCTGCCAACCAATCCCAAAACATCATTCAAACTTGTTCCAACCTTCGGAATGCTCAAAGCAACATCAAAACACCTATTTTTCATCGGATTCAAGCCTAAGAATTCCAAAAACTCTAAAAACACGCTTTCGATCAAAAAGTCTATCAAATCTCATCCGAATGACCTGAAATTTTGCAAGCACGTCACATTCAACACTACGGAGCTACTCCAACTTTCAGAATTCCATTCCGACCCTCGGATCAAAACCTCACTATCGAACCGGAAACTTCAAAATTCGACCTTTCGGCATTTCAAGCCTAAATTAGCTACGGACCTCCAAAACACAATCCGACCACGCCCCTAAACCCAAAATCACCCAACGGAGCTAAAGGAACCATCTGATTTCCATTCCGAGGCTGTCTTCACACTGTCCCGACTACGGTCAATTTTTCAACACTTAAGATCTCATTTAGGGACTAAGTGTCCCAAAACTTTCTGAAACTTAAAACCGAACATCCCGGCAAATCAAAATAGCAGAAATAGACTCGGGGGAAGCGGTTAGTAGGGGATCGGGGCGTTAATTCTTAAGACGACCGATAGGGTCGTCACATCCTCCTACACTTAAACATTCGTTCGTCCTCGAACGAGCATAGAGACATACCTGAAGTGAAGCTGCTCATGGCCCCAAACTGCTGAGCGGCGCGCTAGAGCTCCAAACGACCGGTCGGGTCGTTACATTCTCTCCCACTTAAACATATGTTCGTCCTCGAACGTGCTAAGAATTATGTTAGGGTTGTCCGAAATCACTGTTTAATACCTCGAGCACCTACCCGTGCTACCACAACTCAACTGGGTACCCTAGCTCGATCAATTTGAAGATATCTTTTTTTTTCTCACTTAAGCAAATAAGCCTTAGAGCCCAATTCCTACATCCAGAGTTCTCTGTCAGGCCTGTTCCAACATACGCTCACCGTATCAATAACTACCCGTGGCACCAAAACATGACTGGATACCTCTGCTGAATTCACACCTTGCACCACTTTACTCACAGGACCACAATAACATTCTCTGATCAAATTAGTCGAAATTCCACGAATCTGATGCTCCCATTGCACCTCATGACCTACATAGGTCTTGCTCTAACTCTTACAATACCGCCAAGACGGAAGAGGTGTGTAGAAATTCATACCCAACTGCCGAATCAACAAATCATTGGGTCTATACTCCTGATAAGAACCATCACCACATTCTGAACCAAATAATTGTCTTAGCTCCTTAATATACTTCATATAATCAGATTGCACTGATCCTAAATCCAATGATCTCGTCTCACCCAGTACGAACCGCTTAGGCAATAAGCCACCCCGAACATGATCAAAAGTCTCATATGATGCCACAATGTGCCAATAGGCTATGAACTCGAACGTGACAAAAGGAAAACGAACTCTAGAAGGAACTACTCAACTCAAGCACTAATATGAACTTTCCTTAGAAAATAGGAAGCAAGGCATACAAAAATAGCATATAGAAAACTGTACTCAACATCACACTGTTGCGGCGTGCAACCCGATCCAAATAACATACCTATGGCGGCGTGCCACCCGATCCACACATAGAATTCACATAAGGAGATATACATCGAGCTAAACTGCTCATTATAACAAAATTCCGAATATCGGTCACAAGCACGCTAAGTGCATAATACCATCCCTGGGGAGACATATAGTGCCATAGGCTACAAAACTCAAACACAACTGAGGTGCGATATACGATCTGAATCTCGAGAGCCATGCTGCTCATATAACATCATCTCAAAGCAGAACCTCAACACATAAAAAATTCATCAAGCCGTCTCCCAACTCATACGGTGCAATATATCATTTCATGAAATAGCTGACGACGAAATAGTACCCCGACTACTTGTCCAAAGGAGCGCATTGCTGAAATGAACACATCTGGCCTGATATAGAGCCCATATTCACATTTAGATCCATCCACAGACCTCAAGCTGATTCTGATCACACTGAACTAGGCTAATAACCTTTCGAAGGTCCATAATAACTCCCTTTTTCTCATAACACACGAGAACTACCATCATAACCGGGGCAATCCTCCATGGTCCACAACCCAATAAGTCGAGTGCCCTCCAAGCATAAATTCTCAAATTAATGATATCATCACCGTCTTCGTACTTGGTTTAAATCTTCAACCAATCAAGTGACTACATGCCACACTTATACAATCTTCCTGTGGGGCACGCTCCCACGACCTTCCGTAACAGACAACAAATATGCGTATCCATACCACCAACCGCACTAACGCTGAGAAGCATTCAAGAATCCATAACCAGGATGCAAGGCCTTTTTCATAAAACACCAATCTCAGGTGACGCTGAAGACGATACCTACTTACTTTAAACATCGAAACTCCTTTACTGCTCATCCGAGCTCGCGACATCCTTGTCAACACCGAACTGCAACCTTGATCCTCACTTCAAATTCCATACCACACACTACACCAACATGCCAATATACGATAGAGCACGATTTTCATCATAACTCCGTAACCACTAATAGATCAACACTTCATCATATAAAACTTTTCACTTAACTCACTTCAGGAGAACCATAGCAACACACAGATGAATTCTCATAACCGTAGAATATGCAAATCTCTAAGTAGTGGTCTAAGCCACCATAGCCCTCCCGGGATCCGCCTACACATGACAGGCCATAACAGTGAAATACTTTTGAATAACATCAATTACGACGGTCGACAAACCTCACACGTGCCGTCACAAATCACTTGCATAACTTGATCACGTTGAAGGAAATGATCACTACCACCAATATGCCAATTCAACTATGGCTAACCAATCTATCTTCTTCCAAATTAATTCTTGATTGCCTTAGAAATAATAATAACTCCATTCAACACATAACACACTCCATCCGCACTCATCCCGAGTGACCTTAAATCACGACACCATGCTGTCTCAAATCCCACGAACCATTTTATACCTCTCAAATGCTACACTGCGAGTCAAAACATCATAGAACATTCTGTGCCTCTTCTCATAAGCTGCTACAAAGCTTGATTCTTAACCGTAGGCTCAAAATCATTAGGCATCACGCTTTGCCCAATTGAATCCACTAGGACCGTTGTTGAGAGCCACCCGCTCTGACTTGGCCCCGAATATAATCAACTCCATGAATCTTCTAGCACATGAATACCCTCTCGACGAAGCACTCGGCAGAATCACTTCCCTTGAAACCCGCCTCTATACAAGGCATAAATCCTGAATCTGAGCTCACTCTCTAGCTGCACAAGTCCATTCACCCCTCGTGGACATTAATTAAATGTGCGGCAACATCTTTCCAATTCAAAGTTACATTGTATCCTTCTTCATTTCAAGTAGCTCCTTTGCGTTATATCAAATCTCCTGCCGCATAATAGCCCATACTTCAAATTAGATCTGTAGACCCCAATCATCAATCACTAAAATTCCCAAGTCGTTCCAAATCTCCTTAGGGAGCGTAGTCATCCTAGCACAAAGCCCATATGCAAATCCGCCGCTCTCCCACTTTGGTGGAACTCACCCCTCTAATCGGCCACTCGACCCTTGCTTAACCACCGCCTAACACCCCCCACATGTCTTTCCTCATTCTTTGCTGCTCAGTTCTTGCCTTAATAAAATCTATCTTCGTAGCACTTGAACCCACAAATCGCTACTAACTTTAAACCTTTCCGGAGATCATCTTTCTCGAGCTGTCGACATTAGAAACACCGATTCAATCCTGAACCACCGCACCCCGCGATATCCAACAGTCGTTTCTCCAATATTATTTCACAGTATCCTACCCCAAGGGCGAATTGCAGAAGACCATAACACCGGCAAACTTAACAGATACAATCGAGGATGATGACACTACATCGCAGATAAAAAAATTCCACCACGCTCGAAATTACCAAGTCTCGTTACTCCATCACCCCAAATCTGGATATTCATAGGCCAATTGCTTTTCCTCCGCCGGAAGTGAAATATCATATCTCTAAATCGTGCACTGAGTAGATTTCATTTCAACTCATTCACCGCCCCAACACATAGGCAAGTCTCTTACCATCAAGACAATACTGTGCGATATTTCGCTTCTGCGAAATACTGTGCGATATTTCGCTTCTGCAGAAATGGACCGCAAAAGCAGTTCCGCAGAAGCGGGTGAAAGGTCGCAAAAGCGGTCCGTGGTCTGGTAGGATAGTTCCGCAGAAGCGGAACGATAATCGCATCAGCGGGTACGCAGAAGCGGACGGTTAACCGCAGAAGCGGTTTTGGTCATAGGAGGGAGCATCGCAGAAGCGGAGTTTTAGCCGCAAAAGCGGAATGAGAATTTTTAATGATAATTCGCAAAAGCGGGAATTTGGCCGCAGAAGCGGTCCAGCATAAGCAGAAGCGGGACCGCAGAAGAGAAAGTCGACTGGGCAGAAGGGTTAAAATATCATATTTCATCCGCGAGCTTGGGGTATTTTCCACCATTGTTGAGCGACCTTGAGAGCTTTGGGGCGAGGATTTTGCAGAGTTTCGACTGGGAATCGATTGGAGGTAAGTACCCTGGCCTAATTATTCGAGTTTATGGTGGATTTAACATGGAAATTAGTGGAAATTCATCAAAAATGGGGTAAGTTAGGGCTTGAGAAATTATGAGTTAACAATGGAAATTTGGAAGGTCAAATGGACTCCGATTTTAATAAATTGGATATGCATGGACTCGTGGCGAGACGAGGAATCCGATGATGTGAATTTTATAATTTTTCGAGAAGTGGGCCCAGGTTTTTCCAACTTCGTGATTTTTGGTGTTTTTCGAGTCTTTTCGATTGGGTTATATTCCCTTAGCCTATTGTAATGTATTCCTTGTGGTTTTGATCAGATTTGACGCGCGAGGAGGTCAATTCGAGAGGAAAAGGCATAGCGAGCTAGACTTTGGGCCGGCTTGAGGTGAGTAATGGGTGTAAATGACGTACTGAGGGTTTGAGACCCCGGAATTTCACATCGTACCGCTATATTGAGGCGAGGCACGCGCTCTATGACGAGCGCGGGGCTGTTGGTTATGGGGATTGTGACTTGGTCCGTCCCGGTGATGTTTTACTGTGTTTTTTCTACTAGAACTTGTTGGAAATCATTGTTACTTGGATTTGACTGTTGTATTTGGGCTTCGTGCCGGTTATTTGGATCCTTCAGGGATTGATTTCACTAATTTGCATACTTTGTACATTGTTTAACCTCATTCCAAGGTTTTAAGTACTATTTTTTTTGCAAACTCAGCCCCTTTTTCTAAACTTGAAAATTCAGATGATATTTTAAATGATATTTTGGGTTGTGGATTACTGATTTAAAAGTGACCGAGGGGCTTATTGTGATTTCTTGATTTATGGATGGCTCGGGCTGCACGCCGCAGCAGTACTATGTGATATTTAGGCCGAGGGCCTGGTTGGTGCCACGAGATGGCTTATTTGAGCTTGGGCTGTAGGAGCTCCTCCGGAGTCTGTACACACCCCCAGTGAGCGCCGTCGACGTAAAATATATGGATGGCTTGGACTGCACGCCGCAGTGGGTACCTGAGTGTACCAGTATTTGTATTGCATTGCATCATTGCATCATTCCCTACCTGTTACCGGTCATGGTTCTTTCTGTACTATTACTTTATTGACTTGCCGGTCTTACTGTTAAAGGTTTGGGTACTGCCCGTTATAGTTGCCTTGTGTTTTTTAGTGATTTCTTATCTTCAGTTATTATTTATGCTTATTACTCACTGAGTCGGAGTACTCACTTTACTCCCTGCATCTTGAGTGTAGATTTAGGTGCATCACAGTCTGAGGGAGGACCTGTCTAGCTGAGCAGCATTTTCACCGGGAGCATCGAGGTAGCTGCATGGCGTTCGCAGCCTTGATCCTTCCCTCCTATCCCTATCTTCCATTATTCTGTTTCTTAGACAGTCTTGTTATAGGATGACACTCTGTATTAGAGGCTCGTGTTCGTGACACCGGATCCTGTTTGGGTTTATGTTTCAGTACTTTGTTAGACTTTCGTATATTACTCAGTATTTCTAGACTTTTGATAAAATGGCTTAGTAATTAATATCTGTGTTTTGAATTTATGAATCATTAAGAGTTGGGGTTATTGTCGAAAGGTCGGGCTTGCCTAGCAATGTGTTGGGCGCCATCACGACCGGGGGTTGGGTCGTGACACATAAGCCTGTAACCATTCATCATTTGAGTAAATCCTATCTAGCCTCTCCATTATCAGACCCTTTCTTCTCCTATGATGGTTTGACCAGGTATACTTATACCCCTTGAAGCCTAAATCCACTAGGTTACAATAGTTTAGGCAATTTATTAAGGATCTTGCTCTTTTTTGGTTTATATTCCTACCCCCAAACTTATCATTAGTATTAATAACTTCGTTGATGTCCCCTCCCACTAACCATGGGCCTTTGTACTGATCATAGATACTTCGTAGATTATCCCATAACATACACCTATAATGAACATCATTACTAGCATAAATTGCAGTAAATAACCAGGACAAGTTTTTAGGTTTTACCTCGATCATTGCATGTATGGCTTGCCCATTTCTAGTGAAGTTGTTGACTGTTACCACCTCATTGTTCCACAGAATTACAAAGCCTCCACTCTGCCCTACTGATGGAACCTCAATCATCTCTGTAAAGCTAAAAGCCTCAAGGATAGATAGGCGGCTCTCCATTTTTGTTTCCAATAGTGCAACCAAACAAGGTCTGTGGGTGTCCATTATTCCTTTGAAATTCCTAGTGAAGTTTGTTTGCACCTCTAACGTTCCAAACTATAATATTGTTAGGCTGATGCATGGGGTTGTTATTGGGGTGGTTGTTGTTTGGAATCATCCTTAGGGAGGGGACTATGATCACTACATTCAGTGTCAGGTAAGTACCTCAATACTCAACAATTAAGTTACATTAACAAACAGATTTTAAATTGTTTCCCTAATACTCAACCTAGCACACTACAACCTGTCCTTAATAATGAAAAAAATTCTACCAGTAAAAATCAAGTTGCTAAACAAAATGATGAGGGGGAAAGCAGTTTTGCCAAACCAGTAAAGCAGCACAAGGTTTTCGAAAAAATGGAAATCAATAAAGAAAATCAAAATACTAGTATTTTGCATGAGGAACAAGCTGCTATCCACGTTACAGGTGTCACAGACGTGGCACAAAATCAAGTCATAATTAGTAAAGAAAATCATTTGCTTAATTCTATGGAAATGGATATCACCACCCAATCGGGCAACCAAAGAAGCAATCAAGCACCCTACTAATACTAATACCCTAACTAATAACAATAATAACGCTCCCTTCATGCATGCATGTCCCAACCCCCACGACCAATCCTACCTAAAACACTTGGAACACAAAAGTAGACAAGTGGCGGAGGATATATCTATGCAAGATCTTGATATATACCACACGCAATAACTTGCCCAAGCTATGCAAATAGAACCAATTATTAGTGGCACCCCCAATCACCTTACTACCACTCCTCCTATAAACACACTAGTCCACCAATATGGCCAGAACTCACTAACACTAAGGAGGAGATATCGTCTACTTCAACTAATTCATCTCTCTCGCAATTCAAACATGAACAACCTTCTAAATCCCCCACCTCAACTCCACCCAAATCCGGTGATTTATGCCCAGCCACCAAGCCCACCCAATCACATACCACAATCATGGGTGGAACTAGGGCTACAGGGCCATGCAGTAACCTTCAACATGGAGATCAATGGGCAGGAATCCATACTCATCATCCAGAACACTCATTTCCTCGCCCAGCTGATCTCATAGGGGATGAGTTTATCCATGAACAATTATGTAAACCAAATGTGGATGAACAATATTCTTCAACCACTAGCCCAATCAATGAATCCAAACCTAGTGAACAACATGCAACAAGTGTGGAACACTCCACACCACCTAAACCAGCAAATCCTTCAAAATCTACCACTGAATCTTCCATTTTTTGCTCCGGAGGATCTCATGCTCTTGAACCCAGTGTTCACACAATGGAATGCCCAGGCAATGCCCAATCAACAACACGACCCACAACCAGATCCAATGGACGAGCAAGCACCACCACCAAACATGCCAAACCAAGAAGGGATACAGGAGGAAGGAGAGGAGATGGAAAACTTGCCACACTTGGGGGAGCCAGCAGTGGCTTTTTCAAGCCTAAGCGAGGTAAAAATACTAATATTCAGGGAGATGCTCGAAAGGAAATCTCTCTTTAGTTGCCCAGTGACACTGTACAAATGCTCACTGGACATTCGACCACCACAGGACCCAACTGTGGGGAAGAATGTAGTGATCTTAGTCTATATCGTGATAAACATTGTTAAATTTGGCAATATATTAAATCAGAATCAAATCGTCCAATTTGATTTTAAGAGGGAGAAATTCGATGTACCATATATTGCGTACAGACAATACAATTATTTTTATTGTGATATACATTGATATAGAGAAAACAATAAATTTTAAACAACTATATTTATAATTTCATATTTAAGATATATAAAGAAGGAAAAGATTAATATATATTTCGATATACACAATAAATTACCAGTTATGTCTGCCCATAAATAACTTATTACAAAAATTAGTCAATTCATAAAATATTACTAATATTAGCCAAATGCTACAGATATTACCCAATTAGCTATTTGTAGTAAAAAAAAAAAGGTCAATTTTTTGCTTCTTTTGAGAGGGTGTTGTTGCAATAGATTGGATACATTAAAGCATTTGAATCTCAGCTTTGGGATGATTTGGTGTAGTTTTGAGGTGGTTTGAATTGAAAATTCGAAGTAGAAGATAAATATGGAAAAAGATGATATGTGTATCATACTGTGTATCATTTGTGTATCACATATGTATCAAATATGTATCACATATATATCCATATATACATGTGTGTGAGATACATGCATTGCAGAAGAAATTTTTAACTCGACTTTAACTATGATATTTGATACCAAACCAGTCTAAATCACCTCCAATCTTGCTCAAATTTTGTATATTGCCTCATCTATATGTTTTCAACGAATTCCAACCATACCCATTGAATTTCTTTTTTTCAAATTCTTTTAATATTATAACTAGTATTAGTACCCGTGCAATGCGCAGACACAAACCTGTGATTTGAGTTATTTGGTTTATGTGTAAATAACTTTAAAATATTAATCTTTCAGATAAAAGTTATATATAGTCATTAAATAAATGTTAATAAAGAAGCATAAATTTTTCAAATCTCTTTAAATTATCCATAATTTCTTGTCCATATTGCATTACCCATAACTTAAAATTATCATGTCCGTTACTTCCATTATAATACATTATAAATAAAAATATCTTTGTTTTCTTGTAGTAAATTTTTTAATTTACTTTTTATTCTTTTATTCTATTCTTCATATAAATGTTTAAATTTATCATATTTTTTATACTACCTATATTATTATCTTTATAATTAATTAAGATAGAGGTGTTGTTTTTATCTTTCAATTTATTTATTTTTTAAATTTACATAATTAAGAGAGGGCAGAAAATATTTTTGCAAAAATATTCACTTTCTTTTCATTCAGATTCAAAACAAAAATTAAATTTAAATTAAGTATTAGTATTAATATTATCCTAAATTGCCAAGTGATTTTATAGTAGTTTGTCACTTGGCTTAACCACAATGCAAATTTATTCATTATTATTTAAAATACTTTCTCTTCTCAAAAATCAAATAAGTCTTATCCTTCCAAATATTTCTACATTGAAATTATTTTATTTATATTTTTCCTCTTTTTTTTTTAATTTTTTAATTCTATTGTTCATATTAATGTTTAAATTTATCGTATTTTTTATAATATCTATACTTTTATCTTTATAATTAATTAAGATGGTGGCGTTGTTTTCTTTCAATGTAATTTTTTTAAATCTTATTAACTAAGATATGACAGACAATATCTTTACAAAAATATTCACTTTCTTTTCATTCAAATTTAAAAAAAAATATTTTGTTTTAAATTAAGTATTAGTATTAATATTATCTTAAATTGCCAAGTGGCTTTATAATAGTTTGTCACTTGGCTCAATCACAATGCAAATTTTATTTCTTTATATATATATATATATATATATATATATATATATATATATATATATATATATATATATTAGAAAAACTCAATGTCAAATTAGGAAAAAACACGTAGGCTTCAAAAAATTTCTTTCGATGTGACCTTTCAAATATACATTTCTTGCAAATAACCCTTCTAAATGCCTAAATTAAAGCGGCAAAGTAGTTTTAAATAGGATTTACAATATCCCATAACTTTAAGGCATTTATTACTTATTAGTCAAATTAAAAATGAAGATTTTTCAAATCTTCGAATGTGATACAAAATTAATACATTATATTTTTTTTTATCCTTTTAAGTTTATCCTAAGTCTATCCTAAATTCTTGTTTATTTGATCTTACTTTGCTATGTGTCTTATTCTTAAGATGCCACTTTGTTTTATATTTTAACTCCATCCAAAGTATAAATAGTCAATGGCAGATCCACATTATCTATTATGGGTGCTTCTGCACCCATTGCTTTTGAATACCTATTATTTATTTATATAGAAAAACTGGTACTTGATACAAATATATTTATTGAGCATCCAGTTTAAGCAACGACTTTTAAATTAAGAATAATTGAGCACCCATGATTTAAAAATCTTGGACCCGTCACTGTAAATAATAGTTATATGTTATCTCAATTTATGACTTTTTANGTGTCATGTCCCCAGAGTGGTGTGTTAGATTCGAAGTGATCGTTGGAGTCATTAATGAATACGAACGGATTTGGTTTCAGCTTGTTGGAAGGATAATATCGAGGTTCGGCTCGGAATCTGCTGTGGTATTAGTCAAAAGGGAAGTAACTTCATGGATGGTTGATCTGAGAAATGGTCACGGTTTATTGCATGTTTCAATTATCATTAGCAGTATATAGAAGAGTTGGAATAAGACCTTAGTTGATAAGAGGTTTTCTACCGGTATTCGGGTGTTGTGTGCAGCTGCTATGAATAGAAGTTGTCGTTTCGAGTGTTTGAGTTATGTGGTATATCATATAATTGCACCTGAGGTTACAGGTGCGGGTTATTACAGCTGGTTCGGACTTATTATGAATAAAGATGTGAGGTTATGGTCTTGTGCATGATTTCGGAAAGTGGAATGTGTTTCTATGGCCTATGGGCTAGAGTGGATGGTGAAATTTCAGCTATGTTGTGTTATCGGACCTATGTGAGATAGGGTGACGTGGGATCACCCCCGGGTGTATGCGTGGCAAGATTATTTAGCGATTGTTTGGCTTTTAGAACAGCTCTGGGTACGTCCGAGGACGAACGTGTGTTTAAGTGGGGGAGGATGTAACGACCCAACCGGTCGCTTTGAGCTTTTGCACTTTGATCGCCAGTTCCCGGGCATGACTTGCCCCGTGTTATGTATTATGACCAATGTAGATCGTTGGTTTTGGTTTACAGGAAAATTTGGAATGAATTTGGAAGAACAGCTTCAGTTGAAAGCCTTGAATTTGAAAGGTTTGACCAAGAGTTGACTTATTTGTATATGAGCTCGGATCGGAGTTTTTATGATTTGGTTAGCTTCGTTAGGTGATTTGTGACTTAGGAGCGTGATCGGAATTGGTTTTGGGAGTCCGGTGTAGAATTAGGCTTGAATTGGCGAAGTTAGTATTTTGACGATTTTCGGTTGTTAGGTGAGATTTTGATCCTAGGTCGGAATGGAATTCCGAGAGTTGTTGTAGCTTCGTTAGGTGATTTGGGATGTGTGTGCAAAATTTCAGGTCATTCGGAGGTGTTTTGGTCGGGTTTTTGATCAAATGCGTATTTCGGAAGTTTTTGACAAACTTAGGCTTGAATTCGGTGAGAATTGATGATTTTAGCGTTGTTAGATGTGTTTTGATGGTTGGAACAAGTTTGAATGATGTTTTAGGATGTGTTGGTGCTTTCAGTTGAGGTCACGGGGGCCTCGGGGTGATTTCGAATGGTCAATCGGACCAATTTTGGCCTTTGAAGAGTGCAGGTTTTCAGCTATTTGTTGCAGAGGATTACCCTTCGCGTTCGCGTAAAGGGTCACACGTTCGCGAAGAAGGAACTTGGGAGGCTGATGAATTACTCTGCGCGTTCGCGTGTGTGGGTCCGCATTCACGGAGGGTTAGCTAATTGTGCATCGCGTTCGCGAGGTTGTAGCCGCGAACGCGTATAAGGAATTGAGTTCAGGGGGTTTTTAAGCTTCGCATTCGCACCTGTGCTATCGCGTTCGCGTAGTGAGTTGTGAGTAAGCTTTGCGTTCGCGTAACCTGGACCGCGTTCGTGAAGGACATTTTTGGGCTAATGGAATTTTGAGCATCGCGAACGCGAGAGAGAGACCTCGCGTTCGCATAGAAGGAAGTCAGAAAACTGGGTAGAAGGTTATAAACATTTCATTCGCGATTTTGGGGCTCATTTACTCCATTGTTGATCATTTTGAGAGCTTTTAGAAGGAAATTGAAGAGGGATTCAAGGAGAACCGATTGGAGGTAAGATTTTTGAACTCAAAACTCGTTTTTATGGTGTAATCTACCTAGAAATTCATGGAAACTAAGCCTAAAATTGAAGAACTAGGGCTTGAGACTTTTGAAATTTGATTTGGGGATTTGAGGGACCATTTGAGGTCGGATTTGAGTACTTTCGGTATGTATGAACTCGTGAGGAGATGAGGAACCTATTGATGTGAAATTTTTTGAATTTCGAGAAGTGGGCCCGGGGCTCGGGTTTTGCTAATTTCGAGATTTTTGATATTTTTCGATTGGGTATTGTTCCCTTAGCATATTGTGATGTATTCACTCTGATTTTGGATAGATTCGACGCGCGTGGAGGCCGATTTGAGGGGCAAGGCGTCGCGAGCTAGAGATTTCGCCGGTTCGAGGTAAGTAATGATTGTAAATGCTGTTCTGAGGGTTTGAAACCCCGGATTTCACATCGTGGTGTTACTTTGAGGTGACTTACACGCTAGATAACGAGCATGGGGTAGAGCACCGCTGGGGATTGTGACCTAGTCCTTCCCGAACGAGTACTTTAATGCGTATTTGATAGTTAATTGTTTGATGTCATTGTATTTTAGGCTGTATGCTATGTTTGGGGCCTCGTGCCGACTAGTTGAGACCCTTAAGGGCATTTTTACTATCTATCCTCACTCTACTTGTTTGAAAGCATATCCTCGGTCATGTTTTACCTGTTTATTACTCAAATCTGGCTTTATCACTATAAAAATGTGGAAACTGTTTTGGGCTGAGCTCCCTGTTTTACTGATGGTCCGAGCGATCGTGAGATGATGACTGAGATAGACCGAGGGTCTGATTGTGAGATAGATGATTGAGATAGACTGAGAGTCTGATGGTGAGGTTAATGACTAAGAGAGGCCGAGGGCCAGTTGTGAGGATTATATACCTATGGATCGGGCTGCACGTCTCAGCAATGTATAAATATATATTATATATATATGGATCGGGCTGCACGCCACAGCGATACTTATATGGATCGGGCTGCACGCCGCAGCAATATTGCGCTTGGGCTGTAGGAGCCCCTCCGGAGTCTGCACCCCCACAGTGAGCGCGGGTAACCATATGGATCGGGCTGCACGTCGCAGCGATGGATCGGGCTGCACGCCGCAACGATGGATCTGGCTGCACGCCGCAGCGATATATGGATCGGGCTGCACGCCGCAGCGGTTATTATATATATATGGAACGGGCTGCACGCTGCAGCGGTTACAATATAGTACCTATTGAGCGTGAGTGCTGAGTGTGAGCACTGATTGGTAAGAGTTGAGTCACGAGTGGCAGAGAGGCTAGCCCATAGGGGCGATAACTATATACATGCATATGAGTGATGTTTGCCTGAGAGGCCTGTTTATGAACTTGTTGATTTCACCCCCTTTTTAGTGAGTTTCAATCGAATATGTTGATTTATCGACTGTTTTCACTCTTCTTTATACTGAGCCTCTGTCGAAAGTTGAACAAATATTTTCAAAACAACCTTTATTCTAACTGGGGTTTATGAGATGTTTAGAAATTAATCACTGATTGGGCATTTGGTTATTTCCACTGAGATTTTTAAGTTATGAAGTGTTTATGATTACTGTTTTTGCCCGAGGGGCTGTTTTACGAACTATGCTTTGTCCGAGGGGCCGATTATGGCTTTAATCTCTATTATTCTTTTAAATGGTATTGAACCCCTATTGAAACTGCTGGAAGGTATTTCAAAATGATTTTTACTAAAAGTTGGATTTTAAAAGGGAATGTTGACTCGTGTTATGATTTGAAAGCTTGTCGTGTTTATTGAGCCTAACGTGAATTTGTATTCATTGTTTCCTACTGCTCAGTCTTTATTTACTCTTATTACTTACTGGGTTGGAGTACTCACATTACACCCTGCACCTCGCGTGCAGATGCAGGTATTTGTTCACCCGGTAGCGGGTTTTGTGCTGATTAGAGACTATGCTATCGAAGTTGAGCAAGGTGGCTGTCAGCGTTCGCGGCACCGCATTCCTTCCTTTTATTTCTAAATTCCTATTTTGTACATTTCCAGCTTTGTAGTTATAATTTCCCTCTATTAGATGCTCGTGACTTGTGACACCCTGGTTTGGGCTGCGTCGGAATGGTTCTACTATTGTTATCTTGGTTTCCGCATATTATTGTTATTTAATCATGTTTCATAATTGCTTAATGATGATTTACTGCTTAAAAGAGGTGTCATGTATTGGTCTGGCTGGCCTCGTCTTCACGAGAGGCGCCATCACGACCGGGTTTGGGAATTGGGTCGTGACAAATATAATATAGATATAGATAGATTGTTCATAATATGATTTTTCTTATGATATTTAAAAAACAATTTGATCTCAAATTCAAAAAATTCTTATCATTTTATTTTCTAAATTGGACCACATTTTCAAAAAATTATGTTATGCTTTCAAACTTAAACTAACCGCACTCATTTTAAATATTAATCACAGAAAAATATTTCTTAATTGTTTGAACACATTATATCTAAATGCAGTAGTAATATTTACGTATAGATATTCATTTACCCAATTGTCAATATTAATATGACTTTATTATTTTTGTTATTAAATATTTTTTACTAATTATTTAATTGTTTTCTTACATTAAAAATAATTTGAACATTTATTTAAGATATTATTTTGTTGCTAATTTTTTTTTTATTTTTCAAAGTTAATAAATATTTCATATCTTAAGTAAATTTTAGTTTTATTTTATATTTTGACTTACTCTAAATTATAAATAGTCATAGGTTATCTAAGTTTACGTATTTCTATTTTTTTCTATTATAATTTTTTTAATTAACTTTTACCCAATATTTCTAGCTAATATAGAAGAAAATCTATGAGTAGATCAATATATAGATATAAATATAGATATAGATATAAATATACAAATAAATATAAACATAGAATAAAGTTACTATATACTATTGACGTTTATTAGCTTGCCACTAATATAAATATAGATATAGATATAAATATACATATAAATATCTATTGAAATTAGGCGTCATCACGGTCCCGATGGTAGGAATTTCGGGTCGTGAAAAGTTGGTATTAGAGCACTAGGTTGCCTAGGTCTCACAATTCACGAACATGCTTAGTAGAGTTTGTGGGATCGGTACGGAGACGTCTGTACTTATCTCCTAGAGGCTACAGAGTTTAGGAACAATTTCACTTATATTCTTCTCTATCGTGCGATTTTGTTCTCTCCATGCTAATCGAACTCTTCGACTCTTGTCCTTCGCAGTTGGCGAGAACACGTACCGCATCTTCAGCTGATCAGCAGCAAAAGCCCCCAGTGGCAGCTCCTACAAGGGGCAGAGGTCGAGGTCGTGCCAGAGGCCGAGGCAGGGGTAGAGCTTAGCCCCGAGCTCGAGCAGCAGCACCAGCAGTGGGGCCTCAGGTTGAGTTTGATGAGGAGGTTTCAGCCCAGACTGTTCCAGCAGGACCAGCTCAGGTCCCGGAGGGGTTCATTGCCACCCTAGTGCTTCAGGATGCCTTGGTCCGTTTAGTGGGCCTTATGGAGAGTGTAGCCCAGACTGGCACATTCCCTAAGGCACCAGCCGTCTCCCAGGCTGGGGGAGGTGCACAGACTTCCGCTACTCACACTCCGGAGCAGATGGCTCCCCACTTTCAGACTCTAGCAGCCCAACCAGTTGGGGTAGTTCAGCCGGGTGTTGCGGCAGCGACCGGTGATGGATCATCTATGTCTACTGATGCTTTATGGAGGTTGGACAGGTTTACCAATCTCTTTCCAGTTCACTTCAGTGGTGCATCTTCAGAGGACCCCCAGGATTATCTTGACAGATGTCATGAGGTGTTACGAAACATGGGCATAGTGGAGACCAATGGGGTCAATTTTGCTGCATTCTATTTGACAGGTTCCACCAAGAGATGGTGGAGGGTTTATATGTTGACCAGAACAACTGGGTCGCCTGCTCTTACTTGGGACCAGTTCTCTCAGCTATTCCTCGATAAATTCCTTCCTATCACTCAGACAGAGGACTATCGGAGGCAGTTCGAGCGTCTTCAGCAGGGCTCTATGTCTGTTACTCAGTACGAGACTTGATTTGTGGACCTGGCACGTCATGCTATTCTTCTGCTTCCTACCGAGAGAGAGAGAGAGAGAGAGGGTGAGGAGGTTTAATGAGGGACTTGCTCAGCCTATCAAGTTGTAGATTGCTAAGGAGACTGGGAGTGAGATTTCTTTTCAGACGACTACCAATGTTGCTAGGCGAGTTGAGGTGGTTTTAGCTCAGGGGAGTGGTCAGGGATCTGACAAGAGACCTCGTCATTCTGGTGGGTTCAATGGTGCCTCATTTGGAGGCAGGTGTACTTTTGGTAGAGGACTTTCTCCCAGGCCGTTTCATTCTGTACTCCAGGCTTCTACGGTGCTTCAGGTGGTCGTGGCCCTCATATGCATTATTCCAACCAGCTAGCCTATAGTGCACCACCAGCTCCTATTAGTGCACCTCCGCTCCAGAGTTTTTAGGGTGGTTATTCAGGCCGCCAGGGTCAGTTTCAGGGTCAACAGTCTCAGCAGCCGAGGTCTTGTTATACTTGTGGCGATTTGAGGCACATTGCAAGATTTTGCCCTCGAGCATCGAGTAGTTCCCAACATCAGGGTTCTCGTTCCATGGTTCCGAATCCAGGTGCTTCACCGCTCGCCCAGCCAGCTAGAGGTAGGGGTCAGACAGCTAGAGGTGGAGGTCGAGGCATTAGAGTTGGAGGTCAGGCCGCTAGAGGTGGAGGCCAGCCAGCAGGGCTCGTCCTCGAGATGTAGTTAAGAGTGGTGGGGCGCAGCCCCGATGCTATGCTTTTCTAGCCAGGCCAGAGTCTGAGTCATCTAACGCGGTTATCACATGCACGGTTTCAGTTTGCAGTAGAGATGCCTCAGTTCTATTTGATCCGGGTTCTACTTATTCATACGTGTCATCCTATTTTGCTTCATATTTGGTTGTGCCTCGTGATTCTTTGAGTGCTCCTGTGTGTGTGTCCACACCCGTGGGTGATAATATTGTCATAGATCGTGTTTGTCATTCGGGTGTGGTTACCATTGGGAGTCTTGAGACTCGTGTAGATCTCCTACTTCTCGATATGGTCGACTTTGATGTCATTTTGGGTATGGATTGGTTGTCACCTTATCATGCTATATTGGATTGTCACGCCAAGATGGTGACCTTAGCCTTGCCGGGGTTGCCTCGATTAGAGAGGAGAGGGACTTTTGGCCATTCTACCAGCAGGGTTATCTCTTATGTAAAGGCTCGTCATATGGTCGAGAAGAGGTGTCTAGCTTATTTGGCTTATTTCGGCGATTCTAGTGCGGAGGTTCCTTCTATGGATTCTATGCCCATTGTTTGTGAGTTTCCTGAGGTGTTTCCTGCAGATCTGTATGGGATGCCACCCAACTGAGATATTGACTTCTGTATCGATTTGGCTTTGGGCACTCAGCCCATTTCTATTCCGCCATACCGCATGGCCCCGCCAGAGCTGAAAGAATTGAAGGAGTAGTTGCAAGATTTGCTTGATAAGGGCTTCATTAGACCGAGTGTCTTGCCTTGGCCGTGTTGTTTGTGAAGAAGAAGGATGGATCGATGGGGATGTGCATAGATTATCGGAAATTGAACAAGGTCACTATCAAGAACAAGTATCCATTTCCAAGGATTGATGACTTATTTGATCAACTTTAGGGTGCCAAGGTGTTTTCAAATATCGATTTGTGGTCTGGCTACCATCAGTTGAGGATTAGGGCATCCGATGTCCCTAAGACGGCTTTTTAGACCCGGTATAAGCATTATGAGTTTCTAGTGATGTCATTTGGGCTGACAAATGCCCCAGCGACATTTATGGATTTGATGAATCGAGTGTTCAAACCCTACTTGGATTATTTTGTGATTGTGGTTATTGATGATATCTTGATCTACTCCCGAAGCCGAGAGGAACATGAGCAGCATCTTCGGATCATTCTTCAGACTTTGAGAGACAACCAGTTATATGCTAAGTTTTCAAAATGACGAGTTTTCGTTGAGCTCAGTCTCTTTCTTGGGGCACATTGTATCGTTAGAGGGTATTCAGGCGGATCCTAAGAAGATTGAGGCAGTCAAGAACTGGCCTAGACCCACATCAGCTATAGAGATCCGGAGTTTCTTGGGATTGGCGGGTTATTACTGTCAGTTTGTAGAGGGGTTTTCATCTATAGTAGCCCTGTTGACTAGGTTGACCCAAAAGGGTGCCCCGTTCAGATGGTCAGACGAGTGTGAGGCGAGCTTTCAGAAGCTCAAGACCACTTTGACTACGGCGCCGGTATTGGTGTTGCCCACAGGTTAAGGGCCTTATACAGTATATTGTGATGCATCTCGTATTGGACTTGGTGTGGTATTGGTGCATGGTGGCAAGGTAATTGCATATGCTTCACGGTAGTTGAAGATCCACAAGAAGTATCACCCTATTTATGAATCTAGAGCTGGCAGCCATTGTTCATGCACTGAAGATATGGAGGCACTATCTTTACGGCGTGTCATGTGAAGTGTTCACGGATCATCAGAGCTTGCAATATTTGTTCAAGCAAAAGGAGCTCAATTTGAGGCAGAGGAGGTGGTTAGAGCTGCTGAAAGTCTATGATATCACCATCTTGTATCATCCCGGGAAGGCCAATGTGGTGGCTAATGCTTTGAGTAGAAATTCAACTAGTATGGGCAGCCTTGCGTATATCCTAGTTGGTGAGAGACCTCTTGCATTGGATGTTCAGGCCTTGGCCAATCAGTTCATGAGGTTGGATATTTCTAAGCCCAGCCGTGTTCTTGCTTGTACAGTTGCTCGATCTTCGCATCAGAGATTGGCAGTATGACGACCCTCATTTGCTTGTCCTTAGAGAAACAGTGCGACACGGTGGTGCCAAGCAGGTTACTGTTGGAGATGATGGAGTTTTGAGAATGCAGGATCGTATTTGCGTGCCTAATGTGGATGGACTTCGTGAGTTGATTCTAGAGGAGGCCTACAGTTCCCGGTATTCTATTCATCCGGGCGCCACCAAGATGTATTAGGACTTGCGGCAACATTATTGGTGGAGGAGGATGAAGAAGGATATAGTTACATACGTAGCTCGGTGTCTAAATTGTCAGCAAGTAAAGTAGGAGCATCAAAGACCTGGTGGTTTGCTTCAGAAGATAGAGATTCCTGAGTGGAAGTGGGAGCATATCACTATGGATTTCGTTGTTGGACTCCCACAGACTCAGAGGAAGTTCGACGCAGTTTGGGTCATTGTGGACAGGCTGACCAAGTCATTGCATTTCATTCCTGTGGCAGTTTCTTATTCTTCAGAGTGGTTGGCAGAGATTTATATCCACGAGATCGTTCGTGTTCACGCTGTGCCCGTGTCTATCATTTGTGATCGAGGTACGTAGTTCACCTCGCCTTTCAAGAGGGCAGTACAACGTGAGTTAGGCACGCGGGTTGAGTTGAGCACGACATTTCATTCTCAAACGGACGGATAGTCCGAGCGCACTATTCAGATATTAGAGGATATGCTCCGCGCCTATGTTATTGACTTCGGAGGCTCATGGGATCAGTTCTTGCCACTTGCGGAGTTTGCCTACAACAACATATACCAGTCGAGCATTCAGATGGCCCCCTATGAGGCATTATATGGTAGACGGTGTCGATCGCCTATTGGATAGTTTGATCCGGGTGAGGCTCGGTTATTGGGTACAGATTTAGTACAGGATGCCTTGGATAAGGTTAAGATAATTCAGGATAGACTTCACTGAGCTCAGTCCATAAAGAAGAGTTATGCCGATCGTAAGGTTCGTGACATTGCATTCATGGTCGGAGAGGGTGTGTTGCTCCGTGTGTCACCCACGAAGGGCGTAATGAGATTTGGGAAGAGGGGCAAGTTGAGCCCTAGGTACATCGGGCCTTTTGAGATTCTCCAGAGAGGTGAGGTGGCTTACAAGCTCGCATTGCCATCCAGTTTATCAATAGTTCATCCGGTATTCCATGTTTCCATGCTCCGAAAATATCACGGAGATCCGTCTCATGTGTTAGACTTCAGCACGGTCCAACTGGACAAGGATTTGACCTACGAGGAAGAGCCGGTAGCTATTCTAGACTGGCAGGTTCGTAAGTTGAGATCGAAAATTTATCCTTCATTTCGAGTGCAGTGGAGAGGTCAGCCTATTGAGGCAGCTACCTGGGAGTCCGAGTCCGATACACGGAGCAGATATCCCCACCTCTTCACCAGTCCAAGTACTTTTCTATGTCCGTTCGAGGATGAATGGTTATTTTAGAGGTGGAGAATGTGATGACCCGATAGGTCATCTTATGAATTAAAACCAAATTCTGTGTTCCAAGGCCTTAGAAACCTCATTTTATCCCCCAGCGATTTGTATGCGCAGTCCGGACGTGTTTCCGGAAAGCTTTTATGTTGAAAGTTGATAAGAATAAGGAATTTTGCTTAAAAACCTCATTTGAGTTGACTTCGGTCAATATTTTTAGTAAACGGACCCGGACTCGTGTTTTGACAGTCCCGGTGGGTCCGTATCAAAATATGGGACCTGGGCGTATGCTTAGAATCAGATTCAGAGGTCCCTAGCCCGAGTTATGAATTTTTGTTGAAAATTGAAAGTCTGAAAATTTATTTGTTTGTAAGAAATTATTAATGTCTGATCTCGTTGGTATCGGCTCCGTATTTTGGTTTCGGAGCCCGGTACATGTCTAATATAACATTTTTGACTTATCTGTGAAATTTGGTGGGAAACGGAGCCGGTCTGACGTGATTCGGACGTCCGGTGGAAAAAATAGAGATTTCAAAGCTTTCTTGAAAATTTCATTTGATTTGGTGTTCAATTAGTAGTTCTAGGTGTTATTTTGGCGATTTGATCGGGCGAGCAAGTTCGTATGGTGTTTTTAGACTAGTGTGCACTTTTGGTTTGGAGTCCCGAGGGGCTTGGGTGTATTTTTGGATCGTTGGTTGAGAGACTAGTAAAGTTAAAAAATTTGGGAGTTTGACCATGGTCAATATCGGGTTAAGACGGCCTCTTTTCAGTGTTTTGAGTGCGCGAGCAGGTCCGTAGCGTGTTTTATGATTGAAATTCATATATGGTTTGTGTCCGGGAGGTTCCGGATGAGTTTCGGATCATTTCGGAGAAGTTTGGGGTTTTGCTGGTTTCTGGTGCGACACTGTTTATTCGCAATTGCGAACCATTTATGGCAATTGTGAAAACAATGTTCATTCTCAATTGCGAAGTTTTGTTCGCAAATGCGATACCTGCAGCTGAACAAAAGATGACTTAGAAGGGATTTTTGATTCATTTCCCAAATTTTCAAAATCTAAACCACAAGATGCTGTTTTCCAAAGAACTTTTCTTCCCCAAATCATTGGTAAGTGATCTTAAACTAATTTTTTTTTCAATATTTCACTATTTTTTCATAAGATTCAACAAAAAATCTAAGGTTTTTTATGGTGAAATTAGGGGGGGGGGGGTTTAGGTAGAAACTAGGGATTTTAAAATTTGGGGATTTAGACCTCAAATTAAGGTCGGATTCCAAAACTAATTATATATCCGGGCTCAGGGGTGAACGGGTAATCGGGTTTTTATTTGAATTTCAGGTTTGGACCAAGCGGGATTGGGTGTTGACTTTTTCAAAAATGGCCTAAATTGAATTCTTTGCAATCGTGGGTAGATCCTAAGGCTTTATTTGAATCGTTTGGTTGGTAAATTGCTAGATTCTATTGGTCCGGAGGCTTCTGTGAAGGGAAAAGCTGTGATTGAGCTGTGAGTTTGGCCGTTGGAGCGAGGTAAGCGTCGTGTTTAACCTTGGCTTGAGGGATTAGGTATTATTTGCCTATTTGCTACGTGTTTGGATGTTGAGTACAACGTATAGGTGAGGTGACAAGCACCTATGCTTCGTTGTCGAGTCATAGCATGCGAGTGAGTCTTATTCTTGTAACTGTTGTATTCTTGAATCATATTGTTCATGCTTAGAGTAGCTATTCGTTATGTTGAGCAAATCTTATCATGTTTTACGAAATTTGGTATTGATTGAGTATTGACTCAAAGTTGAGGTTGATATTGTGGAAATAAATGTTGAAGTAAGACTGGTTCTTGATATTTCTATCTCTCTGTTGTTATTGTTCATTGTTTTGGTGAGGGAGAGTGTTAAAGCACGAAGGGTGATGCCGTGCAATGTTTTGTGAGTGAGAGTTAATGCACGAAGGGTGGTGCCATGCCATGATATGTGAGTGTTAATGCACGAAGGGTGATGCCATGCCGTTTCTTTTGTATATATGGTGAGGATGAAAGTTAATGCACGAAGAATGATACCGTGCCATTTCTTTTGCTTAAATGGTGAGGTTGAAAGTTAATGCACGAAGGGTGATGCCATGCCATTTCTGTTAATTATTATGGTGAGGTTGAGAGTAAAAGCACGAAGGGTGATGCCGTGCTATTTCTGTTAATTATTATGATGAGGTTGAGAATAAAAGCACGAAGGGTGATGCCGTGCACTTGTCTTTACTGTGTTTAATACTTTCATTGGTGCAAAGCATATTGTCTGCTGTGGTTTATTTAGTGTTACAGTTTTCTTTATCTTGTACTTCCCTCAGCATGTTTCCCCTCCCGTTATTATCTGTTCAGCTTCTATTAGTCGTTATTGTGCTCGTATAATGTTTAACTGTACAGGTTTATGAATGTGTCTTGTCTTAGCCTTGTCACTACTTCGGCGAGGTTAGACTCGACACTTACCAGTACATGGGGTCGGTTGTACTGATACTGCACTCTGCACTTACAGATTTTGGTACCGGACCGAGTTGACCCTGAGTCTAGCTGCTGGCTTGATCTGTTTGGAGACCCAAGGTAGTCTTGTTGGCGTGCGCAGGCACTGGCGTCCCCTTCTATGCATTTCCTTTACTGTTTCATTTGTATCGAAAACAATTGTATTTTCTTCAGACACCTTACCTGTAGCTAAATATTAGTAGTTCGTGGATTGTGACGCCATATTCTGGGTAGTTGTTTATAAGTATTAAATTTGTTATGGATTTTCGTGCTTTTCTTTTTACCTTGTTATGGCTTATTTGATGTTTATCACTGAAAAGCTTAAGAATTTGGCTTAATGATCTCTATCGTGGCTTGCCTAGCAAGTGAAATGTTAGGCGCCATCACAATCTACGGTAGGAAATCCGGGTCGTGACACATTTCCACCTCATTATACTTGGACTGAAGTCTTAGCAGGTATAGTTCTTCATGAAGAAACCACAAGTCACTTAATTTTCTTAATCTTTTTAGATTAAAGGAATAAATAATAAGTTAGTGTTGATAATAACAACAAAATAATTGAATTCTAAGTTTATTCATTTGTCTTGTGCGAATAATCTTTCATTCGAGCAATAAACTACTTAATCATATGGATCATCAATGTCGCCGTTCTTACTTAATTTAGTCGTAATTAAAGAGGGATCATTGTCAAATGTATTTATTAAAAATCAATTTCATCTACTATAAAATAATTTGGAAATTTTGTTTTTGCTTAAGGTAAAGCAATAATAATACGATCTTCCACTATCAAGAACGTTACTAGAACAGTTGGAAGTTAAATTTAGCAAAACCAAATATTGGGGAGTAAAGATATCCATATCAGACAGAGTAATACATCCACATATATCAAATATTTTAGTTTTTACTGTTAAACTTAATCAGCTTTTTAGCTCTTTTGTCAAAATCAGAAAAGAATGAGTCTGAACCGTTTATTAAGAATATTTCTGTTAAACTTTTTTGGCTAATGAAAGGGGGTCTATTATATTAAAAGCATAGAAGTTTAATTATTACATAACATAGGGATAGATCGCATTGCGGTTTTTCCCAATTTATTTTTAATAAAAACTTGTAAAATAAAATCCGGAGGTGTTTCCCAGTACATAATGCTATCTTCATACGTTGATGTTTGTTACTTGGTGCTTCCATACTTTGCCAGAGCGTCAACTACATCGTTGCCTTCCCGATTGATAGATTCATTCTGTTAAACTTAATTACCTATTGATAGATTCATTCATTATCACCCGAAATTTGCAAGAGATAGCCCATATATAATTTAGAAGGGCGACCAGGGTATAGAATTCAAACAGTGTTGGCAGCTCAAAAGATATTTAGATGTATAAATACAAGCAGAAGGTTAAAAAGAAACAGTCAAATTGACAAACAAAACAATATATACCACAACAGCCGACCTTCATTCTTTTAACCATCTGTAACAAATGGGCTACCAAGGGAGAGCTGGGAAAGATTTAAAAGGAAAAGAGGAGATGAGAGGAAGAAGAGAAGAGCGTTAAGTTCGAAATAATCAGCTGTCGTGCGAAAGCTAGTAAAACAAACCTTAAATGACGATAAGTTATACAACAAAAGAGAAATATACCAAAAGAGATACAAATATTTAGCGTGGTTTGGTCAATTGACCTACGTCCACAAGCGGAGATGAGCAATCCACTATATAAAAGAGAGTACAAAATATCGAGAGAACAACCTCATAGAGAGGCACACACAAGTGGCATGCTAACACTTGTCTCACAAATTTTTCCACTAAACAAGACTCTCAATTGCCTTATGGCTACATTGTATGCTACTAAATGAAAAATGAAGGATTCTCAATTTATAGAAGTCCAAAATCGTTTCATCCAAGAAAAGGACAAGCCAAATATGGAAGAATTATATTTTTCTTTTCATATAAGGAAAAATCAATTATGGTAAAAATATTGCACTTCCTTCAAGAAATATGAAAACTATATATGGTAAGAAAATCAGGATAAACACCTAACAGAAGGACATTCAATTTAGAAAAGAAAATATTTTTCATTCATCACATACATATGTCCATGGTAATGGTTTACATGGAGTTTTGTGGGCTAAACACAATCTCCCAACAACTTTCAAAGGGGAACAGATTGAAAATTATCAAGATTATAGATGTGGACTAAGCTCTGTATCTCTTTCAATGGAGGATTCAGTAGCTTCTAGAAGATGGAGTTCGTAGAGAGAGAAATGAGAGCTGTAGAGAGTCTCTGACTTTGTGAAATGAAACTCTAAAGTTTGTATTGAGTTCTGTTCAGTTATATACAAGTGTACAGCTAGGATACAACTGAAAATAAATTAAGAAAATAAAACCTCCACTAACGAATCTGCTGACAGCTAACAAACTATACTAACTGACACTAACTAATAGTCTAGTGTGCTGACTCAGCGTACTTACACTATAAATATAGTCTTAATACCCCCCCCCCCCATCGCCTCAAGTTGGATGTGAGGAGATCATACCTAACTTGCCAAGAACAGAACAATGCTTGATCCAGTGAGAGTTTTAGTGAGGACATCTGCAAGCTGCTCTCCAGTGCTAATGTGATGCAAAGAGATGAGGTCTTCCTGAAGCTTGGTGCGTAAAAAATGGCAATCTACTTCAATATATTTGGTTCTTTCATGGAACACATGGTTCTTAACAATATGCAGAGCAGAGAGGCTGGTCACAATGCATAGGTATTGGCAAACAAAGTGGCATAGTGAGTGTGATGACCCAAAAGGTCATCACTTGTTTTTCAAATGAATTCTGCATTTCGAGGCCTTCAAAACCTCTATTAGCATCACCTCGATTTGCGTGCACAGTCCGGGCGCGTAGCCGGAAAGCCTATATATGAAAATCTGTGAAAATTGATAAATTTTGACTATAAAATAAATTAATTTGACTTCGGTCAACGTTTTGAGTAAACGGACCCGGACCCATGATTTGACGGTCCCGGAGGATCCGTATGAAAATATGGGACTTGGGCGTATGCCCGGAATCGAATTCCGGTGTCTCAAGCCCGAGAAATGAATTTTTAAAGAAACTTGTTTTCTGAAATTATTTAAAGGATTTGAAAATGAATTTTGATTAGAACATGTTGGTATCGGGCCCGTATTTTGGTTCCGACGCCCGGTACAGGTCTTATATATGATTTAAGATAATTCTGTGAAGTTTGGTGAGAAACGGAATCCGTTTGACGTGATTCAGACCTTAAATGCAAATTTGATGTTTAAAGAAGTTTTGAGAAATTTCATTGATCTTGAGGTTTAATTCGATGTTCATGATGTTATTTTGGTGATTTGAGTGCACGAATAAGTCCGTAGGATGTTTTTGAGGTTGTGTGCATGTTTGGTTTGGAGCCCCGAGGGCTCGGGTGAGTTTTGGATAGGCCACAGGGTGCATTTCGAACTGGCTTCGCAAATGCGATATCGCAAATGCGATATCGCAAATGCGAGGGCTTGGTCGCAAATGCGAACTAGCCCAGGCCTACCCTCCATCGGAAATGCGATATGTTCATCGCAATTGCGGCCTCGGAAATGCGAGCTCCCTTTCGCAAATGCGAAGCTTCCCAGCTTGGCCAGTGATCGTAAATGCGACCAATGTGTCGCAAATGCGGAAGTCGCAAATGCGACATTTCTTTCGCAAATGCGAAAGTCTAGCATTTCTGAAGGGTTCGCAATTGCGAACCCCTGTTCGCATTTTCCATATCAGAGACCTGCAACTTTTATACTTAGACGATTTTAAAACTCATTTTTCATATTCTCTCAAACAAACACATTTAGGCGATCTTTCAAGGATTTCTTACTTCTCCAAATTGATTGTAAGTCGTTTTTAACTAACTTTCTTCAATTCTTATCATCTTTTAACATGATTTCAACTTCAAATCAATGATTTTCATGGGGGAAATTAGGTGTTTTGGGTAGAACCTAGGTTTTTCAAAAATTGGGGATTTGGACCTCGATTTGAGGTCCGATTTCAAAAAAAATTATATATTTGAGTTCGTGGGGGAATGGGTGATCGGGTTTTGGTTCGAACCTCGGGTTTTGACCATATGGGCCCGGGGGCGATTTTTGACTTTTTGGGTAAAA